>NC_134361.1:82813168-83491501 GCF_048569485.1 Anomaloglossus baeobatrachus
GGCATGACCCCTAAGAATAAGGCTGATAGCTCATCCTACCTTTCTAATGTGAACAGGTTTAGCGTGCATCAGTGTCAGCGCGAACTATCCGTCGACATTTGAACAAAATGAAACGCTATGGCAGGGAACCAGGAGGGACCTACTGCTGAAGCGTCTGCCTGTTCGGAGGTTCAGCTTGTGCTCTCCCTGTGTTCAAGCTACCCTGATGAGTCTGCCAACGAAACGCGTAGGGAGGTCGGGAGCACGTTTACCAGGATTCTTTGAGGGGTACTGTGTAGCTGTATTTTAGCTCCCCCCTGCAGATCCTTTCCTTGCAGGACCTCGCCGGGAATTGTACAGTATCTACATCCCGTGAGACTGTTCCTTATTATTCTGATGCCATGCATTGTTAACTGGGCGATACTCTATGCATTACATGTACGGTTATAATGAACATGAGGTCGCCTTGATCGATTACTATGAGGTCTAACAATAACACAGGGGTGGAATTGGTGGTTCTTATAACAAATTTCTCTGTCACTTCATTGGGGGACACAGGAAACCATCGAATTATTCTAGAATCTTCTCTCAGCCCAATTCCCCTGCACTCTCTTTGGCAGTTGGCTTTGGCAGTTGGTTTCCATTTTAGTCACTCTGTGGCAGTAAATAGCCACGGCTATATTGGCCTCAGTTTGTCCCGACATCCACATCTGCCTGGTACACTAGCCCTTCGTTTATTCTTACACACTCTCAGAAGAGACACTATGTCCAGTTAGTCTTCTTCTCTTGACCTCGACCTGTTGACGACAGTCTCCTTAGATTCTCAGCTTCGTGGACACATAATCCCCAGGAGATAATGCATTATCTCTCGTCCTCCCACCCCCTCCTGTTGGGATTTATCGTCTTCGGACGCATGTCTCAATAGTGGTTCAGTAGTTTCTCTACTACCCCGACTCTCTCCCCCCCTACATTAGGGTCCCCTGTTCAGTTACTCAGCTATTTTTTACTTAACAGCTTCTCTTTGAGGGCATTTATGGTGCCCATCTTCTTTTCTTATTCACCGGCAGTCCACTCCTAGCCAGGAAGCGGTTCTTTACAGTTCCGCTCTCGGGACCTCGTCCCTGCTAATCCTATTTTCAAGTCCTTCTTTTCCCACCCTTGGGGACTGGTTTAGGACGTCCCATGGTTTCCTGTGTCCCCCAATGAAGCGACAGAGAAAAATAAGATTTTGGGTACTCACTGTAAAATCTCTTTCTTGCAGTCTTCATTGGGGGACACAGCACCTGCCCTTTTTCTTCAGACTTCAGTGGATCCGGTCTGTTAGATTCAAGCTTCTCCTCGTACTGCTTTTACACTAACTGATCTCCTCAGCTCCGGTCGGTGGGTGTATACTACTGGGGAAGAGCCAATGTTTTGATTTGCATAGCGTCAGCCTCCTAGAGCCAGCAGCATTACTGACACAGAGTAACTAAAAAGGAAACCAACTGCCAAAGAGAGTGCAGGGAAATTGGGCTTAAAGAAGATTCTAGAATAAATCGATGGTTTCCTGTGTCCCCAATGAAGACTCCGAGAAGAAGGGAATTTTGTTTACTTTCCGTAAATTCCTTTTCTTCTAGCTCCTATTGGGAGACCCAGACAATTGGGTGTATAGCTTCTGCCTCCGGAGGCCACACAAAGTATTACACTTTAAAAAGTGTAACCCCTCCCCTCTGCCTATACACCCTCCCGTGCATCACGGGCCCATCAGTTTTGGTGCCAAAGCAGGAAGGAGGAAACTTATAAATTGGTCTAAGGTAAATTCAATCCGAAGGATGTTCGGAGAACTGAAACCATGAACCAAAAGAACAATTCAACATGAACAACATGTGTACACAAAAGAACAACAGCCCGAAGGGAACAGGGGCGGGTGCTGGGTCTCCCAATAGGAGCTAGAAGAAAAGGAATTTACGGTAAGTAAACAAAATTCCCTTCTTTGTCGCTCCATTGGGAGACCCAGACAATTGGGACGTCCAAAAGCAGTCCCTGGGTGGGTAAAAGAATACCTCGATAAAAAGAGCCGAAAACGGCCCCCTCTTACAGGTGGGCAACCGCCGCCTGAAGGACTCGCCTACCTAGGCTGGCATCTGCCGAAGCATAGGTATGCACCTGATAGTGTTTCGTGAAAGTGTGCAGACTCGACCAGGTAGCCGCCTGACACACCTGCTGAGCCGTAGCCTGGTGCCGCAATGCCCAGGATGCACCTACGGCTCTGGTAGAATGGGCTTTCAGCCCTGAAGGAATCGGAAGCCCAGAAGAACGGTAGGCTTCAAGAATCGGTTCCTTGATCCACCGAGCCAAGGTTGACTTGGAAGCCTGCGACCCCTTACACTGGCCAGCGACAAGGACAAAGAGCGCATCAGAACGGCGCAGGGGCGCCGTGCGAGAAATGTAGAGCCGGAGTGCTCTCACCAGATCTAACAAGTGCAAATCCTTTTCACATTGGTGAACTGGATGAGGGCAAAATGAAGGTAAGAAGATATCCTGATTGAGATGAAAAGGGGATACCACCTTAGGGAGAAATTCCGGGACCGGACGCAGAACCACCTTATCCTGGTGAAACACCAGGAAGGGGGCTTTGCATGACAGCGCTGCTAGCTCAGACACTCTCCGAAGTGATGTGACTGCCACTAGGAAGGCCACCTTCTGCGAAAGGCGTGATAGAGAGACATCTCGCATCGGCTCGAAAGGTGGTTTCTGAAGAGCCGTTAGCACTCTGTTAAGATCCCAGGGTTCCAGCGGACGCTTGTAAGGTGGGACTATGTGGCAAACTCCCTGCAGGAACGTGCGGACCTGCGGAAGCCTGGCTAGACGCTTTTGAAAAAACACGGAAAGCGCCGATACTTGTCCCTTGACCGGGACTTTGTTGTTGTGCCGAGACGCCATGAGGTCGACGTCCGGCGTTCCCCAGCGGCAACAGATCTCTTGAAACACGTCCGGGTGAAGAGACCATTCCCCTGCGTCCATGCCCTGGCGACTGAGAAAGTCTGCTTCCCAGTTTTCTACGCCCGGGATGTGAACTGCGGAGATGGTGGAGGCTGTGGCTTCCGCCCACAGCAGAATCCGCCGAACTTCTTGGAAGGCTTGACGACTGCGTGTGCCGCCCTGGTGGTTGATGTACGCGACCGCAGTGGCGTTGTCCGACTGTATTCGGATCTGCCTGCCCTCCAGCCACCGCTGGAACGCCTTTAGGGCTAGATACACTGCCCTTATCTCCAGAACATTGATCTGAAGGGAGGACTCTGTCGGAGTCCAGGTTCCCTGAGCCCTGTGGTGGAGGAAGACCGCTCCCCACCCTGACAGACTCGCGTCCGTCGTGACCACAGCCCAGGATGGGGGCAGGAAGGATTTTCCCTTCGACAAAGAAGTGGGAAGAAGCCACCACTGAAGAGAGGTTTTGGCTGCCAGTGAAAGAGAGACGTTCCTGTCTAGGGACGTCGACCTCCTGTCCCATTTGCGGAGAATGTCCCATTGAAGTGGACGCAGATGAAACTGCGCAAAGGGAACTGCCTCCATTGCTGCCACCATCTTCCCTAGGAAGTGCATGAGGCGCCTCAAGGGGTGTGACTGGGCCCGAAGGAGAGATTGCACCCCTGTCTGCAGTGAACGCTGTTTGTCCAGCGGAAGCTTCACTATCGCTGAGAGAGTATGAAACTCCATCCCGAGGTAAGTCAGTGATTGGGTCGGTGTCAATTTTGACTTTGGGAAATTGATGATCCACCCGAACCTCTGGAGAGTCTCCAGAGCAATGGTCAGGCTGTGTTGACATGCCACCCGGGAGGGTGCCTTGACTAGAAGATCGTCTAAGTAAGGGATCACCGAGTGGCCCTGAGAGTGTAGGACCGCCACCACTGCTGCCATGACCTTGGTGAAGACCCGTGGGGCTGTCGCCAGGCCGAAAGGCAGTGCCACGAACTGAAGGTGTCCGTCCCCGATGGCGAAACGCAGGAAGCGTTGATGCTCTGGTGCAATCGGCACATGGAGATAAGCATCCCTGATGTCGATTGATGCTAGGAAGTCTCCTTGGGACATCGAGGCGATGACAGAGCGGAGAGATTCCATCCGGAACCGTCTGGTTCTCACGTGTCTGTTGAGCAGTTTGAGGTCCAGAACGGGACGGAATGATCCGTCCTTTTTTTTTGGCACCACGAACAAGTTGGAGTAAAAACCGCAACCACGTTCTTGAAGGGGAACGGGGATCACAACTCCTTCTGCCTTCAGAGTGTTCACCGCCTGAAAAAGTGCATCGGCTCGCTCGGGGGGCGGAGATGTTCTGAAGAAACGAGTCGGAGGACGAGAACTGAGCTCTATCCTGTAACCGTGAGACAGAATGTCTCTCACCCATCGGTCTTGGACATGTGGCCACCAGGCGTCGCAAAAGCGGGAGAGCCTGCCACCGACCGAGGATGCGGTTTGGGGAGGCCGAAAGTCATGAGGAGGCCGCCTTGGAGGCGGTTCCTCCGGCGGTCTTTGTAGGACGTGACTTAGACCGCCATGCAGAAGAGTTCCTCTGGCCCTTCTCTGACCTGTTGGACGTGGAGGAATGGGACCTGGCTGAGGGCCGAAAGGACCGAAACCTCGGTTGTATTTTTCGTTGCTGAGGTCTGTTTGGTTTGGACTGGGGTAAGGACGAGTCCTTTCCCTTGAATTGTTTAATAATTTCGTCCAATTGCTCGCCAAACAAACGGTCGCCAGAAAATGGCAAACCGGTTAAGAACTTCTTGGAAGCAGAGTCTGCCTTCCATTCGCGTAGCCACATGGCCCTGCGGACAGCCACCGAATTGGCGGATGCTACCGCTGTACGGCTCGCAGAGTCCAGGACGGCGTTCATGGCGTAGGACGAAAAGGCCGACGCCTGAGAAGTCAAAGACACAACTTGCGGAGCAGAGGTACGTGTGACCGCATTAATCTCAGACAGACAAGCTGAGATAGCTTGGAGTGCCCACACGGCTGCAAAGGCCGGAGCAAAAGACGCGCCTATGGCTTCATAGATGGATTTCATCAGGAGCTCTATTTGCCTGTCAGTGGCATCCTTGAGCGATGAACCATCTGCCACTGATACTACGGATCTAGCCGCCAGTCTAGAGACTGGAGGATCCACCTTGGGACACTGAGCCCAACCCTTAACTACGTCAGAGGGGAAGGGGTAACGTGTGTCATTAAGGCGCTTAGTAAAGCGCTTGTCCGGAAATGCTCTGTGCTTCTGGACAGCATCTCTGAAGTTAGAGTGATCGAAAAACGCACTCCGTGTACGTTTGGGAAACCTAAACTGGTGCTTCTCCTGCTGCGAAGTCGACTCCTCTATAGGTGGAGTTGGGGGAGAAAGATCTAGCACCTGGTTAATGGACGCTATAAGGTCATTTACTATGGCGTCCCCTTCAGGTGTATCTAGATTGAGAGCAACGTCAGGATCAGAGCCCTGAGCTGCGACCTCCGCTTCATCCTCCAGAGAGTCCTCATGCTGAGACCCCGAACAGCGTGATGAAGTCGGGGAAGGTTCCCAGCGAGCCCGCTTAGCCGGTCTGGGACTGCGGTCCGTGTCGGAGTCCTCACCGTGGGACCTAGGTGTCACCCCAGGAGCACTTTGCTGCGCCGACCGAGAGGGGCCTGGGGGCGATGAACTCACAGTGCCCTGGGCCTGTGTTACCGATCTGGACTGCAAGGCTTCTAGGATCTTAGCAGACCATTTGTCCATAGACTGAGCCATGGACTGTGAAAGCGACTCAGAGTTTCTCAGCCAAAACTGCAAACTCTGTCCCTGCCCCCTGGACAGTGGAAGCCGGCGGTTCTACCTGAGCCGAGGGTCCCACCAGTGCCCGAGGCTCCGGCTGAGTGAGTGCCACAGGGGCCGAGCATTGCACACAGTGAGGGTAGGTGGAACCTGCAGGTAACATAGCCGCACATGAGGTACAGGTTGCAAAATAAGCCTGTGCCTTGGCACCCTTGCTCTTTGCGGACGACATGCTGTGGTCTCCTCTGAGAGTGATCAGTGAGGGTATATAGCCAAAAGCAAAATAATGCGGCCTAACAGAGAAAATGTATAATGTATAATATAAAGAGAATTTTGTTTACTTACCGTAAATTCTTTTTCTTATAGTTCCGTCATGGGAGACCCAGACCATGGTGTATAGCTACTGCCTCCGGAGGACACACAAAGTTACTACACTCAAAACATGTAGCTCCTCCCTCCTAGCATATACACCCCCTGCTAGCCAGTCCTAGCCAGTTTAGTGCAAAAGCTGAAGGAGGACATCCACCCACAAGTAGAGATAGAGTAAAACCCGGAATAACCGGAGCCTCTGTCTACAACAACAGCCGGTGAAGACACACGGAACAAGAAACTTGCCAACAGGCAATAGGGAGGGTGCTGGGTCTCCCATGACGGAACTATAAGAAAACGAATTTACGGTAAGTAAACAAAATTCTCTTTTTCTTTATCGTTCCTATGGGAGACCCAGACCATGGGACGTCCCAAAGCAGTCCATGGGTGGGAATAAACAGACAACTGAGAAGCAGGAAAACCCAACTTCACAAATGGGCGACAGACACCTGAAAGATGCGTCTGCTGAAGCCCGCGTCTGCCAAAGCAAGAGCATGCCTTGGATAGAGCTTCGAAAAAGTATGCAGACTAATTCGAGCTGCCGTCTGACAGACCTACTGAGCCGTAGCCTGAAAGCCGAAAAGGCACCGACAGGTCTGATCAAATGTGCTCTGATCCCCAGCGGGGAAGGCACTTGAGTACACTTGTAGGCCTCGGAAATGGCCGACCTAAGCTAACGAACAAGGGTCGGCTTAGATGCAGAGAGACCGCTATGCTGACTAGCAGTCAGTACTAGAGAGAGGTGCACCGCCTAATAACGGCGGTGCGAGACACACAGATCCGGAGCGCCCGCACCAGATCCAGGATATGCAACGCTTTCTCAAGCGATGAAGAGGAGCCGGACAAAAGGAAGGCAGGAAAATTGCCCCGGATAAGGTGGAAGCAGTAACCACCTTAGGGAAAAAAGTCCGGAGTCGGACGGAGACCACCTTGTCTTGATGCAAAAGACCAAAAAAGGGGGTGACTCAGAGAGAGTGCCGCCAGAACTCCCTGGCAGGAAATTATAGCCACTAGAAAGACTACTTTCTGTGAAAGATGAAACAAAGAAACCTCCCTAAGAAGCGCAAAGGGGGGTTTCCGGGAACCGGGAGGACCGGATTAAGGTCCCAGGGCTCCATAGACCGCCGGAAAGGCGGAATGATGTGAGACGCGCCCTTAAAGGAGCGCACCGGAGCCAGCCGGACGATACGCCGCTGGCACATTACGACAGAACGGAGACCTGTCCCTTAATGAGGGATAGTGCTAGCTGTAGACCGGACTGTGGAAGGGACAGGAGGGTCGGCAAGGCTAAAAAGGTCCAAGGACACCTTGGAGCTCGAGTCATAGCGGAGATGACTTCAGGAAGGATACCAGAAGTCGCCAAGATCCAGGACTCAATAGCTACGCCGTCAATCCGAGAATCCAGAATTCTGACGGAAAAAACGGACCTTCTGAGAAAAGGTCTGGACGGACCGGAAGATGCCATGGCAATCCAACGGACAGAAAGAGCAGGTCAGGATACGAAGCCTGCCTGGGTCAGTCTGTAAGAGAATGACCCGACGGCCCCCTTCCCTGATCTTGTGCAGGGCTCTGGGCAAGAGGTAGAGACGAAGCTGGGATCAAACATGAACCAGTGTGTCTACCGCAAAACCTGAGGATTGTGGACCACGGTTGGACAGCTGAAATAATCTGCCCGCAGTTTTGACATCTAGGATGTGGGCTGCGGATACGGTGGACTAGGAGTCCCTTGTCCAGTGAAGAATGTTGAGGCGCCAAGATTGCCAGGCGGCTGAGTGTCCCGATCTGGAAATTGATGTAGGAAAACGCTGTAACGTTATCCGACTGAACTCGAATGTGCCTAGCCGCCAACAAATGGAGAAGGCTTAGAGAGCTAGAATACAGCTCTGATTTCTAGCCCATTGATCTAGAGGGCTGATTCGGACAGAGTCCAAGCGCCCTGCGCTCCGCGGTGGAGATATAATGCTCCCAAGGCGGAAGGACCAGCACCCTGGTGAGAATCACCTGGGACGGGGCCAGGAAGGAGCGTCCCTGAGACAGAGTGGTCGAAACCACCCCTGAAAACGAGCCCCAGGTCAGTGGCAAAGCCACCACCCCGTGGAAGGAGGGAGTTCGCGTGTACAGCGGACAACATCCAGTCTCAGAGGGCACAGGAGAAACTGGGCAAGGAATCGCTTCCATTGACGCCACCGTCTGACCAGCACCTGTATTTGGTGTCTGATAGAACGACGTCGACCGCCAGCGGAGGGACTACTTATCGACTAAGAGTGGCTTCACAAGAGCCGACAGTCTCGAATTGCGTCCCTGAGAACCTCTGGTTCGAAGTCAGAGTGGACTTGAACAGAATGACAAGCCACCCGAATAGGTTAGAGTGGCGAGAGTAAGCGAAGTACTCTGCTAAGAGTCAGCACTGAAAGAAGGCCTGTCTAGGGCAAACGATCACTGTCAATCCCTAGGGGTGCAGGACCCTAATCACAGCAGCCCCAATGAGAATACTCGAGGGGCCGTGGCCAACCCCAAGGGAAGAGCCACGAATTGGACCACTCTGATGGCAAAACGCAGTCAACGCTGGTGTGAAACTGCGATTGACCGTTGCAGAAAAGCATCTCTGATGCCGAAGGCTGCGAGGGAATCTCCTTGGGTTCTTGATTGATCCGGTGAAAAAGAAAAAACACACGGAACAAGACCGAGACTCCATGTGAAAACGCCACACCTGACCATGCTTGAAAAGCTAAAGATCCAGGTCGGAAGGCACCGCCCTCTTCGGGGCCTAGAAATAGATTTAAACAAAAATCTCAGAACCGTTCCCAGTCGGGATTCGGTACAATTACTCCATTGGCCTGCAAGAAATGCCACGGCTTATGAGAAGGCGGCGGCCTTGGAGCCGGGAGGAGGTAACAGAAAAAAATCTGTTTGGCGGGTGGACAGAACTCCATCTTGTAGCCATGGGAGATATAATCCCGCCCCCACTGAACGGAGACGTGTTAGAACCATACGTCGCCAAGTGGAGAGAGCCTGCCACCGACTAGGAGGAGGTTGGCGTGGCTAGATAGCTCGGAGGAAGCTGACTAAGTGGCAGCATCTCCTGCGGTCTTCTGAAGACGCAGCTTCAAGCCAATTGGTTCTATGAACCTAGGCCGAGCTAGAGGACGATCAGATGGAGGAACGGAAACCACCGAAACCTCAACTGATTCCTGCCCTGGACAGGTTCCCTGGTTTAGGTTTGTGGCAAGGAAGAACTCTCCCCGCCAAGAGCTTCCTAAATTTCATCCAGTCGGTTCCGAAGAGACTGGTCCCACCAAAGAGGAGCCCAGCAAGGAACCTCTATAGAGGCATCTGCCCTCCATTTCCGAAGCCACAGGAGCCTGCGGACAGCGAGGAAAGTAGCC
Source organism: Anomaloglossus baeobatrachus (assembly GCF_048569485.1). Classification (NCBI taxonomy): domain Eukaryota; kingdom Metazoa; phylum Chordata; class Amphibia; order Anura; family Aromobatidae; genus Anomaloglossus; species Anomaloglossus baeobatrachus. The sequence goes on from NC_134361.1 coordinate 82,822,670, forward strand.
AAGACCACCGCCGTGCGGTGTCCAGCATGGCAGACCTAGGCAGAGGATGAAAAGACTGAAGTCTGGAAGTTCAGGCAACCGTTTTGGGCATAGGGTCCCTGTGAGGGAATGCATCTCCTCTGAGGAGCCATCAGCCACTGACATAACGGTCCGGGCAGAGCCACCTGAGGTGAATGAGCCCACTTCTTGACCACTATTGGTGGACAGGGGAAACACAGTCCTCAGAATCACGCTTCATGGGAAGCGACTGTCAGAGCGGACCCTGGGCTGGTCACAGGGACCTGAAAACCGGAGTGGTTAAGGAACACACGTTGTGTTCACCTAGATAAGGTAACTCCGGCGGATTGAGGTCCAGTACAAAATTAATGTACCGTGGGATCCTTATAGAGGTGCAGTCAGCCACTAATACAACTATCCGGGCTGAAAGTCTAGACACCGGAGTGGCCACCCTTGGCGAATGAGTACACTGCTTGACCACCTCTGATGGGAGGGGGAGACAGGCAGCAGAACCCCGTTGTGGGATCTGCAGGACAGGCTGTGGGCTTGGACGCCTGAAAACTGGAGTGGTTAAGGAACACACTCCTCGTCTTGTTAAAGGTATACTGATGCCTTACTGCCAGCGGGGAATACTCCCCTGATACAGGCGGATGGAGGTCCAATACAAGTATAATGGACGCAATCCAATCAGTCGCATCCGCGTCACCTACGGACGGATCAAAGTACCTAAAGTAGCGTCCGTGACATCCTCCTCGTCCAATGAGTCAGCTCGTAATCGGAGCTGCGGGACGGGGAGGACAGGGGACCCTGCGTCTCCCTGTCAGGAGGACGGGGTCTGAGAGCTTTGCTGAGCGAGCAGAAAACGCCCTGAGAAGGGGGCTGCATGCTCAGCAGATGCCGGAACAGGCCGACCCCTGGAAAAAAGATTCCCCCAGGGGTCAGCCATCGACCGGAGCAGCTGGAGGGACCCTGAATGAGCCTCCAAGCTGAGGGGCCACAGTGGTTATGAGCTCGGTACAGCCGTACGAGACTACCAGCAGTGGATACTAAAAACAGCCTGCAGCCTCGCTCTGTGAGACATGCTGCAGAGGTGGGGGGCTATGTCTAGAATGTCTAGAATACCCAAGACAGGGGTCAGCCTGGGGAGACTCCAGGCAGAGGCACCACATAAGGACCATTACAGTGTGGGTCCGTGCCGGTTCAGGCAATATGAGTTTACATGCAGAACATGTAGTATACAGCCTTGGAGCTTTGCTCCTAGTGTGAGACATGCTGCTGAGGAGGAGGTTCTATAATAAAGAATTAGCTCCTTCAGAATGCTCTGATAGTGTATAAAAGTGCACAGCCAGAGGTTGTGACTTATCAGGCCGCTATTGTGAGTGCCCCCTCAGGTTCCAAGCCTGGACCCCCAGCCATATATCCACTCCCTCTGCTGCAGAGCAGCCAGCGCCGATCAGCGTACTAAGAACGCTGAGAAAATGGCGCCAGAGTGAGAGGGGGGGGGGCGGGGGTTAACCTAGGAGTGGGAATCGGAGGGCTAAGGCATGTACAGGGGAGGGAATCATCTCCTAAAACGGAGTGTCGTCCCCTGTGCAGAGCGGCCGGCGGGCGGCGCTGCAGTGTCCCCTTGCATGAGTAACATGCAGGGGAACAAAACGAAACTAGGCCGCGGCTGAAGCCGGGGCCTAGAGTTATACATGCGGCCGAAAATCAGGCATCATCGGCGCGGTACTCAGTAAAAACTGAGAAACCGGCCGGAAAAACTGTAAAAAGCAGCAATATCAACATAAATCACTGTCCCCTCAATAAATCCACCTTGTAGAAGGACCCTTGAACAACGTCTCTATACTTAGCTTTGAGACGCAGGGTCCAATCCCTGGTGGGGTGGGGGTCCAGTGCTCCGTCCAGCAGGGTCCTGCCAAAGGGCTGCGGATGGAGGCCGGTCTCCTGCAAGGCAGTGAGAACCGTGTTGGCTCTAACTTCAAGCCAGAGCCCATAAGGGATGGTGAAGGAGCGCGGCATGAAGGGATTTCTGCCCTGAAGTCAACCTTACAGAGAGCAAAAGAGAAGGGTGTTTGATACTGCGCCAAAGGATCACAGGAACAGATGTTTAGATTAATGCATCTTTATTTCATCCAGGTCTACGCGTTTCCGGAGCCACTGCCCCCTTCCTCAGGACCGTCAGGAAAGACAAAACATCAAATCTGTCCTGGTGGACACCAGCATGCAGATAAATAGACAAGATAACATCATGACACCACCCCTTCTTAAAAAAAAAAGGGCGGGAGGAAACAGTAAAACAAAAAAAAAAACAAAAAAAATTGTCCATGCTGATGTACTAAATGTATCTTTACAAATAAAATTAAACCATGACTGGTATCACATAATCGCAAATGTCAGTCAGGATACACATATTGGGTCAAGAAAAATAATAAATTATGAAAAACCAAAAAACCTGTGTTTGTTCAGTGAAATGTACAAAAATATATATGAATTTATATATTCCATAGTGTATATATGTCAACATGTGTGTTTTATACATATGAATCTGCAATCAACAGAAGAGAGTCAAGAACCCACTCCTGTCGGGCGTTCAAATGATCACCATACATAAGAGAGTGGAGGCATAAACCAGTGCAGCCACCCCTGTGTGACACATTAAACAGGAAACGAAAAGACAAAATCACTTAAATAGTGACAGTGAAGGATCAAGTGAAAGACAAGGATAACATAGAATTTAGAAATGAAAAAAACCTCCAGATGGGCTCCAGACTATGAGAATCTACAGGCAGTTCACCAAAGTTCATAAACGTGGGAAAATGAGTGACTGCGCCTGCGTGCAAGTCCTGTATCAAGAGCTTGCACGCAGGCGCAGTCACTCATTTTCCCACGTTTATGAACTTTGGTGAACTGCCTGTAGATTCTCATAGTCTGGAGCCCATCTGGAGGTTTTTTTCATTTCTAAATTCTATGTTATCCTTGTCTTTCACTTGATCCTTCACTGTCACTATTTAAGTGATTTTGTCTTTTCGTTTCCTGTTTAATGTGTCACACAGGGGTGGCTGCACTGGTTTATGCCTCCACTCTCTTATGTATGGTGATCATTTGAACGCCCGACAGGAGTGGGTTCTTGACTCTCTTCTGTTGATTGCAGATTCATATGTATAAAACACACATGTTGACATATATACACTATGGAATATATAAATTCATATATATTTTTGTACATTTCACTGAACAAACACAGGTTTTTTGGTTTTTCATAATTTATTATTTTTCTTGACCCAATATGTGTATCCTGACTGACATTTGCGATTATGTGATACCAGTCATGGTTTAATTTTATTTGTAAAGATACATTTAGTACATCAGCATGGACAATTTTTTTTGGTTTTTTTTTGTTTTACTGTTTCCTCCCGCCCTTTTTTTTTTTTAAGAAGGGGTGGTGTCATGATGTTATCTTGTCTATTTATCTGCATGCTGGTGTCCACCAGGACAGATTTGATGTTTTGTCTTTCCTGACGGTCCTGAGGAAGGGGGCAGTGGCTCCGGAAACGCGTAGACCTGGATGAAATAAAGATGCATTAATCTAAACATCTGTTCCTGTGATCCTTTGGCGCAGTATCAAACACCCTTCTCTTTTGCTCTCTGTTATCTGCCAATTGGGTGGCTGCAGCCTTGGATCAGTTTCTACATGCGAATACAGTTGTTGTGACTCACAACGACATCTGGTGAGTAGTTTCACCCTCCTCCCACCCCTTATATACTGGGGTAAGACCCTATATGCGCTTTTCTCTCCACAGATTTCTTGTCTGAAGTCAACCTTAACAGCACTGCCGCCAGGGGAGTGTGAAGGGACATGCCGGGGGTCCAGTGGACCCGCTTTTCTTCCAAATCTTTAGAAAAAATGAAAAATGAAAAAAGGATGCATGTGTGTGTGTGATCCTCCTGACACAAAGCTTGAAACTGGCTAGCAGGGGGTGTATATGCTAGGAGGGAGGAGCTACACGTTTTGAGTGTAGTAACTTTGTGTGTCCTCCGGAGGCAGTAGCTATACACCATGGTCTGGGTCTCCCATAGGAACGATAAAGAAATAAATATATTATATATATATATATATATATATATATATATATATATATATATATATATATATATATATATATATATATATATATATATATATATATATATATATATGTGTGTATGTATATATATACGTATGTATGTATATACATACATACATACATACATACATACATACATACATACATACATACATACATACATACACACACACACACACACACACACACACACACACTTCGGCACCCTAGGGGGGCCAGCACCTGGTAACCGGTGTGGCTTACCGACCGCCCAAAGCGGTTGTGTGTCCACCAGATTCCCCGCCTGGGCCTCCCAGAGCTGTGGAGCTCGTTCTGAAATCCTCCACCTGCAGAAGTGATTGTAACAATGGCTGCCAGAGTTCTCAGGGGAGGAGGGAGCCGTGGGCGGTGACTAATAAAGTGCGGGAATCTGGTGCCCCACAGTGCTCAGTGAGGGGGGAGGAGAACACCTAAGTATGCTCCAGCCCTCACTGCCGACGTCCAGTCGACCGTCCCGCCCTTACCCCTGACTGGCAGGCCCGGGGGCGGGAGTTATGGTACTAGGCCGCAGAAGCCGGGGACTAAATTTAATAACGCGGCCGACGAACAGGCGCGGTCGGCGCGGTAGTCCCGGTCGTCACAGAAAAAACAGCAGCCGCTGCAGCGTCTGTAACACAGGCGCTCCATGCGCCGTCCCCAAGGGGACACAGAGTACCTTTTAGATGCAGGGCCTGTCCCTGATGATACCCAGTCTCCTGTCCGTCAGATTCCCCCAGGGGCTGCGGAGGGAGCCCGGTCCTAGTGAAAGGTGACCGGTTAGGATCCCACTTCTCCCAGAGCCTCTAAGGGATGGGGAAGGAAAACGGCATGTGGCTCCAGCCTTTGTACCCGCAATGGGTACCTCAACCTTGACAGCACCGCCGACTTAGTGGGGTGAGAAGGGAGCATGCCGGGGGCCCCGTGGGGGCCCTCTTTTCTTCCATCCGATACAATCAGCAGCTGCTGCTGACTAAAATGTGGAGCTTGCGTGAATGTGTGCCTCCTTCAACACAAAGCATAAAACTGATGGGCCCGTCATGCACGGGAGGGTGTATAGGCAGAGGGGAGGGGTTACACTTTTTAAAGTGTAATACTTTGTGTGGCCTCCGGAGGCAGAAGCTATACACCCAATTGTCTGGGTCTCCCAACGGAGCGACAAAGAAATAGATTTTACGATGAGTAACCAAAATCTTATTTTACTGTAATTAGTGTGGTTCTGTTTATATGCACTCCCCCTGTGTAAATATATCCCCTATATAGAGGTCAATCTGGACACAGTAAGTGGAGCCGGTAGTTGCCATGTGTAAACCTGTTCCCCTCTTTATACTTGTGGGGATCATCCATCTTAAGTGTTTGTTTTGTATCCCCTTTACCGTATTTATGTGATTGTCTTTTTAAATTTTATATTAAAAACACTGCTGAAACAGAAACATAAAAAGCTAGACTGAACTTTGCCAAAATGCACACGAGTAAGCCACAATCCTTCCGGGAAAGAGTCTTGTGGAAAGATGGGACTAAGATAGAATTATGTGCTTTATCAAAAAGCTCTATTGTTTCCTGAAAATGGAATAAGGCCTACAAAGAAAAGAATACAAAGAAGAGGGGAGCCAGCACTGCTCATGAGTGGCATGCAACAATGAAAAAATAAAAAGTGTAAAATTCACAAATTCATTCCTACTGTAACAATTCAATGAGATTTTTTGCAAATTATTGATCAATGATTTGAGCCCCCCTGCCCAGTCACGGCAAATCTCTATAGGGGGGTCCCTACACTATGTTATAAATTAATATCGTACCATAAGGTCTCATATAATGATTTGAACAGGACCATATAAGAACACCACTTACCGGGGGAATGTCAGAACCGCTCCCATGCTGCAAGGACTGACAACTGCGAATAATGGCAGCCCAGGTGCCAGTGTGTGTGGTAGAACCACACACACCAGCACAATGTCAGAACTGGCCCTCACAGTGCCAGACCAGCAAACATGGATGAAGGGCGGAACAGCCTCAGGCAGGTGGCGCTTAAATAATGATGCCTATGGGCCAGGGGGCGGTGGCTGTGTGTGAACAGGCACCAACATGAATTTTGATGGCAACAGAAGGAATTTGCAAACCACACTGGGCGTGCACGGCAAGGTGGCGGTCAACCACCGACCAGTAAACGCAAAGAAGAGGGGAGCCAGCACTGCTCATGAATGGCATTTAAGCACCACCTGCCTGAGGCTGTTCCGCCCTTCATCCATGCTTGCTGGTCTGGCACTGTGAGGGCCAGTTCTGACATTGTGCTGGTGTGTGTGGTTCTACCACACACACTGGCACCTGGGCTGCCTTTATTCGCAGTTGTCAGTCCTTGCAGCATGGGAGTGGTTCTGACATTCCCCCGGTAAGTGGTGTTCTTATATGGTCCTGTTCAAATCATTATATGAGACCTTATGGTACGATATTAATTTATAACATAGTGTAGGGACCCCCCTATAGAGATTTGCCGTGACGGGGAAGGGGGGCTCAAATCACTGATCAATAATTTGCAAAAGAAGGGAATTTTGTTTACTTACCGTAAATTCCTTTTCTTCTAGCTCCAATTGGGAGACCCAGACAATTGACAATTGGGTGTATAGCTTCTGCCTCCGGAGGCCACACAAAGTATTACACTTTAAAAAGTGTAACCCCTCCCCTTCTGCCTATACACCCCCCGTGCATCACGGGCTCCTCAGTTTTGGTGCAAAAGCAAGAAGGAGGAAAAGTTATAAATTGGTTTAAAGTAAATTCAATCCGAAGGAATTTTCGGAGAACTGAAACCATTCAACATGAACAACATGTGTACACAAAAAACAACAGCCCGAAGAGAACAGGGGCGGGTGCTGGGTCTCCCAATTGGAGCTAGAAGAAAAGGAATTTACGGTAAGTAAACAAAATTCCCTTCTTTGTCGCTCCATTGGGAGACCCAGACAATTGGGATGTCCAAAAGCAGTCCCTGGGTGGGTAAAATAATACCTCGTAATACAGCCGTAAAACGGCCCGTTCCTACAGGTGGGCAACCGCCGCCTGAAGGACTTGCCTACCTAGGCTGGCATCCGCCGAAGCATAGGTATGCACCTGATAGTGTTTCGTGAAAGTGTGCAGGCTCGACCAGGTAGCCGCCTGACACACCTGCTGAGCCGTAGCCTGGTGCCGCAAAGCCCAGGACGCACCCACGGCTCTGGTAGAATGGGCTTTCAGCCCTGAGGGAACCGGAAGCCCAGAAGATCGGTAAGCTTCAAGAATAGGTTCCTTGATCCACCGAGCCAGGGTTGATTTGGAAGCCTGTGACCCTTTACGCTGGCCAGCGACAAGGACAAAGAGTGCATCCGAGCGGCGCAGGGGCGCCGTACGAGAAATGTAGAGTCTGAGTGCTCTCACCAGATCTAACGAGTGCAAATCCTTTTCACACTGATGAACTGGATGAGGACAAAAAGAGGGTAAGGAGATATCCTGATTGAGATGAAAGGGGGATACCACCTTAGGGAGAAATTCCGGTACCGGACGCAGAACCACCTTGTCCTGGTGAAACACCAGGAAAGGGGCTTTGCATGACAGCGCTGCTAGCTCAGACACTCTCCGAAGTGAAGTGACTGCCACTAGGAAGGTCACTTTCTGCGAAAGGCGTGAGAGAGAAATATCCCTCATTGGCTCGAAAGGTGGCTTCTGAAGAGCCATCAGCACCCTGTTCAGATCCCAGGGTTCTAACGGCCGCTTGTAAGGAGGGACTATGTGACAAACCCCCTGCAGGAACGTGCGTACCTGTGGAAGTCTGGCTAGGCGCTTCTGAAAAAACACAGAGAGCGCTGAGACTTGTCCCTTAAGAGAGCCGAGCGACAACCCTTTTTCCAATCCGGATTGAAGGAAGGAAAGAAAAGTGGGCAGGGCAAATGGCCAGGGAGAAACACCCTGATCAGAGCACCAAGATAGGAATATCCTCCACGTCCTGTGGTAGATCTTGGCGGACGTTGGTTTCCTAGCCTGTCTCATAGTGGCAATGACCTCTTGAGATAATCCTGAAGACGCTAGGATCCAGGACTCAATGGCCACACAGTCAGGTTGAGGGCCGCAGAATTCAGATGGAAAAACGGCCCTTGAGACAGCAAGTCTGGTCGGTCTGGTAGTGCCCACGGTTGGCCCACCGTGAGATGCCACAGATCCGGGTACCACGACCTCCTCGGCCAGTCTGGCGCGACGAGGATGGCGCGGCGGCAGTCGGACCTGATCTTGCGTAACACTCTGGGCAACAGTGCCAGAGGAGGAAACACATAAGGAAGTTGAAACTGCGACCAATCCTGAACTAAGGCGTCTGCCGCCAAAGCTCTGTGATCTAGAGACATGAATGTTGGGACCATGTTGTTGTGCTGGGACGCCATTAGGTCGACGTCCGGCATCCCCCAGCGGCAACAGATCTCCTGAAACACGTCCGGGTGAAGGGACCATTCCCCTGCGTCCATGCCCTGGCGACTGAGAAAGTCTGCTTCCCAGTTTTCTACGCCCGGGATGTGAACTGCGGATATGGTGGAGGCCGTGGCTTCCACCCACATCAGAATCTGCCGGACTTCCTGGAAGGCTTGCCGACTGCGTGTTCCCCCTTGGGGGTTGATGTATGCCACCGCTGTGGAGTTGTCCGACTGAATTCGGATCTGCTTGCCTTCCAGCCACGGCTGGAACGCCTTTAGGGCAAGATACACTGCCCTTATCTCCAGAACATTGATCTGAAGAGAGGACTCTGTCGGAGTCCAGGTCCCCTGAGCCCTGTGGTGGAGAAAGACCGCTCCCCACCCTGACAGGCTCGCGTCCGTCGTGACCACAGCCCATGATGGGGGAAGGAAGGATTTCCCCTTCGACAGAGAAGTGGGGAGAAGCCACCACTGAAGGGAAGCCTTGGCTGCCCGTGAAAGGGAGACGTTCCTGTCGAGGGACGTCGACTTCCTGTCCCATTTGCGGAGAATGTCCCATTGAAGTGGACGCAGGTGAAACTGCGCAAAAGGAACTGCCTCCATTGCTGCTACCATCTTCCCTAGGAAGTGCATGAGGCGCCTCAGGGGGTGTGACTGGCCTTGAAGGAGAGATTGCACCCCTGTTTGTAGTGAACGCTGCTTGTCCAGTGGAAGCTTCACTATCGCTGAGAGAGTATGAAACTCCATGCCAAGATATGTCAGTGATTGGGCCGGTGTCAGATTTGACTTTGAAAAATTGATGATCCACCCGAAACTCTGGAGAGTCTCCAGAGCGATGTCCAGGCTGCGTTGGCATGCCACTTGAGAGGGTGCCTTGACCAGCAGATCGTCTAAGTAAGGGATCACCGAGTGTCCCTGAGAGTGAAGGACTGCCACCACTGCTGCCATGACCTTGGTGAAGACCCGTGGTGCTGTCGCCAGGCCGAAAGGCAGTGCCACGAACTGAAGGTGTTCGTCCCCTATGGCGAAACGCAGGAAGCGCTGATGCTCTGGTGCAATCGGTACGTGGAGATAAGCATCTTTGATGTCGATTGATGCCAGAAAGTCTCCTTGGGACATTGAGGCGATGACGGAGCGGAGGGATTCCATCCGGAACCGCCTGGTTTTTACGTGTTTGTTGAGCAGTTTTAGGTCCAGAACAGGCCGGAAGGATCCGTCCTTTTTCGGTACCACAAACAGGTTGGAGTAAAAACCGTGACCCTGTTGCTGAAGAGGAACAGGGATCACCACTCCTTCCGCCTTCAGAGTGCACACCGCCTGAAGAAGAGCATCGGCTCTCTCGGGGGGCGGAAATGTTCTGAAAAATCGAGTCGGAGGACGAGAGCTGAACTCTATCCTGTAACCGTGAGACAAAATGTCTCTCACCCAACGGTCTTTGACCTGTGGCAGCCAGGTGTCGCAAAAGCGGGAAAGCCTGCCACCGACCGAGGATGCGGTGTGAGGAGGCCGAAAGTCATGAGGAGGCCGCCTTGGGAGCGGTTCCTCCGGCGGTCTTTTTAGGACGTGACTTAGACCACCATGAATCGGAATTCCTCTCATCCTTTTGAGGCCTTTTGGACGAGGAGAACTGAGACCTTCCCGTGGGCCGAAAGGACCGAAACCTCGATTGTGCCTTCCGTGGTTGAGGTCTGTTTGGTTTGGACTGGGGTAAGGATGAGTCCTTTCCCTTGGATTGTTTAATGATTTCGTCCAATCGTTCACCAAACAGGCGGTCGCCAGAAAATGGCAAACCGGTTAAGAACTTTTTGGAAGCGGAGTCTGCCTTCCATTCACGTAACCACATGGCCCTGCGGACTGCCACCGAATTGGCGGATGCTACCGCCGTACGGCTCGTAGAGTCCAGGACAGCATTAATGGCGTAGGACGCAAACGCCGACGCCTGAGAGGTTAAGGACACCACTTGCGGAGCAGATGTACGTGTGACTGCATTAATCTGCGCATGACAAGCTGAGATAGCTTGGAGTGCCCATACGGCTGCGAATGCTGGAGCAAAGGACGCGCCGATAGCTTCATAGATGGATTTCAACCAGAGCTCCATCTGTCTGTCAGTGGCATCCTTGAGTGAAGCCCCATCTTCCACTGCAACTATGGATCTAGCCGCCAGTCTGGAGACAGGAGGATCCACCTTAGGACACTGCGCCCAGCCCTTGACAACGTCAGGGGGAAGGGATAACGTGTATCCTTAAGGCGCTTGGAAAAACGCTTATCTGGACAAGCTCTGTGTTTCTGGACTGCCTCTCTGAAGTCAGAGTGATCCAGAAACATACTCAATGGACGCTTGGGAGACCTGAAACGGAATTTCTCCTGCTGAGAAGCTGACTCCTCAATTGTAGGAGCTGGTGGAGAAATATCCAACACCTGATTGATGGTTGCTATAAGGTCATTCACTATGGCGTCACCATCAGGTGTATCCAGGTTGAGCGCGGTCTCAGGGTCAGAATCCTGATCTGCTACCTCCGCATCATCATCCAGAGAGTCCTCCTGCTGAGACCCTGAACAATGTGAAGAAGTCGAGGGAAATTCCCAGCGCCCCCGCTTAGGTGGCCTGGGACTGCGGTCCACGTCAGAGACCTCACCCTGGGACCCATGGTTCACCCCAGGAGCACTTTGCAGGTCCAAATGCGGGGGACCTGGGGTCAATGATTGAACAGTGCCCTGGGCCTGAGTTACCGGTCTGGACTGTAAGGCTTCTAGTATCCTAGCAGACCATTTATCCATAGTCTCAGACAGTTTGTCAGCAAATACTGCAAACTCCGTCCCTGTCACCTGGACAGTGGAAGCAGGTGGTTCCACCTGGGCCACCAGTAGCAGAGGCTCCGGCTGAGTAAGTGCCACAGGGGCCGAGCATTGCACACAATGAGGGTCAGTGGAACCTGCCGGTAGTATAGCCGCACATGAGGTACAGGTTGCAAAGTAAGCCTGTGCCTTGGCACCCTTGCTATTTGCGAACGACATGCTGTTGTCTCCTCTGAGTACAATCCAGGAGGGTATATAGCCAAAAATCAACAGTGCGACCGTACAGTGTAGATGTATAGCATATAAGTATATATATATATCTATATGAACACTCCGGCACTCAGTGGGGCCAGCACCTCAGGTGCTGCTTACCGACCGCTCAAAGCGGTTGTGTGATCACCAGCTTCCCTGCCTGGGTCTCCCAGAGCTTTCTCTCCTCTCCAGCGTCAGAAGAGCTGACAGGAATGGCTGCCGGCGTTCTGTGGGGAGGAGGGGGCCGTGGGCGTGCCCTAGAAAGTGCGGGAAGCTGGAGTCCCACTGAGCTGAATGAGGGGGGAGGAGGATACAGAGTATGCTCCAGCCCTCAGCGCTGACGTTCTGTGGAGCGTCCCGCCCTTCCCCTGACTGACAGGCCTGGGGGCGGGAATCTGCGCTACTAGGCCGCAAAAGCCGGGGACTAAAGTTATAAGCGCGGCCGGCGTATAAGCGCGGCCGGCGCGGTAGTCCCCGGCGCACTAACACACCCAGCCGTGCTGAAGTGTATATGGTACCAGCGCTTCATGCGCGGTCCCCACGGGGACACAGAGTACCTCACAGCGCGGCCTTGCGCGGTCGTCCCCGTCGCACTAATACACCCAGCAGTGCTGCAGTGTAAATGGCACAAGCGCTCCATGCGCGGTCCCCCAGGGGGACACAGAGTACCTTACAGTAGCAGGGCCTTGTCCCTGACGATACTCGGCTCCTGTCCAGCAGATTCCCCAGGGGCTGCGGAGGGAGCACGGCCTCAGTGCCTGGAGACCGAATAGGATCCCACTTCGCCCAGAGCCCATTAAGGGATGGGGAAGGAAAACAGCATGTGGCTCCTGCCTGTGTACCCGCAATGGGTACCTCAACCTTAACAGCACCGCCGACCAGAGTGGGGTGAGAAGGGAGCATGCTGGGGGCCCTATATGGGCCCTCTTTTCTTCCATCCGACATAGTCAGCAGCTGCTGCTGACTAAATTGTGAGCTATGCGTGCATGTGTGCCTCCTTCGCACAAAGCATAAAAACTGAGGAGCCCGTGATGCACGGGGGGGGGTGTATAGGCAGAAGGGGAGGGGCATTACACTTTTAAGTGTAATACTTTGTGTGGCCTCCGGAGGCAGAAGCTATACACCCAATTGTCAATTGTCTGGGTCTCCCAATGGAGCGACAAAGAAAATCTCATTGAATTGTTACAGTAGGAATGAATGTGAATTTTACACTTTATTTTTTCATTGTTGCATGCCATTCATTAGCAGTGCTGGCTCCCCTCTTTAAAGAAAGAAGGGAATTTTGTTTACTTACCGTAAATTCCTTTTCTTCTAGCTCCTATTGGGAGACCCAGACAATTGGGTGTATAGCTTCTGCCTCCGGAGGCCACACAAAGTATTATACTTTAAAAAGTGTAACCCCTCCCCTCTGCCTATACACCCTCCCGTGGATCACGGGCCCATCAGTTTTGGTGCAAAAGCAGGAAGGAGAAAACTTATAAATTGGTCTAGGGTAAATTCAATCCGAAGGATGTTCGGAGAACTGAAGACCATGAACCAAAAGAACAATTCAACATGAACAACATGTGTACACAAAAGAACAACCAGCCCAAAGGGCACAGGGGCGGGTGCTGGGTCTCCCAATAGGAGCTAGAAGAAAAGGAATTTACGGTAAGTAACAAAATTCCCTTCTTTGTCGCTCCATTGGGAGACCCAGACAATTGGGACGTCCAAGAGCAGTCCCTGGGTGGGTAAAAGAATACCTCAATAAAAAGAGCCAAAAACGGCCCCCTCTTACAGGTGGGCAACCGCCGCCTGAAGGACTCGCCTACCTAGACTGGCGTCTGCCGAAGCATAGGTATGCACTTGATAGTGTTTCGTGAAAGTGTGCAGACTAGACCACGTAGCTGCCTGACACACCTGCTGAGCCGTAGCCCGGTGCCGCAATGCCCAGGACGCACCCACCGCTCTGGTAGAATGGGCTTTCAGCCCTGTAGGAAGCGGAAGCCCAGAAGAACGGTAGGCTTCGAGAATCGGTTCCTTGATCCACCGAGCCAAGGTTGACTTGGAAACCTGCGAACCCTTCCGCTGCCAGCGACAAGGACAAAGAGCGCATCTGAACGACGCAGGGGCGCCGTGCGAGACACGTAGAGCCGGAGTGCTCTCACCAGATCCAAAGAGTGCAAATCCTTTTCACATTGGTGAATTGGATTAGGGCAAAATGAAGGCAAGGAAATATCCTGATTGAGATGAAAAGGAGATATCACCTTAGGGAGAAATTCCGGGACCGGACGCAGAACCACCTTATCCTGGTGAAACACCAGGAAGGGGGCTTTGCATGACAGCGCTGCAAGCTCATACACTCTCCGGAGTGATGTAACTGCCACTAGAAAGGCCACCTTTTGCGAAAGACGTGATAAAGAGACATCCCGCAGCGGCTCGAAAGGTGGTTTCTGAAGAGCCGTTAGCACCCTGTTAAGATCCCAGGGTTCCAGCGGACGCTTGTAAGGTGGGACTATGTGGCAAACTCCCTGCAGGAACGTGCGGACCTGCGGAAGCCTGGCTAGGCGCTTTTGAAAAAATACGGAGAGCGCCGATACTTGGCCCTTGAGAGAGCCGAGTGACAAACCCTTGTCCATTCCGGATTGAAGGAATGAAAGAAAAGTGGGTAAGGCAAACGGCCATGGGGGAAAACAGTTATCAGAGCACCAGGATAAGAAGATTTGCCAAGATCTGTAATAGATCTTGGCGGACGTTGGCTTCCTGGCCTGTCTCATGGTGGCAATGACATCCTGAGATAACCCTGAAGACGCTAGAAGCCAGGACTCAATGGCCACACAGTCAGGTTGAGGGCCACAGAATTCAGATGGAAAAATGGCCCTTGTGACAGCAAGTCTGGGCGGTCTGGAAGCGCCCACGGTTGACCCACCGTGAGATGCCACAGATCCGGGTACCACGACTGCCTCGGCCAGTCCGGAGCGACGAGAATGGCGCGACGGCAGTCGGACCTGATCTTGCGTAACACTCTGGGCAGCATCGCCAGAGGAGGAAACACATAAGGCAGTCGAAACTGCGACCAATCCTGAACTAACGCGTCCGCCGCCAGAGCTCTGTGATCCTGAGACTGTGCCATGAATGCCGGGACTTTGTTGTTGTGCCGTGACGCCATGAGATCAACGTCCGGCGTTCCCCAGCGGCGACAGATCTCTCGAAACACTTCTGGGTGCAGAGACCATTCCCCCGCATCCATGCCCTGACGACTGAGAAAATCTGCTTCCCAGTTTTCTACGCCCGGGATGTGAACTGCGGAGATGGTGGAGGCTGTGGCTTCCACCCACTGCAGAATCCGCCGGACTTCCTGGAAGGCTTGACGACTGCGAGTGCCGCCTTGGTGGTTGATGTATGCGACGGCAGTGGCGTTGTCCGACTGGATACGGATCTGCCTGCCCTCCAGCCACCGATGGAAAGCCAATAGGGCTAGATACACTGCCCTTATCTCCAGAACATTGATCTGAAGGGAAGACTATCGGAGTCCAGGTTCCCTGAGCCCTGTGGTGGAGAAAAACCGCTCCCCACCCTGACAGGCTCGCGTCCGTGGTGACCACAGCCCAGGTTGGGGGTAGGAAGGATTTTCCCTGCGATAGAGAATTGGGAAGGAGCCACCACTGAAGTGACGTCTTGGTTGCAAGGGAAAGAGACGTTCCTGTCGAGGGAAGCCGACCTCCTGTCCCATTTGCGGAGAATGTCCCATTGGAGTGGCCGTAGATGGAATTGCGAACGGCACTGCCTCCATCGCTGCCACCATCTTCCCCAGGAAGTGCATGAGGCGCCTCAAGGGGTGTGACTGACCCCGAAGAAGAGATTGCACCACTGCCTGCAGAGAAAGCGGTTTGTCCCGCGGTAGCTTGACTACCGCTGGCTGTGTATGAAACTCCATCCCGAGGTAAGTCAGTGATTGGGTCGGTGTCAACTTGGATTTCGGGAAGTTGATGATCCACCCGAACTGCTGGAGAGTCGCCAGAGCGACGGTAAGGCTTTGTTGACACGCCACCCGAGAAGGGGCCCTGACTAGGAGATCGTCTAAGTAGGGAATCACCGAGTGGCCCTGAGAGTGTAGGACCGCCACGACGGATGCCATGACTTTGGTGAAAACCCGTGGGGCTGTCGCCAGGCCGAAAGGCAACGCCATGAACTGAGCAGGGGGCGGAGAGGTTCTGAAGAAACGAGCCGCAGGACGAGAGCTGAACTCTATCCTGTAACCGTGAGACAGAATGTCTCTCACCCATCGGTCTTGAACATGTGGCCACCAGGCGTCGCCAAAGCGGGAGAGCCTGCCACCGACCGAGGATGCAGCTAGGGGATGCCGAGAGTCATGAGGAGGCCGCCTTGGAGGCAGTGCCTCCTGCGGCCTTTTGGGGACGTGACTTGGACCGCCACGCATAGGAGTTCCTCTGGCCTTTCTCCGGCCTGCTGGACGAAGAGGATTGGGGCTTGGCAGAGGGACGAAAGGACCGAAACCTCGATTGTATTTTCCGTTGCTGAGGTCTCTTAGGTTTGGACTGGGGTAAGGAGGAGTCCTTTCCCTTGGATTCCTTAATAATCTCATCCAATCGTTCGCCAAACAAGCGTTCGCCAGAAAACGGCAAACCGGTTAAGAACCTCTTGGAGGCCGAGTCTGCCTTCCATTCGCGCAGCCACATGGCCCTGTGGACTGCCACAGAGTTAGCGGACGCCACAGCTGTACGGCTAGCAGAGTCTAGGACTGCGTTCATGGCGTAGGAAGAAAAAGCTGACGCTTGAGAAGTCAAAGATGCAACCTGCGGAGCAGAATTACGTGTGACAGCATTAATCTCAGCCAGACAAGCTGAGATAGCTTGGAGTGCCCACACGGCTGCAAAGGCCGGGGCAAAAGACGCGCCCGTGGCCTCATAGATGGATTTCACCAGGAGCTCTATCTGCCTGTCAGTGGCATCCTTTAGCGATGAGCCATCTGCAACCGATACCACAGATCTAGCCGCCAATCTAGAGACTGGAGGATCCACCTTGGGACATTGAGCCCAACCCTTAACGACTTCAGAGGGGAAGGGGTAACGCGTGTCAGTGAGGCGCTTAGTAAAGCGCTTGTCCGGAACCGCTCTGGGCTTCTGGACAGCATCTCTGAAGTTAGAGTGATCGAAAAACGCACTACGTGTACGTTTGGGGAACCGAAACTGGTGTTTCTCCTGCTGAGACGCCGACTCCTCTACAGTAGGAGGCGGGGGAGAGAGATCCAACACCTGGTTGATGGACGAGATAAGATCATTCACTAATGCGTCCCCCTCAGGTGTATCAAGGTTAAGGGCGACGTCAGGGTCAGAGCCCTGAGCTGCGACGTCCGCCTCGTCCTCCAGCGAGTCCTCAAGCTGGGAACCCGAGCAGCGTGAAGAAGTCGGGGAAGATTCCCAGCGAGCCCGCTTAGCCTGTCTAGGACTGTGGTCCGGGCAGGAGTCCTCCGCGTGGGACCTAGGGCCCAACCTGGGAGCGCGCTGCGGCGCGGACCGAGAGGGGCCTGGAGGCGACGATCCAACAGGGGCCGGGGCCTGTGTAAGGACCGGTCTGGACTGCAAAGCTTCTAGCAGCTTGGCAGACCATTTGTCCATAGACTGAGCCATTGATTGTGAACGTGACTCAGAGTTTCTCAGCAAAAAAAGAGGCGAACTCTGTCCCTGCCGCCTGGACAGGGGAAGCAGGGGGGTCTACATGAGCCGAGGGGCCCACTAGTGACCGAGGCTCCGGCTGAGCAAGCGAAACAGGGGTCGAGCATTGCTCACAGTGAGGGTAGGTGGAATCCGCAGGTAACATAGCCCCACAAGAGGTACAGGCCGCAAAACAAACCTGTGCCTTAACAGCTTTGCTCCTTGTGGACGACATGCTGTTGTCTCCTAGGAGAATGATCACTGAGGGTATATGGGCAAAAAAGGGTATACAGCCCGACCGAACAGAAATATATATATAAATACGTATCTATTCCGGCACCCTAGGGGGGACCAGCACCGGGTGACCGGTGTGGCTTACCGACCGCTAACAAGTGGAGTGTGTGTGTCCTCCAGATTCCCTGCCTTAGGTCCCCCGGAGCTGCAGAGCTGTTCCTGAGAATCCTCCACCGGCAGAATGCCCAAAAAATGGCTGCCGGAGCTCTCGGGGGAGGAGTGGAGCCGTGGGCGGCGCCAGGAAAGTGCGGGAATCTGGGGTCCCCACAGTGATCAGTGAGGGGGGAGGAAACATGCAGGATGCTCCAGCCCTCACATCCGACGTCAGGTCGGCAGTCCCGCCCTTACCCCTGACAGGCAGGCCCGGGGGCGGGATTTTTGCGACTAGGCCGCGATGAAGCCGGGGACTAAATTTGAGACCGCGCCCGACAAGCAGGCACGGTCGGCGCGGAAGTCCGCCGGCCTTCTCAATTCAGCAGCTGCCGCAGCGTCCGGGAAGAAGGTGCGCTCCTGCACAGTCCCCAATGGGGACACAGAGTACCTTAGAGTTGCAGGGCCCGGTCCCTGAGGTTGAATAGACTCCGGTCCGGCAGATTCCCACAGGGGCTGCGGAGGGAGCACGGTCCCAGCAAATGGATGACCGCTCAGGATCCCACTTCTCCCAGAGCCGCTAAGGGATGGTGAAGGAGACGGCATGAGGCTCCGGCCTTTTTAACCGCAATGGGTACCTCAACCTTAACAACACCGCCGACGTAGTGGGGTGAGAAGGGAACATGCCGGGGGCCCCGTGGGGGCCCTCTTTTCTTCCAACCGACATAACTAATATGAGAATGCATGAGTGGATGTGTGCCTCCTTCCACACAAAGCATAAAACTGAGGAGCCCGTGATCCACGGGAGGGTGTATAGGCAGAGGGGAGGGGTTACACTTTTTAAAGTGTAATACTTTGTGTGGCCTCCGGAGGCAGAAGCTATACACCCAATTGTCTGGGTCTCCCAATGGAGCGACAAAGAAAGAATACAGTATTCAGTCACATATTGTGAAGGCTGAAAGATGTTTTGGGGGTCTTTTGCTGCCTCTGGCGCTGGGTGCCTTGACTGTGTGCAAGGTACCATGAAATCTGAAGATTACCAAAGGATTTTGGGTTGCAATGTAGTGCCCAGTGTCAGAAAGTTGGGTCCTAGGACATGGGTCTCAGCAGGACAATGACCCCAAATATACTTAAAGAAGCCCCCAGAAATGGATGGAAACAAATCGCTGAAGAGTTCTGAAGTGGCAGCAATGAGTCTGAATCTAAATCCCATTGAACACTTGTGGAGGAGGCGCCTTCAAATATGGGGAGACCTAGAGTAGTTTGCAAGAAAAGAGTGGTCCAAAATTCCAGTTGAGAGGTGTAAGAAGTGATTGATTACAGATATTTATTCCAAAAGATGTGCAACCAAATTTTGAAGGTGCCAAGAATTTTATCTGGCCCATTTTTGGAGTCGTGTGAAATTATGTACAATTTGCCCTTTTTTATATATTTTTTTGTGTTATTCCAATAGACACAAAAGGAAATAAGCATGTATATAATAAAACGTGTAATTGCAATATTATTTTCTAGACCAATTTCAAGAATGTAAACACTTTCGGCCATGACTGTATGTGTCCCTCAGCCTGTGTCCCACCCTGGCATATAGGTCCCCCATCATGGGCCCATCCTAGTATATATGCCTCACGTTATGCCACACACACAAAAAAAAAATCCTACCTACCTTTGCTCCATTCCACTCCCCAGAGGTGTGTGGTGTCCTCTTCTGATGCCGGCAACTGACAGTCAGCGCATAATGTCGCTGCCATGCGCCCTCAGTCACAGGAGGTAGGAGTAGGGTCGCTGCTGCAGGAAGAGCAGTGAATATTCATTTCCTCACTAAAGGGAAATTAATATTGACTTCTCACCACAACCATAGTCCCGCGGATCTCTTGACACCGAGGCCAGTGACTGTAAAAATCTTAGTCATTTACTATAATAATAATTTATTTATATAGCGCTATTAATTCCATAGCACTTTACATACATTGGCAACACTGTCCCCATTGGGGCTCACAATCTAAAGGTCCCTAACTGTAGGTTTTTGGAGTGTGGGAGGAAACCGGAGAACCCGGAGGAAACCCACGCAAACACAGAGAGAACATACAAACTCCTTGCAAATGATGTCCTTGGTGGGAATTGAGCCCAGGACCCCAGCGCTGCAAGACTGCAGTGCTAACCACTGAGCCACCGTGCTGCCCGTGTCACTGAGTGTGGGGAGCAGTGAATATTCATTAAACTTTAACGTGGAAATTAATATTCATGGCTCCTGCCGCGGTCAGCTTTCTGCAGCAGTGACCCTGCTCCTGCCTCCTGTGACTCCACGCCACCACTGCCTCACCCGGTTCCCCTTAAAGAATTAGAACGTCAGTCATCAGACCACTTGTTGTATATATTGCAACTACTGTGCTGCAGTATATAGACAAAATTCTGTGCTTTTTTTTCCTCCCGACCTCACTTTGTAAGATGTCAGGGTGCAATATGTGATGAATACACCTACTTGTTCTCTCCACCCACACATCTTCTTCCTGTATCTCGTCGTCATCTGATTCTTCACTACTAGAATCGCTGGACTCCTTTCTAGCTTTCTTGCTTCTTTTTTTCTTTGATTTCTTTCTAGAAAAATATTGATGTATGTAAAGATATATTCATGTCAACCTCTTTTTTTTTTTTTTTTTTTTTTTTTTTTTTAGAGGGAAAAAAACAAAAAACAAAAAAAAAACCAAAAACTATGTACATATTACCATTCTAAGTAAAATAATGGGTGAATCAAGAACCCCTTTAAAAAGTGCATAGGGTTCTTACAGTCACAAAACCCCTAAATCATAAGGAAAACACAACTACTACTTTGCCAAACTCCATATACCACTGAATGAACTGATATGTTAACCATATATTGATAAGTATGGCCTCTTATTCAGTGATGTATTGTCATTTTGTCGTCTTTTTCACTCAATTGCTGTTTGTCACATTTCAATCCTGAAAATTACATTTACTTTTAACTTACTTTTTGTGTTTTTTCTTCTTTTTCTTGGATTTCTTTTTTTCCTCTTCATCTATAAAAAGAAAAAAAATAAAAGTCATATAAAACTACATGTCCTTCACAAGCGCACGCTGCTTGAACAGGTTTTTAAGACTGCCATTGTAATTAAGTGCTATGAGCAACAAGCAAACTTTTTCTTTCGTAATTTAAAAAGGGGTTGTCCAGCCTAAATCCAGAAGTCTGGAGGTCCTCTATGTGTCACTCTATGTGACTGCAGACTTGTGAATCCTCATATCACACGCACTGTCAGGATTCTCCTGTGTCAGAGCCGGAACAGCCATGAGTTTGTGATATGCATAACCCAGGCCAGAACCCAATTACATGGGCACCGTCTTCTTGAATACAAATATTCAACAGTTCTTATCCATCCCAAAACTGTACCAATAAAATTTACTATCTTGGAAAGAAGGGAATTTTGTTTACTTACCGTAAATTCCTTTTCTTCTAGCTCCTATTGGGAGACCCAGACAATTGGGGTGTATAGCTTCTGCCTCCGGAGGCCACACAAAGTATTACACTTTAAAAAGTGTAACCCCTCCCCTCTGCCTATACACCCTCCCGTGCATCACGGGCTCCTCAGTTTTGGTGCAAAAGCAGGAAGGAGAGAACTTATAAATTGGTCTAGGGTAAATGCAATCCGAAGGATGTTCGGAGAACTGAAGACCATGAACCAAAAGAACAATTCAACATGAACAACATGTGTACACAAAAGAACAACTAGCCCAAAAGGGCACAGGGGCGGGTGCTGGGTCTCCCAATAGGAGCTAGAAGAAAAGGAATTTACGGTAAGTAAACAAAATTCCCTTCTTTGTCGCTCCATTGGGAGACCCAGATAATTGGGACGTCCAAGAGCAGTCCCTGGGTGGGTAACAGAATACCTCAAAAAAAAAGAGCCGAAAACGGCCCCCTCTTACAGGTGGGCAACCGCCGCCTGAAGGACTCGCCTACCTAGACTGGCGTCTGCCGAAGCATAGGTATGCACCTGATAGTGTTTCGTGAAAGTGTGCAGACTAGACCACGTAGCTGCCTGACACACCTGCTGAGCCGTAGCCCGGTGCCGCAATGCCCAGGACGCACCTACGGCTCTGGTAGAGTGGGCTTTCAGCCCTGAAGGGAGCGGAAGCCCCGAAGAACGGTAGGCCTCGAGAATCGGTTCCTTGATCCACCTAGCCAAGGTTGACTTGGAGGCCTGAGAGCCCTTACGCTGGCCAGCGACAAGGACAAAGAGCGCATCTGAACGGCGCAGGGGCGCCGTGCGAGACACGTAGAACCGGAGTGCTCTCACTAGATCCAAAGAGTGCAAATCCTTTTCACACTGGTGAATTGGATTAGGGCAAAAGGAAGGCAAGGAGATATCCTGAGTTAGATGAAAAGGGGATACCACTTTAGGGAGAAATTCCGGGACAGGACGCAGAACCACCTTATCCTGGTGGAAAACCAGGAAGGGAGCTTTGCATGACAGCGCTGCTAGCTCAGACACTCTCCGAAGTGACGTGACTGCCACTAGGAAGGCCACCTTCTGAGAAAGACGGGAGAGAGAGACATCCCACAGCGGCTCAAAAGGCGGCTTTTGAAGAGCCGTCAGAACTCTGTTAAGGTCCCAGGGTTCCAACGGACGTTTGCAAGGTGGAACCATGTGGCAAACCCCCTGCAGGAACGTGCGGACCTGCGGAAGCCTGGCTAGACGCTTTTGAAAAAACACGGAGAGCGCCGATACTTGGCCCTTGAGAGAGCAGAGGGACAAACCCTTGTCCATTCCAGATTGAAGGAATGAAAGAAAAGTGGGTAAGGCAAACGGCCATGGAGGAAAACCGTTATCAGTGCACCAGGATAGGAAGATTTGCCAAGACCTGTAATAGATCTTGGCGGACGTTGGCTTCCTGTCTTGTCACATGGTGGCAATGACATCCTGAGATAACCCTGAAGACGCTAGGATCCAGGACTCAATGGCCACACAGTCAGGTTGAGGGCCACAGAATTCAGATGGAAAAACGGGCCTTGTGACAGCAAGTCTGGGCGGTCTGGAAGTGCCCACGGTTGACCCACCGTGAGATGCCACAGATCCGGATACCACGACCGCCTCGGCCAGTCTGGAGCGACGAGAATGGCGCGACGGACCTGATCTTGCGTAGTACTCTGGGCAGCCTCGCCAGAGGGGGAAACACATAAGGCAGTCGAAACTGCGACCAATCCTGGACTAACGCGTCCGCCGCCAGAGCTCTGTGATCCTGAGACCGTGCCATGAAGGCCGGGACCTTGTTGTTGTGCCGTGACGCCATGAGATCGACGTCCAACGTTCCCCAGCGGCGACAGATCTCTCGAAACACGTCTGGGTGCAGAGACCATTCCCCCACGTCCATGCCCTGACGACTGAGAAAATCTGCTTCCCAGTTTTCTACGCCCGGGATGTGAACTGCGGAGATGGTGGAGCCTGTGTCTTCCACCCACTGCAGAATCCGCCGGACTTCCTGGAAGGCTTGACGACTGCGAGTGCCGCCTTGGTGGTTGATGTAGGCGACGGCAGTGGCGTTGTCCGACTGGATACGGATCTGCCTGCCCTCCAGCCACCGATGGAAAGCCAATAGGGCTAGATATAATGCCCTTATCTCCAGGATATTGATCTGAAGGGACGATTCTATCGGCGTCCAGGTTCCTTGAGCCCTGTGGTGGAGAAAAACCGCTCCCCAACCTGACAGGCTCGCGTCCGGGGTGACCACAGCCCAGGTTGGGGGTAGGAAGGATTTTCCCCGCGACAGAGATGTGGGTAGGAGCCACCACTGAAGTGATGTTTTGGTTGCAAGAGAGAGAGACGTTCTTGTCGAGGGAAGCCGCACTCTTGTCCCATTTGCGGAGAATGTCCCATTGGAGTGGCCGTAGATGAAATTGCTCGAACGGCACTGCCTCCATGGCTGCCACCATCTTCCCCAGGAAGTGCATGAGGCGTCTTAAGGGGTGTGACTGACTCCGAAGAAGTGATTGCACCCCTGCCTGCAGAGAAAGCTGTTTGTCCCGCGGTAGCTTGACTACCGCTGGCTGTGTATGAAACTCCATCCCGAGGCAAGTCAGTGATTGGGTCGGTGTCAACTTGGATTTCGGGAAATTGATGATCCACCCGAACTGCTGGAGAGTCGCCAGAGCGACGGTAAGGCTGTGTTGACACGCCACCCGAGAAGGGGCCCTGACTAGGAGATCGTCTAAGTAGGGGATCACCGAGTGGCCCTGAGAGTGCAGGACCGCCACGACGGATGCCATGACTTTGGTGAAAACCCGTGGGGCTGTCGCCAGGCCGAAAGGCAATGCCACGAACTGAAGGTGTTCGTCCCCGATGGCGAAACGCAAGAAACGTTGATGTTCGGGTGCGATCGGCACATGGAGATAAGCATCCTTGATGTCGATCGATGCTAGGAAGTCTCCTTGTGACATCGAGGCAATGACCGAGCGGAGAGATTCCATCCGAAACCGTCTGGTTCTCACATGTCTGTTGAGTAGCTTGAGGTCCAGAACGGGACGGAATGATCCGTCCTTTTTTGGCACCACGAACAAGTTGGAGTAAAAGCCGCGACCACGTTCCTGAAGGGGAACGGGGATCACAACTCCTTCCATCTTTAGAGCGTCCACTGCCTGAAAAAGTGCGTCGGCCTGAGCGGGGGGCGGAGAGGTTCTGAAGAAACGAGCCGCAAGACGAGAGCTGAACTCTATCCTGTAACCATGAGACAGAATGTCTCTCACCCATCGGTCTTGAACATGTGGCCACCAGGCGTCGCCAAAGCGGGAGAGCCTGCCACCGACCGAGGATGCGGCTAGGGGAGGCCGAGAGTCATGAGGAGGCCATCTTGGAGGCAGTGCCTCCTGCGGCCTTTTGGGGTCGTGACTTGGACCGCCACGCATAGGAGTTCCTCTGGCCTTTCTCCGGCCTGTTGGATGAAGAGGACTGTGGCTTGGCGGAGGGACGAAAGGACCGAAACCTCGATTGTATTTTTCGTTGCTGAGGTTTCTTAGGTTTGGACTGGGGTAAGGAGGATTCCTTTCCCTTGGATTCCTTAATAATCTCATCCAATCGTTCGCCAAATAAACGGTCGCCAGAAAAAGGCAAACCAGTTAAGAACCTTTTGGAAGCCGAGTCAGCTTTCCATTCGCGCAGCCACATGGCCCTGCGGACTGCCACGGAGTTAGCAGATGCTACAGCCGTATGGCTAGTGGAGTCCAGGACGGCGTTCATGGCGTAGGACGAAAAAGCTGATGCCTGAGAGGTCAAAGACGAAACATGCGGAGCAGAATTCCGTGTGACAGCATTAATCTCAGCCAGACAAGCCGAGATTGCTTGGAGAGCCCACACGGCTGCAAAGGCCGGGGCGAAAGACGCGCCCATGGCCTCATAGATGGACTTCACCAAGAGCTCTATCTGTCTGTCAGTGGCATCCTTCAGGGATGAGCCATCTGCAACAGACAACGGATCTAGCAGCCAATCTGGAGACTGGAGGATTCACCTTGGGAGAGTGAGCCCAACCCTTAACGACTTCAGATGGAAAGGGATAACGCGTGTCAGTATGCCGTTCAGCAAAGCGCTTGTCCGGGACCGCTCTGGGCTTCTGGACAGCATCCCTGAAGTTAGAGTGAACAAAAAACGTATTGCGCGTACGTTTGGGTACCGAAACTGGTGTTTCTCCTGCTGAGAAGCCGACTCCTCTACGGGAGGAGGCGGGGGAGAGAGATCCAACACCTGGTTGATGGACGAGATAAGATCATTTACTAAGGCGTCCCCCTCAGGTGTATCAAGGTTAAGGGCGAAGTCAGGGTCAGAGCCCTGAGCTCCCACGTCCGCCTCGTCTTCCCGAGAGTCCTCAAGCTGGGATCCCGAGCAGTGTGAGGAAGTCGGGGAAGAGTCCCAGCGAGACCGCTTAGCCGGTTGGGGGCTGCGGTCCGGGCAGGAGTCCTCCGCCTGAGACCTAGGGGCCAACCTGGGAGCGCGCTGCGGCGCGGACCGAGAGGGGCCTGGAGGAGACAAGCTAACAGGGGCCGGGGGCCTGTGAAAGGTCCGGTCTGGACTGCAATGCCTCAAGGAGCTTAGAAGACCATTTGTCCATAGACTGTGCAATGGATTGAGAAAGAGACAGAGTTTCTCAGCGAAAGAGGCCAACACCGGTGACTCTGTCCCTGCAGCCTGCTCAGGGGGAGCAGGGGGGTCTACCTGAGCCGAAGGGCCCACCAGTGCCCAAGGCTCCGGCTGAGCAAGCGTGGCAGGAGTAGAGCATTGCTCACAGTGGGGGGTACGTGGATCCCGCAGGCAACATAGCCCCACAAGAGGTACAGGCAGCAAAAAAAACCTGTGCCTTAGTAGCTTTGCTCCTTGTGGACGACATGCTGTTGTCTCCTAGGAGAGTGACCACAGAGTATATGGGGAAAGGGTATACGGACTGACCGAACAGAGATAGATAGATAGATAGATAGATAGATAGATATCTATCTATACCGGCACCCTAGGGGGGCCAGCACCGGGTGACCGGTGTGGCTTACCGACCGCTAACGAGCGAAGTGTGTCCTCCAGATTCCCTGTCTTGGATCCCCCGGAGCTGCTGAGCTGCGTTCACTGAGAAGCATCCACCGGCAGAATGCCAGAAAATGGCCGCCGGAGCTCTCAGGGGAGGAGTGGGGCCGAGGGCGGCGCCAGCAAAGAGCGGGAATCTGGGGTCCCCACAGTGGTCAGTGAGGGGGGAGGAAGACATGCAGGATGCTCCAGCCCTCACATCCGACGTCATGTCGGTAATCCCGCCCTTACCCCTGACAGGCAGGCCCGGGGGCGGGATTTTCGCGACTAGGCCGCGGTGAAGCCGGGGACTAAATTTGAGGCCGCGCCCGACAAGCAGGCATGGTCGGCGCGGAAGTCCACCGGCCTCCTCAGTTTTACAACTACCGCGGCTTCCGGGAAGAAGGTGCGCTCTCTGTACGATCCCCGATGGGGACACAGAGTACCTTTAAGTAGCAGGGCCCGGTCCCTGGGGTTGAAGAGGCTCCGGTCCGGCAGGTTCCACCAGGGGCTGCGGATGGAGCACGGTTCCAGCAAATGGATGACCGCTCAGGATCCCACTTCTCCCAGAGCCGCATAAGGGATGGTGAAGGAGATGGCATGTGGCTCCAGCCTCCGTACCCGCAATGGGTACCTCAACCTTAACAACACCACCAACATAGTGGGGTGAGAAGGGAACATGCCGGGGGCCCCGTGGGGGTCCTCTTTTCTTCCAACCGACATAACCAAGTCTGAGAATGCATGAGTGGATGTGTACCTCCTTCCACACAAAGCATAAAACTGAGGAGCCCGTGGTCCACGGGAGGGTGTATAGGCAGAGGGGAGGGGTTACACTTTTTAAAGTGTAATACTTTGTGTGGCCTCCGGAGGCAGAAGCTATACACCCCAATTGTCTGGGTCTCCCAATGGAGCGACAAAGAAATAGGGATTAAAAGGAAAAGAAAATTTGATGCTAAAATGGGAAACTGTTAACCCCATTATGACATGACGTACGAGTATATTTACGTCATATGTTGTGTCCTAGCCTTTGATGAGGACTTGCACGCTGAGCCTGCATCTTCCTTCACACCAGACAGCTGATCTGATCAGCCTATCATGTGCCTTTAACAGCCATGGGTGGATCAGTGAGCCACCCGCAGCCGTTAACCAGTTATATACTGCTTTCAATATCTGTCAATGGGATTTAACCGTGTTGGTAGGGAGCATGTCATTGCCTTCTCTCATCGGTGGCCCCATGACGCGATCACAGAACACCGATGGGATGTCATGACAGCCAGGGGTCAGCTGATGACCTCAGTAACTGTCACAATGATTCTCCTGTGAGCGCCAGCTGGATATCATAGGAGATGATTTCTGTTGTACATAGAAGAGATGATGCTGATAATACACTATATACAGCACAAGCGGTCGGATGATCCCAGATCCCGAAAAATAAAAGTTACAGTTTACAAAAAAAAACAAAAAAACAAAAAGCGACAAGTGTTTTTGTTTTTTTTATCCAAGTCTCACCACTTAATAAAAACAAAACAAAAAAAACAAAAACATGTCGTACTAGCCTGGAGAATCATATTACCAGGTCAGTTTTAAAATATAGTGAACATAGTAAATAAAAAAACCAAAATGTGTTGTGGTCTTTTTTTGTAATTTCCTAGTACCTGAACTTTTTCCCCGTTTTCCAGCAACACTATAAGGTAAAATGAATGGGGTCATTCAAAAGTTAAACTCATTCTGCAAAAAACAAGCCCCGATATGGCTATATTAACAGTAAAATAATTAAAAAAAAAAAAAGTTATGGCTCTTGGAAGAAGAGGAGGAAAGATCAAAATTTAAAAATTGTCCATAGTGTGAAGAGGTTAAAGTTTTTAAGCTCCTGATCCGAACATCACTGACATTTACATATTAAGGAACAAAGGTATCTAATTACATTCCTTAACAAGTGCCCGAGTGGCAAAATGATATGTACAGACATATTGTTACCGTGCTTATTACTGCGTATTTTCACTGTTGTGCGACAACAAATAAGACAATACTGGTGTTTCGTACTTATTTCTTGGCTCTACAGCACCATCTGGACCTGAACTAGGGGTAAAGCGATAATTACCACTGCTCCCCGAGTCTTCTGAGCCACTATCACTGTCTTCAGAGTGTTTTCTATGCTTTTTTCTTGAGGACTTTTTCTTTCGTTTCTTTTTCTTTTTTTTCTTCTTTTCTTCTGCAAAGTTGTTACACAAATGAGAAAGCAATTCTAATGTTACCTAATCAAATAACAGGAACTCAGGTCTCATCGAAGAAGAAGACAAGGCTCACCCACCTCCTGAAGTATCAGTACCGCTGGACTTTTTGTTTTTTTCCTCTTCTTCAACAGGAGTATGCTCATCTGAGCTGCAGGAAAATACAGAAGAGGCTTAGTGAAAAACGATTATCACTCTAGATTAATTACTTCAAGATAAATGGGGTTGTGCAGGCTTGGGCCAAGAATCCATGTGACTGCAGAATGGTGAGAGCGCGGTCTGTGATCATGATTCCCTGGTGAGAATGGCCGGCCACATGACGCATGTAGGCAATTTACCTGCTCGCGGTCATCTGCTGACTAGTCTCATCCAGCCTCCCTCTATTCACTTTTTTTGAGAGAAGCCAAACCAATCTAATCACGACGTGACTTCAAGTGCCCGATACGTGCAGATCTACCTCTCGTTCCATTAGTTGGGGACAATATTCTAACATAGTTGGATGCAATGTAGGAGGTGTGCCATAATTAGTGACAATGGAAATGTCCCTTTAAAAGGGATCGTCTCAGCCTATTAAATGATTAGATGTGTTTGTAAAAACGGGCAACTTGCAAATTACAGTTTGATGTTCATTTCCAAGGCTACTCGGATTGCTGGACCCAGTGAGGTTCTACGCCAATGTGCTTCTGCAACAGACAGCACTCAGTCTGGATAACTGAAGTAGCCATGTTGGTGGCCTAAGCTGTCAATCATCGGAATTGGACCCCATGCCCCCTTCCCAGCATACACGAAGCAAGCCTCGAGGCAAGGGAGTGGAGAACTCCTGATGATCAATAAGTAGAAAAGCACTTTAATGCCTCTTTCACACGTCCATGAAGGTGCGTTTTGCCCTCGGTGAGCCGTGTGTATGACACACGTGTGTTCTCCTTGATAACATACGGAGAGCGGGAACGTTCTGCTCACCTGTCCCTGGTGTTGCTGTGCGTGGTGCTGATCTTCGGTCTCCGGTCCTGCCGAATCCTCGCTGCTGCAGCTTCCGGCCCACAGTGGAGTAAATATGCAATGAGCATAATGAACAGGGGTCGGAAGCAAGTGCCAGCAGCAGCAGAGACAGCAGCGCTGGAGAAGGAGAGTATAGAAATTCCTTTAAATTCACAGACACGTGTGTTTTCTCCGGTGCGTGTCACACGGATCATATCCGTGCGGTCTGTGTGACACCCGTGATGCCAGAGAAAAACGGACATGTCTATGTGTGGAGCACACGTATGCTCCATGGTAAAACACGCACGTGTGCGCAGACCCATTGATTTTAAAGGGTCTACGTGTGCCCGTGTCTCCGCCACATGAGGAAACGGACCAAACACGTACCGGAGACACGGACGTGTGAAGGAGAACTAAGGGAGTTTTCCCATAACATCGATGAAAAGGCTCAACTTCTGCAGTACATGACTCCTCACCAAGCTAGCAAGGAAAAAGGCTGACTAGTCCAGGGGTACATACTAATTATGATGATCCCAAAGATGAGGCCCCACTAATCTAGTATCCCACACTGTGATTATGCGATAAATTAGGTATAATTTTGTTATTACTCAAATTAGTGGGAAAAAGCCACTTAGATAAAATGTAGTAACTTACTCTGGATCTGCAACTTTTGGTGACAGACCCCAAACTTCTGGAGCTCCCAATTCTCCAATCCGTTCCCTTTCATTTAGACGTCTGCACAAAACAAAGTAAAGTAATGTCAAATTTATAGCACAGAAGAATTTCTAGGTCTTACAGTTGTCAGATATATGATGGGAATATAATGAATGTACCTGTACCTATATGTAGGATAAGATCGAGCATCTGTGGGATGTCCCATCACTGGGGCCACACTAATTTCAAGTATTTCTCTGCGTAATTCACATCTGGAGGAATCAAGAGCTGCGGCTGCTCCTTCAATTCCTCTGGATGTCTGATGTGTCCGAATGAAGAGACAATGAAGCGACCACTGATTAGCCCACAGGGATCACATGACATGTCAGACAAGCCATGAGGAAACCAGTGCTGATAATGCTGGAACAATGCCCACACTGAAGGTGCATATAGGTGTTATTCTTTACAAGGGGGAAACATACTGATTGAGAAGGGGGGGGGGGAACTGAGTAGTGGACACCCACTTGAGTAACGTATTCATGGGGTAGGTCATCAATATGAGATGGGTGGAGGTTCGACACCAGCACCCCCACGATCTGCTGTTATAAAATGTAGACTTATAGGGAGCTGCAGATTGCTGATTGTCTGCAATGGCCGCTGCCAGGTTCTGCCAGAGTGGAGGTGGACTTTGCTGCTCCGTTTAATGTTTCCATCTGGCCTAAGCTCATAACAGATATGGATCTCCTACTGATCACCAATCCCAGAACTTATTATTCAAAGCCTGAGGCCACCCTGTAGGGACATGTTGCTGCCATTACCGCAGGACTCAGACTACGATCAGGGGCGTCCAGGCTCCTACAGGTCACACCTCTTCTGTCACCACAATGAGGAGATGGAGATTATTATTATTCCGGTGCTTTAACCTAAGGGCTTGATGTGTGCACACGTCTCATCACATTAATGGACAAATCCAAGACTCGCCTCCGGTGCCTCCCTGGACTGATTTTATGTGCACCTAAAATCTGGACCAATTTTTGTGGCATTTTAGCAAAACATGCAGCTTTATTTTATTGCACTAAAAAGCCGCAAACAGGGTTAGAGACAAAATGCATGAAATGCGTGTGGAATATTGAAGAATCTGGTTCAATAAAGCATCAACGAACACAAGACCAAAAAAGTGACAAACAGCAAATAACGAATCAGCACTTAAAGGTTCCAGCCGCTGCACATATATTATACATACCTGTCATAGAACTGTCCACACTATGGGATCTCTGGGGGAGACTCGCCAGATCCAACCAGAGTCCAGCTGTCACATTTATGGAGAGACTTAGCAGCTTCTCTGTAATCTGTACCGACATCCTGCACTGCGGCCGTATACAGGAGACTGCACCACATATCTATAGCCCCTGGCTCTACCATCATACACCCGGGTGGGGGTACATGCAGCCTATAGCCCGACCCGGGTGTATAATGGTAGAGCCTGGAGCTATAGATATGTGGGGCAGCCCCAGGCTCTACACAGAACACTACATGCACCATATATACAGCTCTTGGCCCTAACATTATACACAGGGGGACTGCACAAACCACTACATGCACCATATAGCTACAGCCCCTGGCCCTACCATTATACACCGGGGTGGGGGGGCACATGCACCATATATCCACAGTCCCAGGCCCTACCATTATACACGTGGGGGGTGGAGACGACTGCACACAGAACACTACATAGCTATAGCCCCGGGCCCTATCATTATACCCCCGGGGTGGGGAGGGGGGGCACATGCACCCTAAATCTACAGCCCCCTACAATCATACACCGGGGAGGGGGGACCGCTTCACCCCATCGCTACAGCCCCCTAGCATTATACACGGGGGGAGGGAAGGGCGGGTTTGGGGGGCACATGCACCCTATATCTGCAGCTTTGGGTCTTACCATTATGAACGGGGGGAGGCGTCTCTTTCTTACCTGGCTATGAACGCTTCCTGCCTCTGTCTCATCATCTCCTCCTTCCCCTTCTCGTAGTAGTCCCCCCACTGTTTGCCGTGGTACGGCCGGCTGGAAGGAGCGCGCTCTCTGGAGCGGCTGCGGCGGTGACCATTGCTGACCCGTTCTCGGGATCTGGACTTTTTCGTCCTCTTCTCCGGTGACCGGTCGCTGCTACTGCTGCTGCTACTACTACTACTAGTAGTACTGCTGTGGCGCCGTTTCCGTTGGGAGGCCGGACTGCGGCTCCGGTGTACCGGCGGCATAGCTCACATTCACACCTACGTACTACGTTGTTTACACGGAACCGGAAATGGTTTCTACGGAAGCCGACGTGTGTCAAATATAAAACGCGTTCTCCTGACGGGAGTCTCTTAAGATAGGGCCAGGCCCCGGGGGGGCGGGGCATGCACTCACCTCTGGGTACCAGTAGCTGGCTTGTGTGGGGCACACTCGTGTTTCTTGCACATTTTGTCTCAGTGGCTGCCTATTGTCAACATTTTGAACTATTTTCTAAGCGTACTTGGTAATTTTTTATAACCGCCTCCACTGGAAATTGAGGCAGGAGTGACTTGTGGGAAGCCAGCTGCCTCTACAGAGCACACAGTTTGCACCTCACCAGTTATTTGCTCTTTCATAATTAACAGCTATGGTAATAAAAATTAGGGAGGTTGTCCATCCCCTCCCCCCGACTCGGTGTCACGATATATTAACACTACAATTCCCAGCTGTCATGTGATGTCAAGTGACCGCTACAGCCAACCAGCGCCCTCTGATCGGTTGCAGCACTCATCCGTCAGACGGAAAAATAATGACTGCAGCCAATCAGCAACTGCTGAGTGACTGCAACACTCACATGAGTGCTGAAAATTGCAGCAACAACATTGAACAACCTCTTCAAATTCACATTAGACCCCCTTCACACATCCATGTCTCCGATATTTGTGACATTCGTTTTCACATGTACTGAAGACACGGACACACATAGACCTATTAAAAGCAATAGGTCTGCGCACACGTCCGTGTTTTGACGTGGATCATGTGTCCGTATAGAGCACACACGTGTCCATGTGCTCCACACGGTGACATGTCCATTTTTTGCCAGCACACGGGTATCACACGGACCGCACACTGATGTGATCCGTGTGACATCAGTATGACACGTACCGGAGAAAACACAGGTCATATATAAATAATTAATTTATATCCTTACCTGTCTCCTGCGCTGCTGTCTCTCCCTCTGCTCATGCTTCCGGGCCCGCTCATTATGCTCATTGCATATTCATCGCATTCAGCACGGACCCGGAAGTAACAGCTGCGCCGGAGACAGGTAAGCATACTAGCTCATGCTGTCTGTGTGCTATCTGTATGTCATACAAATAGCATAGGGACAGCACACGTAGAACATGCACACACACGGACACATGCACAAACACGGACACATGCACACACACGGAAATATGCACACACACGGAAACATGCACACACACATGCATTTTCACCATGGACTGTGCAAAAGTTAGTGTTTTGCATAGATGTGTGAAGGAGGCCTGAGATCTGCAGTCCTATGTAACACTATGAATAACAGATAATAGTTAAATGGGTACAGGTAATTTGGTACTCGTTACCTGCAGCAAGGAGCGGACATATCATTGGTGCAACCTGTGCAGTCACACTAGAGCCCAAAGGACAAGGGGGGCCACTACCTCCTCCAAAGCAAGTGGAATTGTGCATTGTCATGAGTTATTGGACTGAAAAGAGCCCATATATTGTTC
This sequence comes from Anomaloglossus baeobatrachus, assembly GCF_048569485.1. NCBI lineage: Eukaryota > Metazoa > Chordata > Amphibia > Anura > Aromobatidae > Anomaloglossus > Anomaloglossus baeobatrachus. The sequence continues at coordinate 82,856,496 of NC_134361.1, forward strand.
TTGCACGGGGGCCCTTTTCTGTCTATGTCCGCCAGTGCCTGCAGCCTCACGTCTCACTAATATTCCTACCATATAATGATCATGTAGTGGAAGATACCAGTTATACGCATGAGCTTTGTAGACCATATGTGTATAATGAACAGATATATCTAGTGACTCAACAATGAACCCCTTCACTCCCGGGCGATTTTCCGTTTTTGTTTTTTGCTCCCCATCTTCTGCGAGACGTAACGTTTTTTATTTTTCCGTCAATCTTGCCATATGAGGGCTTGATTTTTGCAGGATGAGTTGTACTTTTAAATGAAAGCATGAGTTATACCATATAGTGTACTGGAAAATAGTGAAAAAATTACAAGTGCAGAAAAACTGCAAAAAAAAGTGCGATTGAACAATTGTTTTGGGGGTATTTTATTCACCGTGTTCACTATATGGTCAAACTGATGCGTCAGTGTGATGCCGATACCAAACATGTATGGGTTTACTTTTACCTAAGGGGTTACAAAAATTCAGAAGTTTGTCCAAAAAAAGTGCACTTTTTGAGGCATTTTCAGTGACCCATAGCTTTCTCATTTTTCAGGATCTGGGCCTCATTGACAGCTTATTTTTTTTGTCTTGAGCTGACATTTTTAATGGTACCAATTTTGCGCAGATGCGACGTTTTGTTCACCTGTTATTGTATTTTGCGCAAAATTTGTAACAACTAAAAAAACGTAATTTTGACGTTTAGAATTTTTTGCCGCTATGCCGTTTACCGATCAGATTAATTTATTTTATATTTTGATAGATCGGGCATTTATGAAAGTGACAATACCAAATATGTGTATATATTTTATTTTTTTACCATTTAATTTTCAATGGGGGGGTGATTTGAACTTTTAGGGTTTTTATTTTTGTCATTTTTTTAAAACTTTTTTTTTTACTCTTTTATTTTATTTTATTCGTCCCCCTAGGGGACTATAAGGATCAGCAGTCTGATCGCTCATTCATTTCTGTTGATCAGAGCTGCATCGCTCTGTTCAGCAGAAATGTAGCATTCCTGTAAGAGCTGCTGCTGTCTGCTGTAACAGGAACTACATCATGATAGTGAGAGGCGTTATCATATGATCTGTCACTACCATGGCAACCATTGGCTCACCGTGATTGCATCAGAGAAAGGTGATTTCCCTGCCACGGCCATTTAAATCACGCTGTCACATTTTGACATGTACGGGGATCACCACTGACTCAATGCAGCAACCGGCAGTGATTACCCCTTCATGATTTAGGATGTACCAGTACGTCCTCGGTGGTGAAAGGGGTTTAATTTCCCTCTTTCTCATCTATTTGGCCCAGACTGCATTGATGACTTCTTCCATTCACAAATCAGCTCTGTAGAATATAACACACACAACTTCCCTCCACACAAACCACAAAGTGCTGTAGCCATTCAAATGTCTCAGACAGTAATAATATAATCTCTGTACCTTCACATTATAAGAGTGCCCCCCTCTATGCCCCCAGTCATAGTGCCTCCGCTGTAACTCTATACAGTAATAGTGCCCCCTCTATGCCTCCATACAGTAATAGTGTTCCCACTGTACCTCCATACAGTAATAGTGCCCCCTCTATGCCTCCATACAGTAATAATGCCCCCTCTATGGCTCATACAGTAATAGTGCCCCCTCTACGCCTCCATACAGTAATAGTGCTCCCTCTATGGCTAATACAGTAATAGTGCCCCTCTACACCTCCATACAGTAATAATGCCCCCTCTATGGCTCATACAGTAATAGTGCCCCCTCTACGCCTCCATACAGTAATAGTGCTCCATCTATGTCTCCAGGCAGTAATAGTGCCCCTATACAGTAATAGTGCCCCCTCTACGCCTCCATACAGTAATAGTGCTCCATCTATGTCTCCAGGCAGCAATAGTGCCCCTATACAGTAATAGTGCCCCCTCTATGCCTCCATACAGTAATAGTGCTACATCTATGTCTCCAGGCAGCAATAGTGCCCCTATACAGTAATAGTGCCCCCTCTACGCCTCCATACAGTAATAGTGCTACATCTATGTCTCCAGGCAGTAATAGTGCCCCTATACAGTAATAGTGCCCCCTCTATGCCTCCATACAGTAATAGTGTTCCCACTGTACCTCCATACAGTAATAGTGCCCCCTCTATGCCTCCATACAGTAATAATGCCCCCTCTATGGCTCATACAGTAATAGTGCCCCCTCTACGCCTCCATACAGTAATAGTGCTCCCTCTATGGCTAATACAGTAATAGTGCCCCTCTACACCTCCATACAGTAATAATGCCCCCTCTATGGCTCATACAGTAATAGTGCCCCCTCTACGCCTCCATACAGTAATAGTGCTCCATCTATGTCTCTAGGCAGTAATAGTGCCCCTATACAGTAATAGTGCCCCCTCTACGCCTCCATACAGTAATAGTGCTCCATCTATGTCTCCAGGCAGCAATAGTGCCCCTATACAGTAATAGTGCCCCCTCTACGCCTCCATACAGTAATAGTGCTACATCTATGTCTCCAGGCAGCAATAGTGCCCCTATACAGTAATAGTGCCCCCTCTACGCCTCCATACAGTAATAGTGCTACATCTATGTCTCCAGGCAGTAATAGTGCCCCTATACAGTAATAGTGCCCCCTTATGCCTTCATACAGTAATAGTGTGGAACTTGTATTCAATTTTTTTAAACCTATTTTATTGTGTTCTTGAATATTCTATAATGTAAGCCCATATAGTAAAAGCAGCCACATCTGTGCTTCTGCTTACTAATAATACCTGCTCTGTGTCTCTACGTAGTAATAATGCCCTCACTATGTGTATTCACCTATTAGTAGTGCCCACCTTTATATATCCATGCAGTCGTAATACCCCCCTCTGTGAACTTACACTGTAATAAGTTTCCATATGTCTCCCCACCATGTAGCAGTGCCCCCATTGTATTAGTTCTCCTCTGTGCTTTCACAAAGTAATTGTTCCCCACATAGTACAGCGCCACTCTCATTCTTCTCCCTTGCAGTCTCCAGTCTGCCACAGGCGGCACAATGAAGAAAGGCAATATGCCGGTTAACTTGTTGCAGTGGTCCAGATTGGCAGGCTGATCTAGGCCTGTGTCTTACCAGAAGTCTGGATCACTGGAAGACCATTACTCTGGAGAACCTACTGGAGTAAGTGGTGCAGCTAGGAGATGATTCTTAGGATAGGTCATCAATGTAAGACCAGTGGGGTCTGACACCTGGCACCACCACCGATCAGCTGTTATCACATTTGGAAAGAAGATGTAACCAGTGTACAGAGCAGAAGTCCACACTACAGTGCTTCGTGGTCACTGGCTACTGCAGATCATGTCCAAAGCAACCTATAAACAAGCACCTATAGGTGAGATAGCCAATGGCTGCTGCATCCGATTTAGGATTATTATACTAAACAGAGAAACTATTTGCACAACAAAGGTTTATACAAATTGATCCCATCTTTATTTTTTAAAAATAATACAAAATAGAACATCCCACAGGGTCTGTATAGGTATTCTACATTTCAGATGGGTAGCCTAACACCTTTGTCACACGGTGTCTAACCCAAAACTTGCAGAGTATCAGGACTATTTGTGATGCTGTTCACACACCAGAGTCAGACACTTCACACGATGCTGCTTATTAGTTGCACAGACAGGATCGGACGTTGACCAGCTGTGCCCTTGTTAGTATTTACTTGTTAGTTCATTTCTGACAGCCTGTGGATTACTGCTTGAGTCACATGTTGCAGGAGACCTATCACAGTCACCTCTTTTTAAGATGGTGGAGCCTGTTCTCCAATGCCGGTGATAGCTTTATGTGATCCTGGTCCTAGTGTTTTGATATCCTGTTGCTGTTGAACATCTGTGTGCTGTTTGGTGTGTTGTGGAAATACTCTTGTTCTCTGATTATTTGTTCCCTTCAGGGTTGGACTGGCCATCCGGCCGGGGAATCCCTCGGAGGGTCCCGGGTCCTCAGTGGGCCCTGTGCTTTATACAGTGTGGGGTAATTGCGGGCTTGTACCCGCTGGCTGCGCCAAGGGCAGGGGGGCAGCCTGTTTCTCAGGGCTGGCGTTATGTGCAGGTAGACTGGGCAGCTAAACCAGGGCCCCCACACTATGAGGGGCTCCCAGCCATTCAATCATAAAGTGCAGTGATAGTACAAGTTCTGCACTATCTGTCACGCCGCTGAGGCATGGAGATGGTCCTGTGGACTCACTGGACCACCGGGTGAGCGGTGGTAGCAGAATACCCAATACAGCAAGAGATTGCAGAGAACAGAAAATGTTTTATGTAAAAGGACGGTGAACAAAAGTTGAGGGAGAGAGGGCCATAAGGGTCACAACGCTGAACACTGCCGGAGGAGCGACCGGAAAGGGAACCTCTATACAGAGATTATCTCAGCACAGCGGCGAAAGGTCAGGAAGCTGCTAATGAAAGGGACAACTCAAACAGTCCGTAGCAGTTCTAACTAGACTGTGGAATGCTGGCTCAATCAGAGGAGAGAATCCAGAATGCCCTGTGCCGTCCTGGCGAAGCGGATCCAGACATTGAAGGAATCCTGACGATTCCAAAATGACCACGGAGGTTAAAACAGCAGAAGTCTAATCTGAGGCATACAGTGAAGCCAGGACAGACAGACCGGCTGCAGGAGATTCTGTGGAGAGAGAGAGACGTAAGTATCTTGCACAGCAGAACAGAGCACAGTCAGAAAGCACAGAGCACTGCAGCAGAGGGCCTGAACCCTAGCAACTTTCCAAAGGAGTGAGCACGTTGCCCAGGCACCACCCATAGGGAAAAGGTGCCTTATGAACATAGAGAAATCCTGCAATCAGAATCAAAGCATAACAAGGAACAGGTGTACTGTTCCTTTAAATTACAGCAGAGTGCGGCGCCTAAGTGCGCTCTCAGAGGACCTGCTATAGAGAACGCAGGTTCCGGGAAGAGAAGGAGGTGGGTGAACGTACAGCACTGCAGACAGGGTGAGTGACACACCGTGTAGCAGCGGCGGAGCCAGCAGCGGAGACCAACCCAGGGGTAGGAATGGAGGTGGGGGGAGAACATTGATCTCACTGCCCAGGGGAGACCGACCCCGCAACCGAGGGCATGTCTATCAATGCAGTTGTTAACTCACAAAAGGTCCTTAACGTTGCACTGCGGGAGTCCAGGCCTGCACAATATGCAGTGCACAGGACCTGGAGACCCAACTTCTCACATTCAAATGTTTTTGGGTCTTTCAGACGCACATACATTAGACCAGTGTGGCTAGCGACAGGACGGAGGAGCGCTTCTCAACCCCGCACCGACCGCAGTGGGGGACATTATGGGGCAATGAGGGGCAATATAAGGCAATGCAGGAGACTGTGAAAGGCAGGATAGTATAATGAAGAGCTGGGGGGAGGTTATTTATGCAGAGATGTAGTATGGGGCAGATATTATAGGAAAATTAAGTTTTGGGGGGACACTATGGAAAGGGGCACTTTGCGGGACTAGTGTGAGAGGGGGATATTTTGTGCAGGAATCAATTAACAACCCCTTCTGATTCCACTTGTTTCCACCAGTTAAAATAAAAGACCATGTGTTCACCTCTGGTGCTGGCGCGGTTCCGGCACTGTAAGTAATCATGGTTGGAGGCTCACATTACATTGTGACGTCATGGGAGCCCCACGACCAATCACTGCCAGCCTCTTTCTCCCCGCCTTCAAACCAAATGAACAATTTGGGGGAACATAGGGACCGAGGATGGGAGTCATTATTAAATAAAGGGGGCCAGGATGGGAAAAATTATTAAATAAAGGAGGCCAGGATGGAAGACATTATTAAATAAAAGAGACCAGGATGGGAGACATTATTAAGGGTGCCAGGATGGGAGATATTTTGAAATAGAGGGGGCCAGGATGGGAAACATTATTAAATACAGAGGGCCAGTATGGAGATATTATGAAATAAAAGGGGCCAGGATGGGAGACATTATTAAAAACAGAGGCCAGGATGGGAGACATTAGGAAATAAAAGGGGTAAGAATGGGAGACATTATTAAATAAAGGGGGGCAGGATGGGAGTCATTATTAAATAAATGGGCCAGGTAGGGGGAATTACTGTATGGGGGCCAGAATGAGGAAGATTCATTATTGGTTTATGGTGGCAGGTGGGGACATAATTACTGTAGGGTCAAATTAGGGAACATTATTACTGATGTAAAATAATTTAATTTTGAGGATCTTGTCTTTAATGGGGGGAACAAAAGTCTGATGTAGTGTAGAAATTGGGGAAAAAGTGGGGAATGTGTTCTGGAAGCGATCAGCTACTTGGATGGCATCCGAGGCCTCATCCATGTCAATCAGCTCAGGAGGACTGTGAAAGGAGGGACAGGAGGCACAGAATAGGATGCCCATCAGACCACAGTATTTTTGATTCTCAGCGCACATACAGGAGACAGCTAGGGGCTGCCTGGCTTCACCTTGGCTGGCAATCAAAATACAAGGAAGCCCTTTTTTTTAATTAGTTATTTAAAAAAAAAAAATTAAGAAAAAAAATGTGAGTGCTCCCGCTGCATTTTCTATTGCTAAGGGCAATCCAAGTAGCTACTGGCTGCTAACCCCAACTGCTTGGTGTTACCTTCACTGGCAAAAAAAAACAAACAAAAAAAAATGACGTGGGCTTTGCCCTATTTTTGTATGCCAGCCAGGTACAACAGGCAGGTACGGGCTGCTCCCAACCCCAGCTATCTATTTGTACCCGGCTGGGAACCAAAAGTATAATGAAGCCCTTTTTTTATTTCATGAAATAATTAAAATAAAATAGACATGGGCTTTGCCCAATTTTTGTGTCCAGCCGGGTACAACTAGGTAGCTGCGGACTGGAATTCACAGCACAGGGTGGCCCAAGCTTTCTGGGCCCCTCTGCTGCGAATTGCAGTCTGCAGCCGCCCCAGAAAATGGCGCTCTCATAAAAGCGCCATCTTCTGCGCTGTATCTAACTCTTCCACGCTAGGTAATAAGAGGTTAATACCAGCTTTGTTTTACGAGCTGGTATTAAGCCAGAGATTCTTAATGTCTTGCCAAGTTTGACCCGGCCATTAAGAATCTCCAATAAAAGGTTAAAAAAAAACATGACACACAGAAAAAATACTTTATTGGAAATAAATACACAGACACACTTAGAGACTCCATCTTTATTAATCCCTCTCACCCCTCCACGATCCTGGTATTCTGTATGAGAGAGACAGAAGAGAGATATTTCTCTCTACCCAGCATGAGGATTGTTTTAGATGATGTCAACTCCAGAGAGCAGTTTGACCTCAATTGACCCGGCTTGAGCAAGAACAACCCTCATGCTGGGTCCTTTGTTCATCCCAAAACACTTGTGAATAAAGGACCCAGCATGAGGATTGTTCTTGCTCAAGCCGGGTCAATTGAGGTCACACTGCTCTCTGGCGTTGACGTCATCTAAAACAATGCTCATGCTGGGTCACTTCAGTTCACACCAGCACTCGGCCAATGACGTCACTCCTGTGTATGGAGAGAACATGACAGCAGGAGTTGACATTGTGCTGGATGGGAGGTGGAAGCAGGGGTGGCGGTAGCAGGAGAGGGGCTAGGAGTGGACATGGTGCCGAGCGGTAGGTGAATGCAGGGGTGGAGGTATCGGGAGAGGAGCTGGGAGCGGACATGGCGTTGGAGCAGGGGTGGCAGTACCAGGAGAGGAGCTGGGAGCAGACATGGCGCTGGAGCAGGGGTGGCGGTACCGGGAGAGGAGCTGGGAGTGGACTTGGCGCTGGAGCAGGGGTGGCGGTACCGGGAGAGGAGCTGGGAGCAGACATGGCGCTGGAGCAGCAGGGGTGGCGGTACCGGGAGAGGAGCTGGGAGCAGACATGGCGGCGGACGGGAGGTGGAAATAGGGGTGGCGGTACCGGGAGGATGGGATGGTGGTAGGAGTGAACATCTTCACACTTCTGTGTTTACAAATACAAGGACTGCTGGGTGAGTACAATCCTCTTCCTGTACACGTCACTGTACTACCCACCCCTTGCATTTATAGCTGCGTTTTTAGTCATAGAAACGCACTAAAACACAGCTATATTTTCAATTTGTGTTTTTCATTGCATTTTTTAACATCTCATTGAACTCAATGAGTGAAAAACGCAGGAATAATTGACATGCTGCGTTTTTGTGGGCACCACAAAAACGCAGCTAAAAAAAAAAAACTCTGTGTGCAGACAGCAAAAATGAAAACTCATAGACTTTGCTGGTGAAGCAAAGCCATGCAATTTTCTGAACAAAAATGCACCCGAAAAACACGCAAAAACGATGTAAAAAACCCCTAGTGCGCACATAGCCTAATAAATGTGCCCTACTGTCCAGCTCAGGAATTACAGGGCTTTTTTTTACCCTTACTTTTGTACTTTCAATAAAGTTGTATAAAGTTGAACAAGAGAACGAGGGGAATTGTGGGTATTGAAGTTTTGTACAGGGCAGTGAGCAGGCCGGAGGCGCTTCCTCTGCTGGCGTCTGTGAGTTTTTGCGCTCTGCCCTCCGTGAGCGGCTGCCGCCTCCTGCCCGGCTCCGGTGTCTGTGTGCTCCCGGCTCCGCTGTCTGCTCCCGGGACGCAGTACATGGAGCTCGGCTGTCTCTCCTTCCGGCAGCCGTATGCTGGGCTGCTGTTAAACGGAGTGAAGACTATAGAGACACGCTGGCGCCCTCTGCTGGCCGAACACAGGAACAGCACCCTGGCGGTGCATATTGCAGTCAGAGACTGGGAGCAGCAGGACTGGAGGGACGTCCTGTACAACAGACTGGGGCTGGCGCAGGCGCAGGAGCTGCTACAGCAGGGGGAGCAGTTTGGCAGAGGAGTCATTGCAGGTTATTATTTAACCCCTTCTGTTCTTCCAAGGGCCAGAAATTGTTGTTATTCTGTTGACAGCGCATTTGAGCGCTTCTTAGGCTAATTTCAAACTTCCGTTGTTTTGCATCAGTCACAATCTGTCGCCTAGAGGACTTACGGTATCCTGCAAAATATTTTGCAGGAATCCTGTTTTCTCTATCGTTTCATTGGGGGACACAGGACCATGGGTTATGCTGCTGTCACTAGGAGGCTGACACTAAGTAAACATAAAAAAGTTAGCTCCTCCCTAGCAGTATACACCCCGAGCCGGAGGCGGGCTCAGATCAGTTTTTAGCTTAGTGTCGTAGGAGGCTGATGTGGGCCGTCTCGGCCCCCCTCAGCCATGTATGCTTTTTTGCGCTTTTTTCTTTTATTTCGGCGCCGCTCATCACTCTCATACCTGTCGTCTTTTTCTCTGCAGGTATTCGCTTCACTCATCCTCCGCAGCCCTGTTGGTACCACTCCCCAGGGTCGCAGGGGGCTTGAGACTTCGGGCCCTCTCCCCCGCCCGTCCCTGTGGTACCACTCCCGGGGGTGCGCGTGTGGGCAGGTTGTTTTGTGGGCACCCCTGATTCGCCCTGCGGTATCACCCCAAAGGGCGTACAGGGGAGTACAGCAGGGATGGAACCTCCGCAGCGTGTGTGATAGATGGGGCCCTGTCACGCTGCCTTCTCCTGATAGGGGGCTGATCTACCCCATCATGATGTCCACTACCCTGCCTCAGCACGCTCTCCCCCGGAGCCTTCCTGGACGAGCAGCGCTGTACACAGGCATGGCCAGTGAGCCCTGCCTGCACCGCATCCATCGCTGGGCCGGCGCCGCCGATTGCAGGTAGGACCGACCTTTCCTGCACTTTTCCCCGGCCCTCTCCATAAATTTAGCCCCCGGTCTCGGCCTAGTCGCTCCTGCGTCCTAGCCACGCCCCCGCTGCAGCGCTATTGGCCGCCGGTCGTCTCCCTCTGTATCCTCCCACTGATCTGCCTCCTGGCTGATGGTGGGGGCTGTGAATCCTCCAGGTTTTCGCGCCGGAATCCTGCTCCTCCCCCAGCCTCCTCCAGCGTCCCCTCGCCATTTTAGCCTGCCTCTGGTCCCCTGAGGCTGCAGCGCGGCGGCGTTCTGACTCTTCTGGCCAGCTCACTCCTGGACTCCTCTTCTGGACTGGTGGGCAGCACGCAGGACCTGGGTAAGCTCTGCTCCTAAGGAGTAGCCCTCACTAGGCAGCATTCTCTGAGTTTAGGGACGAGTTAACCCTCTCCTGTCTCCTTCCTGGCAGCTACCAGGGAGAGTACCTGTTTTTCACCATGCCTAAGGCTAAGCCCACCCAATCCAAGCAGGCTCCCTTTGCACTATTTTTTGCATGCTCCTCCTGCAAGTCCAAGTTTTCCCAGGGTCAGGACGCCCCACTATGCTCCGTCTGTTCTACAGACGCACAGCCTCCGCAGGACTCCGCGGCCGACGCTTCTGATACCGCAGACGCCACAGCGCCATATGCTGCAGGGCCCTGCGTCCCGCCCCCCCCCGACTGGCTAGCGTCCCTGTCCCAGTCCGTAGATTCCCTCTCTGAGGCTTCTCGGACCATCGCGCAAGCTTTGCGCCTGCTGCCGTCGCTCGCCCACATTCCCGCAGACCCGGCGCAATCGCCTCCGGAGCAGGTGAGCCCCGTTGCAGGGTCCTCCTCTGCTGCTCAAAAACGGACCCGCCAGGTCTCGTCCTCAGACTCTTCCCAGGTTTCACCTTCATCCCCAGGTCCAGACCGTCAGTCCTCCAGGGAGGCTTCTGACTGCTCCGATGATGATTCCGATGCGGCACCCCTGCAGGACTCAGAGCAGGCGGCTGATATTCGGCGCATGGTGAATAGCCTGATAGAAGCAGTAAACCAGACCTTGAAGGTACAGGTGGACCCCGTCTCCTCCCAGAGCACCCAGGTCTCGTTTAAGCGGGTGAAGCGGGCCCAGAACACATTCAGCGGACATCCAGAATTCGCTGAGTTACTGCGCAGCCACAGGCAACAGCCGGACAGGGTATTTACCAGCGGTAAGTCCATCGATTTGCATTATCCCTTTCCTGAGGGTCTTCGAAAGGATTGGGCAGGCTCCCCGGTGGTCGACCCCCCCAATCTCCCGCCTGTCTTCTCACACAGTCCTTCCACTCACTAACGGTACGTCTCTCAAGGACCCTACGGACCGTACTATTGACAGGTTGGCCCGTTCCGCCTTCGAGGCAGCGGGCACATCCCTCTCTCCGGCCTTTGCCTCGGTTTGGGTTGCGAAGGCCCTGATGTCCTGGGCGGACACGCTACGTTGCGGTCTCCGCGCCATTCCTGCCAATCCGGACCTGGTTCCCATCGCCTCGCAGATTTCCCTCGCGGGTGAGTACTTGCTCAATGCAGCCCTGGCGTCTGCAAGTTGCGTGACCCAGGCCGCCAGCAACAATGTGGCCATCCGTCGAGCCCTCTGGCTCCGGTCCTGGAATGCGGATGCGGCCTCTAAGAAGTCACTAACTTCCCTGCCCTTCCTAGGGGAGCGTCTCTTCGGAGATAGGCTGGACCAGCTGATCTCCGATGCAACGGGAGGAAAGAGTACATCTCTCCCCCAATTGCGCCCTAAGCGCTTCCAGAATCGGCGCCCCACCGCTCGTTTCCGGCCCTTTCGCAGCTTCAACTCCAATCCCCAGCCGCGGAAAAGCCGCTCTCCTCCGAGAGACAGGAAGACCCCGTCATTCAAGACCAATCCCGCCTGGCGTTCACGCTCCCGCCAGCCCACGAGATCCTCTTCTGGTTACCGCCGACGTTCCTCCAAGTGACTCGCGGTCGGCGCGCAACAGCGCCAGACTTGTGGGAGGGCGTCTGTCTCGTTTTCAGCATGTGTGGATCCCCCTGACCGCCGATGCCTGGGTCAGAGAGATCATCACATCAGGCTACAAAATAGAATTCGAAGCAAAGCCACCGAGACGTTTTTTCCTATCTCGCCCTCCCGAGTCGCCCGCGCGGGCCCGCGTGTTCTTTCACTCCATAGACTCCCTCCTCCGAGCCGGAGTCGTGGTACCAGTCCCTCCCGCAGAGCGTTTCAAGGGGTTCTATTCCAACCTTTTCGTGGTCCCCAAAAAGGACGGCTCTGTCCGTCCCGTCCTCGACCTAAAGCTTCTAAACAGGTCGGTGAGGCCTCGGCCGTTTCGAATGGAGTCACTCCGGTCCGTCATGGAGGTAGGCGAATTCCTGGCATCGCTGGATATTCAAGACGCCTATCTTCACGTCCCGATAGCCACCTCTCACCAACAGTTCCTCCGCTTTGCGATAGCGGAAGATCACTTCCAGTTCACGGCTCTCCCCTTCGGCCTCGCATCCGCACCCAGGGTCTTTACGAAGATCATGGCTGCTGCCATGTCCGTCCTGCATTCCAGGGGTGTCATGGTCATCCCTTTCTTGGACGATATGTTGATAAAGGGCTCCTCCTTCGAGGACTGTCGTCTTGGGGTTCAGGTCACGATCGACACCCTTTCACGGTTAGGGTGGCTGATAAATCGGAAGAAGTCCTCTCTGACCCCGGCCCGTCGGATCACCTTTTTAGGCATGGTATTCGATACCATCCAAGGGCGAGTTTTCCTCACACAGGAGAAGATGTCCTCCCTACAACGAGGCCTCCGCGCTCTCCGGCGTCAGCGCCAAGTCTCCATCAGGTTCGGCATGCGGGTCCTCGGTCGTATGGTGGCGGCGATGGAAGCGGTACCCTTTGCACAGTTCCATCTCCGGCCCCTCCAGCTGGCCTTGCTGAAGAAGTGGGACAGATCTCCCTTTTCTCTGGACCGCAGGTTTCATCTTTCGCCGGAGACCCGCCATTCCCTCCGTTGGTGGCTCAATCAACGCAACCTCGCATCAGGAAGGTCTTTCCTCCCACTCCACTGGAAGATAGTAACCACCGACGCCAGTCTCCAGGGCTGGGGAGCAGTGTTTCGGCATCACACAGCGCAGGGCCGATGGTCACCGAGGGAGAGTTGTCTCCAGATCAACATTTTGGAGATAAGAGCCATCCGACTAGCCTTGCAGCAGTTTCGGCACCTAGTACAGGGTTGCCCGGTCAGGATCCAGTCGGACAATGCGACGGCGGTGGCGTACATCAACCACCAAGGCGGCACAAGAAGTGTCGGGGCAATGCGAGAAGTCAAGAAGATTTTGCACTGGGCCGAATGTCATCACTCCCTGATCTCAGCGGTACACATCCCAGGCGTGGACAATTGGGCGGCGGACTTCCTCAGCAGGGAGGGCCTCGCCTCCGGAGAATGGTCCCTCAACCGGGAAGTCTTCAACCAGATCTGCGACAGATGGGGAGTTCCGGACGTGGACCTAATGGCCTCCCGGTTCAACCGTCAGGTTCCGCAGTTTGTAGCGCGGTGCCGCGACCGCTTGGCTTTAGGAGTTGACGCCCTCACCCTGTCATGGAGCCAGTTCAGTCTCCCGTACATCTTCCCTCCGCTCCCTCTAATTCCGAGGGTCCTCAAGAAGATCAAGGCGGAAGGAATTCCGGTCATCCTAGTGGCTCCGGACTGGCCCAGGCGAGCATGGTTCGCGGAACTAACTCGGCTCCTCGCAGACGCTCCGTGGCGCCTTCCAGACCGTCCAGATCTCCTGCAGCAGGGACCTCTTTTCCATCAGAACTCACAGGTCCTAAATTTGACGGCCTGGCCATTGAATCCTGGGTTCTAGCTAAGGCTGGTTTTTCCTCAAGAGTGATTCAGACAATGATTAGGGCCAGGAAGCCATCTTCATCAAAAATTTACTACCGCACGTGGAAGGTTTTCTTCAGATGGTGTGAAGAACATAATATTTCTTCTCCACTCGCCTTCTCCCTTCCTTCCCTATTGGCATTCTTGCAGTCAGGCCTAGATGCGGGTCTCTCGCTCGCAACACTAAAGGGCCAGATATCGGCGTTATCAATCCTGTTTCAGAAGCCACTGGCCGCTCGTTCACAGGTTAAGACCTTCATCCAGGGAGTGACCCACCTGGCACCGCCGTACCGTCGGCCTCTAGAGCCGTGGGACCTTAATCTAGTCCTAGGGTTACTTCAGGGCCCCCCATTCGAGCCCTTGCGAGAATCTTCCCTTTCTCACCTGTCTTGGAAGGTGGTGTTTCTCGTTGCCATCACTTCTATTTGCAGGACGTCAGAGCTGGCAGCTCTCTCTTGTCGTTCCCCCTTTTTGATTTTTCACCAGGACAAAGCGGTTCTCCGGCCAAATCCCGCTTTTCTCCCAAAGGTGGTCTCCCCGTTCCATCTTAACGAAGAAATCGTTCTTCCATCCTTCTGTCCTGGCCCCTCTCACAGCTTGGAGAGGTCCTTGCACACCCTGGACCTAGTGCGTGCACTTAGAATTTATGTCTCCAGAACCGCGCCGTTCCGTAAGTCAGATGGTCTGTTTGTCCTCCCTTCTGGTCCCAAGAGGGGTGAATCGGCATCCAATGCCACAATTGCCAGATGGATCCGTTCCGCCATATCAGAGGCCTATCGGATTCGGGACAAGTCTCCGCCACGGGGGGTAAGAGCGCACTCTACCCGTGCAGTGGGAGCCTCTTGGGCGATTAGGCATCAGGCGTCGGCCGACCAGGTCTGCAAGGCCGCCACCTGGTCTAGCCTGCACACCTTTACTAGGTTCTACCAGGTTCACACCCAAGCATCGGCAGATGCTAGTTTTGGGAGAATGGTCTTGCAGGCAGCAGTTGCACACCTGTAATAGGGTGGCAGCATTCAATTATAGTGCAAGCCCGCCGAGGTAGGTTGTTGTTTTCTTCCTATCTGCGGGTTTTTCGGTATTCCCACCCAGGGACTGCTTTTGGACGTCCCATGGTCCTGTGTCCCCCAATGAAACGATAGAGAAAGTAGGATTTTTGTGTACTCACCGTAAAATCTCTTTCTCTGAGTCTTCATTGGGGGACACAGCACCCACCCTGCTTGGTTTTTTGGTTGTTCCATTGCATTTGCCTGCTATTTTTCAGCGGTCTTATGTTCATAGACCTCTTGTTTGCACGGCTGCATTGTTTTTAGTTACAACTTGTTTTTATGTATGGTGATTCTGGTACTCCTCCTACTGCTTGTGCACCAACTGATCTGAGCCCGCCTCCGGCTCGGGGTGTATGCTGCTAGGGAGGAGCTAACTTTTTTATGTTTACTTAGTGTCAGCCTCCTAGTGACAGCAGCATAACCCATGGTCCTGTGTCCCCCAATGAAGACTCAGAGAAAGAGATTTTACGGTGAGTACACAAAAATCCTACTTTTCCCCATAAACTTCTATTAGTGACAGATTGCGACTGATGATGCTGCGTTGCATCCGCTGCGTCGCGGTCAGTCGTTTTTTAACTTACAAAAAAAAAAGACAGTTTGCGCTCTGATAATGCTAAAGTATGGAAACCATGAATTTTTCTTAGATTTTCCTGAGCAGTAATGCAGGTCCATGTTCGCACATTCATGGTTTCCATACTTTAGCATTATCAGAGCGCAAACTGTCTTTTCTTTATCGTTCCTATGGGAGACCCAGACATTGGGTGTATAGCTTCTGCCTCCGGAGGACACACAAAGTACTACACTAAAAAGTGTAGCTCCTCCCTCTGAGCTTATACACCCCCTGGAGAACCAGATCTAGCCAGTTTATCGCTTTGTGTTCAGGAGGCATACATCCACACATGCATTCTCATCTGATTTTTCATTTTTGGAAAGATTTTGAAGAAAAGCGGGTCCAAGCCTGGACTCCCGGCATGTCCCTTCTCACCCCACTGTGTCGGCGGTGCTGTTAAGGTTGATTCCAAGGCTGGAGCCTTACATGCCGCGCTCCTTCACCATCCCTCCTGGGCTCTGGCTTGAAGTGGGAGCCAGCACGGTTCTCCATGCTTTGCAGGAGACCGGTCTCCATCCGCAGCCCTTCAGGACCCTGCTGGACGAAGCACTCATCCCCAGGGACATGGCCCTGCGTCTCAGCAAGCTAAGTACCTGAGACGTTTATATTCTGGGGGTCCCTGTACTTTATTATGTGGGGAGAGTGTGCTGAGTGAGTTTTCTGACATTTCCGGCCGGTTCTCTGGCTGTCGCCTGAGAACCGCGCCGAGGGTGCCTGCGCGCCGGCCGCACCGCTCAAATTTAGGCCCCGGCTTCGCCGGAGGCCTACTTTCGGTTTCACTGCCCTCGCATGTCATTCATGCAGAGGGACAGCGCGGCTCCGCCCAGCGGCCGTTCTACACAGGGGAGGGACACTCCTCACTGAGTACATGTCTCCTCCCCTGTAAGTCTCTTTGGCCCTCCAGATCCCACTCTCAGGGTTGGCCCCGCCCCCTCTCCTCGCTCCGGCGCCATTTTATCAGCGTTTTCTCTGCAATCAGCACTGGCTGCAGCATCCCTGCTGAGGTGCTTGGGAGTCCGGGCTTCGGGATCTGGAGGGCACACAACACCGCTCCAGCGGTCTGGTAAGCCACAACCTCCGGTTGTGGGCCTCTGTATATACTCTCTGGGGGTCACTCTGGCAGAGCCCCCACTTCAGCAGCATGTCTCACACGAGGAGCAAGGCTCCAAAGCTATATTCAGTATGCACTGCATGTAAGCTCGTGCTGCCTGAACCGAGCACATATCCACATTGTGATGCCTGCTCTAACCTGCCAATGTCTCAGCCTGGAATCGCACCCACTGTGGTCTCTCCGGCTGCTCCGCTTCCTGTGGCTGAACCCCCGGCTTGGGTAGAATCCTTCTCTAGGTCAATCTCCCAGTCTTTTGCCGACTCCATGGGACAGCTGTCCCGGACTTTGCTGAACATGCATCAGCCCCCTTCTCAGGGCGCCTCTGCTGCTAGGGCTCTCTCAGCGGAGCTCACAGAGGATTCATCATCTGGTCCCAGACCCCGTCCTCCTAAAAGGAGACGCAGGGCTCCCTCTCCTTCCTCGTCCCGTGGCTCTGTTTCAGAAGCTGACTCACCAGACGAGGAGGATGCCTTTACTGGGGGCTCGGAGGCTACCTCCATGTGCCCCATTGATCTGTCCGAAAGTGACTCAGATGTTAGTGATTTGATTGCGTCCATTAATTCTGTACTGGACCTCAATCCGCCGGTATCAGAGGAGCAACCCTCTCTGGCAGAAAAGCACCAGTTTACCTTGCCTAAGAGGACAAAGAGTGTGTACTTTAACCACTCCAGTTTTCAGGCCACTGTGACCAAGCCTAGGGCCTGTCCTGACAAACGCTTCCCAAAGCATGGTTCTGATGACCGTTTTCCCTTTCCACCTGAGGTGGTCAAGGAGTGGGCTCATTCACCAAAGGTAGACCCCCCGGTGTCTAGACTCTCAGCCCGGACCGTTGTATCAGTGGCTGATGGCACCTCTCTTAAGGATTCCACTGACCGCCAGGTTGACCTTCTGGCCAAATCTGTATATGAGGCAGCAGGGGCCTCGTTCTCCCCATCTTTTGCAGCAGTGTGGGCTCTCAAAGCCATCTCTGCTTCTCTAGAGGAGATGCATTCCCTCGCCAGGGAATCTATGCCCGAAATGGTTGCCTTAACTTCCCAAGCTTCCGCTTTTTCATCCTATGCCATGTCTGCCATGCTGGAGGCTTCTCACCGCACTGCGGTGGCTTCGGCTAATTCCCTCGCTATCCGCCGGATCTTGTGGCTTCGATGCTTCTTCAAAGAAGTACCTTGCTTGGCTACCTTTTGCTGGGTCCAGGCTATTCGGTGAACAACTGGATGAAATTATTAAGCAAGCTACTGGCGGGAAGAGTACTTCCATGCCACAAACCAAAACCAGGAAACCTGTCCAGGGTAGGAACCAGTCGAGGTTTCGTTCCTCCAACTGGTCGTCCTCTAAGCCCTCGGCCTCGTCCACTAACTCAGCCAAGGACCAGAAATCCAACTGGCGCCCAAAAGCGCGTCCACAGAAGACCGCAGGAGCTGCTGCCACTAAGGCAGCCTCCTCTTGACTATCTGTCCGCGCCAGCAACGTCCTTAGTCGGTGGCAGGCTCTCCCACTTTGGCGACGTGTGGTTTCAACACGTCTCCGATCAGTGGGTGTGGGATATCATCTCCCATGGCTACAGGATAGAATTCTCTTCCAGCCCACCAAACAGATTTTTTCTGTCAACTCCCCCCTGCTCCAAGGCCACCGCCTTCTCTCAGGCCGTGGCATCCTTGCAGGCCAACGGAGTAATTGTACCGGTTCCCGCTCGGGAACGGTTCAGAGGTTTCTACTCAAATCTCTTCCTAGTCCCCAAAAAGGACGGTTCCTTCCGGCCCATCCTGGATCTCAAGCTTCTCAACAAGCATGTTCAGGTGCGGCATTTTCGCATGGAGTCTCTGCGATCAGTCATTGCCTCAATGACCCAAGGGGATTTCTTGGCATCCATCGACATCAGAGATGCCTATCTGCATGTGCCAATTGCAGTTTCACACCAGCGTTGGCTACGTTTTGCAATCGGAGAGGAACATTTCCAATTCGTGGCTCTCCCCTTCGGGTTAGCCACGGCCCCTCGGGTATTCACCAAGGTCATGGCAGCAGTGGTTGCGGTTCTGCACCTCCAGGGGTTGGCAGTGATTCCTTACCTGGACGACCTTCTAGTCAAGGCTTCATCCAGCGCAGACTGTCAGCGGAGTGTCTCACTCACTCTTGCCACTCTAGCCCAATTCGGGTGGCTTGTCAATCTGCCCAAATCCACTCTGACTCCAACCCAGAGGCTCACGTACCTAGGGATGCAGTTCGAGACTCTACCGGCACTTGTGAAGCTGCCCTTAGTCAAACAGCAGTCCCTCCAACTGGCGGTGCGCTCTCTGCTGAGGCCCCACCGTCATTCCATCAGGCACCTAATGCAGGTGCTGGGTCAGATGGTGGCGTCAATGGAGGCTGTTCCCTTTGCCCAGTTCCATCTGCGTCCTCTGCAGCTGGACATTCTCCGCTGTTGGGACAAGCGGACTTCCTCCTTGCACAGGCTAGTGGCTCTGTCGCCACAGACCAGGAGCTCTCTTCAGTGGTGGCTTCGGCCCCTCTCTGTCTCAGGGGCGCTCCTTCCTGGCCCCGTCCTGGGTGATCCTCACCACGGATGCCAGTCTATCCGGCTGGGGAGCGGTATGTCTCCACCACCGAGCGCAGGGCACTTGGACTCCGTCCGAATCAGCCCTCTCGATCAATGTGCTGGAAACCAGAGCTGTGCTTCTAGCTCTCCTAGCCTTTCACCACCTGTTGGCGGGCAAGCACATCCGAGTCCAGTCAGACAACGCGACAGCGGTTGCCTACATCAATCACCAAGGCGGGACACGCAGCCGCCTGGCAATGTTGGAGGTTCAACCCATCCTTCAATGGACGGAGGACTCCAAGTCCACCATATCCGCAGTCCACATCCCAGGCGTGGAAAACTTGGAAGCAGATTATCTCAGCCGTCAAACCGTGGACAGTGGCGAGTGGTCCCTGCATCCGGCAGTGTTTCAGTCAATCTGCCGCAAGTGGGGCACTCCGGAAGTGAACCTAATGGCATCCCGTCACAACAACAAGGTTCCGGTTTACGTGGCTCGCTCCCACGATCCTCAGGCCTTTGCAGCGGACGCTCTGGTTCAAGACTGGTCCCAGTTTCGTCTGTCCTACGTGTTTCCCCCTCTAGCTCTCTTGCCCAGAGTTCTGCGCAAGATCAGAATGGAGGGCTGTCGGGTCATCCTCATTGCTCTGGACTGGCCCAGGCGAGCTTGGTACCCAGACCTGCTCCATCTGTCCGTAGAGGTGCCGTGGCATCTTCCGGACCGTCCAGACCTTCTCTCACAAGGTCAGTTTTTCCGCCAGAATTCTGCGGCTCTCAGATTGACGGCGTGGCTCTTGAGTCCTGGATCTTGACGGCTTCTGGTATTCCTCCTGAAGTCATTTCCACTATGACTCGGGCCCGGAAGTCTTCCTCGGCCAAAATCTATCACAGGACTTGGAGAATTTTCCTGTCCTGGTGTCGCTCTACCGGCCATGCTCCTTGGCCTTTTTCCTTGCCGACCCTTCTGTCCTTTCTACAGTCCGGTCTACAGCTAGGACTATCCCTCAATTCCCTCAAGGGACAAGTCTCGGCTCTGTCAGTACTGTTCCAGCGGCGTATCGCCCGGCTGGCTCAAGTGCGCACCTTCATGCAGGGCGCGTCTCACATCATTCCGCCTTACCGGCGGCCCTTGGATCCCTGGGACCTCAATTTGGTCCTCACGGCCTTGCAGAAACCCCCATTTGAGCCTCTTAGGGAGGTTTCTTTGTTTCGTCTTTCACAGAAAGTGGTCTTTCTAGTGGCTATAACTTCCCTCAGGAGAGTCTCTGATTTGGCTGCGCTCTCTTCGGAGTCACCTTTTTTGATTTTTCATCAAGACAAGGTGGTTCTCCGTCCGACTCCGGACTTTCTCCCTAAGGTGGTTTCTCCTTTCCACCTTAACCAGGACATTTCCCTGCCTTCCTTTTGTCCGGCTCCTGTTTATCGCTTTGAAAAAGCGCTGCATACTCTGGATCTGGTGCGGGCGCTCCGGATCTATGTGTCTCGCACCGCTGCTCTTAGGCGGTGCACCTCTCTTTTTGTGCTAACCACAGGTCGGCGTAAGGGCCTCTCTGCTTCTAAGCCAACCTTAGCTCGTTGGATTAGGTCGACCATTTCCGATGCCTACCAGTGTTCTCAGGTGCCTCCCCCGCCGGGGATCAAGGCACACTCGACCAGAGCTGTCGGTGCCTCTTGGGCTTTCAGGCACCAGGCTACGGCTCAGCAAGTCTGTCAGGCTGCCACTTGGACTAGCCTGCATACCTTTTCAAAGCACTACCAAGTGCATGCTCATGCTTCGGCAGATGCGAGCTTGGGCAGACGCATCCTTCAGGCGGCTGTCGCCCATTTGTGAAGTTAGGCTCTGCCTACTTCTCAGTTTTTCTGTTTATTCCCACCCGTGGACTGCTTTGAGACGTCCCAATGTCTGGGTCTCCCATAGGAACGATAAAGAAAAAGAGAATTTCTTCAGCGCTCTATTGGGAGACCCAGACGATTGGGGTATAGCTACTGCCTCCGGAGGCCACACAAAGCACTACACTAAAAAGTGCAAGGCCCCTCCCCTTCTGGCTATACCCCCCCCGTGGTATCACGGGTTCTCCAGTTTTCAAGCTTTGTGCGAAGGAGGTCAGACATCCATGCATAGCTCCACAGATTTTAGTCAGCAGTAGCTGCTGACTATTTCGGATGGAAGAAAAGAGGGCCCATATAGGGCCCCCAGCATGCTCCCTTCTCACCCGTTGATGGTGTTGTAAGGTTGAGGTACCTATTGCTGGTACGGAGGCTGGAGCCCACATGCTGCTTTCCTTCCACATCCCCCTGGGGGGCTCTGAGGAAGTGGGATCCTGCCGGCCTCAAAGCTCTGACGCCGGGCTCCATCCACAGACCCATTTGAACCTGCTGGATACGGAGCTGGAGTACCGTTCAGGGACATGGCCCTGCACCATTACAGGTACTCTGTGTCCCCGTACACACAGGCACAGCACACTCCAGACTTGCTGGGTGTGCTAGTGCGCCGGGGACAGTAAAGGGTTACAGTCACTGCAGCTTTGCTGAGTGACTTTGTGTATTGGGAACTACCGCGCCGGACGCTCCGGGAGCGGCGGCGCGGCTGGGACTTGTAGTTCGCCGGGGACTGGGCGCCGACCGCGCTTTTACGGCGGCGGCGCTTATAAATCCAGTCCCCGGCTTCTGCGGCCTAGTGCCGCTTCGTTCCCGCCCCCTCCCTGTCACTCAGGGAAGGGGACAGACGCTGAGCAATCAGCAGCGCCGAGGGCTGGAGCCTTATTTACATGCTCCAGCCCTCTCACTGCACACTGTCGGACGCCGGATTCCCGCTCTGACTTGGGGCACGCCCACGGCCCGCCCCTCCTCACACGAGCTGGGGAAGACGCCGGCAGCCATTACTGCAGTCCGAGCTCGGACTTTCGGCAACCAGGCAGGACGGTGGCGACCATACACCCGCTTATAGGCGGGCGGTAAGCGGCACACATAGTGCTGACCCCAATATATACTGCAGTGTGTACATGTGTATTTTAACTGCATAGGTCGCTATATGCCCGCTTGGAGAGCGACACATCAGCAGCAGGAAAGCAGGTGTGCTAAGGCACAGGCTTTCTAGGCTGCTTGTATTGCACGTACTGAAGTGTTCATTTGTGTTTATGCTTGTATGCTATACACTGCACTGTACAGTCGCTAGTCTTAGCTATATTCTCCTGGAATGGCTAGACTACAGCAGCAGAAAACCAAGGGTGCTGGGGCACAGGTTTTTTTCTATGCTGCTTGTATTGCATGGGCTGCAGTGTGCATTTGTACTTGTGCTTGTATGCTATACATTGCACTGTATGGTCACTCTTCTGGGCTATATTCCCCTAGATGACTAGTCTACAGCAGCAGAAGAGCAGAGGTGCCAGGGCACAGGCTTCTATGCTGCTTGTATTGCTTGTGCTGCAGTGTTCATTTGTACTTTATGCTTGTATGCTATACATTGCACTGTACGGTCACCAATCTTGGCTATATACTTCTAGATGGCTAGTCGGCAGCGGCAAAAAAGCAACACAGATTTTCAGTGCTGTTTTTACTACATGGGATGCTGTTCATGACACCGTCCCATTGTGTGCATGCTCCCCTGTAGCACTTCGTCTGCCGGGGTCTCTAGCACTTCGTCTGCCGGGGTCTCTACTAGTCGTGGCCAAAGAAACCACCTGTCATCCCTGTCCAAGGACAGGGACGGAGTTGCAGTTTCGACAGATATATTGTCATAAGATAGAGACTTGCAGTCCAGACAGGCCATGGGCAATCGTCCTGACCAACCTCATTTGGAACGGGGGGGTCCCAGGAGGACTCTCTGTATGATAAGGCAGCTCTCCAGGACTTTGATCCTGACATCGCTATCAATCCGGATACACCGGATGGTAACGCCATACGGAATGATCCTATAGCGTCCATCAATGGAAGGTTGGATCTTTCTCCCTCAGCTCCCCCAGTGGAGGAGTCAGCTTCACAGCAGGAGAAGTCCCTTTTCAGTATCTCAAACGGATATTGAGTATTTTTCTGGCCACGCTGACTTCAGAGAAGCAGTCCAGAAACACCACGCTTACCAGATAAGCGTCTTCTCCAAACGTTTTTAAGATACACGTTATCCCTTTTCCCCTGACGTGGTCAAGCGCTGGACCCAGGGTCCAAAGGTGGATTCTCCAATCTCCAGGCTTGCGTCTAGAGCCATAGTTGCACTGGAGATGGGGCTTCACTTAAAGATGCCATTCACAGACAGATGGACTCTGGTTGAAATCTGTCTAGGAGGCTATCGGCGTGTCGGTTGCTCCGGCATTCACAGCCGTATAGGCAACCTAACCTTTTCAGCTGTTCTTGCGCAGCTGGCCTTGAGCACATGTACATCTGTACCGCAGAGGCGTCCGTAACTCCGCAATGTCTGCACTGCGACTTACCCTATTAATGCTGTCCTAAAAGTACAGTCGAGGTTTCGGTCCTTCCCAAGCTCGGGCAGGTCCCAATTGTCCTCGTGCAAAAGGGCTACAAAACCTCAGACGGGCTCAGATTCCGGCCGGGCTCAATCACGCCCAAGGAAGGCAGCCGGAGGAACCGCTACCAAGGCGGTCTCCTCATGACTCTCAGCTCTCTCTCTCTCTCCGCATCCGCGGTTGATGGCAGACTCCCCCGCCTTTGGCGACATTTAGCTGCCACAGGTCACAGACCGGTGGGTGACGGACATTGTGCTCACGTGCACAGGACAGTGTTCTGTTCTCGTCCTCCGACTCCATTCTTCAGAACGGCCCCACCTCCCCACCGAGCAGATGCCCTGCTGCAGGCGGTGGACGCTCTAAGAGCAGAAGGAGTGGTGATCCCTGTCCCCCCTCAGGAACGAGGGCGAGGGTTTGTACTCCAATCTCTTTGTGGCTCCAAAAAAGGACGGCTCCTTCCGTCCTGTTCTGGACCTAAAACTGCTCAATAAGCATGCGAACGCCAGGCGGTTCCGGATGGAATCCCTCCGATCCGTCATTACCTCAATGTCTCGAGGAGACTTCCTTGCCTCAACAGACATCAAAGATGCCTATCTCCACGTGCCAATTGCTACGGAGCACCAACGTTTTCTACGTTTTGTGATAGGAGACGACCATCTTCAGTTCGTAGCTCTGCCATTCGGTCTGGCGACAGCCCCACGGGTGTTCACCAAGGTCATGGCAGCAGTGGTAGCAGTCTTGCACTCTCAGGGACACCCGGTGATCCCTTACTTGGACGATCTACTCGTCAAAGCACCCTCCCTCGAGGCATGACAACGCAGCCTGAATGTTACGCTGGAGACTCTCCAGACTTTCGGGTGGATCATCAATTTGGCAAGGTCAAATCGGTCACCGACTCAATCACTAACGTATCTCGGCATGGAGTTCACACTCTATCAGCGATAGTGAAGCTTCCGCTGAACAAGCAGCGTTCACTGCAAACAGAGGTGCAGTCTCTCCTTCAAGGCCAGTCGCACCCCTTAAGGCGCCTCATGCACTTCCTAGGGAAGATGGTGGCAGCCATGGAGGCAGTTCCCTTTGCGCAGTTTCATCTGCGCCAACTGCAAGGGGACATTCTCCGCCAATGGGACGGGCAGTCAACCTCCCTGGACAGGAAAGTCTCCCTTTCCCAGACGGCCAAGGACTCTCTGCAATGGTGGCTTATTCCCACCTCATTGTCACAGTGAAGATCCTTCCTACCCCCATCCTGGGCAGTGGTCACGACAGATACGAGTCTGTCAGGGTGGGGAGCAGTTTGTCTCCGCCACAGGGCTCAGGGGACGTGGACTCAGCAGGAGTCCACCCTTCAGATCAATGTTCTGGAAATCGGGGCAGGGTATCTTACCCTACTAGCTTTCCAGCAGTGGCTAGAAAGAGAGCAGATCCGAATCCAGTCGGACAACTCCACAGCGGTGGCATACATCAACCACCAAGGAGGGACGCGCAGTCGGCAAGCCTTCCAGGAAGTCCGGCGAATCCTCATGTGGGTGGAGGACACAGCATCCACCATATCCGCAGTTCACATCCCGGGCGTAGAAAACTGGGAAGCAGACTTCCTCAGTCGCCAGGGTATGGACGCAGGGGAATGGTCCCTTCACCCGGACGTGTTTCAGGAAATCTGTCGCCGCTGGGGGGTGCCGGACGTCGACCTAATGGCGTCTCGGCACAACAACAAGGTCCCGGCATTTATGGCACGATCGCGCGATCACAGAGCTCTGGCGGCAGACGCCTTAGTGCAAGATTGGTCGCAGTTCCGGCTCACATATGTGTTTTCACCTCTGGCACTCTTGCCCAGAGTACTGCGCAAAAAATCAGATCCGATTGCAGCCGCGTCATACTCGTCGCCCCAGACTGGCCGAGGAGATCGTGGTACCCGGATCTGTGGCATCTCACGGTCGGCCGACCGTGGTCACTACCAGGCTGGCCAGACTTACTGTCCCAAGGGCCGTTTTTCCATCGGAATTCTGCGGCCCTGAACCTGACTGTGTGGCCATTGAGTCCTGGATCCTAGCGTCTTCAGGATTAGCCCAAGGGGTCGTTGCCACCATGAAACAGGCTAGGAAGTCCACCTCTGCTAAGATCTACCACAGAACGTGGAAGATTTTCTTAACCTGGTGCTCGGCTCAGGGAGTGTCTCCCTGGCCATTTGCATTGCCTACTTTTCTTTCCTTCCTGCAATCGGGGTTAGAAAAGGGCTTGTCGCTCGGCTTCCTTAAGGGGGAAGTCTCGGCACTATCCGTGTTTTTTCAGAAGCGTCTAGCACGTCTTTCTAAGGTGCGCACGTTCCTACAGGGGGTCTGTCATATCGTACCCCCGTACAAGCGGCCGTTAGATCCATGGGATCTCAACAGGGTATTAGTTGCTCTCCAGAAGCCGCCTTTCGAGCCTCTGAAGGAAGTTTCCTTTCTCGCCTGTCACAGAAGGTGGCGTTTCTCGTTGCGATCACATCGCTTCGGCGAGTGTCTGAGCTGGCAGCTCTGTCATCCAAGGCTCCCTTCCTGGTGTTCCACCAGGACAAGGTAGTGCTGCGCCCCATTCCGGAGTTTCTCCCTAAGGTCGTATCCTCATTTCATCTTAATCAGGATATATCCTTGCCTTCCTTTTGTCCTCATCCGGTTCACCGGTATGAAAAGGACTTACGTTTGTTAGATCTGGTGAGAGCACTCAGACTCTACATTTCCCGCACGGCGCCCATGCGCCGTTCCGATGCACTTTTTGTCCTTGTCGCTGGTCCGCGCAAGGGGTTGCAGGCTTCTAAAGCCACCCTGGCTCGATGGATCAAAGAACCAATTCTAGAGGCCTACCGTTCTGCGGGGCTTCCGGTTCCTTCAGGGCTAAAAGCCCACTCAACCAGAGCCGTGGGTGCGTCCTGGGCATTACGACACCAGGCTTCGGCTCAACAAGTGTACCAGGCAGCTACCTGGTCCAGTCTGCACACTTTCACCAAGCATTATCAGGTGCATACCTATGCTTCGGCGGATGCCAGCTTAGGTAGAAGAGTCCTGCAGGCGGCAGTGACATCCCCGTAGGGGAGGGCTGTTTTGCAGCCCTAACATGAGGTATTTCTTTACCCACCCAGGGACAGCTTTTGGACGTCCCAATCGTCTGGGTCTCCCAATAGAGCGCTGAAGAAGAAGGGAATTTTGTTACTTACCGTAAATTCCTTTTCTTCTAGCTCTTATTGGGAGACCCAGCACCCGCCCTGTTGTCCTTCGGGATGTTTTTGTTGTTTGCGGGTACACATGTTGTTCATGTTGAACGGTTTTTTCAGTTCTCCGACGTTATTCGGAGTTAATTTGTTTAAACCAGTTATTGGCTTCCTCCTTCTTGCTTTGGCACTAAAACTGGAGAACCCGTGATACCACGGGGGGGTATAGCCAGAAGGGGAGGGGCCTTGCACTTTTTAGTGTAGTGCTTTGTGTGGCCTCCGGAGGCAGTAGCTATACCCCAATCGTCTGGGTCTCCCAATAAGAGCTAGAAGAAAAGGAATTTACGGTAAGTAACAAAATTCCCTTCTTTGTTTACTTACCGTAAATTCTTTTTCTTATAGTTCCGTATTGGGAGACCCAGCACCCTCCCTGTTGCCTGTTGGCAGTTTCTTGTTCCGCGTGTTATCACCGGCTGTTGTCGTGGACAGAGTCTCCGGTTGTTCCGGTTCTTGCTCTGTCTTTACTTGTGGGTGGCTATTCTCCTTCAGCTTTTGCACTAAACTGGCTAGATCTGCTTCTCCAGGGGGTGTATAGGCTCAGAGGGAGGAGCTACACTTTTTAGTGTAGTACTTTGTGTGTCCTCCGGAGGCAGAAGCTATACACCCAATGTCTGGGTCTCCCAATACGGAACTATAAGAAAAATAATTTACGGTAAGTAAACAAAATTCTCTTTTTTTTTTTGTATTTTAGGTCATGTTCAGTTATGCGCCTGTTCACACGTCAGGTTGATGAGGCTGAGTGCAGGCAGTCTTTTTTTGTCTATATCAAGAGGGTTATACCTTCTGACCGTGCACCCCTCCCCCAGTAGCCACAGGTAATCTCATTCTATATAGCAGGTTCCTACGTGCCCATACCCAGGAGGTTTTTAACCCAGAGAGAGGCTTCAGAATAGCGTTAGGTACCCAGTTACGAGATATGCCGTGAAGGGGCAACTGGGCAGATATACAAATGGCCATTTCTATATGCTAAATGTCTCATTTTTCTTAGATTTTCCTTAGCAGTAATGCAGGTCCATGTTCACACATTCATGGTTTCCATACTTTAGCATTATCAGAGCGCAAACTGTCTTTTTTTTGTATTTTATGTCATGTTCAGTTATGCGCCTGTTCACACGTCAGGTTGATGAGGCCGAGTGCAGGCAGTCTTGTTAGTCGTTTTTTAACTGACCGCCGGGCGGCAGCAGTGCAGCCTGTAACGTTTTTTGAGCAGCGCGATCCGTAGAATTTTGCTGCACATGCTCTCTCTGGCTCCCTGCCCCCGTAACCAGGATAAACATCGGGTAACCAAGCAATGCGCTTTGGTTAGTTACCCGATATTTACACTAGTTACGGGTGCAGGGAGCCCGCGCGAAGCGGTGTATGCTGGTAACCAAGATAAATATCGGGTAACCAAGCAAAAAGTGCTTTGCTTTTACCCGATATTTACCCTGGATACAGTGTGCAAGGAGGCCGACACTTCACCACTCGACTCCGCCCCCTCCCGCACTCCGCATGTACTCACACACACACACAAACACACAGTCACTTGTCCCCAGCCCTGCAGTCCCCGCGGCACTGACGTCCTCAGCTCCACGGCCCCGCTCGGCTCCGCCCCCTCGCGCTCCGCCCCCTCCCGCACTCCGCATGTACACACGCATGTAGACATACACACACACACTCACTCACCTGTCCCCAGTCATGCAGACCGCGGCACTGATGTCCTCAGCTCCGCTCCCCGAACTCCGCCCCCCCACACAACGGAGTCCGACAATGAAATTCTTTTCTTTGTCATCCGTTGTCATCCGTTGTACAACGCATCAGTCACAAGCGTCAAGCAACGCATGTGACTGATGCAAAACAACGGAAATGTGAACTTAGCCTTAGGCTAGGTTCACATTTCCTTTGTTTTTCATCAGTCACATCCGTTGCTTGACGCTTGTGACTGATGCGTTGTACAACGGATGACAATAATAGAATTCATTGTCGGATTCCATTGTAAAACGTGAGAGAGAGCGAGCGATCAGCTGATCGTTCACAATAGCTGGTCGCCGGTTTTTGAGAGAGAACAGATGATCTCCCGGCGGACGGCTAATGAGAGCGATCAGCTGATCACTCTCATTAGCCGGCCGCCGAGTGATCAGCTGATCGCTCTCATTAGCCGGCTGCCGGGTGATCAGCTGATTGCTCTCATTAGCCGGCCGCCGAGTGATCAGCTGATCGCTCTCATTAGCCGGCCGCCGAGTGATCAGCTGATCGCTCTCATTAGCCGGCCGCCGAGTGATCAGCTGATCGCTCTCATTAGCCGGCCGCCGAGTGATCAGCTGATCGCTCTCATTAGCCGGCCGCCGAGTGATCAGCTGATCGCTCTCATTAGCCGGCCGCCGAGTGATCAGCTGATCGCTCTCATTAGCCGGCCGCCGAGTGATCAGCTGATCGCTCTCATTAGCCGGCCGCCGAATGATCAGCTGATCGCTCTCATTAGTTGGCCGCCGAGTGATCAGCTGATCGCTCTCATTAGTTGGCCGCCGAGTGATCAGCTGATCGCTCTCATTAGCCGGCCGCCGAGTGATCAGCTGATCGCTCTCATTAGCCGGCCGCCGAGTGATCAGCTGATCGCTCTCATTAGCCGGCCGCCGAGTGATCAGCTGATCGCTCTCATTAGCCGGCCGCCGGGTGATCAGCTGATCGCTCTCATTAGCCGGCCGCCGGGTGATCAGCTGATCGCTCTCATTAGCCGGGTGATCAGCTGATCGCTCTCATTAGCCGGCCGCCAGGTGATCAGCTGATCGTTCGGCCGATGAGAGAGAGCATGCTCAGTGGAATCAAAAGAATTCCGCTGCTCCAAAAACACTACATGCTGCGTTCCTGCCGCCCGACGGTCAGTTGTTCCACGACTGATTAGTTGGGCGGAGGATGCAACACAGC
The DNA here is from genome assembly GCF_048569485.1 of Anomaloglossus baeobatrachus. NCBI lineage: Eukaryota > Metazoa > Chordata > Amphibia > Anura > Aromobatidae > Anomaloglossus > Anomaloglossus baeobatrachus. The sequence goes on from NC_134361.1 coordinate 82,886,025, forward strand.
GTCATCAGTCACAATCTGCCGCTCATACAAGTCTATGGGAACAACCGAATCCGCCAAACGGATTCCGTTGTTTACCAGAGCCGCGGATTGTGACTGATACAAATTGACGGAAATGTGAACCTAGCCTTAATTACAAGACCAGCTGTAATATATATTCCAGCATTCACCCATACAGGAAACTTGTGCTTTTTCTGATGTGCAGTAAGTCACCTGTGACTTTGATGCTGCCCGTCAGTACGATTACGGCCATAGCAAAAGGAAGAGTTTGTGTGACTGAGAAATGTAACTAGTGACAGGTTATTTGATGTTTTTATAGTTCTGGTATAAACTGGTTCACCGTCAGTTCTTCCCATACGAGGCTATCGGGGTTGCTCATGGACAGCTCTTGTTCCTGTGGTAGTTATCATGATCTTTATTTTTTCCTCTGACCATGTCGTACTCAGAAAAACACGGAGACTTGTTCGATTCTGATCTGATTCTCGGAACAAACAGTCCAACGCAAGTCCGTGGCTCCATGAACAAATTTGGACCGTTCTCTGATTCCATCCGTGTGCTGTCCGTTTATAACAGACTTATGAGAAGCTTTAAGGGGTCGTCCACTACTAAGACAACCCCTTCTCATTCCCCATTAAGAAGAAAAACCTGTTGTGTCTGCGCTGTTTCAGCGGTGCCAGTGCTCACGTGAGGTTGTGATGTCACACGAGCCCCGCGCCCAATCAGCAGCGGCTTCTCTCTCCGGCTTCACACGTATAAGTAATCAACAGGAAGGGTCACCCACCTCCTGTTACATACTCATACTTGTAAAGGCGGAGAGAGAAGCTGCTTGTGATGTCACGTGGGGCTAGTGCGACATCACAACCTCATGTGAGCACCGCCACCGCTGGAACAGCGCTGGCATGGAAGGAGAGTATACGTTTTTAGTTGTTTTTTTTTTTTTTGTTTTGTTTTTTTATTTTAAAGGGAATCTGGCACCCGAATTTTTCCTACAGCGTGATGTAGGGGCAAAGACCCCGATTCCTTTGATGTATCCCATACTGGCTGCTTGTTGCAGTTTTGATAAAAATCACTTTTTTATCAGCTGCAAATCCAACAGTTCTTTGAATGCCGAACTCTGTATAACCCCTGCCTGCACTACTGATTGGCAGCTTTCAGTGCATAGGCAGAAAGCTGACCATCAGTGGAGGAGGTGGTTACATAGAAGTCATGAATATGGAGGACTACATGGCAGCAGGTTTAGGCTATGTGCACACGTTGCTTTTTCTTTGTCGCTCCATTGGGAGACCCAGACAATTGACAATTGGGTGTATAGCTACTGCCTCCGGAGGACACACAAAGTATTACACTTAAAAGTGTAAAGCCCCTCCCCTCTGCTATACACCCTCCCGTGCATCACGGGCTCCTCAGTTTTTAAGCTTTGTGCGAAGGAGGCACACATGCAAGCATAGCTCCACAACTTAGTCAGCAGCAGCTGCTGACTATTTCGGATGGAAGAAAAGTGGGCCCATATAGGGCCCCCAGCATGCTCCCTTCTCACCACACTCTGGTCGGGTGTTGTTAAGGTTGAGTTACCCATTGCGGGTACGGAGGCTGGAGCCCACATGCTGTTTTTCCTTCCCCATCCCTGTAGGGCTCTGGGTGAAGTGGGATCCATAATCGGTCTCTAGACACTGGGACCGTGCTCCCTCCGCAGCCCCTGGGAATCTGCTGGACAGGAGCTGAGTATCGTCAGGGACATGGCCCTGCTACTGCGAGGTACTCTGTATCCCCTTGGGGACGGCGCATGGCGCGCTTGTGTCGTACACGCTGCAGCACTGCTGGGCGTGTTAGTGCGCCGGGACCGCGCTTGTGGCCGGCTGCGCTTACACTCTAGTCTCCGGCTTCTGCCTAGTAACGCATATTCCGGGTGCTCTGTGTCCCCGTTGGGACGGCGCATAAAGCACCTTGGGCACAGACGCTGCAGCGACTGCGGCGTGCGTGTGGGTCCGGGACTACCGCGCCGACCGTGCACTGCCGGTCGGCCGCGATTTCAACTTTAATCCCCGGCTTTTTGCGGCCTAGTATGGGATTCTCCCGCCCTCAGACCTGCCAGTCAGGAAAAAGGGCGGGACGGTCGGTGTGACGCCGACAGTGAGGGCTGTAGTACATTGAGCTGTCCTCCGCCCCCCTCACTACCCACGCTGAGGCACCAGATTCCCGCACTTTTGTGTGAACACGCCCATGCCTCCCTCCTCCTCAGAGAACGCCGTCAGCCATGTTTTTTTCAACATTCTGGCTGCAGCTGAGGGAGATCCGGGTCAGAGAATCTGAGGGCTACCCTGCCGGAGACGGAGTATCGTCAGGGACACCCTGCAGCTACAGGTACTCTGTGTCCCCGTTGGCATGGTGCCTGAAGCACCTTGGCCTCAGACGCAGCTGCGATTGCGGTGGGCATTCTTTGTCCGGGACTACCGCGCCGACCATGCATGTTTGCCGGCCGCGGTTTTACTTGAATCCCCGGTTTTTGCGGCCTAGTGGGTTAACACTCCCGCCCCTGAGCCTGCCAGTCAGGGAGAGGGGCGGGAGGGTCCGTGGGTTGCCGACAGTGAGGGCTGGAGCACACCTCGCTGTCCTCCGCCCCCCCGCACTGATCCCTATAGACCACCGGATTCCTGCAGACACCTGCATCATAACGTAGGGAGGGCTGGAGCATACGTTGCTATCCTCCTTCCCCCTCACTGAGCACTGGGCAGTTTTTCAAAGGTGGTCTTCCTAGGGTGTTGTCACCCCCTGGGTGCCGCAGTGTATATATATATATATATATATATATATATATATATATATATATATATATATATATATATGTGTCTATCTATATGACTTCACTGTTCGGCAGCATTATTGTTTTTGGCTGTATACCCTCACTGATTACTCTGCGGACGACAGGCTGTTGTCTGCTCTTAAAGAGTAAGGGTGCCAAAACACTGGCTTATTTTAACCTCTTGTGCGCCTATATTACAGGCACTGCACAGATAACAGCTTCGCCGGCGTTCCCGGTCCAAGCGGCAGGGACAGAGTTACAGCTTGCTAAGAAACTCTCTGGGTCATTTTCCCTATCCATGTCTCAGGCTATGGACAAGTGGTCGGCTAAGAGACTAGGAGTTTGCAGTCCAGACCGGTCCCTTAAACAGGCCCCGGGCACTGCGAGATCGCCCCAGGCCTCTGTCGGTCTGCGACGAAGCGTGTTCCTGGGGTGGCCTCTAGTTATGACGTGGGGTACTCCGGCACGAACGCAGTCCCAGTCCGGCTAAGCAGCCTTGCTTGGAATCTTCCCCGACTTCTTCAAGGGTTTCAGCTTGAGGACCCTCTAGAGGATGGGGCCGAGGTCGCAACCCAGGACTCTGTCCGGACGTGGCTCTAAACGTCTTATAACAGTGGCTGACGGGTCCACGCTCAAAAATGCCACGGACAGACAGATAGAACTCCTAATGAGATCCATCTATGACGCTATCGGCGCGTCCTTTGCTCCGGCATTCGCAGTCGTATGGGCACTCCAAGCTATCTCAGCTGGTCAGGCGCAAATTGACGCACTCACACGTACGTCTGCGCCGCAGGTGGCGTCCATAACCTCTCAAACGTCGGCATTTGCGTCCTACGCTATTAATGCTGTCCTGGACTCTGCGAGCCGTACGGCGGTTGCAGCCGACAATTCGGTGGCAATACGCAGGGCCTTGTGGCTACGGGAATGGAAGGCAGATTCGGCTTCCAAAAAAGTGCTTAACTGGTTTGCCATTTGCTGGCGACCGCTTGTTTGGTGAGAGATTGGATGAAATCATCAAACAATCCAAGGGAAAGGAAACATCCTTACCCCAGGCCAAACCAAAAACACCCCAACAGAGGAGGGGACAGTCGGGGTTTCGGTCCTTTCGGGGTACGGGCAGGTCCCAATTCTCCTCGTCCAAAAGGCCTCAGAAGGATCAGAGGAACTCCGACACATGGCGGTCTAAATCACGCCCTAAAAAGACCGCCGGAGGTGCCGCTACTAAGGCGGCTTCCTCATGACTTACGGCCTCCTCACACCGCATCCTCGGTCGGTGGCAGGCTCTCCCGCTTTTGCGACACCTGGCTGCCACAAGTAAAAGACCGTTGGGTGAGAGACATTTTGTCTCACGGTTACAGGATAGAGTTCAGCTCTCGTCCTCCGACTCGATTCTTCAGAACATCTCCGCCTCCCGAGCGAGCCGAGGCTCTTCTGCAGGCGGTGGGCATTCTGAAAGCAGAAGGAGTGGTGGTCCCGGTTCCTCTTCAGCAACAGGGTCACGGTTTCTACTCCAACCTGTTTGTGGTTCCAAAGAAGGACGGGTCCTTCCGCCCTGTTTTGGACCTAAAACTGCTCAACAAACACGTAAGGACCAGGCGGTTCCGGATGGATTCCCTCCGCTCCGTCATCGCCTCAATGTCCCAAGGAGATTTCCTAGCATCGATTGATATCAAGGATGCTTATCGCCACGTACCAATTGCTCCAGAGCATCAGCGCTTCTTGCGCTTCGCCATAAAAGACGAACACCTTCAGTTCGCGGCACTGCCTGGGCACTGTTAGGCTATGTGGCCGTGATCCAGCGACACGGCGTCTAGTACACAGTGTCAGCCTTCCTGCAGAGATGTGAGTGTTGTCCATGGGAGAACGCAGCTGCCCATGCCCACGATTTGGGTTCAGGCTGCTGTGGACTTTCGCTCTATTCTACCTGCAGAGAGCACTCTTGTCTCCGCAGCATAAATTGACATGCTGAGGCTCGGGAAGCCACGCCACCGGTCAGTTTATGCTGCGGAGAAAAGAAGCACAGTGGGCATGGGATCTCCAAAAATGCTTCTACTGGCACAACGCAGCGTTATGGACGCAGGGAAAACACTCAGCGCCCAAACTACTGCAAAACCTGATTGTGGGCACACAGCCAAAAAAGCGTCAATGGATGAATGGATGTCAAATATATATAACGTCCCACTCCCGCCTGCATATTCTAAGCTGGCACCTTTAGTACCTTTCATGTGGCACTAAAGGGTGCCTAGCTTAGTATTTATCCCCAACCGCCCCAGAAGTGGCGCATCCATTAGATGCGCCAATCCTGGCGCTTCGCCCCAACTCATCCCGCGCCCTGGTGCGTTGCAAACAGGGTAATAAATGGGGTTGATACCAGATGTGTAATGTCACCTGGCATCAAGCCCAGCAATTAGTGATGTCACGGCGTCTGTCAGATACCAGACATAACTAATTGACAGTAAACAAAAGCAAAAAAAAGACAAAAAAATTTTTATTAGAAAAACCACTCCCCAAATCATTCCCTCGTTCACCAATTTAATAAAAAAATTTGCAAAAAAATGGGTCCACAGAAATCCATTTGGACGTCCCACGTTGGCTCTGGACCTTCTAGAATATGGGGGCACGTTCAGGGAACGTATCCCCCATTTTCTAGGAGGGCAGACCCTCCATTTGAGGAGAGTGGGTGCCAAAAATCTGCACCCACTCTCCCCGGGTCACAGCTGAAGAGTGCGAGCAGCCAGCACAGCTCTCTGAACACAGTGCTGGCTGTCAGCTGCTCTGCTCATGTGACTGCACTGACCGGCGTCTGCTGTGAAGGAGGAGGGGGCCGCGGGGGATCAGCGCTGCGACCGGACAGGTAAGGGGGAATACCGGGGGGATTAGGGGGTGACCTGGCAGGGCCTGGGGGGCATTTTTCTGTCGCATGTCTCAAGGCACATGCGACAGAAATCATAGGAGTAGGTTGCGGCCGGTGCGCTACTGTGCGCGCGGCCATCTTAGATTTTCGGGAAGGGGGTCGGGGGTCGGGGCGGGCACTTTGGCGACACCGGGGGCTTTCCAGGACTTTGCCAGGAAGTGAGGTCAACAGGAAACCTCTTGACCTCACTTCCAGGTAAATGCCTGCGTTCTGTATGCCGACAAAGCCCGAGGACCGCAACAAAAAAGCAGCTCACTGCGGTGTAGCTGCGTTCTGACCCACATCATTGATTTAATGGGGGAGAGAACGCAGCCACACCGCACAAAAGAAGTGACATGCTGCTTTTCTTTCCGCACCGATTTTTGGCATCCAAAACGCTGCGTTTAGAAACGCAGCGTGTGCACTGATTTTTCGGCTTTCTCATACACTTTGCTGGGAAAGCTGAACGCATGCAATTTGCCACTGAAACGCTGCGGTTCTAAACGCAGCGTTTCCGCGGTAAAAAACGCAACGTGTGCACACAGCCTTACTAGTCCTCTAGTGATAATCTCCTACTGATAAAACTGTGATTTTATTAAAACTACAGGAAGCAGCCCAGTAATTGACACCACTGGAATCCGAGTCTCTCCTCCTACATTATGCTGCTCTCAGATTTCAGGAGAAAAGCAATCCTGCTTCACAGGCAAAAAGGTACAGCCCAAATCCTAATGTTAGTAACAGTATAGCAAGGATTAAAATATAACTTTTAATATCAATTGTCTAAAACCGACAGATCATAAAGTGCAGTGCATAAATAATAAATAAAGGATGGATCTCACCCGATACTTCTCCCGAGTAGATCAGACACCACCGGAAAACCAAATGCGGAAGAGGGCAGAGTTGGAAAATTACCTCTGTCGTGCCCATGCAAAATACTTCCGCCCTTACAAGCAGCACCCAAGTCAGGATTAACTACCCCAATGGGAATACACCCTCCCAACGCGTTTCCCTCTCCACGTTATCAGAGAGTTCATCAGGGGATAACTAGAACGTATAACCTGCAATGGCAGGTATATACAACACAAAGCACGCTTGTGGCATATGTGTTCACACACAGCTCACTTTCTGCACGTGTGCTAATGGCCAGTGGGACAGCATACAGCTCCTGATGAACTCTGATAACGTGGAGAGGGAAACGCATTGGGAGGGTGTATTCCCATTGGGGTAGTTTATCCTGACTTGGGTGCTGCCCTTGTAAGGGCGGAAGTATTTTGCATGGGCACGACAGGGGTAAGGATTTATTGAATTTGTCCCCCCCCATTTTCCAACTCTGCCCTCTTCCGCCTTTGGTTTTCCGGTGGTGTCTGATCTACTCAGGAGAAGTATCGGGTGAGATCCATCCTTTATTTATTATTTATGCACTGCTCTTTATGATCTGTCGGTTTTAGACAATTGATATTAAAAGTTATATTTTAATCCTTGCTATACTGTCTCAGATGTCAGGGTCTAGGTGAGCACTATGGTTTGTTTTCTATATGTTAATGTGTGGCATTCTGTATGATTTTACCAGGACTCATTGACATTGGAGACACGTGGCAGCATACTGATGATGTCCCCCCTGAGGAGACCACTGACCTGGAGAATAAAGCCTTGCTACACGGATTGGAGGGCAAATACCTCACCACTGTTTCCAATGCCAGGTGGCTATTAACACCAATTCCAGCAAGAGGAGGAAAAGACATTTGGCAGGTGACCATACCAGATGACTTCATCCCCTACTAAATTTACAGCAGGAAATTAGGACATGAACCCGACACCAAGAAATGGACAAAGTGAAGAACCATAGACAAATATATTAGCCAGAGAAAATTAGTGCAGCAGATGAGACACATCACACTTCCCTCTGACATTGGAGGTGTCCAGCAGTGCCATCAGCTCAGGACCGGAAGCAGATTTATTCCCTTCCAGTTTGTACTTTGCGTCTCCATTATGAAGAGTGTAATAGACATTGATATTGTAGGTAAATGATAAGGTCTTCGTTGTCCATGAATGTGGCCCCTGTGTGGTCACAAATACTATAATATACAATGTGCGGCTCCTCTTTTCCAGAAATCCTGAATTGGTTCTTCTGTACAAATGGGTTTTCCCCATCTCATTACATGACTGTATATCACAGGAATCTGCTGTCACTGGGATTATTGGGGCTAAAGCTTGTTTTTCCTATGGATCCTGAATATCTGGTCTCCTTCAGTGTTTTTCCTTGCACAGGAGTGTGTGTGTCTCCCACTATACAGGGAACTGCAGCCACCACAATTAGTGATGAGCGGGCACTGCCATGCTCGGGTGCTCATAACCAGCAGTCGGACGCTCGGATGGGCTCAACTCATGTACCGAGTGTAATGGAAGTCAATGGAGATTCAAGCATTTGTCTGGAAAATCTTCTGGAAAAATGTTCGAGTTCTCTATTGACTTCCATTATACTTGGGTATGCGAGTTGCGCCCATTGAGTTTCCAACTGCTGGTTACGAGCACCGAGCCCCCGAGCATGGCAGTGCCGCTCATCACTAATCACAATATCATAAGTGACATGGAACTGGGATGTAATTACTGATCCCCTAGTCGAGCTGCGTCCTCAGATATAATATTCCTGAATACAGAGAAGTATTGGATATTGATCTTCTTATTCTCTTCATGACTGGGCCAACTTCCATTTTTGTGCTGTATTTTCCTCCTCTTCTTCCCAGAGCCATAACACTTCCATTTTTCTGTCCACTTGTACATATGAGGTCTTGTTTTTTGTGGGACAATTTGTACTTTTTAATGACACCAATCATTTTACCACATAATGTACTTATTTTTTTCCCCCCATTTTCATGTATTGTAAAATTGTGAAAAAAAACAACCTAAAAACAAAAAAAACCCTGCAACGCTGACAATTAGTTTTTTGGGAATTACTTTTACAACATACTCTGTGGTTAAAAGTGACCTCCCAATAGGATTCTCCTGCTCCGTGCTATTACAACAACAGCAAACATGGCCATTTTTTTTTTAATTATTACTATTGTTATTCTGGAAAAAACTCTGCAGTTTTAAAAAATTTAAGAAAAAAATATTGGGGTGTTGCCATTTTTTGAGACTCGTAACATTTTAATTTTTTGGTCAATGTTGCCGTGTGATGGCTTATTTTTTTTTGCAAGGTGACGCTTGTATTGATACTATTTTGGGATAGATATACTGTTTTGAATGCTTATTACAGTCTGGCAGCGAAGCAAAAAAAAAAAATGAAATGGTGTTTTTTAATTTGTTACTATGTTCAAAAATCCGGTTAATTATTTTTATACTTTGATCTGTCAGACTTTTCTGAAAGCCGCAATGCCAGATGTTTATTTTTTAAAAATGCTTTATTTTTAATTTTTAATAGGGAAAAAGGGGGGTGATTTAATACCCTTTTTATTTTTTTTGTTGTAATAGTCTCCTTTGAGGACTTGGACCTGTGATTGTCTGATCGTTAGTACTATATACAGCCATAACACACCATTGCTCTATGTAGTAAAAATCACAATCTGCTTTGATGCTCGGCCACAGGCAGGGCTTCAAGGGATCTTCATAATTAAAAGCATGGGGGTCTTTAACAGACCCCCAGCTGTCATAAGAATCCATCAGCGACCTACAATCACGTCAGGGGTGCGCCAATTGTCTAATACATTGATGTGTCCCCATATTGTCCGGCTGTTAATGCTGCTGTCAGAGTTCGACAGTGGCATGTAACATGTTGACAATCAGGGGCAGCGCTTCACACCACCTGAGGTTGTTCCTGCCTGAAACACACAGCCGTCACTTCCCTGGTATGGGGCTAGGTCACCCCGGTGATCCCTTTCCATGAACCCGCTACTGACTTGTACATCGAATGTCGGTAAGGGGTTAATGATTAATTCTCATTGTGACTTTTTACTTCTAGAACAAATATGTAATTCTATTATGGGACCAGAAAACAGAGGATGAAGACTCAATGGAAATAAAGCAGCAGACAAAGATATAGGGGTGAAAATAAAATAATTTTATTAATGGGAGGAGGCGGGGGGAGCAGGTAATTTTGATAAATGTCAAGGATATATTAGATCCAATGACTTCATTTGATTCAGGGGAACGGAAAAAACTCATTCCCAACTCCACTTAGGAAAGTCAGACTAGTTCCCTGGATTAACGATTAAACACATTTTATTAATCCAGGGGAAGGCGAAAAAATCTCATTGAGCCATCGGCCAATTCAGCTTCAATTGAGGAAAAATTCCTTCCCGACTCCACGTATGGCAGTCAGACTAGTCCCTGAATCAATGACTAAATAATTGTACTATTGATTCGGGAGGTGGATGAATGGTGGGGGCAGAGGTGTTGATCCAGAGGAAGGAGAGAAAAAAACCCCTTTATGACATCTGCCAATTTGTCCTAATATAAGGGGAAAAACAATCCTTCCTGGATCAAATGCCCAGACGGATACTCACCTCATTCCCACCAAATGAAGATGTAAATCTGGCTCCAAGACAACATGCTGGTCTTCATCCTGGAATTGCTGGTCCTGGGTAGAATCCGTTCTTCACAGCCAAAGGAATCGATGTCTTGAGATGTCGAGGTCGGGCCAGAGGTCAGAGGATTCAGAGCCAAGAGACACAGGTGGAAATATGATGTTATTCACGGCACTGAATCAGCAGAGAGGGTCGTTGTCCGGAGCGAGCCAAGATCAGGCACACAAGCAGCGGGCGGAGGAGGCACAGGGTTCTGGGCAGGTGGCTCGGGTTCATCCTACTGTGTCCAGCTTGGTGGATAAAATGACTAGTCGGACACAGGGTGAAGAGGTGGTTTATCTTCCGGCCAATCCAGATGGTTCACTCCAGAACATGCTGCAAGAGAAAGAAATGTACAGAGATATAATAACAGCAGTTCCTGGTAATATTCTCACATTTCTAACTGCTGTGATCATCATAGCATGGAAATCCTAAAATCTTTTTGTAATAAGCTTTTACTTACATGGAAAGGTATAAAGGGGGGCCGTGCTCTCCTCTGCTCCAGTTCCTCCCAACAGATGGTGCCGAAAAATGGGTGGTCTCTGATGTTCCCTGACACTCCCAGGCGCGTCTCTGGATCCTTCCGTAGCAGCTTCTTTATTAGATGTTTCACGTCTACGTCTAGCCATGTTGGAAATTTTGGCTTTTCGGTGGTAATTGACTTGTAGACGGCTTGCTTCTGGAGGCCGTTGTAAAATGGGGAACGTCCAGATGACATTTTGGACACCACTATCCCCAGGCTCCACCAGTCTACTGCTGCAGTGTAGGATTTCTCCAGGAGCACTTCTGGGGCCATGTAGCGGAAAGTTCCCGTCCGTCCATAGATCTTTTTGGACGCGGTCAGTCCGTCTTTTGCCACCCCAAGATCTATAATTCGGGCGTGACCATCTTTATCCAGCATGATGTTGGCTGGTTTGATGTCTCTGCAAAGAAAAATGAAAATGTATTACTTTGTCTTTATAACCACAGGACACATCTGAAAGGTGATACAAGAGAATGGTAAAAATGCATCTCTTACCGATGGGCGATGCCATGGCCGTGGAGGAACTGGAGGCCACAGATTAACTCTGCTGTGATAAACCTGACGAGAGAATAGACTGTTTAGTATCAATGACATGAAATCATCCTGAGGATAAAACTTATTACAATCTCTAATGTACCCTAATGACGGCCATTGTCTAAATGTTTCCATATTTCCCTATATTTTGCTATTTTTCATTGTTAGATACTCACCGTGTGGTCTCGATGTTCAGTTTGCCGCTCATTTCAATAAGTGACTCAAGGCTGCCACCGGACAAATACTCCATGATGAAATAGGCTTCGCTCTGGAAATAAAGCACAATATATAGATATTATCACTAGCTGCATGTAGTACATAGATTTCATGGTAAAGATGTCTGGAGCCCGGAGACCCCTCTGTACCTGAGACTGCAAAGCGGCATCCAGATGACTCACGAATGGGCAGTCTCTGGCCGCCCGGAGTATGCGCGCCTCTCGCCGTAGGGCTTTGGCATTGTCCTGTTTGTCAATGATCTTAATGGCCTTGTAGATGTTTTGGCCACGGACTGATGCCAGCACCACCTGAGGAAAACACAGGGAAAAAGGTCATTAAAGAAGTCACATTTTTTTCCCTCCCCTTCTTCCAAGAGGTATAACTTCTTATTTCTCCATTGACATGACCGTTCGAGGAAGTTGTTTTTTGCTGGATAATTTGTAGTTTTGAATGACACCATCCATTTTACCATCCAATGTACTGAAAAAAGGAAATAAATTCTAAAATGGGGTAAAGTTTGCGTAAAAGAAAATTAAAATATTCTGCCCTTGATTCTTTTGGATTTGTTTGTTCTGTGTTTGTTGTATGGAAACCTAAGTCTCCAGGTCAATAGAATCACAGCTGTTGTAGCAGGATAAGGCACAGCCACAAAACTAGAAACGGAGGTGCACTTGTCGGTTTCCAAACCATATACATTCAAGTTAAACAAGGCACGCTTCAGGGTTTATTTTCAATGAAAACTGTATTTCTGAAACAATTATATGTTGTGAACATGTGACGTTTCGGCCACGTGATGGCCTTCATCAGACAACTCACATAAATGTAAATACTGGAGCAAATACACAAGCAGCAACGTGTATGGTACAGTAAATCAAAGCAGCGTCTGCAACTTATATAAAAACCAGGGTCAGTAGGAAGATAGCAATATCAGCAGTTTAGACAATATTATGCCAAAAAAGAGATGCACCTTGTAACAGGAGCCAGTGTCAGCATGGAATGGCGGTATAGAGCAGCGGTATCCACCGCTATGCAGTGTCTCAGACGTTGCTGCTTGTGTATTTGCTCCAGTATTTACATTTATGTGAGTTATCTAATGAAGGCCATCACATGGCCGATACGTCACATGTTCACAACAAATAATTTTTTTGGAAATAAAATTTCATTCAAAATAAACCCTGATGAGTGCCTAGTTTAACTTGAATATAATCACAGCAACATCAGATGTGTGGATTTTTAAAAATTATTTAAAATTTTTTTATTTTATTTTTTTTTTTTTTACCTCCTTTGTAAACCTCTTAGATGATGTAGCTCCTTGACCCTCAGGGGATTTTCCCATTTTTCATTTTCGTTTTTTCCTCCCCCTTCTTCTGAGAGCCATAACCTTTTTTTAATTTTTCTTTCTATCTTTCCTTTTGTGGCTTATTTTTTGCGGGACGAGTTCTACTTTTGAATTAACGCATTAGTGTTACCATATAGTGTACTGGAAAATAAGAAAAAAAATTCCAAGTGTGGTGAAATTGCAACTAAAGTGCAATTGCATGATTGTTTTTGGGGTATTTTCTTTAACACATTCACTATATGGTAAAACTGATGTGTCTGTATGATGCCTCATGTCGGTACAGGTTCGTAGATGCCAAGCATGTATACTTTTACCTAAGTAGTGAGAAAAAATTCAGACATTTGTCCCCCCAATAAATAGTGATTTTTGTCACCATTTTCCAAGACTCGTAGCGTTCTCAGTTTTGTGCAGATGTTCCTTTTTGAGCGCCTGTTTTTACATTTGAAAGAAATGTGGCGAGCAAAAATCATAATTTTGGAGTTTGGAATCTTTTGTCGCCACGCCTTGTACTGATCAAATTAATTGATTATATTTTTTACAAGATCGGGCATTTCTGAATGCGGTGGTACCAAATATGTGAATTTTTTTTTTTTAAATTACTGTATTTTTCACTTTATAAGACGCACTTTTGTTCCACCAAATTTTGGGGGAAAGTAGAGGGTGCGTCTTATAAGCCGAATATACGGGGGGGGTGTATATATATATATATCCACTGCAGGGTCCGAGGGAGGTGGGGGCAGCAGCTCTGGAGCGCTGCTGGGGGCAGGTGAATGCTGCGGCTGCAGCCTTTGATCTCCTGCTCCCGCTCATATAATATGCACTGACGCTGTCCAGCAACACGGTGGTCCTGAAACAGCACCGCAGTGAGGGGCTGGGGCAGCGGTGCATATTATATGAGCCTGCGCCCTCCTGTGATCGCACATGACCCCCCTGTGTTAGATATGGCCCCCATGCTGCTGCTCATTCTAAAATAAAAAAGCTTTACTTACCCCCTCCAGCATGTCTCCCGGTGTCCCTGCTTCCACTGTGATCAGGCAGGCACGCAGCGATGATCTTACTCTGCTGTGCCGATCACATGACTGGCACCAAGAACCAGGAAGTGGAGGAACAGAAGCAGGGAGGGAGACAGGAGGGAGATCAGCGCTGGAGGAGGTAAGGAAAGAGTGTTTTATTTTACTGTGAGCAGCAGCATGGGGGCGATATCTAACAGAGGGGAATGTGTGCAATCCATAGGGGGCCAAAGGCAGCACAGGGATACGTATGCAATCCATGAGGGGCCATAGGCAGCACAGGGATACGTATACAATCCATAGGGGGCCATAGGCAGCACAGGGAATGTATGCAATCCATAGGAGGCCATAGGCAGCACAGGGAACGTATGCAATCCATAGGAGGCCATAGGCAGCACATGGGAACGTATGCAATCCATAGGGGGCCATAGGCAGCACAGGGGGATGTGTGCAATCCATAGGGGGCCATAAGCCGCACAGGGGAACGTATGCAATCCATAGGGGGCCATAGGCAGCACAGGGGAACGTGTGCCATCATAAGGGGGCCATATCCAGATTAAGGGGGCTAATTTTAGGATGGGGGGCTTTGAGGGACATATACCCTATATGATTTGTTAGACGGACATTGGCATTATAAGATGGACCCCATTTAACAATAATAAAAAAAATTCTCTTTTCCTTCACCAAATTTGGGGGTGCGTCTTATAATCAGGTGCGTCTTATAAAGCGAAAAATGCGGTAACTATTTTTTTCAAAGGGGCGACAAGAGGCTAATTTGAACTTTTAGGGGTTTTTATTCTTATTTCTTTGAAACTTTTTTTTTCTTTTTTTAATTTGTTTTACTAGTTTCTCTAGGGGATTTTATGCCTGTGCATTTCTACTGATCAGAGCAGCATTGCTCTGATCAGCAGAAATGCATATCTCCTGTGTGTGTCGGCTCTCACATGAAGAGAGTCGTGGCTGCGTCAGTTGTCATTGGCTGACCCCGCACTATCATACCGGTGCTATAATATAGCTGGCATCTACCTCGAGTAATACTTACTTGGCCGAAGCTGCCTTCACCCAGCACCTGATGGTACTTGTAATCATTGATGTCAGGCTGGGTGTCAGATATTGGTGTTATAGCGGTGCTGGGTCCTAAAGGAATAAAATAAGGACTATAACATTAGTTTGTTTGGAAGAATTGTAATGAAGCATGTAGAGATTGTGAGAATAGAAAGCTGCAGAACTCATGTTTACCTGAAGTGCAGCACATATAAATGTATATGAAAAGTATATGAGGGGCTGCTGATGAGTCTTTGGCTTTACCCAAAAACAAGCGAGATAGGATGATGAAACTTTACATTTATTCCACATACTCTCCACTGATGTCAACACATTTCTTACATCGGTATTCCAAGTTCTGTAAGCCTAGCAAAAAGGATTTCAGTTGTGCCTCAAACCATACATCAATAGCAGCAGTGGCATCAGAAATGGTGTGAAATTTGGTATCTTTGAGGTGCTTCTTCAAGTTTGAAAACAAATGATAGTCAGAGGTACCTTGATCTGGTGAATAAGATGGTTGGTCAACCAGCTGGAAGCCCAGCTCTGCCAGTTTTGCCGTGGTTGCTTGTGCAGTGTGAGCGGAGGTGTTGTCTTGCAGGAACAAGATTCCTTTGGACAGCTTGCCGCGCCTTTTGGCCTTCAGAGCTGTCTTCATTTGGTCCAAAATGTAATACCTTGCATTGATGGTGGAACCCTTTTGAAGGTAGTCCACTAACAGCATGGCCTCCTTATTCCAGAACACAGAAGCCATCACCTTAGTGACTGATTTTTGCACCCTGAACTTCTTTGGACGAGGAGAATCACTATGCCTCCACTCTTTTGACTGCTGCTTGTTTTCAGGGTCATACAAATAAATCCAGGTCTCATCCATAGTGACTAGTCAATCCAAGAAGTTCCTATTAGTCCGGAAATGCTGACAACTGGAGCTGGAAGTTGTCACTCACTTGCTCCTCTGATCTGTTGTCAAACATTTGGGGACCCACTTTGCGGATAGATTCTTCATATTCAAATGTTCATGGATAATGACACAAACACGTTCAGAGGAAATCCCCATGTTGTCTGCTATTACTTTAGCTGAAATGCGTCAATCACTCCTCTGCTCTCAGTTGCTGTGAATATCGCATTAGACTCTGGCATTTTGTTTTCTCGCGAGCGTAGAACACTGTTGCCATAAGCAACAAATACAAAATTTTGAAAACATATTAGACACATAAGGCTTTTATGTGATGTAACATTCGTTACCATAGAAAGAAAAAAATCACAGAGCCAAAGACTTATCAGCAGCCCCTTATATCATGGCCATTATACAGTGGTGTTTGCATGTTTGTGAACCATTCAGAATTTTCCGTATTTCTACATAAATTTGATCTAAAATTACATCAGATTTCTGAAAAGTTCTAAAACTAGATAGAAAAACAAAGGAGTGAAAAATAATAGGACATTGTCATTTTTAATAACGTAATTCACTTGTCTGTGAGAGGCAAAAGTATGTGAACCTTCAGAAATAGCAAATAATGTGAAGGTGAAATTAGTTTGGTGTTTTCAGTCAATGGGACGACAATCGGGTGTGAGTGGGCGCCTGTTTTATGTAAGGAGAAGAGATCTAATAAAACCTAATCATCACAACACACGTCTGTGGGAGTTTATCATGGCGGGAATTAGGGGATGTGTGAGACCCTCACAAGAAAAGCTGTAGATCATCAATAAACCTGTAGAGGATTATACACCCGTCTCTCACATATTTAATAATTGGATCATTTTGCTCTTTTTAAAAATTACAAAAACTATTATTTTTTTAATATTATTTTGGTTCTTTTTATTTACTTTAAGGACTTGTGTGAAAATCTGATGTAACTTTAGGTCACATTTATGCAGAAATATGGAAAATTATGAAGGGATCACAAACTTTGAAACAGCACTGAATTCTCAGAAACACCTACAAAATTCTCAGGGATTCCAATACCACGATCCAAAAATGTATGATTCCACACAAAAATGAGAATAAAATAATAGCTTTATTTAGATGACAAACACACAAATTGACAATAAAATTGCTTTGAGACAAGGATGAGGATACACAATACCAGAGCAAGTGACAAAATTGCCAGAAAACCATTAAAACAATATGACAATGGCATGAATGTGATATAATACATATGTAGAATAATCTTACTTCAGAGGTTTTTACCAAATATTTGAGAAGAAAAAAAGTATTACACATATATCACTGAAAATCAGGTCATGAAACTTACTATGTATATGTAGAATAATAAAATGAAATACTTAATTGAAATTTATAAATGTAGGACTTTTTGATGCTCAATTCAACAATATTAATTATCTGTATATACAGTATATATATATATATATATATATATATATATATAAATGTACAATCGCCAACTCGTATAAAATCAAATTATTTGTAAAGGCAAATTTTAAAAAATAATAATTCATAAATCACTGTATAAATATTTAATTAAAGTGCAAGTGCTTATAATGCAAAACATGTGCATGTCAAGTAGGAATATTGCAAGAATTTTTACATATGTGACTACACATAGGAGAGCAGTTATAGAAATCAGGATCCTATGGACCCGGTAATAGTACACCAATGTTTTTTCCAGAATTAGGCCCGTTTCACACGTCAGTGAAAAACAGTGACGTTTTTCACTGGCGTGTAAAACACGCACATGTCCCTGCGTGTGCCGTGATTCACGGCACACGTGGGTTGTCTAAGTGCAATCCGGGCTCCGTTCTCCGTGGCCCGTGATTGCACTTAGAAAACAACTCACCTGTGCGCGCTCCCGCTGTCCATGGTGCTGATCGCTCCCGCGGTGCAGCATCCGGCCGGCGGTGACCCCCGCAGCAGCTGCTTCCGGGTCGGCTGTGTCGCGCATAATGAATATGCGCGACAATAATGAGCCGGCTCAGAAGCAGCAGGGAGAACGGGCTGCAGAGGACATCGCTGGACGCCGGGTGAGTAAAAATGATTTTTATTTTAAAAGCACGTTTTTTTCTGGCACGTGTTTCACGGACCACACCACTGCGTGGTCCGTGGAACATCAGTGATGCCAGAAAAAAATGGACATGTCTCCGTGCGGCAATCACGCACACGCGGGTACGCCGCACGGAGACACGTGCAGTGAAAAATCACTGACGTGTGAGCAGACCCATTCATTATAATGGGTCTGCGTATGTCAGTGATTCTGGTACGTTTTAAAAAAAGCACAAACGTACCAGAATCACTGACGTGTGAAAGGGGCCTTAAGGAGAACTAAATTTAATAGTCCCAACTTCACTTTGATAGATGCACTAAACAGCAGTGGTAAAAAAAGAAAACCTCCAAATTCTATTCTGCAAAGTAGAGCAAGGTGCATACCAATTCAAAAGATATATATCGCAAGACTAATAAATGCCAATATAAAATACCAACTGTTTGATAACAATGTAAAGTAACTACTGCTCGCATGGCCACAGCATTCAATGGGCCACTCAATAGAAAGAAGGGGTGTAACCATACTTAAATAGTAATGGGGAAGGTAAAAGTCACAAGTACAAAAACCCTATCCCCCGTGCCATATAATGCTGCTCCATAGTGAATAATGGATAAATATTCACAGGCAAATATTCATGTAAATAAACATTGCTATAGTTAGTCTGCCACTGGGAACCCCCTGACACATGTTTCGTTGCACCACTGAACATGTTACACCTCTAGCTCCATCTATATTATCATAGGGCTTGTACACACATAATATCATGGAGAAAGGCTGGACCCACTGATACAAGGGCAGGTTACAATATTGTGGTATCATAATTGTATACAGGTAAGACTTATAAGGTGCAGGTCACACTGGTACATGTAATGCACCATACTAAGTAACAGTCAGATATATTATGACCTGCCCTTTTACCAAATAATCAGACAGCGCTGACACATTTTATAACATTTTTCAAATTTACATCAAAACCACATTGGAGTATTCCATGGAATAGAGTCCGAGCTTCATTAATAAAACAAGAAACTTTGATTCATTTTTCCCACATTTCAGACATTAACCTTCTACCTAAAGTTCTGACCGGAAACTGTCACTTTGTACAATCCTGTTACTAACAACACAATAAAACATATAAGGAATGCACTAGGAAATCCTCGCCCTCACTGCAATGTATGACCCGGGCAATGCATTCATATCTATAGTCACATATACTTGTAGTAACATCTGACACATGGGACTTGTCTAATCCTCCTCATATTATTAATAAATCTAGAACTACCACCACATTGTAGATGAGACGTGAATGTGTCCCCTACCTGCTCTTGGCTCTTCATCCTCCAACTCTCTGGCGTTGGGTCCAATAATCCTCTTCTTCTTCTTGATGTTTTCATCCAGGCTGTCTTCTCTCTTCCTCTTCTCTTGTCCTCTCTCCTCTTCTCTCATCTTCTCTTCTTCTCTCATTTTCTCATCGCTTTCTTGTCCATTGGACGTCATTTTGAAAATCTCTCGCAGAGCAATCCGAACTATCTTCTGCACAAGGCCATCGACAGTTAGAAAGTGAGCGGCAGTTGAGCGCATGCCAGTCACATGACCTCAGGATGGAATTCTCAGTAGGCACCGGCCATGTTGGAGCTTGGCAAGTGCCCACTGTATTGTAGACATCATGAGTGGCATCTAGGGTGCAGATACATATAGAAATTCATGGGTGGGTTTTTGGTTGATGTGATATTAAGAAAAAACAAAAACCAAGATGGAAGTTGATATTTTATGGCTTTTATATCTGAATTTTCAGTGGTTCCCATATTTCATTCCTTCTCTAATGGGGTTTAATTATAGATAAAACTGATGGGAATGTGGACAGTTTGAGAAAAAACAGAAATGAGATAATCCTTGTGAGGGGCAGCGTTGTCTAATACTCAAAGGCCTTGATTTATAAAGAACAGGGTTGTTAGTTAACTCTATACTTCGACTGAAGAGGGTAGTATAACTAAAAGAAGTTGTATACGATCTGGGGGGCGGTTGGGTACCCCGGGCCTTCCCTCCTCGGCGTTACTGCAGGACAGTGCGGGGACCAGGTCCTTCTTCTTGTAACTGGTTGATAAATCTACTGGAATCGGGTGTAATGAGTATTGCTGGACACATATGGTCGCTAAAGATGTTGGGTAAATTATATTATGGGTATTATATTGGGAAATAATATGTACTTTGTGACCCATTCTGAGGTGAGGCGTGGACTACAGGCGCATTGTTTACTATGTAACTTGTGTACTGTTTTTGTTACTGACTAAAGGTTTTTCCCCTTTCTGTGATGTTTTTGTGGGGAAACAAATTTTTATATGTGTTGTGTAATTTTCCTGTTAAATTCTCCCGTTAAAGAAATATTTTTGACTTTTCAAAGTGTTTTTTACATCAGATTTCTGGTGAGAGCACTGTGATGAATTGTAGCCAAATTGTTGTGTCTGTACTTCTGTATTTCCAGCTAACCTCTAATAGTTACATTGTCACTTGGGTTTCCTCTGGGATTTCCTCGGGGGTTTCCTCTGGGGGTGCAGTGATACCTTGTGTCTAGTTAGAAATCCATAAGTCTACAGTCCCTCTGTGTCACTGTATGTGACTGCAGACTTATGACTCCTCACATCGCGTGCTACGTGCGCTGAGGATTTGCTTGTTTCAGAGGCGGGAATGGTGGGCACGTAGCTGCGAATAAGCGATATGCAAACTCCCAACCATAATCTGACTAGATGGGTGCGGCCCTGATAAATGCAAGTGTATTGAGTGAGGCCGGGCCCCTGTAGTCAGATTCTGGCCCGGAGTCTATATATCGCATCCTCACAGCCAGCGTCGGACTGGCAAGTGGAGCACCGGAGAATCCTCCGGTGGACCCCGGGGCCCCAGTGGGCCCCCATGCTTTATATTGTGCGGGGTATCGCAGGCTTGTTACTGCGGGCTGGGCAGGGGTGTTTAGCGGGCAGACTGGGCCCCCATGCTCTGATGGGCCCTCAGCCTTTCCATCATAAACTGCAGTGATCGCACAGAATAATCTGTGCGATCTCTGAGTTTTCGCGGTTGTAGCAGGACCTGTGGTTACATCACAGTCATGTGACTCATCAAAAGTTCTTGCAGTGCGGGAGTCCTCAGGCCTGCAGAAAATGAGGTGCGTGCAGGACCTGCAGAGTTCCCCTCTCATATTCAAATGTACGTGCATCTTTCAGGTGCGCGTACATTTGAATGCTGCGTTGCCAGGACTGAGGCAGAAGAGTTCCCAAGCACCGCACCGACATACTGTCATCACAGAGGACGTGCAGGCACCAGGTAAGCGCTCTGCCTCCCCCTGCTGTGAGCCTCCACCTGGTGTGAGCCTCCCCCTGCTGTGAGCCTCCCTTTGCAGTGAGACTTCCCTTGCAGTGAGCCTCTGCTTTTGTGAGCCTCTGCTTTCTGTGAGCCTTCGCTTACCATGAGCCTCCCCCTGCTGTGAGGATCCTGCCTCCCCTCGCAGTGAGCTTCCCCTCGCAGTGAGCCTCCCCTCACAGTGAACCTCCCCTCGCAGTGAGCCTTCCCTTGCTGTTAGCCTCCCCTTGCTGTGAGCTTCCCTATGCAGTGAGCCTCCCCCTGCAGTGAGCCTCCCCCTACTGTGAGCCTTCTGCTTCCCCTTGCAGTGAGCCTCATCTTGCTGAGGGCCTCCTTTTGCTGTCAGCCTCCCCTGCAGTGAGACACCCCCTGCTGTGAGACTACTGTCTCCCGCTGCTGTGAACCTCCTGCTGCAGGGAGCCTCCCACTGCAGAGAGCCTCCTGCCTCCCCTTGCAGTGAGCCTCCCCCTGCAGTGAACCTCCTGCCTCCCCCTTCAGTGCACCCCCCCTGCAGTGAGCCTCCTCCCTCCCTTTTCAGTGAGCTTTCCTCTGCTGTGAGCCTCCTGACTCCCCCTGCAGTGAGCCTCCTGCTGCTGTGAGCCTCCTGCCTCCCGCTGCTGTGAGCCTCCTGCCTCCCGCTGCTGTGAGCCTCCTGCCTCCCGCTGCTGTGAGCCTCCTGCCTCCCGCTGCTGTGAGCCTCCTGCCTCCCGCTGCTGTGAGCCTCCTGCCTCCCGCTGCTGTTAGCCTCCTGCCTCCCGCTGCTGTTAGGCTCCCGCTGCTGTGAGCCTCCTGCCGCTGTGTACGCCCCTAGTACTTTGTGCCACCAACCCAGTGCTGTGCCACCCATGGTGTAGAAATTGGGGGAAAAGTGTGGAATGTGCTCTGGGAGTGATCAGCTATAGGTGACTGTTTATGCAGAGTCGCGTCATGGCAGGAAAAAGTGATGGCAGGCATTGCCGGATGAAGAGGAAAAGCGAAGATGAATAACCTTAGCTAGAGACATCACTGGTAAGTCAGTGTATTACATGTACACACACACTGTACTGTACTGTATACACAGCTCACACACACTATATACTGTATACACAGCTCCTGTGTATAATGTCACTAATTTATGTCACTGGCGATCACTGTATTACCTGTACACTGACACTATATACAGAGTTCCTGTGTATAATGGCACTGATGGTAATATTGGTGTTATTAGTATTGTGGTTTTTCTTCATGATCATTATTGTAGTATTATTTGGGCATTGTGTGGTGGTAATATGCGGTCTGGTCTCAGTGTGGTGGTATTTCTTTGTTGTATGTGGTATTATTTGGTCATTTAAGTGATCTGGTCATAGTGTTGAGGTATTTCTCCCTTGTATGTGATAATCTTCGTTTACTTTGTGCTCTGATTATGGTGTGGCAGTATTACTCTCTTGGATGTTGTTGTATTTGGTTACTATGTGGTGGTAATATGTTATTGGTCACGGTGTTGCGGTATTTCTCCCTTGTATGTGGTACTATTAGTCTTGGTAGAGTGGATTTTGTTGTGTCTGGAGGACATTTTTTTTTTCTCTATCAATAAAGGGAAGATTATTTCCAGTAGAGATGAAATACGTGAACGTTTAACCCCTCCCTGTCCTGTGACTATTACACTGTAGCAAATATGCTAAGTAATCGCCTATTCTAAGGCCATGTGCCCATGTTGGGTATTTGGTCAGTATTTTACCTCAGTATTTGTAGCCAAAACCAGGAGTGGTAAAATCAGAGGAAAAGTATAATAGAAACACCTCTGCATTTTTATCCCACTCCTAGTTTTGGCTTAGAAATACTGATGTAACAAACTGACCAAATACTGACCGTGTGAACGTGGCCTAAGTATAAGTGATAAGATGTTTGTGGCGCCCCAGGACCTGGTCGCCACAACAGCATTGCCCTTCCAAAGGGTTAATGCTGAGCCTGGAGGTAATTGAGAGGTCCATTGGCCAGCAAGTTTAACACCCAACGCAGTTCTCCCTCCGGCCAGCAGGGGGAGCTCTGAACCTGGAATTCCAGGGAGCCTTCCTCAAGTCTGGCCTGGGGGAGGAAGTAGTGGTCAGTCTGTAGGGAGAAGTGGAAGGAAGCAGACGCAGAGTGAGCTGTCCTGCAGAACTGGGGCCTAGAGCTAGAGTAGCTTGGCCCAGGGAAGCAGGAGTAGCTGAGAGGCAGCAGAGAGACTCGGACATCGGAGTCTGTGGCCACCAGGGCTTAAGCATACTCCTTGGTAGCCGAATCCGAAGGGCAGGAGAGCTGCAAGCACCTGGCCCAAAAACATCCCAAAGGTACAGCTGCAGCATCAAGGCCAGGTGTGGACTCCAGCAGAGAAACACCAGAGAGAGGGCCTGCGCAGCCTGCTACAGAGGGAAAGGGACGTACCATCAGTCCCAGCAGCAAAGAGGGCCATTGCTGGATTCAGAGAAGCAGGGTCCTATCATAACAAAGAAAAGTACAGGAGTAGGCCTCATACTCAGCTGGCCAGAAAGATCACCCCGAGTACCTCCAGGCCGACCGGATCCTCATCACCACCTGTAACGGTCTCCCAGGACTGGACTGTTTCCAAAGTAAAAGAGGAAAAGGTAAAGAGACTGTTGTTTGTGCCTGGTTCTTTCATTGCCTGTCGGCCCTGCACCGTGTTAGCCACACAACCCCATAGACTTTCACGAGCACTAACAGTGTCCCCGGGGCTCCGCTCCACCTGTGGGGAGCAGTACCACCATTGCTGCTATAACATCACCCCGGAGGCCTCACACAGCAGTGGCGGCTTAATAGCCGCAGACCACAGGTGGCGTCACGAACACAAACTTTATTCATCAAGCCACATATTCTACTGACACCCACCAGGGCCACGGAGCCGGGCCCAGCCACCACTGACTACCACCGGACTAGTCCAGCCCGGCACCGGGTGTCCCATAGCCCTGGGGTGGGCGAGTCAACTTTGGCGTCACGAACAGGATTTCGTGCCCGGTCCCACCGGGTACTGTGCGCCTGAAGAATTGCGCTTAAAAGACTGTGTTACTGCGTGTTTCACTGTTTGAAAACTGCCGCCGCCATTAGCCCCGCTGAGCGCAGGAAGAATGGGGGCGTGCCTGACAAAGAGCGCGAAGGGAGCGCGCCATCAGAGCAGAGCGCTGTTAACCTCGCGCGACCCAGAAGGGAATTTGAAAAGTGAACGGAGCCTGGTAAGGTTCACTAAGGGGGAGGAAGATGTCCGACTCAGAGGGAGGGCAGGTGGCTGCCATAGCCCGAGACGCCGCAGCACCAGCCGACGCAATCCCAGTCGCCGTCGCCCCAGCCCCCGCTGTAGCGCTGGTAATGCCGATCACAATGCCGTACATCCCGGGAGCAGAATGGCTGCCGCAGTACTCCGGGGAGTCCCATACCTTGAGCGACTTCAGAGAAAGCCTGCACAGCTTCTTCCGGGTGTATTCGCTGACTGAGAGCCAGAAGGTGGGCATATTAATGGGGCAGCTAGCCGGCGCGGCCCAGCGTGAAGTGAAGTCCTGGCCTGATACAGATAAAGGGACAGTAACCCAGATACTGGCCAAGCTAAAGAGTACTTTTGACACCCGCACTGCAGCAGAAATAAAGATGAGATTCTTTGGGTGCAAACAACGGGCCACAGACACCATAAGGGACTATGCCTTAAACTTGCAGGAGGCCCTGAAAGCAGTTAAACAGGTGGACCCAGAGAGTGTACGTGAAGAAGACAAACTCCTAACTGAGCAGTTCATAGAAGGGCTCCTGTCAGATGCCCACAGGACCCAGCTGCGTATCATGGTCCTGCAGAACCCTGCTCTGGACTTTGCAAAGTTTAAGGACCAGGCCATCCGGGTACTGAGAGAATCTACACCGAATGACCCAGTACCCCTCCGGCCTCTTGCTATCACGTACCCTGGGGTGGTGCCTGCAACACCAGCTGCTGCAGGGGCCGAGGCGCAGTCCCTGGAAAAGGATCCCACTGCAGAGCTCAGACAGCAGTTCCGGGAGCTGACCAAAACTGTAGCTGCCCTTGCCAAGACCGTGCAGTCTCTACAAGTGACCCCATCACCTGCAAGAATCGAGTTGGCCTCCAGCCCAGATGACGTCCCATGGATGCGACAGAGGAGGATTCCGCCGACCCGAGGCAGAGACACAGACCGGTATGATTCAACGGGACAACCGATCTGCCGCCGCTGCAGCCAGGCGGGCCACATTGCACGACACTGTCCTTTAAATGGGCCGAGCCTGGGGCCAGGAGCCGACCCCCAGGTGTAAGGAAGCCCGGCTCAACCCCCAGCCGCAGCAAGTATGTGGGAGGACGACCGGTCCTTCCTATTGTGCTGGATGGGATCCCTTTGAATGCTCTCCTGGATACGGGGTCCCAGGTAACAACCATCCCCTATAAACTGTACAAAAGATATTGGGCTGATTCAGACATTGACCATGGCCCAGATGATGATTTAACAATTGTGGCCAGTAATGGTCAGCCCTTACCTCAAATTGGGTATAAAGAAGTAACCATTAAAGTGGGGCGGGTAGAATTGCCATGTCAGGGGATGATAATTGTAGATATTGATCGCAAAGAATCTGACCCACTGCTAACCATTGGTACAAATGTGATAGAAAATTGTATTGCCGAAGTGATAATTTTGTTGCAACAGGCGTCTGAAACTGCCAGCTCCGGGCAGCAGCGTGCCCTACAGAGGGAGATCCGAGCCCTGATGAGTAGGCAGCAGGTAGAGCTGGCCGGAGGAGAAATTGGCAGTGTGAGGGTAAGTGACCCCCTCCCCATTGCAATACCCCCAAGAAGTGAAATGTTGATATGGTGTCGGGCAGCAATAGGCCTCAAGGGTCAGGACTACCATGCCTTGGTAGAACCGGTGTATTCAGACAGTAGGCCTGGAGTCCTGATAGCCAGAGGGGTAGCAGACGTCCGCAAGGGGAGAGTGCCCGTCCGTGTCCTGAATTGTGGGGAGGAGGAAGCCAAATTGCCCCGGTACGCCACGGTAGCAAAACTGTACACTGTCAGCAACAATACCATCAAAGCAGTGGAACCCTTGATCCCGTCCGACCAGGCGGAAGACAATGGCTCCAAGGGGCAGCTAGAAGACTGGTGCCAAAAATTACATGTGGGCACCGACTCCACCCCCTCACACCAAAAGCATGGGGTTTACCGGGTGGTACAGGAGTACGAGCGGGTCTTCAGCAAACACCCCCTAGATTTTGGGCAGGTGAAAGGGGTTAAACATCAAATCCCCACTGGTGATCATCATCCCATTAAAGAGAGATACCGCCCTGTACCCCCCGCACAGTATCAGCGTGCCAAAGAAATGTTACGGGAAATGAAGGAGGCTGGGGTTATCAGAGATAGTTGTAGCCCCTGGGCAGCTCCACTAGTGCTCGTAAAGAAAAAAGATGGTACAATGAGAATGTGTGTAGATTACAGGCAAATTAACCGCATTACACATAAAGATGTTTATCCACTGCCCAGAATAGAGGAGTCACTAACAGCCTTAAAGTCAGCTAACTATTTCTCCACCTTGGATCTCACCAGTGGGTATTGGCAGGTTCCCGTGGCAGAGGCGGACAAGGAGAAGACTGCATTCATGACACCAATGGGCCTCTGTGAGTTCAACTGTATGCCATTCGGGCTCTGTAACGCCCCAGGGACATTCCAAAGGTTGATGGAGTGCTGCTTGGGCCACCACAACTTTGAAACCGTGCTGTTGTACCTGGATGACGTCATAGTCTACTCCAAGACTTATGAAGACCACCTGAGGCACTTAGCAGAAGTGTTTGAGTCCTTGTCGAAATATGGCCTGAAGATAAAGCCGTCCAAATGTCACCTCTTGAAGCCAAAGGTACAGTACCTGGGTCATGTGGTCAGCGCAGAGGGTGTGGCACCTGATCCGGAGAAAGTCACCGTAATCAAGGACTGGCCAAGACCCACCACGGTAAAGGAGGTGCGGCAGTTCCTTGGGC
Source organism: Anomaloglossus baeobatrachus (assembly GCF_048569485.1). NCBI lineage: Eukaryota > Metazoa > Chordata > Amphibia > Anura > Aromobatidae > Anomaloglossus > Anomaloglossus baeobatrachus. The sequence continues at coordinate 82,913,281 of NC_134361.1, forward strand.
TGGTGGGCTACTACCGAAGGTTCATTGATGGTTTCACCAAGATAGCAGCGCCCCTTCAAGATCTCCTGGCGGGCCAGCCAAAGCAGGCTAAGAAGCAGAGCCCTCCATTTGAATGGAGCAGCCAACTAGAAACATCCTTTGTCCGGCTGAAAGGGGCTCTCACGGGAGAAGAAATTCTGGCCTACCCTGACTACAGCCAGCCGTTTGTACTGTATACAGACGCCAGCAACGTGGGACTGGGAGCAGTTCTGTCCCAGGTGCAGGGAGGCAGAGAGAGGGTGATAGCGTACGCCAGTAGGAAGCTTCGGCCCACAGAAAGGAATCCAGAAAACTACAGTTCCTTCAAGCTGGAGTTCCTCGCTATTGTTTGGGCAGTGACTGAACGCTTCAAGCACTATCTGGCATCGGCCAAGTTCACCATCTTCACGGACAACAATCCGTTGACACACCTGGAAACAGCCAAGTTAGGTGCGTTGGAACAGCGATGGATGGCCCGGCTGTCTAACTTTGACTTTACCATCAAGTACCGGGCTGGCAAGAAGAATAACAATGCTGATGCGCTGTCCAGAATGCCTCACTTACCCGAGTCTGGAGAAGACCTGGATGAACTCGAAGAGATAGAGTTACCGGCTTTCCATCACCAAGGTGTTTCCCAGTGTGAGCATGCTGTAGGAGTGAAGCGCTCGAGCCAGCACGAGGTCTCGGTCAACCCATTACTCCACCATAATTGGGAAGAGACACAGAACGGTGACCCGGCCGTGCGATTGGTCAAAGAAAAGCTAGCACAAGCTGAGACTCATCTTGGCCCAGATGCTCCAGAAGAAGCCCAGCAGTTGTGGAAGGAGAGGGGACGACTGTTCACCTATCAAGGCAAGCTCTGTAAGAGATATGTCAACTGGCGAACGAATGAACTCGTCTGGCAGATAGTGGTTCCGCAGAGGGATGCTCCAATGGTCCTAGCAGCTTATCATGATAATGCAGGACACTTCGGGTGGAAGAAGTTGGAGACCCTACTCCGTGATCGGTTCTACTGGGTGCACATGAGGAAGACAGTCGAGAAGTGGTGCCGAGACTGTGGTCCGTGTAACCTGAGGCGGAAAGATGATGCCAGCCAGAGGTCTCCCCTACAGCCAATTGTCACGAAGCAGCCCCTGGAGTTGGTGGCCCTGGACCACGTGAAGTTAACACCAAGCCGGTCAGGCTATGTGTACGCCCTCACCATTGTGGACCATTACTCTCATTTCCTGGTAGTAGTGCCAGTGAAGGACCAGACAGCCAGAACAGCAGCGAGAGCATTTCAGGCCTACTTTTGTCGACCTCACGGTTACCCTGAAAGGGTACTGACTGATCAGGGTCCTGCATTCGAGGCAGAAGTGTTCCAAGAGTTCTGTAACATGTACGGTTGTAAGAAAATCAGAACCACACCGTACCACCCCCAAACCAATGGATTGTGCGAGAAGATGAACCATGTGGTTATTGACATGCTCAAGACTCTACCTTTGGAAGAAAGAAACCAATGGCCAGAAAAATTACCAGATCTGGTAGACTTGTACAACCATATCCCGGTAAATTCGACCAACTGCAGCCCTGCTTACCTGATGCGGGCTTAAGCATACTCCCTGGTAGCCGAATCCGAAGGGCAGGAGAGCTGCAAGCACCTGGCCCAAAAACATCCCAAAGGTACAGCTGCAGCATCAAGGCCCGGTGTGGACTCCAGCAGAGAAACACCAGAGAGAGGGCCTGCGCAGCCTGCTACAGAGGGAAAGGGACGTACCATCAGTCCCAGCAGCAAAGAGGGCCAATGCTGGATTCAGAGAAGCAGGGTCCTATCATAACAAAGAAAAGTACAGGAGTAGGCCTCATACTCAGCTGGCCAGAAAGATCACCCCGAGTACCTCCAGGCCGACCGGATCCTCATCACCACCTGTAACGGTCTCCCAGGACTGGACTGTTTCCAAAGTAAAAGAGGAAAAGGTAAAGAGACTGTTGTTTGTGCCTGGTTGTACCACCCCCAAACCAATGGATTGTGCGAGAAGATGAACCATGTGGTTATTGACATGCTCAAGACTCTACCTTTGGAAGAAAGAAACCAATGGCCAGAAAAATTACCAGATCTGGTAGACTTGTACAACCATATCCCGGTAAATTCGACCAACTGCAGCCCTGCTTACCTGATGCGAGCCAGACCTGGCAAGTTACCTGTAGACTTTGAGATGGGGACTGTGTCACCTGAGGCGGTTCAGGAAATAGAGGATTGGGATACAGAGCGGCAGCAGCGGTACCGTAAGGTCCAGGAATGCGTAGAGAGGAGCCTGTCTCAAGCAAGAACGAGACAAGAGCAGCATTACAATCAAACAGCCCCAGCAACTCCCTTAGCACCTGGAGAACAAGTCCTCAAGAAGAAGCGGAGGACGCATAAATTGGATGATCAGTGGGAAAACGAGCCCTACACCATTATCCCCTCCAACTTTGACAATAGTAAGGTATGCCTCATAAGCAAGGATGAAGGCAAGACCTATCAAGCAGTTTCTCGGGACCGCCTGAAAGCGTGCCCTGAACGGTGCAGAACCCAAAAAGAAGTAGAAGAAGTACAAGAAAGTCCCCAAAGTCAAGAAAAAGAGGAAGAGATGATCCAAACAATCCTTGGAAAATTCCCCAAAACTTGGACCCGAATAAACAATGCCATAGTGGTACCAGTCTTGACGTTCCCGCAGTTGGTCGAGCCAGAAACAGAAGAGGTTCCAGATCCACCTAAAGAACCGGCCGCTCCAACACGAGGTGACACGCCAGCAGTGGAACAGGAGGTTCAACCCCCTGCCAGTGGTGAACCTGCCGTACCCTTGGCGAATCTGAGATCCCGTAGGCAACCGACATGTATCCCTGTCAGGGTTAGGCCTACCAATCACACGGGGGGGGCAGACACTCTAAGTAGTCAGGGACAAACCCCAGAGCTACGCCGGTCCCAACGTAGCACTCGGGGACAGCCCCCTCCAAGGTATAGAACATAGAAAGTAAAATACCTAACAGAATGTAAATAGTTATGTGAAATGTCTGTAATGTTGTGTATAAAATGCTTTTTTGTCTTAGGCGATTACGTAAATGGACAATTGGGCCACTGGACTATGGGTGGCCAACACCTAAATTGTTCATAGTTAGCACCCGTGTGCTCAACACCCCTGAAGAAAAACCCGTCCAGCGTGCATAGAGTGGGGTCATCAATGCTCTGACGCACGCCCAGAGCCTACGTTGGGGGTTTGATCGCGGCGGGTCCCCCATGGAGCAGTGTAATGGACACCCGGCAGGGAGCCACACTGGACTCTTATAGTAGTGTTTAAGTTTGTAACGTTTAAGTAATGCGCCTCCCATAATGGGATGAGATGTTGTAACATGTTGTGTTTGTTTTCACAGTCCGGGAGTACTGAATTTAACTAAGGGGGAGTGTGGCGCCCCAGGACCTGGTCGCCACAACAGCATTGCCCTTCCAAAGGGTTAATGCTGAGCCTGGAGGTAATTGGGAGGTCCATTGGCCAGCAAGTTTAACACCCAACGCAGTTCTCCCTCCGGCCAGCAGGGGGAGCTCTGAACCTGGAATTCCAGGGAGCCTTCCTCAAGTCTGGCCTGGGGGAGGAAGTAGTGGTCAGTCTGTAGGGAGAAGTGGAAGGAAGCAGACGCAGAGTGAGCTGTCCTGCAGAACTGGGGCCTAGAGCTAGAGTAGCTTGGCCCAGGGAAGCAGGAGTAGCTGAGAGGCAGCAGAGAGACTCGGACATCGGAGTCTGTGGCCACCAGGGCTTAAGCATACTCCCTGGTAGCCGAATCCGAAGGGCAGGAGAGCTGCAAGCACCTGGCCCAAAAACATCCCAAAGGTACAGCTGCAGCATCAAGGCCCGGTGTGGACTCCAGCAGAGAAACACCAGAGAGAGGGCCTGCGCAGCCTGCTACAGAGGGAAAGGGACGTACCATCAGTCCCAGCAGCAAAGAGGGCCAATGCTGGATTCAGAGAAGCAGGGTCCTATCATAACAAAGAAAAGTACAGGAGTAGGCCTCATACTCAGCTGGCCAGAAAGATCACCCCGAGTACCTCCAGGCCGACCGGATCCTCATCACCACCTGTAACGGTCTCCCAGGACTGGACTGTTTCCAAAGTAAAAGAGGAAAAGGTAAAGAGACTATTGTTTGTGCCTGGTTCTTTCATTGCCTGTCGGCCCTGCACCGTGTTAGCCACACAACCCCATAGACTTTCACGAGCACTAACAGTGTCCCCGGAGCTCCGATCCACCTGTGGGGAGCAGTACCACCATTGCTGCTATAACATCACCCCGGAGGCCTCACACAGCAGCGGCGGCTTAATAGCCGCAGACCACAGGTGGCGTCACGAACACAAACTTTATTCATCAAGCCACATATTCTACTGACACCCACCAGGGCCACGGAGCCGGGCCCGGCCACCACTGACTACCACCGGACTAGTCCAGCCCGGCACCGGGTGTCCCATAGCCCTGGGGTGGGCGAGTCATGTTCATCTGTGGGGACCGATTGCTGAGACCTGCACTGATCCTGCAACTTTTAGCCCCTTGAAAGTGGAGCTGATGTCCGACTCGTCCCCGGATCCATTCATTCAATAAGTGATCACCTACCTAACCTGTGGATCGGTGATCACTTGTTTTCACAAAGATCCCCCTTACTGCAAACTACCTTAACAGTACATCAGTTATTGTGTGCACAGGAGATTTGCTGGAGCCGCCTGTGTTTTACAGTCAGCGCTCCACAATAACGGGGATAATGGCTAACAGGTATCTGCATATTGCTGTAGGGTGGGCCCCTGGAGTCAATTCCTCTGGTGGGTCCCAGACACCCCAGTCCGACGCTGCTCACAGCCACGTGGCATAGAGCCACTGTAGACTTGTAGATTTAGACCGGGCAACCCCTTGACAGTCGGCTGGGGTATAGCCAGTCATTAGTTTAGGCTTTCCTGCATCAGAACTGGGGATTATTTTTCTGTGGAAAGTTTGTAATTGTAAAACTAAAACTACTACATTTCCTTTTAGAGATGGCCATAAATGCTTCCTATATTTACAGGCTGATGGCTGTAATCACTCATTACTTATAGTGGTGAGAGAGTGTTACAACGTGTGGCGTAAAAAGGGGATTATTCAGATTTTTAAAACTGGTAACCTATTTTTAGGATAGGCCGTCTGGATAAGATCAGGGTCCATCTCTTGGCACTTTGGTTGATTAGTGATTTGGTACAAGGTATAACAGATTGTCACATGCATGAAAAGTATGGAGTTTGCCAGTCTGACAGCTTATGAAGATGTGGAGACTGAAGCTCTGGCCGAGCCGTATAGCCCCCTCACACATCTGATTAGGGGCTGCTGAGAGCTGGACCTCTATAGAATACGCTATCAGTTTTATCAGATTTCAGCCATGTGTCCCTTACTGTGCTAAAGTTTTGATTAAATCACTGTTTTTATGTCTGCTGTAGATCAAGCAGTTTTCGGTATGCTGAGCCCTGTATAACCCGCCCACATCACTGACTACCAGCTTTCTGTACACTGTACTTGCCAGAAAGCTGCTAATCAGTGATCGGATAGTTACACAGAACAGAAGGACTACATGGCACAAGGCAACTAGTCCTCTAGTGATAATCTCCTGCTGATTAAACAGTGGTTTTATTGAAACAACAACATGCAGCCTAGGAAGTGACACATAGCTGGAATCAGGATCTCTTCCCCATACAGCATGCTGCTTACAGATTAGATAACAAAAACCTGCTGACATATTCCTTTTATTGATATGATATCACAGGGGTCAGTACTGGGGTCTCTTTTTTTAATACATTTTTTATTAACCTCAGGCAAGCAGAGTAGAAATTCAATACTAAGCTCTGCAAGCTAATCAGCACAGAGGAGGATAATCTAATACTACAGATGGATTTTAAAAATTTGTGTATTGGGTCAAGAAATGGCAAAGTTTAACATAGATACCGTAAATGTAAGATCCTGCACTAGAGCCAATAAAATATATAATTATGTAGTAAATTGTAAATTACTGGATGGAAAAGACTTGGGTGTGTGGGTGGACAGAAAACTCAACTTTAGTGACCAGTGCTAGTAAAAATCATTGAACTACGTATAAAAAAGCATAGATGCTCCTAACGAGAATATAATTTAGCCTCTATACAGTCACTACTGTGACTACACTTAGGGGTACTTTGCATGCTGCGACATCGCTAGCCGATGATAGCGATGCCGAGCGCGATAGTCCCCGCCCCCGTCGCACATGCGATCTCTTGTGATAGCTACCGTAGCGAACATTATCGCTACGGCAGCTTTACATGCACTTACCTGCCCTGCGACGTTGCTCTGGCTGGCCACCCGCCTCCTTCGTAAGGGAGCGAGTCGTGCGGCGTCACAGCGACGTCACACGGCAGGTGGCCAGTACAAGCGGAGGGGTGGAGATGAGCGGGACGTAAACATCGCACCTACCTCCTTCCTTCCTCATTGCAGGCGGGACGCAGGTAAGGAGATGTTCCTCGCTCCTGCGGCTTCATACACAGCGATGTCTGCTACCGCAGGAACGAGGAACAACATCGTACCTGTCGCTGCAGCTAAATTATGGAAATGACCGACACTACACAGATCACCGATTTCTGACGCTTTTGCGATCGTTTATCGGTGCATCTAGACTTTACACGTTGCGATGTCGTTACCGGCGCCGGATGTGTGTCACTTTCGATTTGACCCCGACGAGATCGCAGTAGCGATGTCGCAACGTGTAAAGTACCCCTTAGAATACTGGGTATAGATTTTGGCTTTGGTGTATGAGAAGCACAAAGCTGAACTAGAGCGGGTGCAGAGAAGAGCAACCAGGGTTATTAAGGGAATGGGTGGGCTGCAATTCAAGACAGGTTATTAGACTTGGGGGTTATTCAGCTGAGGGGGGATATTATTACAATGTACAAATATATCAGAGGACAGAGATCTATGTACATGCTCTATGCTGTATGAGCAGTGACACTATGGGACTCTGCCACGTGATGTAGAAATGGTCGAGTGACTTAAAAATGTTGACGGAGGACTGGGTGTCTTTTTTTTTTAAAAAAAAAAAAATATATATAATATTATAGATTATGAGAACTAGATTTTGGAGATACGACGTTGATCGAGCGGAACGAGAATGATTGCTAAATGTGGAGTTGGGGAGAAATGTATGGGGCATTTAATATCTACCTGATGAGGTTTGTGACTCACCCCAGGGCTATAGAGTACTATGTCCCGGGCTATATATTTACGGGGACAGTTCACTGGGTGGCCGTTGCCTGGGTCTGTGACCCTGGGGGTCGCTTGAAGGGGGTTATGTACAGTTGAATAGTTATACAGTTTGTATTGTGACGCCACTTGCGGATTGCGGTTATGGAGATGGAACCACCGCTACACAGTCTCTCACCGCTGGGGCTGATGTTAGTGGCAGCCTGGGTGTCGAGTCCCTCCGCAAGTAAAGGGGGCTTTGCACGCAATGACATATCTAACGATATGTCGTCGGGGTCACTGAATTCGTGACGCATATCTGGCGTCGTTAGCGACGTCATTGCGTGTAACAGCTCCGAGCGAGTGTTAACGATCAAAAATACTCACCTAATCGTTGATCGTTGACACGTCGTTCATTTTCAAAATCTCATAGGTCGTTGTAGACGCAGGTTGTTCGTCGTTCCTGAGGCAGCACACATCGCTTTGTGTGACACCCCGGGAACGATGAACAACAGCTTACCTGAGTCCTCCGGCAACGAGGTGGGTGTGACGTAATGCAGCTGGTCTCCGCCCCTCCGTTTCTATTGGTCACCCGTCGCTGTGACGGCGCACGAACCTCCCCCTTAACAAAGAGGTTGTTCGCCGCCCACAGCGACATCGCTAGGAAGATAAGTACGTGTGATGGGTGTTAGCGATATTGTGCCCCACAGGCAGCAATTTGCCCGTGACGCACAAACGACGAGAGCGGGTGCTTTCAAGAGCGACCTCGCTAGCGATGTCGCTGCGTGTAAAGCAGTCTTTAGGCTAAAGGGGACTTTACACGCTACGATATCGTTAATGCGAAGTCGTTGGGGTCACGGATTTTGTGACGCACATCCGGCCGCATTAGCGATGCCGTTGCGTGTGACACCTATGAGCGATTTTACATCGTCGCAGAAACGTGCAAAATCGCTCATCGGTGACATGGGGGTCCATTCTCAAATATCATTACTGCAGCAGTAATGAAGTTGTTCCTCGTTCCTGCGGCAGCACACATCGCTCTGTGTGACGCCGCAGGAACGAGGAACCTCTCCTTACCTGCCTCCCGGCCACAATGCGAAGGAAGGAGGTGGGCGGGATGTTACGTCCCGCTCATCTCCGCCCCTCCGCTTCTATTCGGCGGCGGTTCAGTGACGCTGCTGTGACGTCGCTGTGACACTGAACGAACCGCCCCCTTAGAAAGGAGGCGGTTCGCCGGTCACAGCGACGTCGCCGGGCAGGTAAGTAGTGTGACAGGTCTGGGCGATGTTGTGCGCCACGGGCAGCGATTTGCCCGTGTCGCACAACAGATGGGGGCGGGTACCCACACTAGCGATATCGGTCCCGATATCGCAGCGTGTAAAGCGGCCTTTACACTTAGGGGATAGGTGATGGAGTTAGGCGCGGAAAGAAGGTAGGCCACATAAGGGATTGCAGTGTAACTGGTTTCTTTACTCACCGCGTTATTATGCCGAGGAAGACTGGTCCTAACCACTGGTCCCCTTAGTCCCAGTGCTTGTGTGGTAACCTGGTGGCTTCTTTCCCCTGCACTTTTCCCTAGTTGGTGGGTCCCCGTGGCTTGGAGCGTCTGGGGGTCCCCTCCTGGTAGTCTCCCAGTCTTTAGTCTGTACGACAGCAGTTTGAACCCTGTAGGGTTGTCTGTGTTATGTTCCGGTCTCTGGTTCTACCGTCACTGCTGATGCCCCCAGACTTTACGGTCAATGAGGTCCTGGATGGTCCCCTCACTGTGCAGATTTTATCAGGTCTGCCTGGAGCGTTTGCCTGGCCTAGGATTCTGTACCCCGTTGGTGCTATGGTTCCGGGAGTACTCCACCGGCAACCACACGCCTGGGCCCTCAGGTCACCGTTTCACTCTCCTGTCAGTGCGGTTACGTCCTTCTCCTCTCACTTCCACTTATTGACTGTCCGACCCCTCCTCCCTGGTTGTCGTCTACTGGACTGGATTGGCTCCATCAGTAGATGGCCATCCATTGGGTCCAACTATAGTCTGTCACCAGTCCTTGGGGAAGGGAAAAACAGGGATTATATATGTGTTTTGGTGCTACCAGCACTGGTCTTCTGGGTTCCTGGGGGCAGGCCCTGCATCTTTGACAGGATGCAGTACCTTGTAGCTCCTGATGGGTTCAGGGGCGCTACATTTGTGCCTCTCGAAATCAAACCCTTATTTTACAGGTTAAATGTTTTGTCTTCTTTTAACCTTGAAACTATAAAATTGTTCATGAAACTCGACTTTTAACCCTGGAAAATAAAACATTTCTCAGATGATGATTTAAACTTTTATTTCATTGATGTTATTTTAACTCCACCAATGTCTGTCATCAACTCCCCACAATCCGGGACACATTCATACACGATTCTGCTCCTGAGAAGTGATGCTGCAGAGAAGAAGAAAAATATACAATAAATTATTTTATACCTCGATGTGGACTTTATAAATGTGAAGAACGTGTCCAAGGACAATGCAGTCATACGAGTTTTCTACCTGGCATTATAGACCTCAGGGGTTCCAGGCTTATATAAATCACATATTTGGTATCGCCGCTTCCAAAATGACCTGATCTATAGATATGTCACACTAGTTATCTCCTTCAGTGAACACCATAAAAAAATGTACTCTTTTAAATTAACGGACAATGTGCATTATGAAAATATTTGTATATATATATATATATATATATATATAAAAAATGTGTCAAAAAATAAACAGCGTAAAAAATAAATTCTTGATCTGCTGGTTTGTCTATTCTGCCTTCCAAAGATTGCAGTAAGGTGCGGCTCACATTTATCCTGCGCTCTATGCTGAGCACTTACACTGGGGTTCCAGTGTAAAAATCTCTGTAAATACGTAATTCAGACATTACCACTGATAGAAGATTCACTGAAATTAGGCAGATGGAGTCACTTTGGACTGTGACTGGCCTATGATTCAATTATTTAATTATTTAATTATTGGGGAGGGTGTTATGATCCGGAACCATGGAAGATCACAATAGACCATTGGCAAAAAGGTGACAAGAGCATTGGCAACTAATCTGGCCGCCATCCCCTTACTAACCATCAACACTAGAAGTAGCTGAGGGATGAACTAACATCGTATGCACCGCAAACCCAGCCGGAGAACTAGCTATCCTAAAGGAAGGAAGGAAGGAAGGATGAATAACTCTCTGCCTCAGAAATAGACCGCAAAAGATATAGCAAGCCCCCCACATTCAAAGACTACGGTGATATAGGAAAATACAATACTCAGATGGATGATAGGATTAGCAAAGGTGAGCCCCCACTAACTAAATAGGAAAAAATAGGAAAGAGGCTAATGGTGGCCAGAGAAAAACCCTACAAAAACCCAAATACCTGATAGTACAAAAAGGTCCTCAGATCGCACGATCTTTACTCCGTCCTATATCGGGCGCCCTTGTCAAACCAATGAACAGAAAACAGGAACAATTAAAAATTCGAGAAGCAACAAACACATGGACTCATAGGAGCAAAAACTCCAAACATAGCTGCAGGGAGCTACCCAGCAAAGCAACAGAGAGGGAAGAAAGATTCCTGCATACAAATAAGCTGACAATAACCACAATAATTGACAACCCAGATAAGAACAAAAGAACAAAACAACTTAAGAAAGAACCAAGCATTTATCTGGGGTAGCTGTGGTCTGGAGCAAGATAAAAAGGCTGGGGAACTACAGAACAAATGATAACCAGACCAGAGAGCCATGAAGCAAAAGCTTAAATAGGCAGAGAGTTAGCAATGGAAACGCCCATTGCTCCAGCACACCTGGTCTCTGTCCAAATCATTCCTGGCCACAAGAGGGAGCCTCACGGCAGCAAAAGCATAACGGACATTCACAACGGGAGGGTGTTTGGGTATTGCTCGATTTATACATTTTAATATATTTTATAAATCTAATAATTTTGAGCAGTGTATCCCCTCACCTGTCTGATCAATAGGTTAATGGTCAAAATTCCTCCATTATTGGTTGGTTGGTTTGTTTGTTTTTTCAAGTGATTTTCTTTTGGTCTTTTTAATGGGTATTGAATAAATAAATTTTATTGAGTTTTGTAAAATAAAAAATAAATAATTGGTACAATATACTCTGTTTCCTGTTTTTTTTTTTATTTTATAATTTCTTGAGTTAAGACACCACAAATATTATGGTGGGAAAGTAAAAGTATTTTTCTCGATATGCATCTAATGTTGTACTTTAGGATAGGCATACAATTAAGATAATATCTTTTGCGTTTATTTGTAAAAAATATCGGAAATTTGGCGAAAATTTTGCAAATTTGAAACTTTTAATTTTTATGACATTAAACCAGAAAGTTATGCTACAAAAAATAGTTACTAAATAACATTTCCCACATGTCTACTTTACATCAGCGCATATTCTTAAACATATTTTTTTTTTCTGTTAGAAGGGGTCAAAGGTCATCAACAATTTCTCATTTTTCCAACAAAATTTACAAAACTATCTTTTTTAGGACCACATCCCATTTGAAGTGACTTTGTGAGGCTAAAGGCCGCTTTACACGCTGCGATATCGGTACCGATATCGCTAGCGTGCGTACCCGCCCCCATCGGTTGTGCTACACGGGCAAATCGCTGCCCGTGGCGCACAACATCGCGCGGACCCGTCACACTACTTACCTGCCTACCGACGTAGCTGTTACCGGCGAACCTCCTCCCTATTAAGGGGCGGTTCGTTCGGCGTCACAGCGACGTCACTAAGCGACCGCCCAATAGAAGTGGAGGGGCGGAGATGTGCGAGACGTAACATCCCGCCCACCTCCTTCTTTCCTCATTGCGGGCGGACGCTTGTAAGGTGAGGTTCCTCGTTCCTGCGGTGTCACACATAGCGATGTGTGCTGCCGTAGGAGTGACTAACTACATCGTACAAGCAGCAGCAGCGATAATCGAGAATACGTGGGCATGTCACTGATGAGCGATTTTTAACGTTTTTGTGACGATTCAAAATCGCTCATAGGTGTCACACGCAACGACATCGCAAAAGCGGCCGGATGAGCGTCAGAAATTCCGTGACTCCAACGAGATCGCTTGAGCCCCATTTTGGAAACTAGACCCCTCAAGGGATTTATATTGATGTTTGGTGAGCCCCTTTAACACACAGGGGCTTCACAGAAGTTTAGAACATTAAACTATGAAAATATAAAAAATATTTTTTACCACAAAATTGTTACTTTAACCATGTAGCTTTCTTTTTCAGAAGGGTATCAGAAAAAATTGCACAATAAAATTTATTGTGCAATTTATCCTGAGTACGTCAATACCCCATATGTGGTGGAAACCAACTGTTTGGGCACACAGCAGGTCTCGGAAGGGAAGGAGCGCCATTTGAATTTCAGAGCGCACAGTTGTCTAGAATAGAGAGCAGACGCCATGTTGTGTTTGGGGTGCAACGCCCCACGGCCCTCAGGGGTTACTCGTCACCAGGCCAGTGGTATGTGGGGTTGCTGTGACTGGCCTGACCCAGCTCCGTGGCCCCGTCGGCTATAATGAAGACAAACAGGCGAGTGCAAGGTGTCCAGTGTAGGGGGGATGGAAGGAGGGTGAAGGGTCACTGGAAAGCGTCACCGGTTGCAACGGTGACTGGGGTCTTGGCCTTCTCCACTGTGGTCTCTTCCTACGAATTTTCCTCTTCCAGGAGCGGTGTTGGATGGGAATGGGGGATGCTTTTTCAGCACCACCCGTGGTGCACGGCCAGGAATTCAGCCACCGCTGCGAGATGTGGCTCTTCCCCGGGGCTGATGTTGATGCAGCTCAGGTAGCCCAGCTCCCCACAGGCAGAGCAAGCCACAGGAGGAAATGGTGGCGACCGGAGGAGAAGGGCCGTTGGCGCCGAAGAACAGAGCGACGGCGATGATAATAAGGGACTGAGGCAACAGTTGTGGGTCTAGGTTTTTTACTCACAGTTCTCATGATGCTGCCCTCAGGGTATCGGCGGTCACTGCCGTACTGGTCCCCAGGATGAACCAGAAGTCACCACCGCTGTTGTGGACCATGTGAGACCTTCCTCCTCTGTGCTGCCATGTGGGTTCCCCGTAGCCTGAAGCAATTTGGGGACTCCGCCGACTGTGTTAAGTGTCCTGTCCCGTATGCAGGTGACGCGGGTCTTGGATCCTATATGTCACTGTGCTCCGGGTAAATGGGTAGTGGACAATGGGACTTGGAATCCCCTTCCCCTGCAGTATTGATAGAGTCTGTGAAGGTTTCCCTAACCGAGGGCTCTGCACCCCGACTGCGCTGTCACTGTGGGAACGGTGAGGTTTAACCTCAGCTACCATGTCTCCTCTGTCTCAGCAGCATCACCAGGTTGTTCTCCTACTTCTCCATGTTCTCCCGGTCTCTTCTAGTCTGCCCGGTTATCACGGAAGGCGCTCTGAAGCACTCCTTTCCGTGGCCATGGTACTACGAGTCCATATTGTTCTGGTACTCTCTCTCCTTCCCCCGGAATAGCTCTAAAGCACTGGATCAGCACACCCCGCAGGGACCTGTTGTTCCTTCTCCGTGTCAGACTGATCTGATTAGAAACTGTTTGTGTTTGCTCATTTAGTCTGACGCCCCCACTCTTGGAATGACTGTTAATGCCCAGTCACACACAACGACTTACCAGCGATCCCGACAATGATACGACCTGATAAGGATCGCTGGTAAGTCGTTGGGAGGTCGCTGGTGAGATGTCACACAGTCAGACCTTACCAACGACGCAGTAGCGATCAGCGACCTGTATAACGATCTCGGTGGGCGTTGGGACCGTGTTAGGAGTTGTTGGTAGGTGTCAAACACAGCGATGCGTCCTGCCCAGCAGGACATCACCTTTGAAAAAAATGGTCCGGACCATTCGGCAACGACACACATAACGAGATCGCTGGCGAGATCGTTGCTGCATCACAGAAACTGTGACTCTCGTTAGCGATCTCGTTGTGTGTGACGGGACCTTTAGGCTGTGTGTGCACGTTGCGTAATTACATGCATTTACGCTGCGTTTATCACTGCAGCGTAAATGCATGCGTCCTGCGTCCCCTGCACAAGCTATGAAGATTGTGCATGATACGTGCGCACGTTGCTTTTATGAACGCAGCGATTTAGGTGCTAAAATTTTGACCCAAATCCGTGCTTTCATAAAAGCAGCATGGCAATTAATTTGTGCGTTCTGGATGCAGCTCCCGCTCTGTCTATGGTGGGGGCAGCAGCCATAGCGCATGAATTCGGCTTTTTTTCCACAGAAAAACTGCATCTATTATGCAGTGTTTCTGCAGCAATTTGAAGCGCACATGTGCTGTCAAATCGCTGCAGAATATTCAGCATGTACGTGCGCATGAGCCCTTAGTGGCGGGAATTCCCCAGGCGGTCTCACTTCCTGTGTTGTATATCTACCGTAGCTGACTCATGGGCTGGGGATTGTGTGAGCTCCAAACACCAGTGGTTAACCTCTTCTTACCTGGATCAGTACCACACCTTAACACAGATGTAGTCCCCTATGGCGAGTGAGGCCTCAGGGGCGCCACAGAGGAGCCATCCATGTGAGGTCTTGTTTTTTGCGGGACTAGTTGACGTTTCTATTGGTTCCATTTTCGACCACATAACATTTTTGGATTGTTTTTTATTCTCATTTTTAGTATGTAGAATTAACATGAAACAGTAATTCAGGAATTGGTTTTTTTTGTGTTTTTTTTTTTTTTTTTTTATGCCGTTCACTGTTTGGTAAAAGTAACAGCACAGCTTTTTTCTTTGGGTCAGTACGGTTACACCGATACCACATTTATATAATTTTTTTATGTTTTGCTGCCTTTACGCAATAAAAACATTTTTTTATAAAATAGGATATTTTTGCATTGCTGAATTCTCAGAGCTGTAACTTTTTTCTTTTTCCGCTGATGGAGCTGGGTGGCGCCTCGTTTTTTGCGGGACAAAATGTAGTTTTCAGTAATGCCATTATTGTTTATGTTAATTTTTTTATTGCGTTTTATTCCACTTTTTTTCTGCAGTATAATGAAAAATAATTTTTTGATGCTATTTGTTTTTTTTAAAACTATTCACTGAATGGGTTAAATAGTGTGACAGTTTTATAGATCAGGCTGGGCCGGACGTGGTGATACTAAATATGTGCACTTTTTTTGTTTATTTTTATATAAATAAATGTATTGGTTTTTTTTTGTCTTAGTGCAAGTTTTTTTTTTTACTCGTCTTTACTTTCTTACCTGGTCCCTATATGGGACTTTCACTTTTCCTAGTCTGATCGCGGGTATAATGCGTTATACTGGCCGTGTCAGGGGGCAGATCACCCATCAGATCTCACAGGCCACCATAGATGGCAAACTTGGAGTCATGTGACCTCCGGTTGCCATGACAACTCTAGGTCCTGCGTGATGGTGACACAGGTGACCCGGGAGAGGTAAGAGAAGGGACATACTAAAAAGAATGATGAAAAGGAATAAATAAAAAGAATGAGGATAATAACTTATTAGGTGTATATTATGTAGATGTGTAAAAGGTTTCTTTGGCAAGTTAGACATGGAATGAGCATTATAGGTGTGGAATGATCATGAAATATCTGTAGATAATAGGAGAATGAATGCATATGGCATATAACCAGGTGTATATTACGTTACCTGAGCATTATAGGTGTGGAATGATCAGGAAATATCTGTAGATAATAGGAGAATGAATGCATATGGCATATAACCAGGTGTATATTACGTTACCTGAGCATTATAGGTGTGGAATGATCATGAAATATCTGTAGATAATAGGAGAATGAATGCATATGGCATATAACCAGGTGTATATTACGTTACCTGAGCATTATAGGTGTGGAATGAT
The DNA here is from genome assembly GCF_048569485.1 of Anomaloglossus baeobatrachus. Classification (NCBI taxonomy): domain Eukaryota; kingdom Metazoa; phylum Chordata; class Amphibia; order Anura; family Aromobatidae; genus Anomaloglossus; species Anomaloglossus baeobatrachus. The sequence goes on from NC_134361.1 coordinate 82,929,411, forward strand.
CATGAAATATCTGTAGATAATAGGAGAATGAATGCATGTAGCATATAACCAGGTGTATATTACGTTACCTGAGCATTATAGGTGTGGAATGATCATGAAATATCTGTAGATAATAGGAGAATGAATGCATATGGCATATAACCAGGTGTATATTATGTTACCTGAGCATTATAGGTGTGGAATGATCAGGAAATATCTGTAGATAATAGGAGAATGAATGCATGTAGCATATAACCAGGTGTATATTATGTTACCTGAGCATTATAGGTGTGGAATGATCAGGAAATATCTGTAGATAATAGGAGAATGAATGCATGTGGCATATAACCAGGTGTATATTATGTTACCTGAGCATTATAGGTGTGGAATGATCAGGAAATATCTGTAGATAATAGGAGAATGAATGCATATGGCATATAACCAGGTGTATGTTACGTTACCTGAGCATTATAGGTGTGGAATGATCATGAAATATCTGTAGATAATAGGAGAATGAATGCATGTGTCACGCTCCCCGGGTCCCCTGCGCTGCCCTCCGGCTCACCTGTCACACTCGCCGGCTCCCCTGCCTCGCTTCCCGGTTCCTTGGTCCGGTCACCGCCGCTCCCCGCTCTCCAGCATCCATTGCCGACGCGTCCCCGGCGTCCTGGTCCCAGCTCCCGGCGCCCGTCGGCTTCTCAGCCCCAGCCCGGCCCTGCTGCTTCCTCCTCGCACCTTCCTGCTCTGGCTTCTGGCACTCGGGCCGCGCGCATGCGCATTAGGGCGCGCGCGCGGTCATTGACCCTTTCTTAAAGGGCCAGCGTCCATTAACAGGAAATGATGCAAACAGGTACAGGGTATAAAGGGGTTTGATGTCCAAGGGGGCGGGGCCTGATCTTCGTGTTTCTTAAGCTAGGAGTCAGGTCTCCTGGTGTCTCTATGATATACTCACCTCTCTCTCTTGTAGAGCCGTGCCTGCCTCGCCATCCGGTCCTGCCGAATTCCGAAACCCCCGAACGCTGTCCATCTGCCATCCTGACAGTCCGTACCATCTCGAATCCCTGCGGTGACCCGTCATCTCGCTCCAAAGGTTCCGGACCCCGCCTGACATCTTCTCGGCTTCCGAACCTGAGCTGCGTCACCCGGACTACCATCAGTGACTCCGTGGTCCCAGGGACTTCTCCGTTATACTCGTATGCACGGACTGTTCTGCTGCCTATAGTGCTCCAGCTACCGGACCCCTTACCACCATCTAGGAGTTCGGCCCAGTGGATCCACCTCCTGGGTCTACCCGTCCACCTGGCCCTGACAGTAAGATCAGGCCATGGATCCCGCTGCAGCACTAGCAGCCGTACAGGAGGAACTCCAACGCCAGCGTGAGACTCAGACCCGCATGCTGCAATTCATGTCTTCTGTGGACGCCCGCCTGAACACGCTACAAGCAGCAGTTACGTCTTCAATATCCCGGGCTTCCACTAGTCAAGCCACGGCTCCAGCTCCCGTGGCGACTTCTTCAGAAGCTTCCAGACTTCGTTTGGCCTCACCACCCCGGTACGCCGGAGACCCCAAGACCTGCAGGGGATTCTTAAACCAATGCTCCCTCCATTTCACGCAGCTGCCGCATTTGTTTGCCTCCGACCAAGCCAAGGTCGCCTTCATCATGTCCCATCTAGAGGGTGAGGCACTGGCGTGGATGAACCCCTTGTGGGAGAAGGGGGATCCTGTGACCACGAACATCCAAGAGTTCCTGCAGGCATTCCGTGGCACCTTTGATGAGCCCGGACGCGCCTCCGCGTCTGCTTCGTCTCTTCTCCGGTTACGTCAGGGGACTCTGACGGTGGGTCAATACGCAATCCGGTTTCGCACCCTGGCTGCGGAACTCGGCTGGAACAACGAGGCCCTAACCACCGCCTTCTGGGAAGGACTCTCGGGGCGAATTAAAGATGAGCTGGCGGGTCGTGACGTACCGACCACCCTGGATGCCCTGATTGCCCTAGCGACTCGAGTAGACATTCGCTTTCCGGAGCGATCCAAGGAAGTGTCCCGTGAGAGACGTCCGGTACGGTATTCCTCTCCTCCGCAGAAGCCCTCCGTACTTCAGTCATCAACAGCTGGGGCCCCCGTCCACGAGCCCATGCAGATCGACCGAGTGCGGCAGTCTGAACAACGTCGAGCAGAGCGGCTTGCCAAGGGTCTCTGCTTTTACTGCGGAGAGGGCACACACCTGCTACGCTCCTGTCCAGAGAGGCCGGGAAACTCCAAAGCCTAGGGTTGGTAGGAGAGGCCACCCTAGGTGCTGGGACTCTCTCAGACCCGGTTACGTGGACTGTGCAAGTGACAACGGGAGAGACGCGGTTCACGGCTGAGGCATACCTCGATTCCGGGGCAGCAGGCAATTTCATCCAGCAGGCCACGGTAGACAAGTACCAGGTGCCTGTTACTCCACTCGACAAGCCCCTAGTGATTGCCTCTGTGGATGGGAGACCCCTCTCTGACACCATCTCCTGGATCACCAGGCCGGTCGAACTGCGTATCGGTGCCCTGCACACCGAGAACATCGCTCTCTACGTCCTTCCACACATGTCCCATCAAATCCTGCTGGGACTTCCCTGGTTGCGGACACACGAACTATCAGTCAGCTGGGGTACTGGCGAAATCACCCGATGGGGCTCTTCGTGCCATGAGAAGTGTCTGAAGACCATACAACCCATCCGACGACCTCCGGTTCCAGAGAACCTACCGGGACTGCCCTCGGCCTATTGGTCCTTCGCAGACGTCTTTGATAAAAAGGAATCTGAGGTACGTCCGCCACATCGTCCTTACGATTGTGCCATCGACCTGCTCCCAGGAACTACACCACCTCGAGGACGGATATATCCATCGTCTCCAGCCGAAACAAGGGCCATGTCTACTTACATCACAGAGAGCCTGGCAAGGGGATTCATTCGGAGATCCTCCTCTCCTGCTGGAGCAGGCTTCTTCTTCGTCAAGAAGAAAGAGGGCGACTTACGCCCATGCATAGATTACCGGGGATTGAATCAAATCACCGTAAAAAACAAGTACCCTCTGCCGCTCATCCCCGAATTGTTTGACCGGCTTAGAGGAGCTCGTGTGTTCACCAAGCTGGATCTTCGGGGTGCTTACAATCTGGTACGCATCCGCTCTGGGGACGAATGGAAGACCGCGTTCAACACTCGCGATGGGCACTATGAATACTGCGTGATGCCCTTCGGCCTGTGTAACGCCCCAGCCGTCTTTCAAGAACTGGTGAACGACGTTTTCCGGGACCTTCTCTACGTCTGTGTGGTAGTGTATCTGGATGACATCCTTGTCTTCTCTCCGGACCTCCAGACCCACAGAGAGAACGTACAGCTGGTTCTACAAAGACTGAGAGAGAATCGTCTGTACGCCAAGTACGAGAAGTGTGTCTTTGAGCAGTCTTCTCTCCCCTTCCTGGGGTACATCATCTCTGATACCGGACTGCAGATGGATCCAAAGAAGGTCTCCTCCATTCTCAACTGGCCTCCTCCTTCTGGACTGAAGGCAATCCAACGTTTCCTGGGATTCGCCAACTACTACCGCCAGTTTATCCCTCACTTCTCTGCTCTGACTGCTCCTCTCTCCGCTTTGACCAAGAAGGAGGCTAATCCAAAGGACTGGTCACCTGCGGCCGACGCCGCGTTTGGCTCTCTGAAGCGGGCGTTTGCCTCCTCTCCTGTACTCCACCGTCCAGAGTTAAACCGACAGTTCACCTTGGAGGTGGATGCCTCCTCCTCGGGAGCTGGAGCAGTGCTCATGCAGAAGTCCTCCTCCGGGAAGATGGTAACTTGCGGATTCTTCTCCAAGAGCTTCACAGCGCCTGAACGCAACTACACCATCGGTGACCGAGAGCTATTGGCAGTCAAACTGGCTCTGGAGGAATGGCGCTACCTTCTGGAAGGAGCAGTGTACCCCGTGATAATTTACACGGACCACAAGAACCTGGAATACCTGCGGTCTGCTCAGCGACTGAACCCACGGCAAGCCAGGTGGTCCTTATTCTTTGCCAGGTTTGATTTCCAGCTCCATTTCCGACCCGCGGACAAGAACGTACGCGCTGATGCCTTGTCCAGGTCTTTCATGCCCATGGAGCAGGAGGAGGAGACTACCCAACCCATCATCTGTCCTAGCAAAATCATTCCGGTGGCTCCGGTCACCCTGGCCCAGATACCGCCCGGGAAGACCTATGTCCCTGATACTGACAGGCAAAAAGTGTTACACTGGGGTCATGCCTCGAAAACAGCCGGTCATGCTGGCCAGAAGAGAACATGGGGTGCGATTGTACGCCATTACTGGTGGCCATCCCTTCGCACGGACGTCGCTGCTTTTGTCTCTGCCTGCTCCTCTTGTGCCAGGAACAAGACGCCCAAACACCTGCCATATGGCCGTCTTCTGCCTCTGCCGATACCCTCAGTTCCGTGGCAACACATAGCGATGGACTTTATTACGGACTTGCCATTGTCCTCCGGACACACAGTCATATGGGTCGTGGTGGATCGGTTCTCTAAAATGGCTCATTTCGTCCCTATGGCTGGACTGCCCTCTGCCCAGGAACTCGCGGACGCCTATATACATCACATCTTCCGCTTGCATGGCTTTCCATCACACATTGTGTCCGACAGAGGAACTCAGTTCACCTCCCGCTTCTGGAGGGCGCTCTGCAAACATCTGGGAGTGACTCTGGACTTTTCTTCTGCCTACCATCCTCAGTCTAATGGCCAAGTGGAAAGGGTCAATCAGATATTGACCTCCTTCTTACGTCACTATGTCAACGCCCATCACGACGACTGGTCCACGCTTCTTCCTTGGGCTGAATTCTCCCATAACCACCACATCAGTGAGTCGTCCTCCAGCTCTCCCTTTCATGTCGTTTACGGACTTCAGCCCTCCGTTCCATTGCCTGTATCTCCTTCTTCGGATGTCCCTGCTGGTGATGCTGTAGCTCGTGACTTTGCAACCATTTGGGACTCTGTCAAGGCGTCCCTTGGGCGTGCTACCCTGCGGATGAAGAGACATGCAGACAAGAGACGTCTGGACCCTCCGTGTTTCTCTCCTGGTGATCTAGTCTGGCTTGCTTCCAAGTACGTCCGATTGAAGATACCATCCTACAAGCTGGGTCCTCGCTACATCGGGCCGTTTAAGGTCCTCAGCAAAATCAATGAGGTCTCCTACAAGCTCCAGCTCCCGGCCACGATGAGGATACCCAACTCCTTCCACGTCTCCCTGCTCAAGCCGGTTGTCCTTGGTCCCTTCTCCGCTGCTGCCAGTTCGGCTCCTCCTCCTATAGCCGATGACGACATCTATGCGGTAAGGGATATCGTGGCCATGAAGACCGTACAAGGTCGACAGTTCTTCCTGGTGGACTGGGCAGGGTATGGTCCTGAGGATAGGTCCTGGGAGCCCCGGGAGAATGTGGGTACTCCGCTGATCCGTGCCTTCCTGTCCCGGTTGCGGGGAGGGGGGCGTGGGGGGGGGGTACTGTCACGCTCCCCGGGTCCCCTGCGCTGCCCTCCGGCTCACCTGTCACGCTCCCCGGCTCCCCTGCCTCGCTTCCCGGTTCCTTGGTCCGGTCACCGCCGCTCCCCGCTCTCCAGCATCCATTGCCGGCGCGTCCCCGGCGTCCTGGTCCCCGCTCCCGGCGCCCGTCGGCTTCTCAGCCCCAGCCCGGCCCTGCTGCTTCCTCCTCGCAGCTTCCTGCTCTGGCTTCTGGCACTCGGGCCGCGCGCATGCGCATTAGGGCGCGCGCGCGGTCATTGACCCTTTCTTAAAGGGCCAGCGTCCATTAACAGGAAATGATGCAAACAGGTACAGGGTATAAAGGGGTTTGATGTCCAAGGGGGCGGGGCCTGATCTTCGTGTTTCTTAAGCTAGGAGTCAGGTCTCCTGGTGTCTCTATGATATACTCACCTCTCTCTCTTGTAGAGCCGTGCCTGCCTCGCCATCCGGTCCTGCCGAATTCCGAAACCCCCGAACGCTGTCCATCTGCCATCCTGACAGTCCGTACCATCTCGAATCCCTGCGGTGACCCGTCATCTCGCTCCAAAGGTTCCGGATCCCGCCTGACATCTTCTCGGCTTCCGAACCTGAGCTGCGTCACCCGGACTACCATCAGTGACTCCGTGGTCCCAGGGACTTCTCCGTTATACTCGTATGCACGGACTGTTCTGCTGCCTATAGTGCTCCAGCTACCGGACCCCTTACCACCATCTAGGAGTTCGGCCCAGTGGATCCACCTCATGGGTCTACCCGTCCACCTGGCCCTGACAGCATGTGGCATATAACCAGGTGTATATTATGTTACCTGAGCATTATAGGTGTGGAATGATCAGGAAATATCTGTAGATAATAGGAGAATGAATGCATATGGCATATAACCAGGTGTATATTACGTTACCTGAGCATTATAGGTGTGGAATGATCATGAAATATCTGTAGATAATAGGAGAATGAATGCATATGGCATATAACCAGGTGTATATTATGTTACCTGAGCATTATAGGTGTGGAATGATCAGGAAATATCTGTAGATAATAGGAGAATGAATGCATATGGCATATAACCAGGTGTATATTACGTTACCTGAGCATTATAGGTGTGGAATGATCATGAAATATCTGTAGATAATAGGAGAATGAATGCATGTGGCATATAACCAGGTGTATATTATGTTACCTGAGCATTATAGGTGTGGAATGATCAGGAAATATCTGTAGATAATAGGAGAATGAATGCATATGGCATATAACCAGGTGTATATTACGTTACCTGAGCATTATAGGTGTGGAATGATCATGAAATATCTGTAGATAATAGGAGAATGAATGCATGTGGCATATAACCAGGTGTATATTATGTTACCTGAGCATTATAGGTGTGGAATGATCAGGAAATATCTGTAGATAATAGGAGAATGAATGCATATGGCATATAACCAGGTGTATATTATGTTACCTGAGCATTATAGGTGTGGAATGATCATGAAATATATGTAGATAATAGAATGAATGCATATGGCATATAACCAGGTGTATATTATGTTACCTGAGCATTATAGGTGAGGAATGATCATAAAATATCTGTAGATAATAGGAGAATGAACACATATGGCATATAACCAGGTGTATATTACGTTACCTGAGCATTATAGGTGTGGAATGATCATGAAATATATGTAGATAATAGGAGAATGAATGCATATGGCATATAACCAGGGGTATATTATGTTACCTGAGCATTATAGGTGTGGAATGATCATGAAATATATGTAGATAATAGGAGAATGAATGCATATGGCATATAACCAGGGGTATATTACGTTACCTGAGCATTATAGGTGTGGAATGATCATGAAATATATGTAGATAATAGGAGAATGAATGCATATGGCATATAACCAGGTGTATATTATGTTACCTGAGCATTATAGATGTGGAATGATCATGAAATATATGTAGATAATAGGAGAATGAATGCATATGGCATATAACCAGGGGTATATTATGTTACCTGAGCATTATAGGTGAGGAATGATCAGGAAATATCTGTAGATAATAGGAGAATGAATGCATATGCCATATAACCAGGTGTATATTATGTTACCTGAGCATTATAGGTGTGGAATGATCATGAAATATATGTAGATAATTGGAGAATGAATGCATATGGCATATAACCAGGGGTATATTATGTTACCTGAGCATTATAGGTGTGGAATGATCATGAAATATCTGTAGATAATAGGAGAATGAACACATATGGCATATAACCAGGTGTATATTATGTTACCTGAGCATTATAGGTGTGGAATGATCATGAAATATCTGTAGATAATAGGAGAATGAATGCATATGGCATATAACCAGGTGTATATTATGTTTCCTGAGCATTATAGGTGTCGAATGATTATGAAATATCTGTAGATAATAGGAGAATGCATGCATATGGCATATAACCAGGTGTATATTATGTTACCTGAGCATTATAGGTGTGGAATGATTATGAAATATCTGTAGATAATAGGAGAATGAACACATATGGCATATAACCAGGTGTATATTATGTTACCTGAGCATTATAGGTGTGGAATGATCAGGAAATATCTGTAGATAATAGGAGAATGAATGCATGTGGCATATAACCAGGTGTATATTATGTTACCTGAGCATTATAGGTGTGGAATGATCAGGAAATATCTGTAGATAATAGGAGAATGAATGCATATGGCATATAACCAGGTGTATATTACGTTACCTGAGCATTATAGGTGTGGAATGATCATGAAATATATGTAGATAATAGGAGAATGAATGCATATGGCATATAACCAGGGGTATATTATGTTACCTGAGCATTATAGGTGTGGAATGATCATGAAATATATGTAGATAATAGGAGAATGAATGCATATGGCATATAACCAGGGGTATATTACGTTACCTGAGCATTATAGGTGTGGAATGATCATGAAATATATGTAGATAATAGGAGAATGAATGCATATGGCATATAACCAGGTGTATATTATGTTACCTGAGCATTATAGGTGTGGAATGATCATGAAATATATGTAGATAATAGGAGAATGAATGCATATGGCATATAACCAGGGGTATATTATGTTACCTGAGCATTATAGGTGAGGAATGATCAGGAAATATCTGTAGATAATAGGAGAATGAATGCATATGGCATATAACCAGGTGTATATTATGTTACCTGAGCATTATAGGTGTGGAATGATCAGGAAATATCTGTAGATAATAGGAGAATGAATGCATATGCCATATAACCAGGTGTATATTATGTTACCTGAGCATTATAGGTGTGGAATGATCATGAAATATATGTAGATAATAGGAAAATGAATGCATATGGCATATAACCAGGGGTATATTATGTTACCTGAGCATTATAGGTGTGGAATGATCATGAAATATCTGTAGATAATAGGAGAATGAACACATATGGCATATAACCAGGTGTATATTATGTTACCTGAGCATTATAGGTGTGGAATGATCATGAAATATCTGTAGATAATAGGAGAATGAATGCATATGGCATATAACCAGGTGTATATTATGTTTCCTGAGCATTATAGGTGTGGAATGATTATGAAATATCTGTAGATAATAGGAGAATGCATGCATATGGCATATAACCAGGTGTATATTATGTTACCTGAGCATTATATGTGTGGAATGATTATGAAATATCTGTAGATAATAGGAGAATGAACACATATGGCATATAACCAGGTGTATATTATGTTACCTGAGCATTATAGGTGTGGAATGATCAGGAAATATCTGTAGATAATAGGAGAATGAATGCATGTGGCATATAACCAGGTGTATATTATGTTACCTGAGCATTATAGGTGTGGAATGATCAGGAAATATCTGTAGATAATAGGAGAATGAATGCATATGGCATATAACCAGGTGTATATTACGTTACCTGAGCATTATAGGTGTGGAATGATCATGAAATATCTGTAGATAATAGGAGAATGAATGCATGTGGCATATAACCAGGTGTATATTATGTTACCTGAGCATTATAGGTGTGGAATGATCAGGAAATATCTGTAGATAATAGGAGAATGAATGCATATGGCATATAACCAGGTGTATATTATGTTACCTGAGCATTATAGGTGTGAAATGATCATGAAATATATGTAGATAATAGGAGAATGAATGCATATGGCATATAACCAGGTGTATATTATGTTACCTGAGCATTATAGGTGTGGAATGATCAGGAAATATCTGTAGATAATAGGAGAATGAATGCATATGGCATATAACCAGGTGTATATTATGTTACCTGAGCATTATAGGTGTGGAATGATCATGAAATATATGTAGATAATAGAATGAATGCATATGGCATATAACCAGGTGTATATTACGTTACCTGAGCATTATAGGTGTAGAATGATCAGGAAATATCTGTAGATAATAGGAGAATGAATGCATATGGCATATAACCAGGTGTATATTATGTTACCTGAGCATTATAGGTGTGGAATGATCATGAAATATATGTAGATAATAGGAGAATGAATGCATATGGCATATAACCAGGGGTATATTATGTTACCTGAGCATTATAGGTGTGGAATGATCATGAAATATCTGTAGATAATAGGAGAATGAACACATATGGCATATAACCAGGTGTATATTATGTTTCCTGAGCATTATAGGTGTGGAATGATTATGAAATATCTGTAGATAATAGGAGAATGAATGCATATGGCATATAACCAGGTGTATATTATGTTACCTGAGCATTATAGGTGTGGAATGATTATGAAATATCTGTAGATAATAGGAGAATGAACACATATGGCATATAACCAGGTGTATATTATGTTACCTGAGCATTATAGGTGTGGAATGATCAGGAAATATCTGTAGATAATAGGAGAATGAACACATATGGCATATAACCAGGTGTATATTATGTTACCTGAGCATTATAGGTGTGGAATGATCATGAAATATCTGTAGATAATAGGAGAATGAATGCATATGCCATATAACCAGGTGTATATTATGTTACCTGAGCATTATAGGTGTGGAATGATCAGGAAATATCTGTAGATAATAGGAGAATGAATGCATATGGCATATAACCAGGGGTATATTACATTACCTGAGCATTATAGGTGTGGAATGATCATGAATCATGATCATTCCACACCTATAATGCTCAGGTAACGTAATATACCCCTGGTTATATGGCATATGCATTCATTCTCCTATTATCTACAGATATTTCATGTTCATTCCACACCTATAATGCTCAGGTAACATAATATACACCTGGTTATATGGCATATGCATTCATTCTCCTATTATCTACAGATATTTCATGATCATTCCACACCTATTATGCTCAGGTAAGATAATATACACCTGGTTATATGCCATATGCATTAATTCTCCTATTATCTACAGATATTTCATAATCATTCCACACATATAATGCTCAGGTAACGTAATATACACCTGGTTATATGGCATATGCGTTCATTCTCCTATTATCTATAGGTATTTCATGATCATTCCACACCTATAATGCTCAGGTAACGTAAAATACCCCTGGTTATATGCCAGATGCATTCATTTTCCTATTATCTACAGATATTTCATAATCATTCCACACCTATAATGCTCAGGTAACATAATATACACCTGGTTATATGCCATATGCATTCATTTTCGTATTATCTACAGATATTTCATAATCATTCCACACCTATAATGCTCAGGTAACATAATATACCCCTGGTTATATGCCATATGCATTCATTTTCCTATTATCTACATATATTTCATAATCATTCCACACCTATAATGCTCAGGTAACATAATATACACCTGGTTATATGCCATATGCCTTCATTCTCCTATTATCTACATATATTTCATAATCATTCCACACCTATAATGCTCAGGTAACAATATACACCTGGTTATATGCCATATGCGTTCATTCTCCTATTATCTACATATATTTCATGATCATTCCACACCTATAATGCTCAGGTAACATAATATACACCTGGTTATATGCCATATGCATTCATTCTCCTATTATCTACAGATATTTCATAATCATTCCACACCTATAATGCTCAGGTAACATAATATACACCTGGTTATATGGCATATGCATTCATTCTCTTATTATCTACAGATATTTCATGATCATTCCACACCTATAATGCTCAGGTAACATAATATACACCTGGTTATATGCCATATGCATTCATTCTCCTATTATCTACAGATATTTCATGATCATTCCACACCTATAATGCTCAGGTAACATAATATACACCTGGTTATATGCCATATGCATTCATTCTCCTATTATCTACAGATATTTCATAATCATTACACACCTATAATGCTCAGGTAACATAATATACCCCTGGTTATATGCCATATGCATTCATTCTCCTATTATCTACAGATATTTAATAATCATTCCACACCTATAATGCTCAGGTAACATAATATACACCTGGTTATATGCCATATGCGTTCATTCTCCTATTATCTACAGATATTTCATAATCATTCCACACCTATAATGCTCAGGTAACATAATATACACCTGGTTATATGCCATATGCGCTCATTCTCCTATTATCTACAGATATTTAATAATCATTCCACACCTATAATGCTCAGGTAACATAATATACCCCTGGTTTTATGCCATATGCATTCATTCTCCTATTATCTACAGATATTTCCTGATCATTCCACACCTATAATGCTCAGGTAACATAATATACCCCTGGTTATATGCCATATGCATTCATTCTCCTATTATCTACAGATATTTCATGATCATTCCACACCTATAATGCTCAGGTAACATAATATACACCTGGTTATATGCCATATGCATTCATTCTCCTATTATCTACAGATATTTCATAATCATTACACACCTATAATGCTCAGGTAACATAATATACACCTGGTTATATGCCATATGCGCTCATTCTCCTATTATCTACAGATATTTAATAATCATTCCACACCTATAATGCTCAGGTAACATAATATACACCTGGTTATATGCCATATGCGTTCATTCTCCTATTATCTACAGATATTTCATAATCATTCCACACCTATAATGCTCAGGTAACATAATATACACCTGGTTATATGCCATATGCGCTCATTCTCCTATTATCTACAGATATTTAATAATCATTCCACACCTATAATGCTCAGGTAACATAATATACCCCTGGTTATATGCCATATGCATTCATTCTCCTATTATCTACAGATATTTAATAATCATTCCACACCTATAATGCTCAGGTAACGTAATATACACCTGGTTATATGCCATATGCATTCATTCTCCTATTATCTACATATATTTCCTGATCATTCCACACCTATAATGCTCAGGTAACATAATATACACCTGGTTATATGCCATATGCATTCATTCTCCTATTATCTACAGATATTTCATGATCATTCCATGTCTAACTTGCCCAAGAAACCTTTTATACATCTACATAATATACACCTAATAAGTTATCTTCATTCTTTTTATTTATTCCTTTTCATCATTCTTTTTAGTATGTCCCGTAAGAGAAGCCGCTCTCTGTACCTCTGAAACCTCTATGTGCCGTGATCACTATTGATCACCGCAGATAGATGATCGCAAAGGGTTAACATCACCAGGACCTGATCCAATCAGATCAAATACAGTTCTGCACTGGAAACCCGGTGATGGCGGCATGCAGGGGGCGCGATCCCCTCCTGACTGCAGACCGTAGATAAACGTTGGATCTGCACAAAGCCCAGCAGAAGCGGACTATCTTATCTATTGTCGGCGGTCCTGAAGCGGTTAATTTTCATTTTGGTGAGAGACGCCCTTTTAAGGGAATCTGGCATCAGACTTTTTGCTGCAGCATTATGCAGGGGCAGAGACCCTGATTCCAGTGATGTATGATTCCTGGCTGCTTGTTGCAGGTTTGATAAAATCACAGTTTTATCTGCTGCAAATCCAACAGTTCTCTGAATGCTGATATGTGTATATGCCCCTAGCCCCAGGGCCGGCGTCAGCACGCGGCAAACCCGGGCAAATGCTGGGGCCCTGGACAGCCGGGGGGGGCCCACTCGCGAGTGCTGGGGACCGCAGTCCTCCGTAGGAAACTGAGGCTGCTGTCCCTTTAAGGCTGCTTTCACACCTCTGGTTTTAGCAGAGCCGGCCAATCCGGCTCTAAAACCTATGCAACGGATGGGGCGACAAAACCGCATCCTTTGCATACGTTTTTTACATGCAGCCCGTCCGGTTTTTGCCGCTTGCGGCAGGCTACTGAGCATGCGCAGCGTAAAAAAACGCATACGGCGTCCAGAGGCATGCATTGCAAATCGCGCCACATCTGACGGATGCGGCGCGATGCGTTTTTTTTGCCGGACAAAAAAACGTGCCAGGCAACGTTCCATCCGGCCGCCGCATCGGCTAACTCTGCCGCATGCGGCAAAAAACGGACAGAACGCAAGCCCATGCGGCACAATACGGCACTAATGTAAGTCTATGCAAAAAAAAACGCAACCGGTGGCAAAAAAAAAAATGGTTGCATTTTTTTCTGCATAGCGCCGGAGTGTGCCGCACAGGAAAAACCGGATGTGTGAAAGCAGCCTAAGGTGATGCATCCTCCTTGTGTGAACTTCATGTGTGGGTGGAGCTTCGGCGTAACATCCTGCTCCAGTCCCACAGCACAGATGAAGGAGGTGCAGTGCTAGCCAGCGACCCCCAGCACAGCACTGCCCACCGGCGCTGTGTGGGCCCCCTCTCCACCAGTAATTTTGAGCGGTATGTTCTACACCCCTCCGCCTTACCGATCTGTATGTGCCCTGAGTCCCCGCCCCCCACTTTATGGATCCCAGTGAGTTGTATGGGTTTCTCCCCCTCTGAGAGATATGTCCTGGGCCCCAGAGCTGTGTGGCTGTGTGTTCGGGCCCCCCATAGCCGCGTGTGTGCGGGCCCCAGAGCTGTGTGGCTGTGTGTTCGGGCCCCCCAGAGCTGCGTGTGTGGGGGCCCCAGAGCTGTGTGGCTGTGTGTTCGGGCTCCCCAGAGCCGCGTGTGTGGGGGCCCCAGAGCTGTGTGGCTGTGTGTTCAAGCCCCCCAGAGCCACGTGTGTGGGGGCCCCAGAGCTGTGTGGCTGTGTGTTCAAGCCCCCCAGAGCCGCGTGTGTGGGGGCCCCAGAGCTGTGTGGCTGTGTGTTCGGGCCCCCCAGAGCCGCGTGTGTGGGGGCCCCAGAGCTGTGTGGCTGTGTGTTCGGGCCCCCCAGAGCTGCGTGTGCACATTTCTCAGATGTCCCATCATAAGCTACAACCCCCTGCATTGTATGGAGATAACTACAACTGTGTGTGTGTGTGTGTCTGGGTGGAGCAGAGCCGAGTGCGTGTCTGGGTGCAGCAGAGCTTTGTGTGTCTGAAGCAGAGCTGTGTGTATGTGTGCAGCAGAGATGTGTGATATATACTCTGGACAGCAGAGCTTTGCAAATATGTGCAGTTAGGGCAGTGCAGCAGAGATGTGTGTGCAGCAGAGATGTGTGTGCAGCAGAGATGTGTGTGCAGCAGAGATGTGTGTGCAGCAAAGCTGTGTGTATATATAGACTTTGGACAGCAGAGATGTGTATGTGTGCAGTAGAGCTGTATGTGTGCAGTAGAGCTGTATGTGTGTGTGTGTGTCTATATATATATATATATATATATATATATATATATATATACACACACACATATATATGCAGCAGAGCTGTGTGTGTGTGTTTGTATCTGTACATATGCAGCACAGATGTGTGCAACAGTGCTATCAGGCTGTATGTGTATCTGTGTAGCAGAGCTGTGTCAGTGTGTATGTATGAAGCAGAGGTGAGAGTGTGGCACCCCATAGCCATCTGTGTGCCCCCCCCCGAGCCGTATGTGCAGCCCCCAAGAGCAGTATGCAACCCACCCCAGTAATGTGTATACCCCCAGAGCTGTTTGCTACTCCAGTAACATCTATGCCCTCCAGTAATGTCTATGCCCCCCCTGCCCCTCCTGTGATGTATGTATTGTAGCCCCCAGCCCCACTTGTGATGTGTATATACAGCAGTGTCAGTGTGCACTGTAGGCGGCCATGTCTGATAGTGACGACCATCATGCAGCACAGCCACATGCCCAGGAGGAGCTGGATGGAGACTAGCAGGAATGTGTCTGTATGTATGTACGATGTGTATCTCTTTATGTCACTGGATATGACTCTGTATAGATTTGTCTGTTTATAAGTATTTTTGTGAGTTTGTCTTCAAATATATATGTATGTACATATGCATGTATGTATCTGTGTATGTGTGTGTCTGCTTGTGGATGGGGCCCACTGAGACTCTTCCGCCCGGGGCCCACAAAAACCTGGAGCCGGCCCTGCCTAGCCCACACCACTGATTGACAGGTTTCTGTATGCACTGTGCATAGGCAGAAAACTGCCAAATAGTTGTGGGGGCGGCGTTACACAGAGATCATGAATATGGAGGACTACATGGCTACAGGTTTACTAGTCCTCTACTGATAATCTGTTGCTGATAAAATTGTGATTTTATTAAAACTACAGGAAGCAGCCCAGTAATTGACACCACTGGAATCAGGGTCTCTCCTCCTACATTATGCTGCTCTCAGATGTCAGGGTCTAGGTGTGCACTATGGTTTGTTTTCTTTATGTTAATGTGTGGCATTCTGTATGATTTTACCAGGACTCATTGACATTGGAGACACGTGGCCGCTACTGATGATGTCCCCCCTGAGAAGACCACTGACCTGGAGAATAAAGCCTTGTTACACGGACTAAGGGCAAATACCTCCCAATGGTTTCCAATGCCAGGTGGCTATTGAAATCAATACCGGTAAGAGGAGGCACAGACAATTGGCAGGTGACCGTACCAGATTAATTCATTCCCTACTAAATTTTTGGCAAGAAATTAGAACATGTGTGGCACCCAGGGGTCAGGGGTCATAAGGGCACGGTAGTGTCACGTACCTGCGTTACTCGTCACCGGGCCGGTGTGATGATCTGGGATGTCACGGTGGCCTTCTCGGCTTTGTGCCCCAAGGTGTACCCCAATAAGGAAGGTAGATGATGGGGGGTAGTAGTAGGATACATGTCATGTGGTATGCGTCCAGTGATTTAGCCGCCGCTGCTGTCGCTGTCTTCCGGGGCAGATGATAGTAGCAGCCAGAGATGATATCGCTCACCATAGGTGGATCGGGCCCCGGGGAGGATGATGAGAGAATTAGTGATGGCGTTGTGCATGGGGCGGCGGCACTGGTAAGAAAGAGTCCAAACCAGTTGCTGCGGTTCCAGGTGGTTTACTCAGTCTTTAGTGCCACTCACCTGGGTAATACCGGTCACCTGCTGTGATGGGCTCCGTGGAACCTAAATGCTTTCAGAGGTCAGTCCGGTGTGGTGCTCAGTGAGTTCCTTCCTCCTGGCGCCGTGTGTGTTGGATCCCCGAGGCTTAAAACTACTTGGGGACCCCAGTTTGTCTTTAGTAGTAGTCTTTTCCCTATTTGCAGGTGCCGCGGCTTCACGCTGGGGCCGGGTGCTTTCCAAGGTCCCCGATCCTATCTTGGCACTGTGCTTTCGGACCCTTTGTGGCCGGGGAAGCGTGAAACCTCCCCGTCCCGGCAGATTCTGGAAAACCAACTTGAGGACTGATCTTGACTAGGGTCCAGCACCCTGCGTGGTGCCGATTCTGAGGGAGCAATGAAGCTCTCCCCTCGGCAACCACATGAACTCCTGTGTCCCACCAGAGCACATGTGAGACATGTCTGCTCCTTTCCTCTCCTGCCGGAGAACTCTCTCTTACTGTTGTGTTGGCTCCTAACTCCCCTTAAGTGGCCGTCCCTCCCTGGATTCCTATCTCTAGTGGGTGGTGCCCCCCATGTTTGAAGGCAACCTTAAGACCCCACCCTAGCCCGGTCCCCATTGGGGAGGGCAACCTGGTTGTGTATTTGAGTGTGTAAGTGGTGAAACCGGTACCGACCTCCTCTGGATCCGGGTGCAGCATTACCCTTAAATCAGGTGCAATACTCTGTAGCGACTGAAGCCTCAGGGGCGCCACACATGAACCCGACACCAAGAAATGGACAAAGTGAAGAAACGTAGACAAATAGATTAGCCAGAGAAAATTAGTGCAGCAGATGGGACACATCACACTTCCCTCTGACATTGGAGATATCCAGCAGTGCCATCAGCTCAGGACCCGCAGCAGATTTATTCTCTTCCAGTTTGTACTTTGCGTCTCCATTATGAAGAGTGTAATAGACATTGACATTGATATTGTAGGTAAATGATAAGGTCTTGTTGTCCATGAATGTGGCCCCTGTGTGATCACAAATACTATAATATACAATGCGCGGCTCCTCTTTTCCAGAAATCCTGAATTGGTTCCTCTGTACAAATGGGTTTTTACATCTCACTACGAGACTGTATATCACAGGAATCTGCAGTCACTGGGATTATTGGGGACAAAGCTTGTTTTTCCTCTGGATCCTGAATATCTGGTCTCCTTCAGTGTTTTCCTTGCACAGGAGTGTGTGTGTCTCCCACTATACAGGGAACTGCAGCCACCACAATTAATGATGAGCGGGCACTGCCATGCTCGGGTGCTCGGGAGCTCATAACCAGCAGTCGGACGCTCGGATGGGCTCAACTCATGTACCGAGTGTAATGGAAGTCAATGGAGATTTAAGCATTTGTCTGGAAAATCTAATGGAAAAATGCTCGAGTTCTCCATTGACTTCCATTATACTTAGTTACTTGAGTTGCACCCATTGAGTGTCCAACTGCTGGTTACGAGCACCGAGCCCCCGAGCATGCTCAGATCCGGGATCGTGGCTCGAGAGGGGGTCTGGACCCAGCTTGGCGGACACTTTGATCCGTAAAAGGGGGTTATTTACAGGGGAAAAGTTTGTGACACCACCTGCGGGTAGCAGTAATGGGAGTACCGCCGCTGCTGGAGGGAGTACCAGGGCAGAGGGTGTGAAGCAGCAAGGTGCCAGTCCCTCCTCAGGTAGGGAAGGCCCCAGACTCTGGGGTATGGTGGATTTGGGAGGACAGGGTGCAGGGATCAGGATACTCACTGCGGGTAGTGGTGGTGTTGGATAAGGTTTAGAAAGTAGACACACACACTGTAGGTAAACCAAAGTCTCTGAGTGCCACTGCCGCTGCGGGGAGCCTGTCCAAGTACCCGGTCCCACCAGTGTCACTTAGTGATTCGGAGCCTGCCTCCGTGCACTGTTTTGTGTCTGTGTGGGTCTCTATAGCTTGAAGCTGTAAGGTCCAGTTCTTCAGTTTTTTAAGTGAAGTCTTGCTCCTAAGGGCTGACACTTGGGACCTCAGTGGGTCGCCCTGTCCCCCGCGTTGTGCTGATGCCCTCAGTCTCTGAGCTCCGGGAAGGTCCCTGAAGGCCCCTTTCCTCTGCAGGATGATGAATCAGCTCCTGACCTAGGGTCCTGTACCCAGTCGTGCTCGGTACCGATCAGCTGTGTTGGTCCCTCCTAGACTGCGTCTGTCGCACCCCAGACTGACGTCCCTGAACCCGGTCACTGACTCCTCCGGTCCCGGACCACTGTCTGCGACCCAACTTCGATCTTTCTAGCTCCCCGGTAGCTTACACTTCAGCTCCTCTCACTTTGAGAGCTGTCACTAGTCTGACTTGGTCTCTCACACCAGTCTGCCTGACCCCTAGGTGGGTGGCCCCTGTTTCAATTCACATATATAGCTTGGTCCTTTGCTTCCCATACAGAGAAAGTTTTTTAACTGCAGGTGAGGTTACATATAGGATAGGGACCCCAAAAATAGAGATTACCTTGGCGTTGGTTTGGGGCTCTTTTGCATTGATCAATACAATGGCTAAACATCTCTTATATTCCTATTATTCATAGCAGTTATGCATGTTTCATTTTTTCATGTTTTTCACTTTTTCAGATAGTTCATTGTATTTCTCAGTCTAGTATTCCCAGAGCAGTTTTGCTTTTCATCATTTCCATATACAATGTGACTTGTGTGCAGCTCTTTATCCTATTGCAACCCACTGGTGTGCCTGACAGGTCGTGATGTGAGGTGTTGGTTGGGGTTTGTGGTGCTGATGGAAGTGACACTGGTTTCCTAGGTTCCTGGAACCATGGGGGTTAGGCCCTGCACCCTGGGTAGGGATGCAGTTCCCTGTAGCACCCTGATGTATTCAGGGGCGCTACGACAATATCATATGTGACATGGAATTGGGATATAATTACTGATCCCCTAGTCGAGCTGCGTCCTCAGATCTAAATTTCCTGAATACAGAGAAGGATTGGATATTGATCTTCTTATTCCCTTCATGACGGGGCCAACTTCCATTTTTGTGCTGTATTTTCCTCCTCTTTCTTTCTTTTCTATTTTTCTCTCTACTTGTACATATGAGGGTTTGGTTTTTTTGCGGGGCGACTTGCACTTTTGAATGACACCAATCATAATGTACTAGATTTTTTTTTATCCCCCATTTTCATGTATGGTGAAATTGTGAAAAAAACAAAAAAAAATCCTGCAACGCTGACATTTTTGTTTTTTGGGAATTACTTTTACAACATACTCTTTGGTAAAAAAATATGACCTTCCAATAGGATTCTCCTGCTCAGTGCTATTACAACAACAGCAAACATGGCCATTTTTTAATTATTACTATTATTATTCTGGGAAAAAACTCTGAAGTTTTAACAAAAAAAAATAATATTGGGGTGTTGCCATTTGATGAGATTTGTAACATTTTAATTTTTCGGTCAATGTAGCCGTGTGATGGCTTATTTTTTTGCAAGGTGACGCTTGTATTGATACTATTTTGGGATAGATATACTGTTTTGATCGCTTATTACAGCATTTTGTGTAGTCTGGCAGCGAACAAAAAAAAATAAAATTGGTGTTTTTTAATTTGTTACTATGTTCACAAATCCGGTTAATTATTTTTATACTTTGATCTATCAGACTTTTCTGAAAGCCGCAATGCCAGATGTTTATTTTTTTAAAAATTCTTTATTTTTAATGGGGAAAAATGGGGAGGGGGTGATTTAGGACCCTTTTTATCTTTTTTGTTGTATTACTCCCTTAGAGGATTTGAACCTGTGATCATCTGATCCCTAGTACTATATAAAGCCGTAACACACCATTGCTCTATGTAGTAAGAATCACAGTCTGCTTTGACGCTCGGCTAAAGGCAGGGCTTCAAATGAGCTTCATAGTTAAAAGCATGGGGTCTTTAATAGTCTCCCAGCTGTCATAAGAATCCATCAGTGACCTACAATCATGTCAGTGGTGCGCCAATTGTCTCATATATTGATGTGTCCCCATATTGTCCGGCTGTTAAAGCCGCTGTCAGAGTTCGACAGTGGCATGTAACAGGTTGACAATCAGGGGCAGAGCTTCACACTACCTGAGGTTGTTCCTGCCTGTAACACACAGCCGTCACTTCCCTGGCATGGGTGACTTCACCCCATGATCCCTCTCCATGAACCCGCTACCGACTTGTACATTGAATGTCGGTAGGGGGTTAATGATAAAGTCTCATTTTGACTTTTTACTTCTAGAACTTAACTGTAATTCTATTATGGGACCAAAAAAAACGAGAAATACAACAGAGGATGGAGACTCAATGGAAATAAAGCAGCCGACAAAGATATAGGGGTGAAAATCAAATAATTTTATTAATGGGAGGAGGCGGGGGAGCAGGTAATTTTGATAAATGTCAAGGATATATTAGATCCAATGACTTCAGTTGATTCAGGGGAACGGAAAAAACTCATTCCCAACTCCACTGAGGAAAGTCAGACTAGTTCCCTGGATTAAGGATTAAACACATTTTATTAATCCAGGGGAAGGCGAAAAAACCTCATTGAGCCATCGGCCAATTCAGCTTCAATTGAGGAAAAATTCCTTCCCGACTCCACGCATGGCAGTCAGACTAGTCCCTGAATCAATCACTAAATAATTGTATTATTGATTCGGGAGGTGGATGAATGGTGGGGGGCAGAGGTGTTGATCCAGAGGAAGGAGAGAAAAAAACCCTTTATGACATCTGCCAATTTGTCCTAATATAAGGGGAAAAACAATCCTTCCTGGATCAAATGCCCAGACGGATACTCACCTCATTCCCACCAAATGAAGATGTAAATCTGGCTCCAAGACAACATGCTGGTCTTCATCCTGGAATTGCTGGTCCTGGGTAGAATCCGTTCTTCACAGCCAAAGGAATCGATGTCTTGAGATGTTGAGGTCGGGCCAGAGGTCAGAGGATTCAGAGCCAAGAGACACAGGTAGATATGATGTTATTCACGGCACTGAATCAGCAGAGAGGGTCGTTGTCCGGAGCGAGCCAAGGTCAGGCACACAAGCAGCGGGCGGAGGAGGCACAGGGTTCTGGGAAGTGGCTCGGGTTCATCCTACTGTGTCCAGCCGGGTGGATAAAATGACTAGTCGGACACAGGGTGAAGAGGTGGTTTATCTTCCGGCCAATCCAGATGGTTCACTCCAGAACATGCTGCAAGAGAAAGAAATGTACAGAGATATAATAACAGCAGTTCCTGGTAATATTCTCATATTTCTAACTGCTGTGATCATCATAGCGTGGAAATCCTAAAATCTTTTTGTAATATGTTTTCACTTACACGGAAAGGTATAAAGGGGGGCCATGCTCTCCTCTGCTCCAGTTCCTCCCAACAGATGGTGCCGAAAAATGGGTGGTCTCTGATGTTCCCTGACACTCCCAGGCGCGTCTCTGGATCCTTCCGTAGCAGCTTCTTTATTAGATGTTTCACGTCTACGTCTAGCCATGTTGGAAATTTTGGCTTCTCGGTGGTAATTGACTTGTAGACGGCTTGCTTCTGGGGGCTGTGAGGTATCAACCGGCTGTATTACAAAAGGCCGGTATGTTTTGCAGAAGCGTGGGTGCTCTGCAATGTGAAACTGGCTGGGACCTGTGGTTCCACAGGATTGCATTCATGCAGAGCCATGGAAGGGTGTGTGATGCTGATTACACACTCCTTACCACCTGTGGGTGTGGCTCCAGGGGTTAAAGCAATCCTGTCTCTGAACCTGGGTGGAGAGTGTCGAGGGCAGTCTAGGGAGAGACTGGCTCTAGACTTCCAGTGTGTGTGCTGGAGATGGAGAGAGCAGAAGCAGGGTGTTTTGCACTCCTCCGGAGACCTTCTTTTGAAGGAAGGGGCTTTTAGGTCCATGTGTAAAGCCATGTGGCTGGAGCCAGGGGGAACCTGGAAAGGACACTAGCCACCTTAAGAGGAAGGTAACTGGGATTGGACCTGGGGTCTGGATACTGACAAGGGTCAGTGACACATGGGTGGCAGTCCAAAAGTGTGTGGACTTTATATTATGTGTTGGTCTTTGAGGAGAAAGCCAACGAACGGCATCTTTATGTTATGTGACCTGATATGGTTTATGGACCTGTTAATAAACCAGATGGTCTGTTAAAGAGACCAATTATTCTGGCGTGCTTTAATCCCGCTACCTGATGTGTGGCCCACATACACTTGGGGCCCACATTGTCACATTATGGTGGAGAATGCGGGCATATGGCCTGGTTGCTAGGGGCAACGCAGCCTGGTTGCTAAGGGCAATGCAGCCTGGTTGCTAAGGGCAACGGCCTAGGACATATTCCTGTGGATACGGACTGCTTGCGGTGGATCGGCGGGTCCACGAAAATTTTTTTGAAGCGGTTTGCGGTGGATCGGCGGGTCCACGAAAATTGTCTGCGCACTCAAGCAGCTGGCGGTGGATCGGCGGGTCCACGAACAGGGACAGCGCTCTCAAGCACCTGGCGGTGAATCAGCAGGTCGTTGGGGACCTGTGCTGCAGTGGCGAGAGTCAAGCGACTGGAGGTTCCAGGCCAGCCGGAATTGCGAGGCCCTGCTTGGTGAGCAGTGATACACCACAGGCTGGAGATCCTGGTTGTACGGGCGGTACAACCCGGAAAGGTTAGTGGTTCTCTAACCCCCCCCCCTGTCTTTGACCACCGGGTATTACCCATTGGAGCGCCCCTCCTGTGCCTCTTTTTCGTTACAGCATGGAGGAGCTCCTGAACCAGCTGCTGCAGAGTCAGCAGCACCAACAGCATGTGCCTGGAGGTCCAGTGACAGCAGTGGGGGCTGAAAGCCAAAAAGAGGGAATGGTCCCTGCGGACATTGTGGAGGAGCTGTACCAGTTCCTGGTCCGGGGACAGCAGGAGCTGTCGGTGTGTAGCGATGTCACAGCCATGGACCAGTTTGAGCGTTCCCTTCAGGGGCCAGTATGGACACTGGGTGCCCAGGGAGACAAGGGCAAACGGTGTGAACTGGGGGCTAAGGACATTGCATGGAAACCGCAAAAGGGGGCGGAGTCCCAGAAGGGAATAGTTGCCCATAAGGGGGTGGAGTCCCATAAAGGGGTGGTTGCCCATAAGGGGGTGGAGTCCCATAAAGGGGTGGTTGCCCATAAGGGGGTGGAGTCCCATAAAGGGATGGTGACCCAGAAGGGGGTGGAGCATTTACAAGCCAAACAGGTAAACTATAGCAAGGGGCAATGGGGTTCGCCTTACATATGTCCTACCTGCGGTATAGGCTATCCATCCAGTATGAGGCCACAGAAGTGCTCCGTGGACTTGAATGGGCTACGTGTGTCTGGTCTGTTAGACCCGGGGAGCCGGTTGACCTTAGTTAGACCCATGTCTGATCTCCATGTGATGGTGGGTAGGACGATAGAAGGAAGTTGTGTGCATGGGACCACTAAAGTATATCCTCTGGCCAGGGTGATGATTCAAACGGCCAAACGTTTGGGACGCCCTGATGTGGGTGTAGCGCCAGATCTGTTATATCCAGTTATCATAGGACGGGACTTTGAGCTCTTTCAGGATTTATGGAAGACAGAGGCCGGGACCGATTGCACAGGAATGAGTCGGCCCTCGCCTAAGAAAGCCTCTTTTCCGTATGAGGTTATACAGATTCCCTGTGGGATATTGGGGTGCAATGAGGAGATGGTACCTCCACATAAGGACTGTCAAGAGTTAGGGGTGACCATGACGTCTCCAAAAGGAAGTGACAGTGTGACCACTACAGTTATAGTAGCTCCAGAAAAGGGGGCCGACATCTGGTTAAGTGGGGACGTGTTAGTCCAGGACACCAGGGGGAGCGATGATGACTCCAGTAAAGACACTGACTCTAGTAAGGTGACAAACGAGTACAGTGTGGTACAGATGGGCGAGAAGGGCAAAACTTCCTCCCGACGCCGAAGACGTAATAAGCGCCGAGAGGGGGCACAGTGTAGGCCGTCTGAGGGTGCAGAGAAAGTGACATGCCTGATTAATAAAGACATGGTGCTAATAACACCTGCTACGGTGGAGTCAGACGGTGATATCCTACAAAAGACTGAGGAATCAGAGATTGAACTGACACATTGTGACGACAGAAATCAGCGCGCTGCAAGTGCAGAGAAGGAGCCAACCAAGGACGTAATGGTGGTGGTCCCTATGATTTCAAAGTGTGAAGTTGATAGTCTGTCAGGCGAGAATGGTATAGGAAATGGAATCCTAGAGAGTGTGGGGGAAGGAATAATCCCCAACAGTCGTGGTGAGCAGACTGGTGAACTACCAAGTGCTGGGGTGGATGACAGCGAATTTAGCCCCAAATCTCTAAAAGGAACAGAGTGCCATGTTGAAGGGTGTGACACCCAGGCTGAGGGTGACACTGCAGAGACCCCAGAGGAAGTGGAAGATAATGCAGTGAAGAACCAAGAAACAGCTGGCGCTGAAGTGAAGAGAGCCTCTGAGGAGGTGAAGCCTGGACCAGAGGTCTCATCCAGGACTGGGAGCCTTCCTGACCTGCTTGGTAAAACCATGATGGAGGATATAGAGAAGGTCGTGGGTAAGAAGAGTAAGAAACCCAAATGTTCTGAAGCTGAGGTGGAAGAAGCCTCAGAAATAGTGTGTCATAGACCAGAGAGGTCCGCAAGTGAAGACTCATTCAAGAGGATGAGCAAAGACCATCTGCAACAAGAGATACTTCTTAGGCAGGCTACTGAGAGTCGAGTAAGGGAGCTGGAGAAAGAAGTGGCTGAGCTCCGAAGTCGCTTGGCAGAGTACCAGTCCAAGTCCCAGGGAGACTTGGAGCAGATGGAGCAGCGAGTGTCACTCCTGACCAAACTTGTTGAAGCAGGGGAGGCCCAAAGAGAGCTAACTCTGGAAGCTAAACTTGACAAGCATGTGGCAGGGATGAATGAGACTTCTGTAGTCAAGTGCATGGTGGATATACCTGAGGACTTAAGAGAAGCGTGTGCCACCGGGTGCATGCATGACGAATTTAAGAGAGCTGTGGAAGCGTGTG
Source organism: Anomaloglossus baeobatrachus (assembly GCF_048569485.1). Lineage (NCBI taxonomy): Eukaryota > Metazoa > Chordata > Amphibia > Anura > Aromobatidae > Anomaloglossus > Anomaloglossus baeobatrachus. The sequence continues at coordinate 82,955,373 of NC_134361.1, forward strand.
AGGTCTACTGTACCCCAGGGGCTGAACAGTTAGTGATATTGTCTACCAGTAAAATTACTGGGCAGCGGGTGGCTATTCTAAAGGACATGCACTTCAGATGTGTTCGTATGAAGTGGCAGGCCCAACTGCAAAAGGAAGAAGCCACTAGACAGCTAGAGTATAAAAGGAAAGCGCAGAGTCTGGCGGAAGATATTGTCCAAGTACCCCGGGCTCTGGTGGGGAGAGTCATTGGAAAAACCGGACGAGTCATGCAAGACATGGTGAATAAGTCGGGATTGGTGAGATTAAGAATCCCTGCTGCTAATGAGAGCAAGATACCCAGGGAAGCTGGTATGGTTCCGTTTGTCTGTGTCGGGACTGTAGAGAGTCTTGGAACCATTCGAAGCCTTATTGAATATCGGGTACACCATGTACGTGACATGGAGCGGTTGTGGCAAGAAAACCTGAAAATTAAGGAGCAGCTTCGCCAACTGTGTGGGGGACAGCAGCCGTCTTCCACCCGTTGTTCAGGGGAAAGAAGTGGAAGATGGCGTGTCGGTCCAGTAGTTCAGACGCGCGATAAAAGGAATCGCCGACAGAGTGGTAACCTACGATGTACGGTAGATAGTGGCCGCTATGAGCTTAGAGTTCCCGACTGTAGCCTTGGGGGTACTCGAGAAAGCCTAGGTTCGGACAAGACTGTAGGTTTGACTGGGGACATGTCTCTCTACTACGGTGACCCTGGGAGGGGGTCAGGGAGAGAACGGTCTGGAAATGGGACGTCCTTTAACCCTAGGTTGACCAGACAGGGTTTGGTGACAGTGTCGGGCGATGCCTCAGGGACTACTGCTCTTGGACGGCCCTCTCGACTGGTGGGGCATGGCAGCGGGGATGCCCTGTCTCGCGGCCCCAGGTCATTGGCAAGTGTTCTCCCCTACGGGTTTGAACAGAGGGGGAGGGTATGTGAGGTATCAACCGGCTGTATTACAAAAGGCCGGTATGTTTTGCAGAAGCGTGGGTGCTCTGCAATGTGAAACTGGCTGGGACCTGTGGTTCCACAGGATTGCATTCATGCAGAGCCATGGAAGGGTGTGTGATGCTGATTACACACTCCTTACCACCTGTGGGTGTGGCTCCAGGGGTTAAAGCAATCCTATCTCTGAACCTGGGTGGAGAGTGTCGAGGGCAGTCTAGGGAGAGACTGGCTCTAGACTTCCAGTGTGTGTGCTGGAGATGGAGAGAGCAGAAGCAGGGTGTTTTGCACTCCTCCGGAGACCTTCTTTTGAAGCAAGGGGCTTTTAGGTCCATGTGTAAAGCCATGTGGCTGGAGCCAGGGGGAACCTGGAAAGGACACTAGCCACCTTAAGAGGAAGGTAACTGGGATTGGACCTGGGGTCTGGATACTGACAAGGGTCAGTGACACATGGGTGGCAGTCCAAAAGTGTGTGGACTTTATATTATGTGTTGGTCTTTGAGGAGAAAGCCAACGAACGGCATCTTTATGTTATGTGACCTGATATGGTTTATGGACCTGTTAATAAACCAGATGGTCTGTTAAAGAGACCAATTATTCTGGCGTGCTTTAATCCCGCTACCTGATGTGTGGCCCACATACACTTGGGGCCCACATTGTCACAGGGCCGTTGTAAAATGGGGAACGTCCAGATGACATTTTGGACACCACTATCCCCAGGCTCCACCAGTCTACTGCTGCAGTGTAGGATTTCTCCAGGAGCACTTCTGGGGCCATGTAGCGGAAAGTTCCCGTCCGTCCATAGATCTTTTTGGACGCGGTCAGTCCGTCTTTTGCCACCCCAAGATCTATAATTCGGGCGTGACCATCTTTATCCAGCATGATGTTGGCTGGTTTGATGTCTCTGCAAAGAAAAAAGAAAATGTATTACTTTGTCTTTATAACCACAGGACACATCTGAAAGGTGATACAAGAGAATGGTAAAAAATGCATCTCTTACCGATGGGCGATGCCATGGCCGTGGAGGAACTGGAGGCCACAGATTAACTCTGCTGTGATAAACCTGACGAGAGAATAGACTGTTTAGTATCAATGACAATAAATCATCCTGAGGATAAAACTTATTACAATCTCTAATATACCCTAATGACGGCCATTGTCTGAATGTTTCCATATTTCCCTATATTTTGCTATTTTTCATTGTTAGATACTCACCGTGTGGTCTCGATGTTCAGTTTGCCGCTCATTTCAATAAGTGACTCAAGGCTGCCACCGGACAAATACTCCATGATGAAATAGGCTTCGCTCTGGAAATAAAGCACAATATATAGATATTATCACTAGCTGCATGTAGTACATAGATTTCATGGTAAAGATGTCTGGAGCCCGGAGACCCCTCTGTACCTGAGACTGCAAAGCGGCATCCAGATGACTCACGAATGGGCAGTCTCTGGCCGCCCGGAGTATGCGCGCCTCTCGCCGTAGGGCTTTGGCATTGTCCTGTTTGTCAATGATCTTAATGGCCTTGTAGATGTTTTGGCCACGGACTGATGCCAGCACCACCTGAGGAAAACACAGGGAAAAAGGTCATGACTTAGGAACGTCTGACTGACGGCCCTAACTTGCCGTTCTGACCCAAACCAGTTATCCACCTTTCACCACTTTTCCACTAAATTAAGACACAGACTGCGTGACATTGGATGTAAAGGCCACAGCAGCCTCGTTTATTAACACCAAAATAATCAATAACATTTTATTCATAAATATAGTAAATAACTCCATAAGCATAACCACCAGCAAAGGAGGGGGGGTAAGTGAAGAGTCCCTTTGTCCATGATTGCAACACCAGCTCCACCATGTGCCCTCAGCCGCACCACACCGACTCGAGGACACCCAGCCGAGTGTTGCTCCACCATGTGCCCTCAGCCGCACCACACCGGCTCGAGGACACCCAGCACATTAACATGCCCTGCTGTGACCCAGCACAGCAGGGTCCCACGTTAACATGTCCCGCTGTGACCGAGCACAGCAGGGACCCACCAACCATACCATTGCACACCAGGGGTAACCCGCTCCTGCACTGGGTTCCCCCCCGCTCTTTGTGCAATCCACCGACTTCAAATACCCCCCTCCTTTCCGCCGACTGCTGCGACAAGGTCGATCCTCCTCGTCTCTCCATGATGATCGCCAGGAATCCAAAAATAGGGCGGGTGGGCGGGACAATTCAAGACGTCTTCCAGGTAGTGAATGACCTCCCACCTCCTAATCTAGCCCTGTATATACTCCCCTACACTAGCAACCCCCTGACCAATTACATGGCCCCACAGCCCTATAACTCCACCTCCCACTTTTCCCGCACAAAATACCCTGTAACTTAACCCCTTGCTAACCCTCAGGCCTAGCATCCCTCCTCAGTCATGTTGCCCTCCCTTGAGCCCTTTCAGGGCAGGCGTCCGGGCTTTTCTTGACTTAGGAACGTCTGACTGACGGCCCTAACTTGCCGTTCTGACCCAAACCAGTTATCCACCTTTCACCACTTTTCCACTAAATTAAGACACAGACTGCGTGACATTGGATGTAAAGGCCACAGCAGCCTCGTTTATTAACACCAAAATAATCAATAACATTTTATTCATAAATATAGTAAATAACTCCATAAGCATAACCACCAGCAAAGGAGGGGGGGTAAGTGAAGAGTCCCTTTGTCCATGATTGCAACACCAGCTCCACCATGTGCCCTCAGCCGCACCACACCGACTCGAGGACACCCAGCCGAGTGTTGCTCCACCATGTGCCCTCAGCCGCACCACACCGGCTCGAGGACACCCAGCACATTAACATGCCCTGCTGTGACCCAGCACAGCAGGGTCCCACCAACCATACCATTGCACACCAGGGGTAACCCGCTCCTGCACTGGGTTCCCCCCCGCTCTTTGTGCAATCCACCGACTTCAAATACCCCCCTCCTTTCCGCCACAGCGAGCACGTATGACACCTTGTACGTGCGAGCCCCACCACCAAAACCCGACCCGAGCCGACTCCTCGGGTCGAGCAACCAATACTGCGGGACCAATGTCAATCAAGCAAAATGACCCCCCAATAGACTTTACGATGTCAACCTGCACCAAACCACCAATACAACAAGGTCAGCCGACCCAAGACCTGCAACTAGCCGACCACATCGTCCGATCCTATGTACCGCCTGCGCGACCAGTCCCCAACGAGCCACCAGAGCCGCCGCCCCCATCTCCCCGGAATAGGGGGCAAGCTTGGCCTCGTTGAGACAGCTACCCTGCAGGCGCCGCTGAAATTTACACATCCACTGATAATCAAACAAAGCCAACCATTATTGGTGTACCAGTACAACAAGGGCAGCCGCCCCAAAACCAGCAACTAGCCAACCACGCTGTCCGATCCTATGCACCGCCTGCGCGACCAGTCCCCAACGAGCCACCAGAGCCGCCGCCCCCATCTCTACGGAATAGGGGGGCAAGCTTGGCCTCGTTGAGACAGCTGCACTGCAGGCGCCGCTGAAATTTACACATCCACTGATAATTAAACAAAGCCAACCATTATTGGTGTACCAGTACTACAAGGGCAGCCGCCCCAAGACCAGAAACTAGCCAACCCCGCTGTCCGATCCTATGCACCGCCTGCGCGACCAGTCCCCAACGAGCCACCTGAGCCGCCGCCCCCATCTCCAAGGAATAAGGGGGCAAGCTCGGCCTCGTTGAGACAGCTACACTGCAGGCGCCTCCAAATACATATCAGCTGGTAATTAAGCAAAGCCAACCTTTATAGTTGGAAACAAAACAACCTCTCCTGTTCCCCAACATCTGGCAGATCCTAAGACATACCAGATAATGAACCGCTAGACAGTCATGCCCCTGCGAACAACAACACGAGCACGCCACCCAGGCAGGAAGAAATGGCCCAGGGCAATCAAGCCCGATGTCACGGATCAAGCACCCCGGATGCCCCCCCAGCGACCACGTCTCCTCCACCCACGTGCGGTACCAAAACGCTGCTGTTCCCGTAAACTGTGTATTATCACACCGATCCTAGGAATTACCACCCAGTCCAATAGCCAAAACCATTCCACCCCAAAGACACAACAACACGGGACCAAAGACAGTCAAGCCGACCACCGGCCTGACGAAAAGACCTTAACTATATCCCACTGTGTAACCATACTCCCACCACCAGATGATTTCCCTAATTAAGTCAGCATACACCCTTCTGACCACCGCATCATGCTCAAAGCCCCGTAAAAGGGGGGGGGGGGGGGGAAACATAAGCACAGTTAATCATTGGTATCTCCGTGTGCTTTGAACCTGGAAGCACAACCCTACCGTTGCCACCCTCTCACCAAAAGCCAACTGCACACCACACCCCCATCTCCGCTAAACTGCAGACTCAATACAACTCACAAAATGAGAGAACAGAAACTCCCCCTCGACCCGTAATCCAGGGAAACTCAAACGCCATATTTCTCCGAAATTGCAGACACCATAATCCAGGGCCAACCGTCAACGTTGCACCCACGAGTGTCTGGTGCCTCCTCGCCATACAGCCCCAAAGCGCCGCAAAACAACCCCCAAACGGGGCACCGCCCCAGACAATTACCACGTCCTTAAACCATAAGAGCCAGTGCATACCGCACTGGCTACCCCACCCATCCAGCCCAACATTGCGGGAGGTAATGGCATAGTTGCGACCTACTCACACACTACTTCAAATACCTCACCCGCAGCTGCGCCGCACCACTGTGCACCCGTGATACCTGCCGGTCCCGACCAATACGTAAGACCAAAGGAACCGCCCGGCAATGTACTGCCGGGAGGGGCTGCACCACCGCGTGACAGCCCGCGAAACCCACAACAGGCCCCACAGTCTGTCCACATAATCAACAAATGGAGCAACACCCGCCAGCAGCACTACCTGGCTGGAAACTCCCGCAAGTCGCCAATAGGAGGCCCCCCCCAACACCAATAAGCCACACACTGGATCACCCAACGCAAATGTCACTTATTCCTTGCACCGACACATTACCCGAGCCCCCTACCCGGGGGGCACCAGGAAGAAACACACCAAGACGAACCATATACCCATAAGGCAAAGCCAAGTCAGCTGTACCCAAAAGAAACACCCCAAACCCATCGTAAACGAGAACCACCTACTCTTATTATAAACTCCTGTGGAGCTACTATCAACCGCCATAACGAATGCCGCCCAATACGGACTGCCAACGTTAAGCCGGCAACCCTACTAAGAACCGCATACCAATCCGCGTGTATAAAACTTGTTAAAACTGCCCCCGTGCAGGCACTGCCGGCAGACTCCCGTAATCTCCCCATGAACCCCCAAACGGCACGTGAACCCACGAATTCAAGAAGCCAAACTGGACCACAAAACAGTAGCATGATATACACGGGAACCTGATAATGGCCCGTAACTGTACCTCAAACATAGGGCCCCACCTATACAAACCACACACACCGATTTATCCCACACATTCTAACTCTGCAAATACACTCTGGGCATGAAGAAACAGCTTAGCAAGCCCAGGTTGTCCCAGAAACAGAAAATAAGCACTCAACCATCCCGAATATTGGAATAATACCCAACTATGGGAACGAACCCGAACCATAGACCCCAATAACCGGCATTGCGCAACCATAAAACATCCAGCTCCACACAATACATGTACGAAAGATATCGGAAACAAACACTGAAAACCGATTACAGGCAAAGGCAACAAAATCATGACTTTTTTTTTTTGTTTATTATTTATCGCCTCTTACTCCTGGCAATAGCCGGCTAGCCTGGGCACCGCATACAGGTGACTTGTCAACTTCAAGACCCCCAGAAAGGTGTCGTCCACCGCCGCAAGGAAGAACAGATATCCAAAAACTGCTATCCCCATCATCTCGACCTTAACATCTGGCCGCAACAAAACATGCCGCGCCCCAGTGGACCAGCAAAATACCCCCAGTACTCACACAACACCAGTTGGAGAACCGGGCTAGCCCGATGCCCATAAAACTTAAAGCACCCCTCTTAAAACACAACCACCTCCCCCTTCACCTCTCAAATAGCACACACCCCATGCAACGCTCCAGAGTAAGACGCCGAATGTAAATGCGCCCCCGCATGCCGGGCCACCATGTCAGTGGACTACCATCAAACTCTTATCACATATTATGAACCGAGATAATCCTCTAGCTAAAAGACCCCCATGACCATTCCAGAAACCATGGAATTGCCGTGACCATGGCTATCCACAACCCATTTGTAAGTATTCGTATCCCTGCCTCAATCACCCAGAGAATGCAAGCGCCATTACGCCATCTAGAATAACAAAGTCGTCACCTATTAATAGACACCCTAGCATAGCAAGGCACCCGGGACCACGTAGCCACCACTCACACACAAAATTCAACGCCGTACTCAGGGTCCCCAACCTCCTGCCGAAACTTGCTGACAAACCAACTACCGCCCTAATGCACCCAAAATCATACCTATCGACACCCTTACCACCCACCATAATTCAAGCATTAATACAAGGTTTTAAGTGAGCCGCAACTTACTAGGCTGACTCCATGGGATCCCACGGAACAGCCGTCACATGTCCTCCGCGTCGAGCACCGCCATCTTCTCCACGGGTAAACGCAGGTTGCAGCCCTCCAGGGCCGCAACGCAACCGGCCGGACTGGCCGGCCAGCCGGGGACGCTTGTCAAGTAGTCACCGGCTCGGAGCCACAACTTAGGGGGGGGTGGTGCGCTCCAGCCGCACATCCGCCAGCTGGAACCCGTGCTGCCACCCAGCCGCTGACCAGACCCTACGCGGCCGCGCAGGCCGCACTCCTGGCATATCAGGCTGTTCCACCTAGATCCCTGGCAGTAGTAGCCGACCGAGATGCCAGGGGCATGTGACTGCGCCGCCAGACCCCGCACCGCGCCATGGGTCACGTGGCCGCGCCGCCCAGGTATCACGCTGACCCCCGCACCGTACTGATCTGAGGCTGTCAGGGCCAGTGATGTCACTTACCACTGCCCGCACCGCTGCTGGACGGTCGTCTGGGTCTGCGAAATCCTCCCCGCATCCTGCTCTGCAGCCGCCGCCGATCGCTGCAGGATTCATCGCCGACACTTCCGGGTCAGCTGACACCAGCGCCGAAGCACGTGACCGCATCGCCAGACCACGTGACCGCGTCGGGTCACGTGGCCGCGACGCGCGCGTCACCAGTGCGCGCCGCAACCCGGAAGTGGAGGAGAGGCCGGTCACGTCACACTGCCCCGCTGCCGACGTCTGATGCAGGTCACTGCGACGTCTTCCACTGGGACCGCAAGTGACCGCGCCGCCGGCCCACGTAACCGCGCCGCCTGCCCGCGTGTCACCGCCGACCCACGTGACACTGCCGACCCACGTGACACCGCCTACCCACGTGACCGCGGCGGGTTAGGCGAGCGCGGCGGGTCAGGCGAGCGCGGCGGGTCAGGCGAGCTCGGCGAGCAAGTGAGCGCGGCGGGCCACGCAGCCGCGACGCGCGCATCACACTGCGCCCCGCGAACCGGAAGTGGAGGGGAGGCCGGCCATGTCACTCACCGCCCCGCTGCCTTGATGCCCGTGGCCCGACTTCCGGCCCAGGCCCCGCTTTGTCCCGCTTCTTTAATCTGCCGCCGCTGCCGTGGGTCTTCTGCTGGGGCTCCTTCTCCGCCGTCGGGTCCTCGGCGGCGTCTCCGGGCTGAGGCGCTAAGGAAACCGCGGTCTTCACTGCCGCTTCGGAGGCAGGGGGGGTCCCCATCTGCAGAGCCGCCGACTTCGCCGGGCCATCGCTGCAGCTGCTCCACCTCCTCTTCATCTGTACCCCGAAGCCCTCAATTTTCAGGATCCAAGCGAATCAGCAACAATTCAAGACGTCTTCCAGGTAGTGAATGACCTCCCACCTCCTAATCTAGCCCTGTATATACTCCCCTACACTAGCAACCCCCTGACCAATTACATGGCCCCACAGCCCTATAACTCCACCTCCCACTTTTCCCGCACAAAATACCCTGTACCTTAACCCCTTGCTAACCCTCAGGCCTAGCATCCCTCCTCAGTCATGTTGCCCTCCCTTGAGCCCTTTCAGGGCAGGCGTCCGGGCTTTTCTTTAAAGAAGTCACATTTTTTTCCCTCCCCTTCTTCCAAGAGGTATAACTTCTTATTTCTCCATTGACATAACCGTACGAGGAAGTTGTTTTTTGCTGGATAATTTGTAGTTTTGAATGACACCATCCATTTTACCATCCAATGTACTGAAAAAAAGGAAATAAATTCTAAAATGGGGTAAAATTTGCGTAAAAGAAAATTAAAATATTCTGCCCTTGATTCTTTTGGATTTGTTTGTTCTGTGTTTGTTGTATGGAAACCTAAGTCTCCAGGTCAATAGAATCACAGCTGTTGTAGCAGGATAAGGCACAGCCACAAAACTAGAAACGGAGGTGCACTTGTCGGTTTCCAAACCATATACATTCAAGTTAAACTAGGCACGCTTCAGGGTTTATTTTCAATGAAAACTGTATTTCTGAAACAATTATATGTTGTGAACATGTGACGTTTCGGCCACATCATGGCCTTCATCAGACAACTCACATAAATGTAAATACTGGAGCAAATACACAAGAAGCAACGTGTATGGTACAGTAAATCAAAGCAGCGTCTGCAACTTATATAAAAACCAGGGTCAGTAGGAAGATGGCAATATCAGCAGTTTAGACAATATTATGCCAAAAAAGAGATGCACCTTGTAACAGGAGCCAGTATCAGCATGGAATGGCGGTATAGAGCAGCGGTATCCACCGCTATGCAGTGTCTCAGACGTTGCTGCTTGTGTATTTGCTCCAGTATTTACATTTATGTGAGTTATCTAATGAAGGCCATCACATGGCCGATACGTCACATGTTCACAACAAATAATTTTTTTGGAAATAAAATTTCATTCAAAATAAACCCTGATGAGTGCCTAGTTTAACTTGAATATAATCACAGCAACATCAGATGTGTGGATTTTTAAAAATTATTTTAAATTTTTTTATTTTATTTTTTTTATTTTTTTTACCTCCTTTGTAAACCTCTTAGATGATGTAGCTCCTTGACCCTCAGGGGATTTTCCCATTTTTCATTTTCGTTTTTTCCTCCCCCTTCTTCTGAGAGCCATAACCTTTTTTTAACTTGTCTTTCTATCTTTCCTTTTGTGGCTTATTTTTTGCGGGACGAGTTCTACTTTTGAATTAAAGCATTAGTGTTACCATATAGTGTACTGGAAAATAAGAAAAAAAATTCCAAGTGTGGTGAAATTGCAAATAAAGTGCAATTGCATGATTGTTTTTGGGGTGTTTTCTTTAACACATTCACTATATGGTAAAACTGATGTGTCTGTATGATGCCTCATGTTGGTACGGGTTCGTAGATGCCAAGCATGTATACTTTTACCTAAGTAGTGAGAAAAAATTCAGACATTTGTCCCCCCAATAAATAGTGATTTTTGTCACCATTTTCCAAGACTCGTAGCGTTCTCAGTTTTGTGCAGATGTTCCTTTTTGAGCGCCTGTTTTTACATTTGAAAGAAATGTGGCGAGCAAAAATCATAATTTTGGAGTTTGGAATCTTTTGTCGCCACGCCTTGTACTGATCAAATTAATTGATTTTATTTTTTACAAGCTCGGGCATTTCTGAATGCGGTGGTACCAAATATGTGTTGTTTTTTTTTTTTTAAATTACTGTATTTTTCGCTTTATAAGACGCACTTTTGTTCCACCAAATTTTGGGGGAAAGTGGAGGGTGCGTCTTATAAGCCGAATATACGGGGGGGGGGGTGTATATATATATATATATATATATATATATATATCCACTGCAGGGTCCAGGGGAGGTGGGGGCAGCAGCTCTGGAGCGCTGCTGGGGGCAGGTGAATGCTGCGGCTGCAGCCTTTGATCTCCTGCTCCCGCTCATATAATATGCACTGCCGCTGTCCAGCAACACGGTGGTCCTGAAACAGCACCGCAGTGAGGGGCTAGGGCAGCGGTGCATATTATATGAGCCTGCGCCCCCCTGTGATCGCACATGACCCCCCTGTGTTAGATATGGCCCCCATGCTGCTGCTCATTCTAAAATAAAAAAGCTTTACTTACCCCCTCCAGCGTGTCTCCCGGTGTCCCTGCTTCCACTGTGATCAGGCAGGCACGCAGCGATGATCTTACTCTGCTGTGCCGATCACATGACTGGCACCAAGAACCAGGAAGTGGAGGAACAGAAGCACGGAGGGGGACAGGAGGGAGATCAGCGCTGGAGGAGGTAAGGAAAGAGTGTTTTATTTTACTATGAGCAGCAGCATGGGGGCGATATCTAGCAGAGGGGAATGTGTGCAATCCATAGGGGGCCAAAGGCAGCACAGGGGAACGTGTGCCATCACAAGGGGGCCATAGGCAGCACAGGGATACGTATACAATCCATAGGGGGCCATAGGCAGCACAGGGAACGTATGCAATCCATAGGGGGCCATAGGCAGCACATGGGAATGTGTGCAATCCATAGGGGGCCATAGGCAGCACAGGGGAATGTGTGCAAGCCATAGGGGGCCATAGGCCGCACAGGGGAATGTATGCAATCCATAGGGGGCCATAGGCAGCACAGGGGAATGTGTGCCATCATAAGGGGGCCATATCCAAATTAAGGGGGCTAATTTTAGGATGGGGGGGCTATGAGGGACATATACCCTATATGATTTGTTAGACGGACATTGGCATTATAAGATGGACCCCATTTAACAATAATAAAAAAAATTCTCTTTTCCTTCACCAACTTTGGGGGTGCGTCTTATAATCAGGTGCGTCTTATAAAGCGAAAAATGCGGTAACTATTATTTTCAAAGGGGCGACAAGAGGCTAATTTGAACTTTTAGGGGTTTTTATTCTTATTTCTTTGAAACTTTTTTTTTTCTTTTTTTAATTTGTTTTACTAGTTTCTCTAGGGGATTGTATGCCTGTGCATTTCTACTGATCAGAGCAGCATTGCTCTGATCAGCAGAAATGCATATCTCCTGTGTGTGTCAGCTCTCACATGAAGAGAGTCGTGGCTGCGTCAGTTGTCATTGGCTGACCCCGCACTATCATACCGGTGCTATAATATAGCTGGCATCTACCTCGAGTAATACTTACTTGGCCGAAGCTGCCTTCACCCAGCACCTGATGGTACTTGTAATCATTGATGTCAGGCTGGGTGTCAGATATTGGTGTTATAGCGGTGCTGGGTCCTAAAGGAATAAAATAAGGACTATAACATTAGTTTGTTTGGAAGAATTGTAATGAAGCATGTAGAGATTGTGAGAATAGAAAGCTGCAGAACTCATGTTTACCTGAAGTGCAGCACATATAAATGTATATGAAAAGTATATGAGGGGCTGCTGATGAGTCTTTGGCTTTACCCAAAAACAAGCGAGATAGGATGATGAAACTTTACATTTATTCCACATACTCTCCACTGATGTCAACACATTTCTTACATCGGTATTCCAAGTTCTGTAAGCCTAGCAAAAAGGATTTCAGTTGTGCCTCAAACCATACATCAATAGCAGCAGTGGCATCAGAAATGGTGTGAAATTTGGTATCTTTGAGGCGCTTCTTCAAGTTTGAAAACAAATGATAGTCAGAGGTACCTTGATCTGGTGAATAAGATGGTTGGTCAACCAGCTGGAAGCCCAGCTCTGCCAGTTTTGCCGTGGTTGCTTGTGCAGTGTGAGCGGAGGTGTTGTCTTGCAGGAACAAGATTCCTTTGGACAGCTTGCCGCGCCTTTTGGCCTTCAGAGCTGTCTTTATTTGGTCCAAAATGTAATACCTTGCATTGATGGTGGAACCCTTTTGAAGGTAGTCCACTAACAGCATGGCCTCCTTATCCCAGAACACAGACGCCATTACCTTAGTGACTGATTTTTGCACCCTGAACTTCTTTGGACGAGGAGAATCACTATGCCTCCACTCTTTTGACTGCTGCTTGTTTTCAGGGTCATACAAATAAATCCAGGTCTCATCCATAGTGACTAGTCAATCCAAGAAGTTCCTATTAGTCCGGAAATGCTGACAACTGGAGCGGGAAGTTGTCACTCACTTGCTCCTCTGATCTGTTGTCAAACATTTGGGGACCCACTTTGCGGATAGTTTCTTCATATTCAAATATTCATGGATAATCACACAAACACGTTCAGAGGAAATCCCCATGTTGTCTGCTATTACTTTAGCTGAAATGCGTCGATCACTCCTCTGCGCTCAGTTGCTGTGAATATCGCATTAGACTCTGGCATTTTGTTTTCTCGCGAGCGTAGAACACTGTTGCCATAAGCAACAAATACAAAATTTTGAAAACATATTAGACACATAAGGCTTTTATGTGATGTAACATTCGTTACCATAGAAAGAAAGAAATTACAGAGCCAAAGACTTATCAGCAGCCCCTTATATCATGGCCATTATACAGTGGTGTTTGCATGTTTGTGAACCATTCAGAATTTTCCGTATTTCTACATAAATTTGATCTAAAATTACATCAGATTTCTGAAAAGTTCTAAAACTAGATAGAAAAACAAAGGAGTGAAAAATAATAGGACATTGTAATTTTTAATAACGTAATTCACTTGTCTGTGAGAGGCAAAAGTATGTGAACCTTCAGAAATAGCAAATAATGTGAAGGTGAAATTAGTTTGGTGTTTTCAGTCAATGGGACGACAATCGGGTGTGAGTGGGTGCCTGTTTTATGTAAGGAGAAGAGATCTAATAAAACCTAATCATCACAACACACGTCTGTGGGAGTTTATCATGGCGGGAATTAGGGGATGTGTGAGACCCTTACAAGAAAAGCTGTAGATCATCAATAAACCTGTAGAGGATTATACACCCGTCTCTCACATATTTAATAATTGGATCATTTTGCTCTTTTTAAAAATTACAAAAACTATTATTTTTTTAATATTATTTTGGTTCTTTTTATTTACTTTAAGGACTTGTGTGAAAATCTGATGTAACTTTAGGTCACATTTATGCAGAAATATGGAAAATTATGAAGGGATCACAAACTTTGAAACAGCACTGAATTCTCAGAAACACCTACAGGGATTCCAATACCACGATCCAAAAATGTATGATTCCACACAAAAATGAGAATAAAATAATAGCTTTATTTAGATGACAAACACACAAATTGACAATAAAATTACATGGAGACAAGGATGAGGATACACAATACCAGAGCAAGTGACAAAATTGCCAGAAAACCATTAAAACAATATGACAATGGCATGAATGTGATATAATACATATGTAGAATAATCTTACTTCAGAGGTTTTTACCAAATATTTGAGAAGAAAAAAAGTATTACACATATATCACTGAAAATCAGGTCATGAAACTTACTATGTATATGTAGAATAATAAATGAAATACTTAATTGAAACTTATAAATGTAGGACTTTTTGATGCCCAATTCAACAATATTAATTATGTGTATATACAGTATATAATATATATATATATATATATATATATATATATATATATATATATATATATATATATATATATATAAAAAAATGTACAATCGCCAACTTGTATAAAATCAAATTATTTGTAAAGGCAAATTTTAAAAAATAATCATTCATAAATCACTGTATAAATATTTAATTAAAGTGCAAGTGCTTATAATGCAAAACATGTGCATGTCAAGTAGGAATATTGCAAGAATTTTTACATATGTGACTACACATAGGAGAGCAGTTATAGAAATCAGGATCCTATGCACCCGGTAATAGTACACCAATGTTTTTTCCAGAATTAGGCCCGTTTCACACGTCAGTGAAAAACAGTGACGTTTTTCACTGGCGTGTAAAACATGCACATGTCCCTGCGTGTGCCGTGATTCACGGCACACGTGGGTTGTCTTAGTGCAATCCGGGCTCCGTTCTCCGTGGCCCGTGATTGCACTTAGAAAACAACTCACCTGCGCGCGTTCCCGCTGTCCATGGTGCTGATCGCTCCCGCAGTGCAGCATCCGGCCGGCGGTGACCCCCGCAGCAGCTGCTTCTGGGTCGCCTGTGTCGCGCATAATGAATATGCGCGACAATAATGAGCCGGCTCAGAAGCAGCAGGGAGAACGGGCTGCAGAGGACATCGCTGGACGCCGGGTGAGTAAAAATGATTTTTATTTTAAAAGCACGTTTTTTTTTGGCACGTGTTTCACGGACCACACCACTGCGTGGTCCGTGGGACATCAGTGATGCCAGAAAAAAATGGACATGTCTCCGTGCGGCAATCACGCACACGCGGGTACGCCGCACGGAGACACGTGCAGTGAAAAATCACTGACGTGTGAGCAGACCCATTCATTATAATGGGTCTGCGTATGTCAGTGATTCTGGTACGTTTAAAAAAAGCACAAACGTACCAGAATCACTGACGTGTGAAAGGGGCCTTAAGGAGAACTAAATTTAATAGTCCCAACTTCACTTTGATAGATGCACTAAACAGCAGTGGTAAAAAAAGAAAACCTCCAAATTCTATTCTGCAAAGTAGAGCAAGGTGCATACCAATTCAAAAGATATATATCGCAAGACTAATAAATGCCAATATAAAATGCCAACTGTTTGATAACAATGTAAAGTAACTACTGCTCGCATGGCCACAGCATTCAATGGGCCACTCAATAGAAAGAAGGGGTGTAACCATACTTAAATAGTAATGGGGAAGGTAAAAGTCACAAGTACAAAAACCCTATCCCCCGTGCCATATAATGCTGCTCCATAGTGAATAATGGATAAATATTCACAGGCAAATATTCATGTAAATAAACATTGCTATAGTTAGTCTGCCACTGGGAACCCCCTGACACATGTTTCGTTGCACCACTGAACATGTTACACCTCTAGCTCCATCTATATTATCATAGGGCTTGTACACACATAATATCATGGAGAAAGGCTGGACCCACTGATACAAGGGCAGGTTACAATATTGTGGTATCATAATTGTACACAGGTAAGGCTTATAAGGTGCAGGTCACACTGGTACATGTAATGCACCATACTAAGTAACAGTCAGATATATTATGACCTGCCCTTTTACCAAATAATCAGACAGCGCTGACACATTTTATAACATTTTTCAAATTTACATCAAAACCACATTGGAGTATTCCATGGAATAGAGTCCGAGCTTCATTAATAAAACAAGAAACTTTGATTCATTTTTCCAACATTTCAGACATTAACCTTCTACCTAAAGTTCTGACCGGAAACTGTCACTTTGTACAATCCTGTTACTAACAACACAATAAAACATATAAGGACTGCACTAGGAAATCCTCGCCCTCACTGCAATGTATGACCCGGGCAATGCATTCATATCTATAGTCACATATACTTGTAGTAACATCTGACACATGGGACTTGTCTAATCCTCCTCATATTATTAATAAATCTAGAACTACCACCA
This sequence comes from Anomaloglossus baeobatrachus, assembly GCF_048569485.1. Taxonomy (NCBI): domain Eukaryota; kingdom Metazoa; phylum Chordata; class Amphibia; order Anura; family Aromobatidae; genus Anomaloglossus; species Anomaloglossus baeobatrachus. The sequence goes on from NC_134361.1 coordinate 82,971,845, forward strand.
CATTGTAGATGAGACATGAATGTGTTCTCTACCTGCTCTTGGCTCTTCATCCTCCAACTCTCTGGCGTTGGGTCCAATAATCCTCTTCTTCTTCTTGATGTTTTCATCCAGGCTGTCTTCTCTCTTCCTCTTCTCTTGTCCTCTCTCCTCTTCTCTCATCTTCTCTTCTTCTCTCATTTTCTCATCGTTTTCTTGTCCATTGGACGTCATTTTGAAAATCTCTCGCAGAGCAATCCGAACTATCTTCTGCACAAGGCCATCGACAGTTAGAAAGTGAGCGGCAGTTGAGCGCATGCCAGTCACATGACCTCAGGATGGAATTCTCAGTAGGCACCGGCCATGTTGGAGCTTGGCAAGTGCCCACTGTATTGTAGACATCATGAGTGGCATCTAGGGTGCAGATACATATAGAAATTCATGGGTGGGTTTTTGGTTGATGTGATATTAAGAAAAAACAAGATGGAAGTTGATATTTTATGGCTTTTATATCTGAATTTTCAGTGGTTCCCATATTTCATTTCTTCTCTAATGGGGTTTAATTATAGATAAAACTGATGGGAATGTGGACAGTTTGAGAAAAAACAGAAATGAGATAATCCTTGTGAGGGGCAGCGTTGTCTAATACTCAAAGGCCTTGATTTATAAAGAACAGGGTTGTTAGTTAACTCTATACTTCGATTGGAGAGGGTAGTATAACTAAAAGGAGTTGAATAAGATCTGGGGGGCGGTTGGGTACCCCGGGCCTTCCCTCCTCGGCGTTACTGCAGGACAGTGCGGGGACCAGGTCCTTCTTCTTGTAACTGGTTGATAAATCTACTGGAATCGGGTGTAATGAGTATTGCTGGACACATATGGTCGCTAAAGATGTTGGGTAAATTATATTATGGGTATTATATTGGGAAATAATATGTACTTTGTGACCCATTCTGAGGTGAGGCGTGGACTACAGGCGCATTGTTTACTATGTAACTTGTGTACTGTTTTTGTTACTGACTAAAGGTTTTTCCCCTTTCTGTGATGTTTTTGTGGGGAAACAAATTTTTATATGTGTTGTGTAATTTTCCTGTTAAATTCTCCCGTTAAAGAAATATTTTTGACTTTTCAAAGTGTTTTTTACATCAGATTTCTGGTGAGAGCACTGTGATGAAGTATAGCCAAATTGTTGTGTCTGTACTTCTGTATTTCCAGCTAACCTCTAATAGTTACATTGTCACTTGGGTTTCCTCTGGGATTTCCTCGGGGGTTTCCTCTGGGGGTGCAGTGATACCTTGTGTCTAGTTAGAAATCCATAAGTCTACAGTCCCTCTGTGTCACTGTATGTGACTGCAGACTTATGACTCCTCACATCGCGTGCTACGTGCGCTGAGGATTTGCTTGTTTCAGAGGCAGGAATGGTGGGCACGTAGCTGCGAGTAAGCGATATGCAAACTCCCAACCATAATCTGATTAGATGGGTGCGGCCCTGATAAATGCAAGTGTATTGAGTGAGGCCGAGCCCCTGTAGTCAGATTCTGGCCCGGAGTCTATATATTGCATCCTCACAGCCAGCGTCGGACTGGCAAGTGGAGCACCGGAGAATCCTCCGGTGGACCCCGGGGCCCCAGTGGGCCCCCATGCTTTATATTGTGCGGGGTATCGCAGGCTTGTTACTGCGGGCTGGGCAGGGGTGTTTAGCGGGCAGACTGGGCCCCCATGCTCTGATGGGCCCTCAGCCTTTCCATCATAAACTGCAGTGATCGCACAGAATAATCTGTGCGATCTCTGAGTTTTCGCGGTTGTAGCAGGACCTGTGGTTACATCACAGTCATGTGACTCACCAAAAGTTCTTGCAGTGCGGGAGTCCTCAGGCCTGCAGAAAATGAGGTGCGTGCAGGACCTGCAGAGTTCCCCTCTCATATTCAAATGTACGTGCATCTTTCAGGTGCGCGTACATTTGAATGCTGCGTTGCCAGGACTGAGGGTGAAGAGTTCCCAAGCACCGCACCGACATACTGTCATCACCGAGGATGTGCAGGCACCAGGTAAGCGCTCTGCCTCCCCCTGCTGTGAGCCTCCACCTGCTGTGAGCCTCCACCTGCTGTGAGCCTCCCCCTGCTGTGAACCTCCCTTTGCAGTGAGACTTCCCTTGCAGTGAGCCTCTGCTTTTGTGAGCCTCTGCTTTCTGTGAGCCTTCGCTTACCATGAGCCTCCCCCTGCTGTGAGGATCCTGCCTCCCCTCGCAGTGAGCTTCCCCTCGCAGTGAACCTGCCCTCGCAGTGAGCCTCCCCTTGCTGTTAGCCTCCCCTTGCTGTGAGCTTCCCTATGCAGTGAGCCTCCCCCTGCAGTGAGCCTCCCCCTACTGTGAGCCTTCTGCCTCCCCTTGCAGTGAGCCTCATCTTGCTGAGGGCCTCCTTTTGCTGTCAGCCTCCCCTGCAGTGAGCCACCCCCTGCTGTGAGACTACTGTCTCCCACTGCTGTGAACCTCCTGCTGCAGGGAGCCTCCCACTGCAGAGAGCCTCCTGCCTCCCCTTGCAGTGAGCCTCCCCCTGCAGTGAACCTCCTGCCTCCCCCTTCAGTGAACCTCCCCCTGCAGTGAGCCTCCTCCCTCCCTTTTCAATGAGCTTTCCCCTGCTGTGAGCCTCCTGACTCCCCCTGCAGTGAGCCTCCCGCTGCTGTGAGCCTCCTGCCTCCCGCTGCTGTGAGCCTCCTGCCTCCCGCTGCTGTGAGCCTCCTGCCTCCCGCTGCTGTTAGCCTCCTGCCTCCCGCTGCTGTTAGCCTCCTGCCTCCCGCTGCTGTTAGCCTCCTGCCTCCCGCTGCTGTGAGGCTCCCGCTGCTGTGAGCCTCCTGCCGCTGTGTACGCCCCTAGTACTGTGTGCCACCAACCCAGTGCTGTGCCACCCATGGTGTAGAAATTGGGGGAAAAGTGTGGAATGTGCTCTGGGAGTGATCAGCTATAGGTAACTGTTTATGCAGAGTCGCGTCATGGCAGGAAAAAGTGATGGCAGGCATTGCCGGATGAAGAGGAAAAGCGAAGATGAATAACCTCAGCTAGAGACATCACTGGTAAGTCAGTGTATTACATGTACACACACACTGTACTGTACTGTATACACAGCTCACACACACTATATACTGTATACCCAGCTCCTGTGTATAATGTCACTAATTTATGTCACTGGCGATCACTGTATTACCTGTACACTGACACTATATACAGAGTTCCTGTGTATAATGGCACTGATGGTAATATTGGTGTTATTAGTATTGTGGTTTTTCTTCATGATCATTATTGTAGTATTATTCGGGCATTGTGTGGTGGTAATATGTGGTCTGGTCACAGTGTGGTTGTATTTCTTTGTTGTATGTGGTATTATTTGGTCATTTAAGTGATCTGGTCATAGTGTTGAGGTATTTCTCCCTTGTATGTGATAATCTTCGTTTACTTTGTGCTCTGATTATGGTGTGGCAGTATTACTCTCTTGTATGTTGTTGTATTTGGTTACTATGTGGTGGTAATATGTTATTGGTCACGGTGTTGCGGTATTTCTCCCTTGTATGTGGTACTATTAGTCTTGGTAGAGTGGATTTTGTTGTGTCTGGAGGACATTTTTTTTTTCTCTATCAATAAAGGGAAGATTATTTCCAGTAGAGATGAAATACGTGAACGTTTAACCCCTCCCTGTCCTGTGACTATTACACTGTAGCAAATATGCTAAGTAATCGCCTATTCTAAGGCCATGTGCCCATGTTGGGTATTTGGTCAGTATTTTACCTCAGTATTTGTAGCCAAAACCAGGAGTGGTAAAATCAGAGGAAAAGTATAATAGAAACACCTCTGCATTTTTATCCCACTCCTAGTTTTGGCTTAGAAATACTGATGTAACAAACTGACCAAATACTGACCGTGTGAACGTGGCCTAAGTGTAAGTGATAAGATGTTCATCTGTGGGGACCGATTGCTGAGACCTACACCGATCCTGCAACTTTTAGCCCCTTGAAAGTGGAGCTGATGTCCGACTCGTCCCCGGATCCATTCATTCAATAAGTGATCACCTACCTAACCTGTGGATCGGTGATCACTTGTTTTCACCAAAGATCCCCCTTACTGCAAAACTACCTTAACAGTACATCAGTTATTGTGTGCACAGGAGATGTGCAGGAGCCGCCTGTGTTTTACAGTCAGCGCTGCACAATAACGGGGATAATGGCTAACAGGTATCTGCATATCGCTGTAGGGTGGGCCCCTGGAGTCAATTCCTCTGGTGGGTCCCAGACACCCCAGTCCGACGCTGCTCACAGCCACGTGGCATAGAGCCACTGTAGACTTGTGGATTTAGACCGGACAACCCCTTGACAGTCTGCTGGGGTATAGCCAGTCATTAGTTTAGGCTTTCCTGCATCAGAACTGGGGATTATTTTTCTGTGTAAAGTTTGTAATTGTAAAACTAAAACTACTACATTTCCCTTTAGAGATGGCCATAAATGCTTTCTATATTTACAGGCTGATGGCTGTAATCACTCATTACTTATAGTGGTGAGAGAGTGTTACAACGTGTGGCGTAAAAAGGGGATTATTCAGATTTTTAAAACTGGTAACCTATTTTTAGGATAGGCCGTCTGGATAAGATCAGGGTCCATCTCTTGGCACTTTGGTTGATTAGTGATATGGTACATGGTATAACAGATTGTCACATGCATGAAAAGTATGGAGTTTGCCAGTCTGACAGCTTATGAAGATGTGGAGACTGAAGCTCTGGCCGAGCCGTGTAGCCCCCTCACACATCTGATTAGGGGCTGCTGAGAGCTGGACCTCTATAGAATACGCTATCAGTTTTATCAGATTTCAGCCATGTGTCCCTTACTGTGCTAAAGTTTTGATTAAATCACTGTTTTTATGTCTGCTGTAGATCAAGCAGTTTTCGGTATGCTGAGCCCTGTATAACCCGCCCACATCACTGACTACCAGCTTTCTGTACACTGTACTTGCCAGAAAGCTGCTAATCAGTGATCGGATAGTTACACAGAACAGAAGGACTACATGGCACAAGGCAACTAGTCCTCTAGTGATAATCTCCTGCTGATTAAACAGTGGTTTTATTGAAACAACAACATGCAGCCTAGGAAGTGACACATAGCTGGAATCAGGATCTCTTCCCCATACACCATGCTGCTTACAGATTAGATAACAAAAACCTGCTGACATATTCCTTTTATTGATATGATATCACAGGGGTCAGTACTGGGGTCTCTTTTTTTAATACATTTTTTATTAACCTCAGGCAAGCAGAGTAGAAATTCAATACTAAGCTCTGCAAGGTAATCAGCACAGAGGAGGATAATCTAATACTACAGAAGGATTTTAAAAATTTGTGTATTGGGTCAAGAAATGGCAAAGTTTAACATAGATACCGTAAATGTAAGATCCTGCACTAGAGCCAATAAAATATATAATTATGTAGTAAATTGTAAATTACTGGATGGAAAAGACTTGGGTGTGTGGGTGGACAGAAAGCTCAACTTTAGTGACCAGTGCTAGTAAAAATCATTGAACTACGTATAAAAAAGCATAGATGCTCCTAACGAGAATATAATTTAGCCTCTATACAGTCACTACTGTGACTACACTTAGGGGTACTTTGCATGCTGCGACATCGCTAGCCGATGATAGCGATGCCGAGCGCGATAGTCCCCGCCCCCGTCGCACATGCGATCTCTTGTGATAGCTACCGTAGCGAACATTATCGCTACGGCAGCTTCACACGCTCTTACCTGCCCTGCGACGTTGCTCTGGCCGGCCACCCACCTCCTTCCTTATGGGGCGGGTCGTGCAGCGTCACAGCGACATCACACGGCAGGCAGCCAGTAGAAGCGGAGGGGTGGAGATGAGCGGGACGTAAACATCGCGCCTACCTCCTTCTTTCCTCATTGCAGGCGGGACACAGGTAAGGAGATGTTCCTCGCTCCTGCGGCTTCATACACAGCGATGTGTGCTACCGCAGGAACGAGGAACAACATCATACCTGTCGCTGCAGCTAAATTATGGAAATGACCGACACTACACAGATCACCGATTTCTGACGCTTTTGCGATCGTTTATCGGTGCATCTAGACTTTACACGTTGCGATGTCGTTACCGGCGTCGGATGTGTGTCACTTTCGATTTGACCCCGACGAGATCGCAGTAGCGATGTCGCAACGTGTAAAGTACCTCTTAGAATACTGGGTACAGTTGTTAGCTTTAGTGTATGAGAAGCACAAAGCTGAACTAGAGCGGGTGCAGAGAAGAGCAACCAGGGTTATTAAGGGAATGGGTGGGCTGCAATACAAGACAGGTTATTAGACTTGGGGGTTATTCAGCTGAGGGGGGATATTATTACAATGTACAAATATATCAGAGGACAGAGATCTATGTAAAATGCTCTATGCTGTATGAGCAGTGACACTATGGGACTCTGCCACGTGATGTAGAAATGGTCGAGTGACTTAAAAATGTTGACGGAGGACTGGGTGTCTTTTTTTTTAAAAAATAAAAAAAAATATATATATATAATATTATAGATTATGAGAACTAGATTTTGGAGATACGACGTTGATCGAGCGGAACGAGAATGATTGCTAAATGTGGAGTGGAGTGGGGGCTTTACACGCAATGACATATCTAACGATATGTCGTCGGGGTCACGGAATTCGTGACGCATATCCGGCGTCGTTAGCGACGTCATTGCGTGTAACAGCTCCGAGCGAGTGTTAACGATCAAAAATACTCATCTAATCATTGATCGTTGACACGTCGTTCATTTTCAAAATCTCATAGGTCGTTGTAGATGCAGGTTGTTCGTCATTCCTGAGGCAGCACACATCGCTTTGTGTGACACCCCGGGAACGATGAACAACAGCTTACCTGAGTCCTCCGGCAACGAGGTGGGTGTGACGTAATGCAGCTGGTCTCCGCCCCTCCGTTTCTATTGGTCGCCCGTCGCTGTGACGGCGCACGAACCTCCCCCTTAACAAAGAGGTTGTTCACCGCCCACAGCGACATCGCTAGGAAGATAAGTACGTGTGATGGGTGTTAGCGATATTGTGCGCCACAGGCAGCAATTTGCCCGTGACACACAAACGACGGGAGCGGGTGCTTTCAAGAGCGACCTCGCTAGCGATGTCGCTGCGTGTAAAGCAGTCTTTAGGCTAAAGGGGGCTTTATACGCTACGATATCGCTAATGCGAAGTCGTTGGGGTCACGGATTTTGTGACGCACATCCGGCCGCATTAGCGATGCCGTTGCGTGTGACACCTATGAGCGATTTTACATCGTCGCAAAAACGTGCAAAATCGCTCATCGGTGACATGGGGGTCCATTCTCAAATATCGTTACTGCAGCAGTAACGAAGTTGTTCCTCGTTCCTGCGGCAGCACACATCGCTCTGTGTGACGCCGCAGGAACGAGGAACCTCTCCTTACCTGCCTCCCGGCCACAATGCGAAGGAAGGAGGTGGGCGGGATGTTACGTCCCGCTCATCTCCGCCCCTCCGCTTCTATTCGGCGGCGGTTCAGTGACGCTGCTGTGACGTCGCTGTGACACTGAACGAACCGCCCCCTTAGAAAGGAGGCGGTTCGCCGGTCACAGCGACGTCGCCGGGCAGGTAAGTAGTGTGACAGGTCTGGGCGATGTTGTGCGCCACGGGCAGCGATTTGCCCGTGTCGCACAACAGATGGGGGCGGGTACCAACGCTAGCGATATCGGTCCCGATATCGCAGCGTGTAAAGCGGCCTTTACACTTAGGGGATAGGTGATGGAGTTAGGCGCGGAAAGAAGGTAGGCCACATAAGGGATTGCAGTGTAACTGGTTTCTTTACTCACAGCGTTATTATGCCGAGGAAGACTGGTCCTATCCACTGGTCCCCTTAGTCCCAGTGCCTGTGTGGTAACCTGGTGGCTTCTTTCCCCTGCACCTTTCTCTAGTTGGTGGGTCCCCGTGGCTTGGAGCGTCTGGGGGTCCCCTCCTGGTAGTCTCCCAGTCTTTAGTCCGTACGACAGCAGTTTGAACCCTGTAGGGTTGTCTGTGTTCTGTTCTGGTCTCTGGTTCTACCGTCACTGCTGATGCCCCCAGACTTTACGGTCAATGAGGTCCTGGATGGTCCCCTCACTGTGCAGATTTAATCAGGTCTGCCTGGAGCGTTTGCCTGGCCTAGGATTCTGTACCCCGTTGGTGCTATGGTTCCGGGAGTACTCCACCGGCAACCACACGCCTGGGCCCTCAGGTCACCGTTTCACTCTCCTGTCAGTGCGGTTACGTTTTTTTCCTCTCACTTCCACTTACTGACTGTCCGACCCCTCCTCCCTGGTTGTCGTCTACTGGACTGGATTGGCTCCACCAGTAGATGGCCATCCATTGGGTCCAACTCTAGTCTGTCACCAGTCCTTGGGGAAGGGAAAAACAGGGATTATATATGTGTTTTGGTGTTACCAGCACTGGTCTTCTGGGTTCCTGGGGGCAGGCCCTGCATCTTTGACAGTATGCAGTACCTTGTAGCTCCTGATGGGTTCAGGGGCGCTACATTTGTGCCTCTCTGAATCAAACCCTTATTTTACAGGTTAAATGTTTTGTCTTCTTTTAACCTTGAAACTATAAAATTGTTCATGAAACTAGACTTTTAACCCTGGAAAATAAAACATTTCTAAGATGATGATTTAAACTTTTATTTCATTGATGTTATTGTGACTCCACCAATGTCTGTCATCAGCTCCCCACAATCCGGGACACATTCATACACGATTCTGCTCCTGAGAAGTGATGCTGCAGAGAAGAAGAAAAATATACAATAAATTATTTTATACCTCGATGTGGAGTTTATAAATGTGAAGAACGTGTCCAAGAACAATGCAGTCAAGCGAGTTTTCTACCTGGCATTATAGACCTCAGGGGTTCCAGGCTTATATAAATCACATATTTGGTATCGCCGCTTCCAAAATGACCTGATCTATAGATATGTCACACTAGTTATCTCCTTCAGTGAACACCATAAAAAAATGTACTCTTTTAAATTAACGGACAATGTGAAATATGAAAATATTTGTATATATATATATATAAAAAAAGTGACAAAAAATAAACAGCGTAAAAAATAAATTCTTGATCTGCTGGTTTGTCTATTCTGCCTTCCAAAGATATCCTGCGCTCTATGCTGAGCACTTACACTGGGGTTCCAGTGTAAAAATCTCTGTAAATACGTAATTCAGACATTACCACTGATAGAAGATTCACTGAAATTAGGCAGATGGAGTCACTTTGGACTTTGACTGGCCTATGATTCAATTATTTAATTATTTAATTATTGGGGAGGGTGTTATGATCCGGAACCATGGAAGATCACAATAGACCATTGGCAAAAAGGTGACAAGAGCATTGGCAACTAATCTGGCCGCCATCCCCTTACTAACCATCAACACTAGAAGTAGCTGAGGGATTTACTAACATCGTATGCACCGCAAACCCAGCCGGAGAACTAGCTATCCTAAAGGAAGGAAGGAAGGAAGGATGAATAACTCTCTGCCTCAGAAATAGACCGCAAAAGATATAGCAAGCCCCCCACATTCAAAGACTACGGTGATATAGGAAAATACAATACTCAGATGGATGATAGGATTAGCAAAGGTGAGCCCCTACTAACTAAATAGGAAAAAATAGGAAAAAGGCTAATGGTGGCCAGAGAAAAACCCTACAAAAACCCAAATACCTGATAGTACAAAAAGGTCCTCAGATCGCACGATCTTTACTCCGTCCTATATCGGGCGCCCTTGTCAAACCAATGAACAGAAAACAGGAACAATTAAAAATTCGAGAAGCAACAAACACATGGACTCATAGGAGCAAAAACTCCAAACATAGCTGCAGGGAGCTACCCAGCAAAGCAACAGAGAGGGAAGAAAGATTCCTGCATATAAATAAGCTGACAATAACCACAATAATTGACAACCCAGATAAGAACAAAAGAACAAAACAACTTAAGAAAGAACCAAGCATTTATCTGGGGTAGCTGTGGTCTGGAGCAAGATAAAGAGGCTGGGGAACTACAGAACAAATGATAACCAGCCCAGACAGCCATGAAGCAAAAGCTTAAATAGGCAGAGAGTTAGCAATGGAAACGCCCATTGCTCCAGCACACCTGGTCTCTGTCCAAATCATTCCTGGCCACAAGAGGGAGCCTCACAGCAGCAAAAGCATAACTGACATTCACAACGGGAGGGTGTTTGGGTATTGCTCGATTTATACATTTTAATATATTTTATAAATCTAATAATTTTGAGCAGTGTATCCCCTCACCTGTCTGATCAATAGGTTAATGGTCAAAATTCCTCCATTATTGGTTGGTTGGTTTATTTGTTTTTTCAAGTGATTTTCTTTTGGTCTTTTTAATGGGTATTGAATAAATACATTTTATTGAGTTTTGTAAAATAAAAATAAATAATTGGTGGGGGGCGTGGCCAGCAGGCAGCATGAGCGGTCGCATCTGAGAGCAGCTCCGCAGTCCAAAGCTAATATACGTTATTAATCCTGCCGAAATTGGTGCCTAAATACACCTCTGGATTACCTGTGGTGCGGTGAGCATTTGGATCGGTACCATGAGCAGGGGTCGCAGTGCAGCAGCGGCTGAGAAGCTGAAGAAGTTTGCCCGGGACTCCCAGCAAGATGGCGCCGGCAAGCAGGCAGAGCGGGAATCCAGCGAGGCGGAGGAGGAGGAGAGCATGGAGGCCGGATCCAAGGAATCGCAGGAGCTAACCTTACAGCAGGTTACGTCGCAGTTACTTGCAGCGATCCAGGATTCAAAGGTGTCGTTGACGGGTAAAATTGAGGAGGTTAAGATTGATGTGGGTCTCCTCCGGCTGGACTTGCAAAATCTGAGAGAGCGGGTAAAGGAGACCGAGCAACGGATCTCCACGCTGGAAGACGACGCAAGAGCGACGCCGGGCAGACTGGCCTCTCTGGAAAGTGCGGCACATAACTGGGCGCAGAGGGCAGATGACCTAGAAAATCGCCTGCGTCGCAATAATCTGAGAATTCTGGGGATGCCGGAGAGAGCAGAAGGGAGTGACCCATGTAAGTTCATGGAAAAGTGGCTCTCCGAAACTTTCCCTGATGCGACGCTGTCAGCGGCATTCGCTATCGAAAGAGCTCACCGGGTACCGGCCAGACCTCCTCCTCCGGGAGCGCAGCCTAGACCTCTCCTGGCCCGACTGTTGAGCAGCAGGGATAGAGATGCGATCCTTGGTGCGGCGCGGCGCAGAGGCCCGATCCTACATAACAACGCTACCATACTGATCTTCCCTGATTTCTCTGCGTCGCTCCAGAAAACGAGGGCCTCCTTCATCCAGGTGAAGAAACGTCTCAGAGAGCATCAAATTGCTTACTCCATGATCTTCCCAGCCCGGCTTAGAGTGGTTCATCAGGAGCGATCCCTATTCTTCACCTCTCCTGCGGAAGCGGATGACTGGCTCAACACATTGAAGAGGAAACGCTGATGCGCCACGGTCTTGGGCGCGGCCTGATGGGTCGCGGTTGTGATGGCGTCGCGGCTCTGATTCATCTATTTCATTCTTTTTGGAGCAAGGTCGGTGATGCGACTCCAATCCTTGGGACGCTGTGTTTGAAATCACTGATGAGATTGCTTCAGGATCATCCTATACAGGTACTCGGCGTCCCTCAACTCTGAAGGCGCGAAAGATTCATGTTTGTTTCACCCCTCCTGGTGTGTGAGTGGAGCGGGACCGCAATTGCGTTAGTGTCCTGACCCTAATCTGATCCTGTTCCGGTCCCTGCCGGCTGAGGTGCTAGAGATCCCATCTGGAGGCGCTGGTGCGTCTGCGGCCTTCCTGGAGGCATGGGAGTTTCCGGATGCGTCCAATATTGGTCTCCCACTGAACCGGTCTCCGGGGCTGGCCCTCGTTGTAGGCGGGAGGCCTGGGGCCGCGCCTGCGTATGGGTCGGCTGCTGCGTTCTCCGGGATCTTTGTTTGGCCCAGCCTACGATCTGGATTACTCGTCGGTGATGGGACCGGACCCTGGTGACACCAGTTGGGACATGGGTCGGACCGCTGTTGCGACGCTCTGAACTCCTTCATGCGATCTTGTGTTATCCTATACCGTTTTGGATCCAAATTGGAACTCTACTTTGGGCTCGCAGTATTGGGCGACGCACTTTAGTTCATAATGTTATATTTTGCTCTATTAGTGCTATATTAAGACCTGAGGTTACCATATGTCATAATATTATATAGTCTAAGATTCCCTGCCACTCCTTTTTGTATCTTATTTACACTCCCACCTCTTCTCCCCCTCTATCCCCCTATTAACATATTCCTCATCCCTCTTCCCCTCGCCCCTTACTTCTTCATTGTTCCTTTCTCCTCTCCCTTCAACCCCTCACTTTTTCTACCTCTCTTATCTTTGTGCTCTTCCCTTGTCCCCGCTTTATCTTCTATTCTAATCTCTCCCCTTTTCGTTCTCTATTCTGCCTTGTTTCTCTTTCCCCTCTTTGCCGTCTCTTCCCCCCCCTCCCCTTTTCCTTTCTTTTTTTTTTTTTTTTTTTTTCTCTTCTTGCCTTTCTTCTCTCTCTCCTCTCTTTCTCTCCCTTCTTATATCTCCTTTCTATCCCTTCTTTGCCTCTCTCTCCCTATCCTCTTCTTCTCTTTCCCTCCCTCAGTTCCTTCCTGTCTATTCTTGACCCTCTCACCTTTGCACGATTAAAGGCTATGCTGCAGGGTAATTCATTTATTGGACTGTAGGAGAAGCTCAAGTCCTTGTTTGAGGACACCCCCGTACCAAGTACACCATCTAGCCACGTTGGTTTACCCTAGTCGTTGCTGGGGAAAATCTTTTCTGGTCGCACTACTGGACCAGTTCTTGTCGATTGTGCGTGCGCAATCGACATTTTGTATTTAAGGGTACGTTTACCCAAGTTCTACTGTAGGTTAAGTTTTTGATAATCTTTTAGCAATTCAGCAAGTGGCATCTCTCAATGGCTTTAAGTGTGATGACATGGAATGTTAGGGGACTGGGCACATCCAGGAAAAGGGCGGCAGTATTTGCTCACATCAAAAGATCCAAAGCTCAGATTGTATGCCTACAAGAGACCCATTTGTTGTTGGAAACCACTAGAGTGCTTCAAAAGCCTTGGGTTCAATGGTCAGCTCACTCTGTTCACTCATCATATTCTAGGGGAGTATCGGTGCTGGTCCACAGAGCTCTGCGGTGGGACCCGGGTAAAATTTTAAAAGACACTGATGGGAGGTATGTGTTTATCCAGGCTCACATCGATGGGGTCATGATAGTGGTCTTGGCCATATACATTCCCCCGGCAACGGGAATCTCGATTCTATATGAGGCGGCTAAGTTCGCATCACAATTCCCACAAGCCTTAGTGCTCTGCATGGGGGACTTCAATTTGATTAATAACACGGGACTGGATAGATTCAGCACTCGACAGGTCCCGATCTCCCCCACGATACAAACTAGACTGAGTATATTCTTACAGGAGGTGGGATGGTACGATATGTGGCGGTTCTTTAACCCAGCACTAAGAGAATATACATGTTACACTCCGGGGAAAAACTCGTTATCTCGAATTGATTATATTTGTGGAAATGAAAGAGTCTGTGCCCATATACAATCGGTATGTCATTTGCCCAGATCAGTATCAGACCATTCTCCGGTGGTTGTAGGCATTAAATGGGAAGGATGTAAATCTCATAAATTGTCAAGGAAAATTAACCCTTGTTGGCTATCACTCTTTGGAACTAATGACAGGATTCCTGATCAGCTTGGGGCATACACGGAAATGAACTCCGTGGAAGAGAATCACTCGGCTTATTGGGATGCGCTTAAGGCGTATCTGAGGGGATGCTGTCACTCCTCTATTTCCTATCTTAAGAAACAGGCGGCCAGAGAGGAGGAGGAATTGGCCACCCAAAATAGAGTGCTTGAACATAGATTCACCTCAGACCCATCTGAGGAAAATAGATTTAATTGGCTTCAGGCTGGGAGGAAATATCTCTTGTATTTGCAAGACAAGGCTAAGAGACATGTATTCTTCACGAGCCAGAGGTATTTTGAGCAAGGGAACCAGTCCAGTAGCTTACTGGCGTTCCTGGTGCGTCAATCCACTAGCTCACCTGCGGTCCTCCGGATAAGAGACTCTCGTGGAGGAACAGTTACTTCCGTTAATGGTATATTGGAGGTATTTTTGGACTTCTATAGGAACTTGTATGAGTCCAGGCTGACCGTGTCAAGGGAGGAGATTGCTGAGTACCTTCGAGATCTGGAGTTTCCCAGATTGACTTTGACTCAGAGATTGGCCCTGGATGAGCCCATCAAAATGGAAGAAATGGTCGAGGCAATGAAGACCCTCAGTAGGGGTAAGGCGTCTGGGCCAGACGGACTCCCGATTGAGATCTTTGACAAATATCAGGGGGAGCTGGCCCCAGCCCTCCTGGAAACGGTTGAAGCCTCGTTCAGCAGGGGATGGTTGCCTGGTTCCTTCTATGAGGCAACCATTGTCCTGCTATTGAAACCAGATAAAGATCCATTGGATTGTGGTTCGTACAGACCGATCTCTTTGTTGAACTCCGATTACAAAATTCTCACCAAAATTCTAGCAAATAGACTCAAAAAGGTGATCTCCACTATAGTACATGAGGATCAGTCAGGTTTCATCCCGGGTAGGAGTACCTCGGATAATCTGAGGAGGGCGCAGGTGATCTTACAGATGGGCACCAAGTTAGAGGAGGATTGGGCTTTGGTCTCTCTGGATGCAGCCAAAGCCTTCGACTCCATAGAATGGCCATACCTGCTGGAGGTGCTGCGGGCATTTGGTTTCGGCAACGAATTTATCAGATGGATTGAGATCATATATAAAGCCCCATCTGCTAATATTCAGGTGGGCGGTGGTGTGTCGGAAACTTTCTCTTTGGGGAGGGGAACCAGACAGGGATGTCCCCTATCCCCTCTCCTGTTCGCTCTTGCCATGGAACCGCTTGCGTTGCGCATCCGGGCGGACCCAGTCTATCGGGGGGTGAGACATAGTAAGGGAGATGAACGTTTATCTTTGTACGCAGACGATTTGTTACTGTTTGCATCTGATCCGGATTCCTCCATTCCCAGAGCTGTGCACTTGATTGATCGATTTGGGGAGTTCTCAGGTTTGTCAATAAATTGGTCAAAATCGTACCTCCTCTTTCTGTCTCGGAACAGAGAGGACCTGGTGTACGACCACATATGCAGGGTTCCGGTGGTGGATCATTTTAAATATCTCGGAATTATACTGGCGGGAAGCCCTGCGGAGATGATAGCGAGAAATATAGCCCCCTTACTAGCGTACTTCGGGGAGAAATTTAATAGATGGAGCCAACTCCCACTGTCAGTGGCGGGAAGGATTAACCTCCTCAAAATGATAGTGCAACCAAAGTGTCTCTATATTACCCAGCATGTATTCGTGCAGATTCCTCGTTCTTTCTTCCGGTCCCTGGAATCTCTAATGATTACCTTTGTCTGGGGCTCGTCCAGGTCAAGGGTCCAACTGGACAAATTACAAAGACCCAAGGATATGGGGGGTATGGCACTTCCTGATCTTTATATTTACTATCTGGCCGGACAAGTGAAATATTTGGGTCCATGGACCCTTCCTCGAGTTGGGGGTTCTCCGGAGGGACTCCTGGCAGAGTTCACAGGTGTGGAGCTCCTGTGGCCGTTACTGACGGATCACAGGAGGTCCCCTGAGGGTCGTGTCCTCCCGATACACAAATTGGGGGCCAGGATCTGGAAAGAAGCTAAAGCCATATTTGGATTTTGTGATGTACCAACTGAGACGCCCTTGTGGGATAACTTGGACCTTCCACATTTTTGTGGGTTGCCGGGGTTTGGTGAATGGAGGAATCGCGGAATAATCTCCCTGGGATCACTGGTCCGGGATGGTGAACTCCGCCCCTTTGCGCAACTGCGGACAGAATTTGACTTGCCGGAATCTCATGGGTTTCAGTATCTCCAGATTAGGCATGCCTTTCGAGCTCAGTTCTCTGGTCGTGGGGTTAGATTCTCTTCCTTCCCAGTTATTGGAATTATTAGATCACAGGGCCCTGGTGGTCTTATCTCTAAACTATACTCCTCTCTCATTCGGGCCAAGGCCATGAATAATCCTCTTTCTGTCCGTGAGAGGTGGAGTGCCAGGATCCCTGAAATTGATGATGTAGTGTGGGATGACATTGTCGAATCCCACACATTGGTCTCTCCTGCTGTTAACAATAGACTGATCCAATTATATATAATACACCAAAGTTATATTACTCCCCAGAGACTGAACAAAATGAAAAAGCTGAATAATTCGGTGGGGATGGGCTGTCCGAGATGCGGGAGAGACGGTGCTGATTTCTGGCACATGATATGGGATTGCCGGGTTATCCTCTCCTATTGGAGCGAGATCATAATGACTCTTTCCGCCATATTTCAAAAAGCGGTTGCTATGTGCCCAGTCCTATGTCTATTTGGGGTGGTAGATGCACGCTCCTGGTCCCAAGATGAGAGTCTATTAATAAAGAAGGTTCTTTTTCTGGCCCGGAAAGGCATTATACTAAATTGGATGAGCACTCATTCCCCAACTAGAGCCTCTTGGATTGCATTGGTAAACGCAATAATCCCGTCAGAGCAATTTGTTTACAAGTCAAGAGGCTCCCCAATTAAATTTGACAAAATCTGGGGTAGATGGATGAGGTCGCCCTTGACTGGCGGATCTCCTGGTTCTCTTGCTGATAACCTACAATCGGTATTATTGCAATAGCCAGTAGTGCCCTGTGATGCAGAAAGGAGACACATGTGATCCGTGATGCAATATATGAGGGATACCACGAGTTTCCCGAAGCTTGGGTTGCTCTCTCCTGGACGATATGGGTTCTCTTGCCTTGAGTTGGATGTGTCTCGCGAACTAATACCTTTGCTAGGTTTGATGCTATTTGGATATGCTGAAAATAATGGACGTAGATTTGATTGTTGTTACTTTATTATTCTGATATACAACCAGTTTACTTGTACACTGTCTCATTGAACAATTTGCTGATTTATTCTTGTTTGTAATGCTTTACTTAACTTTCAATAAAACGAGTTTAAAAAAAAAAAATAAATAATTGGTATAATATACTCTGTTTCCTGTTTTTTTTTTATTTTATAATCTCTTGAGTTAAGACACCACAAATATTATGGTGGGAAAGTAAAAGTATTTTTCTCGATATGCATCTAATATTGTACTTTAGGATAGGCATAAAATTAAGACAATATCTTTTGCGTTTATTTGTAAAAAATATCGGAAATTTGGCGAACATTTTGCAAATTTGAAACTTTTAATTTTTATGACATTAAACCAGAAAGTTATGCTACAAAAAATAGTTACTAAATAACATTTCCCACATGTCTACTTTACATCAGTGCATATTCTTAAACATATTTTTTTTTCTGTTAGAAGGGGTCAAAGGTCATCATCAATTTCTCATTTTTCCAACAAAATTTACAAAACTATCTTTTTTAGGACCACATCACATTTGAAGTGACTTTGTGAGGCTAAAGGCCGCTTTACACGCTGCGATATCGGTACCGAGATCGCTAGCGTGCGTACCCGCCCCCATCGGTTGTGCTACACGGGCAAATCGCTGCCCGTGGCGCACAACATCGCGCGGACCCGTTACACTACTTACCTGCCTACCGATGTAGCTGTGACCGGCGAACCTCCTCCTTATTAAGGGGCGGTTCGTTCAGCGTCACAGCGACGTCACTAAGCGACCGCCCAATAGAAGTGGAGGGGCGGAGATATGCGAGACGTAACATCCCGCCCACCTCCTTCCTTCCTCATTGCGGGCGGACGCTTGTAAAGTGAGGTTCCTCGTTCCTGCGGTGTCACACATAGCGATGTGTGCTGCCGTAGGAGTGACTAACTACATCGTACAAGCAGCAGCAGCGATAATCGAGAATACGTGGGCATGTCACTGATGAGCGATTTTTAACGTTTTTGTGACGATTCAAAATCGCTCATAGGTGTCACACGCAACGACATCGCAAAAGCGGCCGGATGAGCGTCACAAATTCCGTGACTCCAACGAGATCGCTTGAGCCCCATTTTGGAAACTAGACCCCTCAAGGGATTTATATAGATGTTTGGTGAGCCCCTTTAACACACAGGGGCTTCACAGAAGTTTAGAACATTAAACCATGAAAATATAAAAAATATTTTTTACCACAAAATTGTTACTTTAACCATGTAGCTTTCTTTTTCAGAAGGGTATCAGAAAAAATTGCACAATAAAATGTATTGTGCAATTTTTCTTGAGTACGTCAATACCCCATATGTGGTGGAAACCAACTGTTTGGGCACACAGCAGGTCTCGGAAGGGAAGGAGCGCCATTTGAATTTTAGAGCGCACAGTTGTCTAGAATAGAGAGCAGACGCCATGTTGTGTTTGGGGTGCAGCGCCCCACGGCCCTCAGGGGTTACTCGTCACCAGGCCAGTGGTATGTGGGGTTGCTGTGACTGGCCTGACCCAGCTCCGTGGCCCCGTCGGCTATAATGAAGACAAACAGGCGAGTGCAAAGTGTCCAGTGTAGGGGGGATGGAAGGAGGGTGAAGGGTCACTGGAAAGCATCACCGGTTGCAACGGTGACTGGGGTCTTGGCCTTCTCCACTGCGGTCCCTTCCTACGAATTTTCCTCTTCCAGGAGCGGTGTTGGATGGGAATGGGGGATGCTTTGCACCCCGTGGTGCACGGCCAGGAATTCAGCCACCGCTGCGAGATGTGGCTCTTCCCCGGGGCTGATGTTGATGCAGCTCAGGTAGTCCAGCTCCCCACAGGCAGAGCAAGCCACAGGAGGAAATGGTGGCGACCGGAGGAGAAGGGCCATTGGCGCCGAAGCACAGAGCGACGGCGATGATAATAAGGGACTGAGGCAACAGTTGTGGGTCTAGGTTTTTTACTCACAGTTCTCATGATGCTGCCCTCAGGGTATCGGCGGTCACTGCCGTACTGGTCCCCAGGATGAACCAGAAGTCACCACCGCTGTTGTGGAGCGTGTGAGACCTTCCTCCTCTGTGCTGACATGTGGGTTCCCCGTAGCCTGAAGCAATTTGGGGACTCCGCCGACTGTGTTAAGTGTCCTGTCCCGTATGCAGGTGACGCGGGTCTTGGATCCTATATGTCACTGTGCTCCGGGTAAATGGGTAGTGGACGATGGGACTTGGAATCCCCTTCCCCTGCAGTATTGATAGTCTGTGAAGGTTTCCCTAACCGAGGGCTCTGCACCCCGACTGCGCTGGCACTGTGGGAACGGTGAGGTTTAACCTCAGCTACCATGTCTCCTCTGTCTCAGCAGCATCACCAGGTTGTTCTCCTACTTCTCCATGTTCTCCCGGTCTCTTCTAGTCTGCCCGGTTACCACGGAAGGCGCTCTGAAGCCCTCCTTTCCGTGGCCATGGTACTACAAGTCCATATTGTTCTGGTACTCTCTCTCCTTCCCCCGGAATAGCTCTAAAGCACTGGATCAGCACACCCCGCAGGGACCTGTTGTTCCTTCTCCGTGTCAGACTGATCTGATTAGAAACTGTGTTTGTGTTTGCTCATTTAGTCTGACGCCCCCACTCTTGGAATGACTGTTAATGCCCAGTCACACACAACGACTTCCCAGCGATCCCGACAATGATACGACCTGATAAGGATCGCTGGTAAGTCGTTGGGAGGTCGCTGGTGAGATGTCACACAGTCAGACCTTACCAACGACGCAGTAGCGATCAGCGACCTGTATAACGATCTCGGCGGGCGTTGGGACCGTGTTAGGAGTTGTTGGTAGGTGTCAAACACAGCGATGCCTCCTGCCCAGCAGGACATCACCTTTGAAAAAAATGGTCCGGACCATTCGGCAACGACACACATAACGAGATCGCTGGCGAGATCGTTGCTGCATCACAGAAACTGTGACTCTCGTTAGCGATCTCGTTGTGTGTGACGGGACCTTTAGGCTGTGTGTGCACGCTGCGTAATTACATGCATTTACGCTGCGTTTATCACTGCAGCGTAAATGCATGCGTCCTGCGTCCCCTGCACAATCTATGAAGATTGTGCATGATACGTGCGCACGTTGCTTTTATGAACGCAGCGATTTAGGTGCTAAAATTTTGACCCAAATCCGTGCTTTCATAAAAGCAGCATGGCAATTAATTTGTGCGTTCTGGATGCAGCTCTCACTCTGTTTATGGTGGGGGCAGCAGCCATAGCGCATGAATTCGGCTTTTTTTCTACAGAAAAACTGCATCCATTATGCAGTGTTTCTGCAGCAATTTGAAGCGCACATGTGTTGTCAAATCGCTGCAGAATATTCAGCAGGTACGTGCGCATGAGCCCTTAGTGGCGGGAATTCCCCAGGCGGTCTGACTTCCTGTGTTGTATATCTACCGTAGCTGACTCATGGGCTGGGGATTGTGTGAGCTCCAAACACCAGTGGTTAACCTCTTCTTACCTGGATCAGTACCACACCTTAACACAGATGTAGTCCCCTATGGCGAGTGAGGCCTCAGGGGCGCCACAGAGGAGCCATCCATGTGAGGTCTTGTTTTTTGCGGGACTAGTTGACGTTTCTATTGGTTCCATTTTCGACCACATAACATTTTTGGATTGTTTTTTATTCTCATTTTTAGTATGTAGAATTAAAATGAAACAGTAATTCAGGAATTGTTTTTTTTTTGTGATTTATTTATTTTTTTTATTTATGCCGTTCACTGTTTGGTAAAAGTAACAGCACAGCTTTATTCTTCGGGTCAGTACGGTTACACCGATACCACATTTATATAATTTTTTTATGTTTTGCTGCTTTTACGCAATAAAAACAGTTTTTTATAAAATAGGATATTTTTGCATTGCTGAATCCTCAGAGCTGTAACTTTTTTCTTTTTCCGCTGATGGAGCTGGGTGGCGCCTCGTTTTTTGCGGGACAAAATGTAGTTTTCAGTAATGCCATTATTGTTTATGTTAATTTTTTTATTGCGTTTTATTCCACTTTTTTTCTGCAGTATAATGAAAAATAATTTTTTGATGCTATTTGTTTTTTTTTTAAACTATTCACTGAATGGGTTAAATAGTGTGACAGTTTTATAGATCAGGCCGGGCCGGACGTGGTGATACTAAATATGTGCAATTTTTTTGTTTATTTTTATTTTTGTTTTTATATAAATAAATGTATTGGGTTTTTTTGTCTTAGTGCAAGTTTTTTTTTACTCGTCTTTACTTTCTTACCTGGTCCCTATATGGGACTTTCACTTTTCCTAGTCTGATCGCGGGTATAATGCATTATACTGGCAGTGTCAGGGGGCAGATCACCCATCAGATCTCTCAGGCCACCATAGATGGCAGACTTGGAGTCATGTGACCTCCAGTTACCCGGGAGAGGTAAGAGAAGCCGCTCGCTGTACCTCTGAAACCTCTATGTGCCGTGATCACTATTTATCACAGCAGATAGATGATCGCAAAGGGTTAACATCACCAGGACCTGATCCAATCAGATCAAATACAGTTCTGCACCGGAAACCCGGTGATGGCGGCATGCAGGGGGCGCGATCCCCTCCTGACTGCAGACCGTAGATAAACGTCGAATCTGCACAAAGCCCAGCAGAAGCGGACTATCTTATCTATTGTCGGCGGTCCTGAAGCGGTTAATTTTCATTTTGGTGAGAGACACCCTTTAAAGGGAATCTGGCATCAGACTTTTTGCTGCAGCATTATGCAGGGGCAGAGACCCTGATTCCAGTGATGTATGATTCCTGGCTGCTTGTTGCAGGTTTGATAAAATCACAGTTTTATCTGCTGCAAATCCAACAGTTCTCTGATTGCTGATATGTGTATATGCCCCTAGCCCCAGGGCCGGCGTCAGCACGCGGCAAACCCGGGCAAATGCTGGGGCCCTGGACAGCCGGGGGGACCTACTCGCGAGTGCTGGGGACCGCAGTCCTCCGCAGGAAACTGAGGCTGCTGTCCCTTTAAGGCTGCTTTCACACCTCTGGTTTTAGGAGAGCCGACTCTAAAACCTATGCAACGGATGCGGCGACTAAACCGCATCCTTTGCATACGTTTTTTACATGCGGCCCATCCGTTGTTTCCCGCTTGCAGCAGGCTACTGAGCATGCGCAGTGGAAAAAAACGCATGCGGCGGCCGGATGTGGTGTTTGCCGCAGGACGCCGCATGCGGCGTCCATAGGCATGCATTGCAAATCACGCCGCATCTGCTAGATGCGGCGCGATGAGTTTTTTTTTGCCAAAAAAACGTGCCAGGCAACGTTCCATCCAGCCACCGCATCTGCTAAATCTGCCGCATGCGGCAAAAAACGGACGGAACGCAAGCCCATACGGCACAGTACGGCACTAATGT
This sequence comes from Anomaloglossus baeobatrachus, assembly GCF_048569485.1. Lineage (NCBI taxonomy): Eukaryota > Metazoa > Chordata > Amphibia > Anura > Aromobatidae > Anomaloglossus > Anomaloglossus baeobatrachus. The sequence goes on from NC_134361.1 coordinate 82,994,262, forward strand.
AAGTCTATGCAAAAAAACGCAACCGGCGGCAAAAAAAAGGTTGCGTTTCTTCTGCAAAGCGCCGGAGTGTGCCGCACAGGCAAAAACCGATGTGTGAAAGCAGCCTAAGGTGATGCATCCTCCTGGTGTGAACTTCATGTGTGGGCGTAGCTTCAGCGCAACGTCCTGCTCCAGTCCCACAGCACAGATGAAGGAGGTGCAGTGCAAGCCAGCGACCCCCAGCACAGCACTGCCCACCGGCGCTGTGTGGGCCCCCTCTCCACCAGTAATTTTGAGCGGTATGTTCTACACCCCTCCGCCCCACCCGATCTGTATGTGCCCTGAGTCCCCGCCCCCTACTTTATGGACCCCAGTGAGTTGTATGGGTTTTTCCCCCCTCCGAGAGGTATGTCCTGGCCCCTAGAGCTGTGTGTTTGGGCCCCCCATAGCCACGTGTGTGGGGGCCCCAGAGCTGTGTGGCTGTGTGTTCGGGCCCCCCTGAGCCGCGTGTGTGGGGGCCCTAGAGCTGTGTGGCTGTGTGTTCGGGCCCCCCAGAGCTGCGTGTGCACATTTCTCAGATGTCCCATCATACAACTGTGTGTGTGTGTGTGTCTGAGTGGAGCAGAGCCAAGTGCGTGTCTGTGTGGAGCAGAGCCGAGTGCGAGTCTGTGTGGAGCAGAGCCGAGTGCGAGTCTGTGTGGAGCAGAGCCGAGTGCATGTCTGGGTGCAGGAGAGCCGAGTGCGTGTCTGGGTGCAGGAGAGCCAAGTGCGTGTCTGGGTGCAGGAGATCCGAGTGCGTGTCTGGGTGCAGGAGAGCCGAGTGCGTGTCTGTGTGGAGCAGAGCCGGGTGCGTGTCTGGATGGAGCAGAACCGAGTGCGTGTCTGGGTGCAGCAGAGCCAAGTGCATGTCTGGGTGCAGGAGAGCCGAGTGCGTGTCTGTGTGGAGCAGAGCCGAGTGCATGTCTGTGTGCAGCAGAGCCGAGTGCGTGTCTGGGTGCAGCAGAGCCGAGTGCGTGTCTGGGTGCAGCAGATTCCAGTGCATGTCTGGGTGCAGCAGAGCCGAGTGCGTGTCTGGGTGCAGCAGAGCTTTGTGTGTCTGTAGCAGAGCTGTGTGTATGTGTGCAGCAGAGATGTGTGTTATAGACTCTGGACAGCAGAGCTTTGTAAATATGTGCAGTTAGGGCAGTGCAGCAGAGATGTGTGTTCAGCAAAGCTGTGTGTATATATAGTCTTTGGACAGCAGAGATGTGTATGTGCGCAGCAGAGATGAGTATGTGCGCAGCAGAGATGTGTATGTGCGCAGCAGAGATGTGTATGTGTGTGTGTATATATATATTGTGAGATGCCGAGGGGAGAAGTACTAGAGAATGTGGCACCCCAGGGTTGCCACAGTAACAACACAAAGGGTTAACTCCCCACACACAACACCAAGACCTCCTGGCCAGAAGGGGGAGACCAAGATGCTTCCCTGTACATTCTGCTGGGGGGAGGAAATGGTCAGTAGTTTCAGTTTGGAAGTTCAGTGCAGAGCACTGAGGAGACAGGATCTCTGCAGGTTGGAAGCTGGCTTTAGCTCACCTCAGGATCCACTGACCAATTCCAGGCCTAGCTGAGGGTCTGAGGAAAGGAGAAAGCGTACACAGAGGAACATTCCTGGGAGACAGAGCATTGCTTAGCTCATCCCAGTGGAGCACACAGAACGGATGCTGGATCCGAGACTGCAGGTTACATACTGCACAGTGAACACCAGAGAAGTGAGGATTCCACATTCTCTATCTGTACCACAGACACAAGCAACAAGCGCAGAGTTCAGGAACATACTAGGAAGGACTCGAGTTGCCTGTCAGGTCGGTACCTAGGAGCAGAGCAGAGCACAGCCGGCTGCATAGTTCACACAGCGGCAGGGCCACAGATACACAGTGCAGGCAAGGAAGCCAAAACGGCCCGGCTGGGTGGGAGAAGCCCTGAACCCCTCACAGACTCCGTGGACAGTACTCTGCTGAATACCATCATCAGTAAAGGACAAAGAAACTGCAAAACCGTGAGTCTGCCTGTTTATTGTGCTCGTGTCCTGCACTCACCCCTTAGGCTATGTCCGCACGTTGCTTTTTACCTGCTTTTTACCTGCTTTTTTGCTGCTTTTTCAACTGCAGCGTTTAATGCCAAAATGGTTGTGTTCTGCTTTTCAAGCAAAGTCTATGGGAATTTGGGTTTCTTGTCCGCACTATGCAGTTCAAACTGCAGCCTTTTTGTTGCAGAACTTTGGTCAAAAACTCAGCTTTGCAGTGCAAAACCCAAATGGCAAAAACAATTGACATGTCAATTGTTTTTGCCATTTGGGTTTTGCACTGCAAAGCTGAGTTTTTGACCAAAGTTCTGCAACAAAAAGGCTGCAGTTTGAACTGCATAGTGCGGACAAGAAACCCAAATTCCCATAGACTTTGCTTGAAAAGCAGAACACAACCATTTTGGCATTAAACGCTGCAGTTGAAAAAGCAGCAAAAAAGCAGGTAAAAAGCAGGTAAAAAGCAACGTGCGGACATAGCCTTAGACTACTATCACACTGCCCCGGGGAAAAGGCTCTACCCGTGGGGAGCCGTCCCATCTCAAGCTGCTTTCCATCACCCCCGGAGGTTCTGCAGCAGCGGTGGTCATCTCTGATCACATTCCACGGGTGGCGTCACGAACATAACCCCCCTTTTTATTGTGGAACCAGGGAGCACGGACCGGGTCACGACACCGTGATCCCCTTTCCAGAAGCAACCCCTTGGCCCGGTTCTGGGTATCCCCTTAACCCCTGGCGACACAACTTTGGCGTCACGAACAGGATGCGGACTGGACCCGGCTGCAACCCGGGTGACGTGTGCCTGTAAAGACTTATTGCATAGCATAAAAGACTTGCACTGTGAATTGTTGCAACAAAGAACGGACTTTAAACTTTGCAAAGATACCTGGAAAAATCCAAAAACATCATTGGTAAAATTTTCCAGGCGCCATCTTTAATCGCGCCATTAGCTGCTACGCGCGGGAAAACATCGCGCCTAAACTAAGACTCCGCCCACTGCTTGCAGAGGAAGTGCGCTCGGTGCTGCGACTCAAACGAAAACGCAGAAAAGTGTCCCAGGCTTACTGTCAAGAAGACTGGTGAAATTAACTAAGGGGGCGCAAAGATGTCGCAGCAGGGAGACGCTGTTGTACCCGGCGGTGCAGCGGCACCTATCATGCCGTTCCTGATGCCGTACACCCCGGGTGCAGTGTGGCTGCCGCAGTACTCAGGTGAGCCCAACACACTTAATGACTTTATCGGAAAGCTAAAAATCTACTACAGCATGTACCCCCTGACTGAAGCTCAGCGTGTTGGTATGCTTATGGGACAGTTAACCGGCAATGCCCAGCGGGAGGCTACATCCTGGCCGGACGATGCAAAAGACACTGTAGAGCATATAATAGCTGGACTAAAAGCAGCTTTTGAATCCACTGCTGGCAGCCGGGCTAAAATGAGGTTCTTTGGATGCAAGCAAAAACCTAGAGAGAGCGCAAGAGACTTTGCCTTAAACTTACAGGAGGCGCTCAGAGCACTTAAATTAGCAGAACCTGCCTTAGCCCCTGGAGCAGATAAGCTGCTGATAGACCAATTCCTGGATGGACTCTCATCCCCTTCCCACCGGGGACAACTGAGCATGATGGTGATCCAGGATCCGGGACTAACATTTGCCCAGCTAAAGGATAGAGCCATCCGCCTCCAGCAGGTGGAGGAGCCGCAGGATATAGACTCTGTTCAACACCTTACAGTGGCACCCCAGCAGCCAGTAGTGCCGGTGACATCGGCCATGTCAGCGGCTGCTGCTAACCACCTGGAGCCGATCACTAATGAGGCTCTCCATCAAAAGCTTGAAGCCCTTACAGACACTGTTGCTTCCATGGCTAGAATCGTCCAGGAGCTGCGTGGATCCAAGTCTGCACCCAAGATTGAGCTGGCGACCAGCAAGGAGGATGTCCCATGGATGAGGCCTAGGAGATACCAAGCGACGAGAGGACGACCCAGCGACCGCTACCAGCCGGATGGACAGCCCATTTGCCGCCGTTGCAATGAGCCAGGTCACTTTGCCCGTGAATGTGCTTTAAATGGGGATCCCCTGGGGAGGCGGGCCGCTCCTCAGGAATGAACTCTCAAGGTCCTTCACCCTGGCACGACAAGTATGTGGGGGGACGTCCAGTCATCCCCATAGTGCTGGATGGCATTCCGCTCAACGCCTTGCTGGACACTGGTTCCCAAATATCATCAATTCCGCATGTCCTTTATAAGAGGTACTGGGCTGATTCAGACGTTAGCAGTGGTCCATCTAATGTTGCATTGAATATATGGGCTAGCAATGGTGAATTAGTACCACAGGTTGGTTTCAGAGAAATGACCATTAAGATTGGGAGAGTAGAATTGCAGAATCAGGGTATTATCATTGTTGATGTTGACCGACGAGAACGTGAACCAACTATGCTGCTAGGAATGAATGTAATTGAAAATTGTTTTGCAGAGGTAATTACTGTCTTGCAGCAGATCGTCGAGACTGCCAAACCTGGGCAACAGAGACTCCTGCAGAAGGAAATTAAAGCCTTGATGCTGAAGCAGCAGGTAGAAATGTCAGGAGGTGAAATTGGCAGTGCAAGGGTAAGTGACCCAATACCTATTGTAATTCCTCCCAAAACTGAAATGCTGGTCTGGTGTAGAGCCGCAATAGGCATCAGAGGGCGAGACTATCAGGCCCTGGTAGAACCCGTGTACTCAGACAGTAGGCCCACTGTATTGACGGCCAGAGGAATAGTTGAGGTACACAGGGGAAGAGTGCCAATACGCCTTCTAAATTGTGGGGAAGATGAGGTCACCCTACCAAAGTATGCTACCATGGCTAAGCTATATACGGTTGATAACAACGCCATCACCACCGTTGAGCCCTTGAAGCCGTCAAATCAGGCGGAAGACAATGGCTCAGAGGGAAAGCTGGAGGATTGGTGCCAAAAGCTACATGTAGGCACCGATTCTACACCCTCCCATCAAAAGCATGGAGTATACAGGGTAGTGAAAGAATATGAACAAATATTCAGCAAACACCCATTAGACTTTGGGCAGATCAAAGGGGTAGAGCACACTATACCCACAGGTAACCATCCACCCATAAAGGAGAGGTATAGACCAGTACCACCGGCTCACTACCAATGCGCCAAAGACATGCTCAAAGAAATGAAAGGAGCAGGGGTAATAAGAGACAGTTGTAGCCCCTGGGCAGCCCCACTAGTGCTAGTTAAGAAAAAAGATGGGACCATGAGGATGTGCGTAGACTACAGACGGATCAACCGCATTACACACAAGGATGCATACCCATTACCTAGGATAGAAGAGTCATTGGCTGCATTAAAATCCGCTACTTACTTTTCCACCCTAGATCTGACTAGTGGGTATTGGCAAGTTCCTGTGGCAGAGGCTGATAAGGAGAAGACAGCGTTCACCACGCCGATGGGCCTCTGTGAGTTCAATTGTATGCCGTTTGGACTCTGCAACGCGCCTGGTACCTTACAGCGAATGATGGAGTGCTGCCTAGGACATAAGAACTTTGAAACTGTCCTCCTGTACCTGGATGACGTCATAGTCTACTCCAAGACCTATGAACAGCATCTACAAGACCTGGCGGAAGTGTTTGAAGCCTTATCCGGATACGGCATGAAAATCAAGCCATCCAAGTGTCACCTTCTAAAGCCAAGGGTACAGTACCTGGGACATGTCGTGAGCTCAGAAGGGGTAGCACCAGATCCTGAAAAAGTTACCGTGATCAGAGATTGGCCAAGACCCACCAGCGTGAAAGAGGTGAGGCAATTCCTGGGACTGGTAGGCTACTATAGAAGATTTATAAAAGGGTTCACGAAGCTAGCTGCTCCCCTACAAGACATCCTGGTAGGACAGTCAAAGAAGTCTGCAGCCCGAAATCCTCCTTTCCAGTGGAGTGATGAGAGAGAAGAGTCCTTTAAGAAGTTGAAGTGGGCACTGACAGGAGAAGATATCCTGGCATATCCAGATTACCATCAACCCTTCATTTTGTACACGGATGCCAGCAACGTAGGACTGGGAGCAGTATTGTCTCAAAAGCAGGAAGGCAAGGAGAAAGTTATTGCCTTTGCAAGCAGGAAGCTCCGGCCTACAGAAAGAAACCCAGAGAATTACAGCTCCTTCAAGTTAGAACTACTGGCAGTAGTTTGGGCTGTAACAGAGCGTTTCAAACACTACCTGGCAGCTGCAGAATTTACCATCTTTACTGACAACAATCCGTTGACCCACCTGGACTCTGCAAAATTAGGTGCGCTGGAACAGCGATGGATAGCCCGACTGTCAAACTACAACTTTGTCATCAAGTACAGGGCAGGCCACAAGAATGGGAATGCAGATGCCTTATCCCGGATGCCACACTCGGGGAACGTGGAAGAGGAACCGGAGGGACTGGAAGAAATTGAGCTGCCGGCCTTTCACCGTCCTAAGATGGGACAGTATCAACCGAGTGTCTACCAAAAACAACAGCAGGCAACTCTCAACCCATTAGCACACCACGGATGGGCTGACACACAAGACAGTGATCCAGCTGTGAAGCTAGTGAAAGAACTGCTTACACAACAAGGTGCATACCCTAATCAGAATGCCCCAGCTGAGACACAACATCTCTGGAAAGAGAGAGGTAAATTGTTCCTGTACCAAGGGAAGCTCTGTAGAAGGCACACCAATCCAAAAACACATGAGTTGGTCTGGCAGATCATCGTGCCCAAGAGAGACGTCAAGATGGTTCTGGAAGCTTACCACGACGGTGCTGGTCATTTTGGTTGGAAAAAGTTGGAAGTGCTCTTAAGAGAAAGATTCTACTGGGTTGGCATGAGAAAATCAATTGAAGATTGGTGTAGAAAATGCGGACCGTGCAACCTCAGAAGAAAGGATCAACAGAACCAGAGAGCTCCACTCCAGCCCATAGTAACCAAGCAACCACTCGAGCTAGTCGCATTAGACCACGTCAAGTTGTCACCAAGCCGGTCCGGCTATGTCTATGCCTTAACCATCGTGGACCATTACTCACGCTTCTTAGTGGTGGTACCCGTGAAAGACCTTACAGCTAGAACAGCAGCTAAAGCATTCCAGACGTACTTTTGCAGACCCCATGGTTACCCAGAACAAGTCCTTGCAGATCAAGGTCCAGCTTTCGAATCACAGATCTTCCAAGAATTCTGCAACATGTATGGCTGTAAAAAGATCCGCACAACAGCATACCATCCCCAAACAAATGGCTTATGTGAGAAGATGAACCATATTGTGATTGACCTGTTGAAGACCTTACCAGAGTCAGAAAGAAATCAATGGCCAGAGAAATTGCCAGACTTGGTGGACTTGTACAATCATGTCCCGGTGAGTTCTACAAACTGCACCCCCGCTTACCTTATGCGTGCAAGGCCCGGTAAACTGCCAATTGATTTAGATATGGGAATTGTGAAGCCAGATGCAGAAGTTCAAGAATCCAATTGGGATACCCTACGTCAGCAACAGTATCGCCAAGTACAAGAGTGCGTAGAGAAAAGTCTCCAACAAGCTAGGGGAAGACAGGAGAGAAACTTCAACCAGCATGCTCTAGCAACCCCATTGCAACCTGGTGACCAAGTTCTCAAGAGGAAACGGCGCACAAACAAATTGGATAATCAGTGGGAAACCACCCCATATACAGTCTTACCATCCAGTATGGATAATCCCAAAGTGTGTCTAATCAGTAAGGATGAAGGAAGGACATCAGCTGTCGTGTCAAGAGATCAACTCAAACCGTGTCCTGAAACCCTGAAGACACCAGAAGTCACCTTACCCATACAGGTACAACCTGTCAAGAAGGAAGAAGATGTATTCCATACAGTCTTAGGAGATTTCCCAAAAACATGGCCAAATTACCATGGAGCAGTAGTAGTCCCAATGATCGCCTTCCCTCAAGTGGTGGAACCAACATCAGAACCCATACCACAAGAAGTCTCAAGACAAGAAGAACTGGAAGTTGAAACCGTAGAGGAAGAACAGATTCCTGGTCCCAGTGAGCTTGCCAGTCCTACAGTCAGTCCACCATCCTCACAAGTACCAGAAACACCAAATAGGTACACTTCCACCCACACCATTATGCTAAGTACACCCAGTACACCAGCAGTACGCAGGTCACAGCGTAGTACTCAGGGTCAGATACCAGCAAGATATAAAGACTAATGTGGAATTGCATATAAAATGTACATATGTTATAATGTTTATATGAAAAACCGTAACAGTTTAGTGTACAGAAAAGGTGAGAGAAGAGTGGTGTAAGGTGGCAGCACGGAGAGTTACAACTTGATCACATTGTTGGTGGCCCGAGGGCCGTGAGGCCTACTGCACTTATGACCAGAGTAGAGACACCTTTAAGAAGTGTTTGTTGATTGAAATGTTTATATAATTGCAACGTTAAGACCAAAAGCCCAGTACCTACAGAGACTATACTGTATGAACACTTATATATTTTTGAACATCTTGGACTCTTTTTGAGCTTTAAGGTTTTTGTATTTTTTCCTTTTGAGACTCTGTATATACATAATTGTTGTGATAACTTGTTTGTTTGTTTCACAGTCCCGGAGTACTGTTCTTCACTAAGGGGGAATGTGGCACCCCAGGGTTGCCACAGTAACAACACAAAGGGTTAACTCCCCACACACAACACCAAGACCTCCTGGCCAGAAGGGGGAGACCAAGATGCTTCCCTGTACATTCTGCTGGGGGGAGGAAATGGTCAGTAGTTTCAGTTTGGAAGTTCAGTGCAGAGCACTGAGGAGACAGGATCTCTGCAGGTTGGAAGCTGGCTTTAGCTCACCTCAGGATCCACTGACCAATTCCAGGCCTAGCTGAGGGTCTGAGGAAAGGAGAAAGCGTACACAGAGGAACATTCCTGGGAGGCAGAGCATTGCTTAGCTCATCCCAGTGGAGCACACAGAACGGATGCTGGATCCGAGACTGCAGGTTACATACTGCACAGTGAACACCAGAGAAGTGAGGATTCCACATTCTCTATCTGTACCACAGACACAAGCAACAAGCGCAGAGTTCAGGAACATACTAGGAAGGACTCGAGTTGCCTGTCAGGTCGGTACCTAGGAGCAGAGCAGAGCACAGCCGGCTGCATAGTTCACACAGCGGCAGGGCCACAGATACACAGTGCAGGCAAGGAAGCCAAAACGGCCCGGCTGGGTGGGAGAAGCCCTGAACCCCTCACAGACTCCGTGGACAGTACTCTGCTGAATACCATCATCAGTAAAGGACAAAGAAACTGCAAAACCGTGAGTCTGCCTGTTTATTGTGCTCGTGTCCTGCACTCACCCCTTAGACTACTATCACACTGCCCCGGGGAAAAGGCTCTACCCGTGGGGAGCCGTCCCATCTCAAGCTGCTTTCCATCACCCCCGGAGGTTCTGCAGCAGCGGTGGTCATCTCTGATCACATTCCACGGGTGGCGTCACGAACATAACCCCCCTTTTTATTGTGGAACCAGGGAGCACGGACCGGGTCACGACACCGTGATCCCCTTTCCAGAAGCAACCCCTTGGCCCGGTTCTGGGTATCCCCTTAACCCCTGGCGACACAAGAACATGTTATGTTTCCCCTCGGTTCATTTCATATGTCTCCATGTATTGATTGTGGAGCGGTTTGGCCCATGCAAATGGGCTGGGAAAAGTTGGGAAAGTTATATCTGGCTCAGCAATAAGTTAGTCACTGAAGCCTGTTTATTTCAGTGTAATTTTGGGCTCGGTTTTTCCTGGAGCAATCAGTAGGAATGGCAGTGGGACTGGTTGCTCCCTTCTCCACATTCAATCCAGGGTTTTGATTCCTCACTGGATCAGCTGAAATAATCAGGAGGCATTCAGAACAGGGAGGCTGCTGAGGAGAGGTGCAGGCTCATGGCTGCTGGGGCTGAGACTCCATACCTCCACTGGCTGTACTGAGGAACCCACACAGTTAGGCTAGTTCACACTTGCGCTATTTTGACGCAAACGGAATCCGTCAGTAATGTAGTACAGTTCATTTATTTACAGTGGAAACGCGTTACTATGCCACGCGTGTGTGTCATGCAGTACCCGCTTGTGTCCACATGGTGTCGCGCTTCCACTGTAAATAAATGAACTGTACGACATTACTGACGGATTCCGTTTGCGTCCAAATAGTGCAAGTGTGAAACTAGCCTAAGAGAATACTGTTTTGTTTGTTACATAGGTTTATTTTGTAGTTAGCATTCTGTTGTTAGTTAGTGGCCAGACGGCCTTAGGCAGGCTTTGCACGTTGTGACATCGCAAGCCGATGCTGCGATGTCGCACGCGACAGTCCCCGCCCCCGTCGCAGGTACGATATCTTGTGATAGCTGGCGTAGCGAAAATTATCGCTACGCTAGCTTCACATGCACTCACCTGCCCTGCGACCGTCGCTCTGGCCGGAGACCCGCCTCCTTCCTAAGGGGGCTGGTCATGCGGCGTCATAGCGTCGTCACATGGCAGGCGGCCAATAGCGGCGGAGGGGCGGAGATGAGCAGGATGTAAACATCCCGCCCACCTCCTTCCTTCCATAGCCGCCGGCGGCACGTAAGGTGATTTTCCTCGCTCCTGCAGCTTTACACACTGCGATGTGTGCTGCCGCAGGAACGAGGAACAACATCGTACCTGTCGCGGCACCGGCATTATGGAAATGTCGGAGCCTGCAACGATGATACGATAACGACGCTTTTGCGCTCATTCATCGTATCATCTAGGATTTACACACTACGACATCGCAAGTGACGCCGGATGTGCGTCACTCTCGATTTGACCCCACCGACATCGCACCTGCGATGTCGTAGTGTGCAAAGCCGCCCTAGGACGTTTATTTTCCTGTTTTTGCATGTGTAACACTGAGGGATAAGTGTACACAATAAACACGGCAGTGGCCGTATCTGTTTGGAACCTGCCAGTCTACCGCTGTCATCTGTGAATCCATAGCCACTCGCTTGGACCAAAGCAAAGATCCCAGCTGAGCTATATTCCCTGTCTCACAATAAATATATATATATAAGGCTGTCAGGCTGTGTGTGTATCTGTGTAGCAGAACTGTGTGAGTGTTTATGTATGGAGCAGAGCTGTGTGTGTGTATATATATATATATATATATATATATATATATATATATATATATATATATATATAATATATATAATACATATGCAGCAGAGCTGTGTGTGTGTGTTTGTATCTGTACATATGCAGCAGAGATGTGTGCAACAGTGCTATCAGGCTGTGTGTGTATCTGTGTAGCAGAGCTGTGTGAGTGTGTATGTATGGAGCAGAGCTGTGAGTGTGGCACCCCATAGCCATCTGTGCGCCCCCCCCCCCCCCCGAGCCGTATGTGCAGCCCCCAAGAGCAGTATGCAACCCACCCCAGTAATGTGTATACCCCCAGAGCTGTTTGCTACTCCAGTAACATCTATGCCCTCCAGTAATGTCTATGCCCCCCTGCCCCTCCTGTGATGTATATATTGTAGCCCCCAGCCCCACTTGTGATGTGTATATACAGCAGTGTCAGTGTGCAGTGTAGGCGGCCATGTCTGATAGTGACGACCATCATGCAGCACAGCCACATGCCCAGGAGGAGCTGGATGGAGACTAGCAGGAATGTGTCTGTATGTATGTACGATGTGTATCTCTGTATGTCACTGGATATGACTCTGTATAGATTTGTCTGTTTATAAGTATTTTTGTGAGTTTGTCTTCAAATATATATGTATGTACATATGCCTGTATGTATCTGTGTATGTGTGTGTCTGCGTGTGGATGGGGCCCACTGAGACTCTTCTGCCCGGGGCCCACAAAAACCTGGAGCCGGCCCTGCCTTGCCCACACCACTGATTGACAGGTTTCTGTGTGCACTGTGCATAGGCAGAAAACTGCCAAATAGTGGTGGGGGCGGGGTTACACAGAGATCATGAATATGGAGGACTACATGGCTACAGGTTTACTAGTCCTCTACTGATAATCTGTTGCTGATAAAATTGTGATTTTATTAAAACTACAGGAAGCAGCCCAGTAATTGACACCACTGGAATCAGGGTGTCTCCTCCTACATGATGCTGCTCTCAGATGTCAGGGTCTAGGTGTACACTATGGTTTGTTTTCTTTATGTTAATGTGTGGCATTCTGTATGATTTTACCAGGACTCATTGACATTGGAGACACGTGGCCGCTACTGATGATGTCCCCCCTGAGAAGACCACTGACCTGGAGAATAAAGCCTTGTTACACGGACTGAGGGCAAATACCTCCCAATGGTTTCCAATGCCAGGTGGCTATTGAAATCAATACCGGTAAGAGGAGGCACAGACAATTGGCAGGTGACCGTACCAGAGGAATTCATTCCCTACTAAATTTATGGCAAGAAATTAGAACATGTGTGGCACCCAGGGGTCAGGAGTCATAAGGGCACGGTAGTGTCACGTACCTGCGTTACTCGTCACCGGGCCGGTGTGATGATCTGGGATGTCACGGTGGCCTTCTCTGCTTCGTGCCCCGAGGTGTACCCCAATAAGGAAGGTAGTTGATGTTGGTAGTAGTAGGATAAATGTCGTGTGGTATGCGTCCAGTGATTTAGCCGCCGCTGCTGTCGCTGTCTTCCGGGGCAGATGATAGTAGCAGCCAGAGATGATATCGCTCCCCATAGGTGGATCGGGCCCCGGGGAGGATGATGAGAGAATTAGTGATGGCGTTTTGCATGGGGCAGCGGCACTGGTAAGAAAGAGTCCAAACCAGTTGCTGCGGTTCCAGGTGGTTTACTCAGCCTTTAGTGCCGCTCACCTGGGTAATACCGGTCACCTGCTGTGATGGGCTCCATGGAACCCAAATGCTTTCAGAGGTCAGTCCGGTGTGGTGGTCAGTGAGTTCCTTCCTTCTGGCGCCGTGTGTGTTGGATCCCCGTGGCTTAAAGCTACTTGGGGACCCCAGTTTGTCTTTAGTAGTAGTCTTTTCCCTATTTGCAGGTGCCGCGGCTTCACGCTGGGGCCTGTTGCTTTCCAAGGTCCCCGATCCTATCTTGGTACTGTGCTTTCGGGCCCTTTGTGGCCGGGGAAGCGTGAAACCTCCCCGTCCCGGCAGATTCTGGAAAACCAACTTGAGGACTGATCTTCACTAGGGTCCAGCACCCTGCGTGGTGCCGGTTCTGAGGGAGCAATGAAGCTCTCCCCTCGGCAACCACGTGAACTCCTGTGTCCCACCAGAGCACCTGTGAGACATGTCTGCTCCTTTCCTCTCCTGCCGGAGAACTCTCTTCAACTGTTGTGTTGGCTCCTAACTCCCCCTAAGTGGCCGTCCCTCCCTGGGTTCCTATCTCTAGTGGGTGGTGCCCCCCATGTTTGAAGGCAACCTTAAGACCCCACCCTAGCCCGGTCCCCATTGGGGAGGGCAACCTTGTTGTGTATTTGAGTGTGTAAGTGGTGAAACCGGTACCGACCTCCTCTGGATCCGGGTGCAGCATTACCCTTAAATCAGGTGCAATACTCTGTAGCGACTGAAGCCTCAGGGGCGCCACACATGAACCCGACACCAAGAAATGGACAAAGTGAAGAAACATAGACAAATAGATTAGCCAGAGAAAATTAGTGCAGCAGATGAGACACATCACACTTCCCTCTGACACTGCAGATATCCAGGAGTGCCATCAGCTCAGGACTGGCAGCAGATTTATTCCCTTCCAGTTTGTACTTTGCGTCTCCATTATGAAGAGTGTAAGAGACATTGACATTGATATTGTAGGTAAATGATAAGGTCTTGTTGTCCATGAATGTGGCCCCTGTGTGATCACAAATACTATAATATACAATGCGCGGCTCCTCTTTTCCAGAAATCCTGAATTGGTTCCTCTGTACAAATGGGTTTTCCCATCTCACTACGAGACTGTATATCACAGGAATCTGCAGTCACTGGGATTATTGGGGACAAAGCTTGTTTTTCCTATGGATCCTGAATATCTGGTCTCCTTCAGTGTTTTCCTTGCACAGGAGTGTGTGTGTCTCCCACTATACAGGGAACTGCAGCCACCACAATTAGTGATGAGCGGGCACTGCCATGCTCGGGTGTTCGGGTGCTCATAACCAGCAGTCGGACGCTCGGATGGGCTCAACTCATGTACCGAGTGTAATGGAAGTCAATGGAGACTCAAGCATTTGTCTGGAAAATCTAATGGAAAAATGCTTTGTGATGCCACCTGCGGGTAGCAGTAATGGGAGTACCGCCGCTGCTGAAGGGAGTACCAGGGAAGAGGGTGTGAAGCAGCAAGGTGCCAGTCCCTCCTCAGGTAGGGAAGGCCCCAGACTCTGGGGTATGGTGGATTTGGGAGGACAGGGTACAGGGATCAGGATACTCACTGCGGGTAGTGGTGGTGTTGGATAAGGTTTAGAAAGTAGACACACACACTGTAGGTAAACCAAAGTCTCTGAGTGCCACTGCCGCTGCAGGGAGCCCGTCCAAGTACCCGGTCCCACCAGTGTCACTTAGTGATTCGGAGCCTGCCTCCGTGCACTGTTTTGTGTCTGTGTGGGTCTCTATAGCTTGAAGCTGTAAGGTCCAGTTCTTCAGTTTTTTAAGTGAAGTCTTGCTCCTAAGGGCTGACACTTGGGACCTCAGTGGGTCGCTTTGTCTGGAAAACCCTGTCCCCCGCGTTGTGCTGATGCCCTCAGTCTCTGAGCTCCGGGAAGGTCCCTGAAGGCCCCTTTCCTCTGCAGGATGATAAATCAGCTCCTGACCTAGGGTCCTGTACCCAGTCGTGCTCGGTACCGATCAGCTGTGTTGGTCCCTCCCTGGTGACTGCAGTCCCTCCTAGACTGCGTCCGTCGCACCCCAGACTGACGTCCCTGAACCCGGTCACTGACTCCTCCGGTCCCGGACCACTGTCTGCGACCCAACTTCGATCTTTCTAGCTCCCCGGTAGCTTACACTTCAGCTCCTCTCACTTTGAGAGCTGTCACTAGTCTGACTTGGTCTCTCGCACCAGTCTGCCTGACCCCCTAGGTGGGTGGCCCCTGTTTCAATTCACATATATAGCTTGGTCCTTTGCTTCCCATACAAAGAAAGTTTTTTAACTGCAGGTTACACTGGTGTGTCTGACAGGTCGTGATGTGAGGTGTTGGTTGGGGTTTGTGGTGCTGATGGAAGTGACACTGGTTTCCTAGGTTCCTGGAACCATGGGGGGTAGGCCCTGCACCCTGGGTAGGGATGCAGTTCACTGTAGCACCCTGATGTATTCAGGGGCGCTACGACAATATCATATGTGACATGGAATTGGGATATAATTACTGATCCCCTAGTCGAGCTGCGTCCTCAGATCTAAATTTCCTGAATACAGAGAAGGATTGGATATTGATCTTCTTATTCCCTTCATGACGGGGCCAACTTCCATTTTTGTGCTGTATTTTCCTCCTCTTCTTTCTTTCTTTTCTATTTTTCTCTCTACTTGTACATATGAGGGTTTGGTTTTTTTGCGGGGCGACTTGCACTTTTGAATGACACCAATCATAATGTACTAGATTTTTTTTTATCCCCCATTTTCATGTATGGTGAAATTGTGAAAAAAACAAAAGAAAATCCTGCAACGCTGACATTTTTGTTTTTTGGGAATTACTTTAACAACATACTCTTTGGTAAAAAATATGACCTCCCAATAGGATTCTCCTGCTCAGTGCTATTACAACAACAGCAAACATGGCCATTTTTTAATTATTACTATTATTATTCTGGGAAAAAACTCTGAAGTTTTAACAAAAAAAAAAAATATTGGGGTGTTCCATTTTATGAGATTTGTAACATTTAAATTTTTCGGTCAATGTAGCCGTGTGATGGCTTATTTTTTTGCAAGGTGACGCTTGTATTGATACTATTTTGGGATAGATATACTGTTTTGATCGCTTATTACAGCATTTTGTGTAGTCTGGCAGCGAACAAAAGAAAATAAAATTGGTGTTTTTTAATTTGTTACTATGTTCACAAATCCGGTTAATTATTTTTATACTTTGATCTATCAGACTTTTCTGAAAGCCGCAATGCCAGATGTTTATTTTTTTAAAAATTCTTTATTTTTAATGGGGAAAAAGGGGGAGGGGGTGATTTAGGACCCTTTTTATCTTTTTTGTTGTATTACTCCCTTAGAGGATTTGAACCTGTGATCGTCTGATCCCTAGTACTATATAAAGCCGTAACACACCATTGCTCTATGTAGTAAGAATCACAGTCTGCTTTGACGCTCGGCTAAAGGCAGGGCTTCAAATGAGCTTCATAGTTAAAAGCATGAGGTCTTTAATAGTCTCCCAGCTTTCATAAGAATCCATCAGTGACCTACAATCATGTCAGGGGTGCGCCAATTGTCTCATATATTGACGTGTCCCCATATTGTCCGGCTGTTAAAGCCGCTGTCAGAGTTCGACAGTGGCATGTAACAGGTTGACAATCAGGGGCAGAGCTTCACACCACCTGAGGTTGTTCCTGCCTGTAACACACAGCCGTCACTTCCCTGGCATGGGTGACTTCACCCCATGATCCCTCTCCATGAACCCGCTACCGATTTGTACATTGAATGTTGGTAAGGGGTTAATGATAAAGTCTCATTTTGACTTTTTACTTCTAGAACTTAACTGTAATTCTATTATGGGACCAAAAAACCCGAGAAATACAACAGAGGATGGAGACTCAATGGAAATAAAGCAGCCGACAAAGATATAGGGGTGAAAATCAAATAATTTTATTAATG
Source organism: Anomaloglossus baeobatrachus (assembly GCF_048569485.1). Lineage (NCBI taxonomy): Eukaryota > Metazoa > Chordata > Amphibia > Anura > Aromobatidae > Anomaloglossus > Anomaloglossus baeobatrachus. The sequence continues at coordinate 83,011,072 of NC_134361.1, forward strand.
GGAGGAGGCGGGGGAGCAGGTAATTTTGATAAATGTCAAGGATATATTAGATCCAATGACTTCAGTTGATTCAGGGGAACGGAAAAAACTCATTCCCAACTCCACTTAGGAAAGTCAGACTAGTTCCCTGGATTAACGATTAAACACATTTTATTAATCCAGGGGAAGGCGAAAAAACCTCATTGAGCCATCGGCCAATTCAGCTTCAATTGAGGAAAAATTCCTTCCCGACTCCACGCATGGCAGTCAGACTAGTCCCTGAATCAATCACTAAATAATTGTATTATTGATTCGGGAGGTGGATGAATGGTGGGGGCAGAGGTGTTGATCCAGAGGAAGGAGAGAAAAAACCCCTTTATGACATCTGCCAATTTGTCCTAATATAAGGGGAAAAACAATCCTTCCTGGATCAAGTGCCCAGACGGATACTCACCTCATTCCCACCAAATGAAGATGTAAATCTGGCTCCAAGACAACATGCTGGTCTTCATCCTGGAATTGCTGGTCTTGGGTAGAATCCGTTCTTCACAGCCAAAGGAATCGATGTCTTGAGATGTCGAGGTCGGGCCAGAGGTCAGAGGATTCAGAGCCAAGAGACACAGGTAGAAATGATGTTATTCACGGCACTGAATCAGCAGAGAGGGTCGTTGTCCGGAGCGAGCCAAGGTCAGGCACACAAGCAGCGGGCGGAGGAGGCACAGGGTTCTGGGCAGGTGGCTCGGGTTCATCCTACTGTGTCCAGCTGGGTGGATAAAATGACTAGTCGGACACAGGGTGAAGAGGTGGTTTATCTTCCGGCCAATCCAGATGGTTCACTCCAGAACATGCTGCAAGAGAAAGAAATGTACAGAGATATAATAACAGCAGTTCCTGGTAATATTCTCACATTTCTAACTGCTGTTATCATCAAAGCATGGGAATCCTAAAATCTTTTTGTAATATGTTTTCACTTACATGGAAAGGTATAAAGGGGGGCCGTGCTCTCCTCTGCTCCAGTTCCTCCCAACAGATGGTGCCGAAAAATGGGTGGTCTCTGATGTTCCCTGACACTCCCAGGCGCGTCTCTGGATCCTTCCGTAGCAGCTTCTTTATTAGATGTTTCACGTCTACGTCTAGCCATGTTGGAAATTTTGGCTTTTCGGTGGTAATTGACTTGTAGACGGCTTGCTTCTGGGGGCCGTTGTAAAATGGGGAACGTCCAGATGACATTTTGGACACCACTATCCCCAGGCTCCACCAGTCTACTGCTGCAGTGTAGGATTTCTCCAGGAGCACTTCTGGGGCCATGTAGCGGAAAGTTCCCGTCCGTCCATAGATCTTTTTGGACGCGGTCAGTCCGTCTTTTGCCACCCCAAGATCTATAATTCGGGCGTGACCATCTTTATCCAGCATGATGTTGGCTGGTTTGATGTCTCTGCAAAGAAAAAAGAAAATGTATTACTTTGTCTTTATAACCACAGGACACATCTGAAAGGTGATACAAGAGAATGGTAAAAAATGCATCTCTTACCGATGGGCGATGCCATGGCCGTGGAGGAACTGGAGGCCACAAATTAACTCTGCTGTGATAAACCTGACGAGAGAATAGACTGTTTAGTATCAATGACATGAAATCATCCTAAGGATAAAACTTATTACAATCTCTAATATACCCTAATGACGGCCATTGTCCGAATGTTTCCATATTTCCCTATATTTTGCTATTTTTCATTGTTAGATACTCACCGTGTGGTCTCGATGTTCAGTTTGCCGCTCATTTCAATAAGTGACCCAAGGCTGCCACCGGACAAATACTCCATGATGAAATAGGCTTCGCTCTGGAAATAAAGCACAATATATAGATATTATCACTAGCTGCATGTAGTACATAGATTTCATGGTAAAGATGTCTGGAGCCCGGAGACCCCTCTGTACCTGAGATTGCAAAGCGGCATCCAGATGACTCACGAATGGGCAGTCTCTGGCCGCCCGGAGTATGCGCGCCTCTCGCCGTAGGGCTTTGGCATTGTCCTGTTTCTCAATGATCTTAATGGCCTTGTAGATGTTTTGGCCACGGACTGATGCCAGCACCACCTGAGGAAAACACAGGGAAAAAAGCCATTAAAGAGGCCACATTTTTTTCCCTCCCCTTCTTCCAAGAGGTATAACTTCTTATTTCTCCATTGACATAACCGTACAAGGAAGTTGTTTTTTGCTGGATAATTTGTCGTTTTGAATGACACCATCCATTTTACCATCCAATGTACTGAAAAAAGGAAATAAATTCTAAAATGGGGTAAAATTTGCTTAAAAGAAAATTAAAATATTCTGCCCTTAATTCTTTTGGATTTGTTTGTTCTGTGTTTGTTGTATGGAAACCTAAGTCTCCAGGTCAATATAATCACAGCTGTTGTAGCAGGATAAGGCACAGCCACAAAACTAGAAACGGAGGTGCACTTGTCGGTTTCCAAACCATATACATTCAAGTTAAACAAGGCACGCTTCAGGGTTTATTTTCAATGAAAACTGTATTTCTGAAACAATTATATGTTGTGAACATGTAACGTTTCGGCCACGTGATGGCCTTCATCAGACAACTCACATAAATGTAAATACTGGAGCAAATACACAAGAAGCAACGTGTATGGTACAGTAAATCAAAGCAGCGTCTGCAACTTATATAAAAACCAGGGTCAGTAGGAAGATAGCAATATCAGCAGTTTAGACAATATTATGCCAAAAAAGAGATGCACCTTGTAACAGGAGCCAGTGTCAGCATGGAATGGCGGTATAGAGCAGCGGTATCCACCGCTATGCAGTGTCTCAGACGCTGCTGTTTGTGTATTTGCTCCAGTATTTACATTTATGTGAGTTATCTAATGAAGGCCATCACATGGCCGATACGTCACATGTTCACAACAAATAATTTTTTTGGAAATAAAATTTCATTCAAAATAAACCCTGATGAGTGCCTAGTTTAACTTGAATATAATCACAGCAACATCAGATGTGTGGATTTTTAAAAATTATTTAAATTTTTTTTATTTTATTTTTTTTATTTTTTTACCTCCTTTGTAAACCTCTTAGATGATGTAGCTCCTTGACCCTCAGGGGATTTTCCCATTTTTCATTTTCGTTTTTTCCTCCCCCTTCTTCTGAGAGCCATAACCTTTTTTTAATTTTTCTTTCTATCTTTCCTTTTGTGGCTTATTTTTTGCGGGACGAGTTCTACTTTTGAATTAAAGCATTAGTGTTACCATATAGTGTACTGGAAAATAAGAAAAAAAATTCCAAGTGTGGTGAAATTGCAACTAAAGTGCAATTGCATGATTGTTTTTGGGGTGTTTTCTTTAACACATTCACTATATGGTAAAACTGATGTGTCTGTATGATGCCTCATGTCGGTACGGGTTCGTAGATGCCAAGCATGTATACTTTTACCTAAGTAGTGAGAAAAAATTCAGACATTTGTCCCCCCAATAAATAGTGATTTTTGTAACCATTTTCCAAGACTCGTAGAGTTCTCAGTTTTGTGCAGATGTTCCTTTTTGAGCGCCTGTTTTTACATTTGAAAGAAATCTGGCGAGCAAAAATCATAATTTTGGAGTTTGGAATCTTTTGTCGCCACGCCTTGTACTGATCAAATTAATTGATTTTATTTTTTACAAGATCGGGCATTTCTGAATGCGGTGGTACCAAATATGTATTGTTTTGTTTTTTTTTAAATTACTGTATTTTTCGCTTTATAAGACGCACTTTTGTTCCACCAAATTTTGGGGCAAAGTAGAGGGTGCGTCTTATAAGCCGAATATACGGGGGGGGGATGTATATATATATACATATATATATCCACTGCAGGGTCCAGGGGAGGTGGGGCAGCAGCTCTGGAGCGCTGCTGGGGGCAGGTGAATGCTGCGGCTGCAGCCTTTGATCTCCTGCTCCCGCTCATATAATATGCACTGCCGCTGTCCAGCAACACGGTGGTCCTGAAACAGCACCGCAGTGAGGGGCTGGGGCAGCGGTGCATATTATATGAGCCTGCGCCCCCCTGTGATCGCACATGACCCCCCTGTGTTAGATATGGCCCCCATGCTGCTGCTCATTCTAAAATAAAAAAGCTTTACTTACCCCCTCCAGCGTGTCTCCCGGTGTCCCTGCTTCCACTGTGATCAGGCAGGTACGCAGCGATGATCTTACTCTGCTGTGCCGATCACATGACTGGCACCAAGAACCAGGAAGTGGAGGAACAGAAGCACGGAGGGAGACAGGAGGGAGATCAGCGCTGGAGGAGGTAAGGAAAGAGTTTTTTATTTTACTATGAGCAGCAGCATGGGGGCGATATCTAACAGAGGGGAATGTGTGCAATCCATAGGGGGCCAAAGGCAGCACAGGGATACGTATGCAATCCATAGGGGGCCATAGGCAGCACAGGGATACGTATGCAATCCATAGGGGGCCATAGGCAGCACAGGGAACGTATGCAATCCATAGGGGGCCATAGGCAGCACATGGGAACGTATGCAATCCATAGTGGGCCATAGGCAGCACAGGGGAATGTGTGCAATCCATAGGGGGCCATAGGCAGCACAGGGGAACGTATGCAACCAATAGGGGGCCATAGGCAGCACAGGGGAACGTGTGCCATCATAAGGGGGCCATATCCAGATTAAGGGGGCTAATTTTAGGATGGGGGGGCTATGAGGGACATAAACCCTATATGATTTGTTAGACGGACATTGGCATTATAAGATGGACCCCATTTAACAATAATAAAAAAAATTCTCTTTTCCTTCACCAAATTTGGGGGTGCGTCTTATAATCAGGTGCGTCTTATAAAGCGAAAAATGCGGTAACTATTATTTTCAAAGGGGCGACAAGAGGCTAATTTGAACTTTTAGGGGTTTTTATTCTTATTTCTTTGAAACTTTTTTTTTCTTTTTTTAATTTGTTTTACTAGTTTCCCTAGGGGATTTTATGCCTGTGCATTTCTACTGATCAGAGCAGCATTGCTCTGATCAGCAGAAATGCATATCTCCTGTGTGTGTCGGTTCTCACATGAAGAGAGTCGTGGCTGCGTCAGTTGTCATTGGCTGACCCCGCACTATCATACCGGTGCTATAATATAGCTGGCATCTACCTCGAGTAATACTTACTTGGCCGAAGCTGCCTTCACCCAGCACCTGATGGTACTTGTAATCATTGATGTCAGGCTGGGTGTCAGATATTGGTGTTATAGCGGTGCTGGGTCCTAAAGGAATAAAATAAGGACTATAACATTAGTTTGTTTGGAAGAATTGTAATGAAGCATGTAGAGATTGTGAGAATAGAAAGCTGCAGAACTCATGTTTACCTGAAGTGCAGCACATATAAATGTATATGAAAAGTATATGAGGGGCTGCTGATGAGTTTTTGGCTTTACCCAAAAACAAGCGAGATAGGATGATGAAACTTTACATTTATTCCACATACTCTCCACTGATGTCAACACATTTCTTACATCGTTATTCCAAGTTCTGTAAGCCTAGCAAAAAGGATTTCAGTTGGGCCTCAAACCATACATCAATAGCAGCAGTGGCATCAAAAATGGTGTGAAATTTGGTATCTTTGAGGTGCTTCTTCAAGTTTGAAAACAAATGATAGTCAGAGGTACCTTGATCTGGTGAATAAGATGGTTGGTCAACCAGCTGGAAGCCCAGCTCTGCCAGTTTTGCCGTGGTTGCTTGTGCAGTGTGAGCGGAGGTGTTGTCTTGCAGGAACAAGATTCCTTTGGACAGCTTGCCACGCCTTTTGGCCTTCAGAGCTGTCTTCATTTGGTCCAAAATGTAATACCTTGCATTGATGGTGGAACCCTTTTGAAGGTAGTCCACTAACAGCATGGCCTCCTTATCCCAGAACACAGACGCCATCACCTTAGTGACTGATTTTTGCACCCTGAACTTCTTTGGACGAGGAGAATCACTATGCCTCCACTCTTTTGACTGCTGCTTGTTTTCAGGGTCATACAAATAAATCCAGGTCTCATCCATAGTGACTAGTCAATCCAAGAAGTTCCTATTAGTCCGGAAATGCTGACAACTGGAGCGGGAAGTTGTCACTCACTTGCTCCTCTGATCTGTTGTCAAACATTTGGGGACCCACTTTGCAGATAGATTCTTCATATTCAAATGTTCATGGATAATGACACAAACACGTTCAGAGGAAATCCCCATGTTGTCTGCTATTACTTTAGCTGAAATGCGTCGATCACTCCTCTCAGTTGCTGTGAATATCGCATTAGACTCTGGCATTTTGTTTTCTCGCGAGCGTAGAACACTGTTGCCATAAGCAACAAATACAAAATTTTGAAAACATATTAGACACATAAGGCTTTTATGTGATGTAACATTCGTTACCATAGAAAGAAAAAAATCACAAAGCCAAAGACTTATCAGCAGCCCGTTGTATCATGGCCATTATACAGTGGTGTTTGCATGTTTGTGAACCATTCAGAATTTTCCGTATTTCTACATAAATTTGATCTAAAATTACATCAGATTTCTGAAAAGTTCTAAAACTAGATAGAAAAACAAAGGAGTGAAAAATAATAGGACATTGTAATTTTTAATAACGTAATTCACTTGTCTGTGAGAGGCAAAAGTATGTGAACCTTCAGAAATAGCAAATAATGTGAAGGTGAAATTAGTTTGGTGTTTTCAGTCAATGGGACGACAATCGGGTGTGAGTGGGCGCCTGTTTTATGTAAGGAGAAGAGATCTAATAAAACCTAATCATCACAACACACGTCTGTGGGAGTTTATCATGGCGGGAATTAGGGGATGTGTGAGACCCTCACAAGAAAAGCTGTAGATCATCAATAAACCTGTAGAGGATTATACACCCGTCTCTCACATATTTAATAATTGGATCATTTTGCTCTTTTTAAAAATTACAAAAACTATTATTTTTTTAATATTATTTTGGTTCTTTTTATTTACTTTAAGGACTTGTGTGAAAATCTGATGTAACTTTAGGTCACATTTATGCAGAAATATGGAAAATTATGAAGGGATCACAAACTTTGAAACAGCACTGAATTCTCAGAAACACCTACAAAATTCTCAGGGATTCCAATACCACGATCCAAAAATGTATGACTCCACACAAAAATGAGAATAAAACAATAGCTTTATTTAGATGACAAACACACAAATTGACAATAAAATTACTTTGAGACAAGGATGAGGATACACAATACCAGAGCAAGTGACAAAATTGCCAGAAAACCATTAAAACAATATGACAATGGCATGAATGTGATATAATACATATGTAGAATAATATTACTTCAGAGGTTTTTACCAAATATTTGAGAAGAAAAAAAGTATTACACATATATCACTGAAAATCAGGTCATGAAACTTACTATGTATATGTAGAATAATAAAATGAAATACTTAATTGAAATTTATAAATGTAGGACTTTTTGATGCTCAATTCAACAATATTAATTATGTGTATATACAGTATATATATATATATATATATATATATATATAATCGCCAACTCGTATAAAATCAAATTATTTGTAAAGGCAAATTTTAAAAAATAATGAATCATAAATCACTGTATAAATATTTAATTAAAGTGCAAATGCTTATAATGCAAAACATGTGCATGTCAAGTAGGAATATTGCAAGAATTTTTACATATGTGACTACACATAGGAGAGCAGTTATAGAAATCAGGATCCTATGGACCCGGTAATCGTACACCAATGTTTTTTCCAGAATTAGGCCCGTTTCACAAGTCAGTGAAAAACAGTGACGTTTTTCACTGGCGTGTAAAACATGCACATGTCCCTGCGTGTGCCGTGATTCACGGCACACGTGGGTTGTCTAAGTGCAATCCGGGCTCCGTTCTCCGTGGCCCGTGATTGCACTTAGAAAACAACTCACCTGTGCGCGCTCCCGCTGTCCATGGTGCTGATCGCTCCCGCGGTGCAGCATCCGGCCGGCGGTGACCCCCGCAGCAGCTGCTTCCGGGTCGGCTGTGTCGCGCATAATGAATATGCGCGACAATAATGAGCCGGCTCAGAAGCAGCAGGGAGAACGGGCTGCAGAGGACATCGCTGGACGCCGGGTGAGTAAAAATGATTTTTGTTTTAAAAGCACGTTTTTTTGTGGCACGTGTTTCACGGACCACACCACTGCGTGGTCCGTGGAACATCAGTGATGCCAGAAAAAAATGGACATGTCTCCGTGCGGCAATCACGCACACGCGGGTACGCCGCACGGAGACACGTGCAGTGAAAAATCACTGACGTGTGAGCAGACCCATTCATTATAATGGGTCTGCGTATGTCAGTGATTCTGGTACGTTTTAAAAAAAGCACAAACGTACCAGAATCACTGACGTGTGAAAGGGGCCTTAAGGAGAACTAAATTTAATAGTCCCAACTACACTTTGATAGATGCACTAAACAGCAGTGGTAAAAAAAGAAAACCTCCAAATTCTATTCTGCAAAGTAGAGCAATGTGCATACCAATTCAAAAGATATATATCGCAAGACTAATAAATGCCAATATAAAATGCCAACTGTTTGATAACAATGTAAAGTAACTACTGCTCGCATGGCCACAGCATTCAATGGGCCACTCAATAGAAAGAAGGGGTGTAACCATACTTAAATAGTAATGGGGAAGGTAAAAGTCACAAGTACAAAAACCCTATCCCCCGTGCCATATAATGCTGCTCCATACTGAATAATGGATAAATATTCACAGGCAAATATTCATGTAAATAAACATTGCTATAGTTAGTCTGCCACTGGGAACCCCCTGACACATGTTTCGTTGCACCACTGAACATGTTACACCTCTAGCTCCATCTATATTATCATAGGACTTGTACACACATAATATCATGGAGAAAGGCTGGACCTACTGATACAAGGGCAGGTTACAATATTGTGGTATCATAATTGTACACAGGTAAGACTTATAAGGTGCAGGTCACACTGGTACATGTAATGCACCATACTAAGTAACAGTCAGATATATTATGACCTGCCCTTTTACCAAATAATCAGACAGCGCTGACACATTTTATAACATTTTTCAAATTTACATCAAAACCACATTGGAGTATTCCATGGAATAGAGTCCGAGCTTCATTAATAAAACAAGAAACTTTTATTCATTTTTCCCACATTTCAGACATTAACCTTCTACCTAAAGTTCTGACCGGAAACTTTGTACAATCCTGTTACTAACAACACAATAAAACATATATGGACTGCACTAGGAAATCCTCAACCTCACTGCAATGTATGACCCGGGCAATGCATTAATATCTATAGTCACATATACTTGTAGTAACATCTGACACATGGGACTTGTCTAATCCTCCTCATATTGGTTATAAATCTAGAACTACCACCACATTGTAGATGAGACGTGAATGTGTCTCCTACCTGCTCTTGGCTCTTCATCCTCCAACTCTCTGGCATTGGGTCCAATAATCCTCTTCTTCTTCTTGATGTCTTCCTCGGGGCTGTCTTCTCTCTTCCTCTTCTCTTGTCCTCTCTCCTCTTCTCTCCTCTTCTCTCATCTTCTCTTCTTCTTCTCTCATTTTCGCATCGCTTTCTTGTCCATTGGACGTCATTTTGAAATTCTCTCGCAGAGCAATCCGAACTATCTTCTGCACAAGGCCGTCGACAGTTAGAAAGTGAGCGGCAGTTGAGCGCATGCCAGTCACATGACCTCTGGATGGAATTCTCAGTGGGCACCGGCCATGTTGGAGCTTGGCAAGTGCCCACTGTATTGTAGACATCATGAGTGGCATCTAGGGTGCAGATACATATAGAAATTCATGGGTGGGTTTTTGGTTAATGTGATATTAAGAAAAAACAAAAACCAAGATGGAAGTTGATATTTTATGGCTTTTATATCTGAATTTTCAGTGGTTCCCATATTTCATTCCTTCTCTAATGGGGTTTAATTATAGATAAAACTGATGGGAATGTGGACAGTTTGAGAAAAAACAGAAATGAGATAATCCTTGTGAGGGGCAGCGTTGTCTAATACTCAAAGGCCTTGATTTATAAAGAACAGGGTTGTTAGTTAACTCTATACTTCGAATGGAGAGGGTAGTACAACTAAAAGAAGTTGTATAAGATCTGGGGGGCGGTTGGGTACCCCGGGCCTTCCCTCCTCGGCGTTACTGCAGGACAGTGTGGGGACCAGGTCCTTCTTCTTGTAAGTGGTTGATAAATCTACTGGAATCGGGTGTAATGAGTATTGCTGGACACATATGGTCGCTAAAGATGTTGGGTAAATTATATTATGGGTATTCATCGCTACGTGTGACACCCCGGGAACGATGAACAACAGCTTACCCGAGTCCTCCGGCAACGAGGTGGGTGTGACGTAATGCAGCTGGTCTCCGCCCCTCCGTTTCTATTGGTCACCCGTCGCTGTGACGGCGCACGAACCTCCCCCTTAACAAAGAGGTTGTTCGCCGCCCACAGCGACATCGCTAGGAAGATAAGTACGTGTGATGGGTGTTAGCGATATTGTGCCCCACAGGCAGCAATTTGCCCGTGACGCACAAACGACGGGAGCGGGTGCTTTCAAGAGCGACCTCGCTAGCGAGGTCGCTGCGTGTAAAGCAGTCTTTAGGCTAAAGGGGGCTTTACACGCTACGATATCGTTAATGCGAAGTCGTTGGGGTCACGGATTTTGTGACGCACATCCGGCCGCATTAGCGATGCCGTTGCGTGTGACACCTATGAGCGATTTTACATCGTCGCAGAAACGTGCAAAATCGCTCATCGGTGACATGGGGGTTCATTCTCAAATATCATTACTGCAGCAGTAACGAAGTTGTTCCTCGTTCCTGCGGCAGCACACATCACTCTGTGTGACGCCGCAGGAACGAGGAACCTCTCCTTACCTGCCTCCCGGCCACAATGCGAAGGAAGGAGGTGGGCGGGATGTTACGTCCCGCTCATCTCCGCCCCTCGGCTTCTATTCGGCGGCGGTTCAGTGACGCTGCTGTGACGTCGCTGTGACACTGAACGAACCGCCCCCTTAGAAAGGAGGCGGTTCGCCGGTCATAGCGACGTCGTCGGGCAGGTAAGTAGTGTGACAGGTCTGGGCGATGTTGTGCGCCACGGGGAGCGATTTGCCCGTGTCGCACAACAGATGGGGGCGGGTACCCACACTAGCGATATCGGTCCCGATATCGCAGCGTGTAAAGCGGCCTTTACACTTAGGGGATAGGTGATGGAGTTAAGCGCGGAAAGAAGGTAGGCCACATAAGGGATTGCAGTGTAACTGGTTTCTTTACTCACAGCGTTATTATGCCGAGGAAGACTGGTTCTAACCACTGGTCCCCTTAGTCCCAGTGCTTGTGTGGTAACCTGGTGGCTTTTTTCCCCTGCACCTTTCTCTAGTTGGTGGGTCCCCGTGGCTTGGAGCGTCTGGGGGTCCCCTCCTGGTAGTCTCCCAGTCTTTAGTCTGTACGACAGCTGTTTGAACCCTGTAGGGTTGTCTGTGTTCTGTTCCGGTCTCTGGTTCTACCGTCACTGCTGATGCCCCCAGACTTTACGGTCAATGAGGTCCTGGATGGTCCCCTCACTGTGCAGATTTTATCAGGTCTGCCTGGAGCGTTTGCCTGGCCTAGGATTCTGTACCCCGTTGGTGCTATGGTTCCGGGAGTACTCCACCGGCAACCACACGCCTGGGCCCTCAGGTCACCATTTCACTCTCCTGTCAGTGCGGTTACGTCCTTCTCCTCTCACTTCCACTTACTGACTGTCCGACCCCTCCTCCCTGGTTGTCGTCTACTGGACTGGATTGGCTCCATCAGTAGATGGCCATCCATTGGGTCCAACTATAGTCTGTCACCAGTCCTTGGGGAAGGGAAAAACAGGGATTATATATGTGTTTTGGTGTTACCAGCACTGGTCTTCTGGGTTCCTGGGGGCAGGCCCTGCATCTTTGACAGGATGCAGTACCTTGTAGCTCCTGATGGGTTCAGGGGCGCTACATTTGGGCCTCTCGGAATCAATCCCTTATTTTACAGGTTAAATGTTTTGTCTTCTTTTAACCTTGAAACTATAAAATTGTTCATGAAACTAGACTTTTAACCCTGGAAAATAAAACATTTCTCAGATGATGATTTAAACTTTTATTTCGACTCCACCAATGTCTGTCATCAGCTCCCCACAATCCGGGACACATTCATACACGATTCTGCTCCTGAGAAGTGATGCTGCAGAGAAGAAGAAAAATATACAATAAATTATTTTATACCTCGATGTGGACTTTATAAATGTGAAGAACGTGTCCAAGGACAATGCAGTCATACGAGTTTTCTACCTGGCATTATAGACCTCAGGGGTTCCAGGCTTATATAAATCACATATTTGGTATCGCCGCTTCCAAAATGAACTGGTCTATAGATATGTCACACTAGTTATCTCCTTCAGTGAACATCATAAAAAAATGTACTCTTTTAAATTAACGGACAATGTGCACTATGAAAATATTTGTATATATATATATATATATATATATAAAAAAAATGTGTCAAAAAATAAACAGCGTAAAAAATAAATTCTTGATCTGCTGGTTTGTCTATTCTGCCTTCCAAAGATTGCAGTAAGGTGCGGCTCACATTTATCCTGCGCTCTATGCTGAGCACTTACACTGGGGTTCCAGTGTAAAAATCTCTGTAAATACGTAATTCAGACATTACCACTGATAGAAGATTCACTGAAATTAGGCAGATGGAGTCACTTTGGACTGTGACTGGCCTATGATTCAATTATTTAATTATTTAATTATTGGGGAGGGTGTTATGATCCAGAACCATGGAAGATCACAATAGACCATTGGCAAAAAGGTGACAAGAGCATTGGCAACTAATCTGGCCGCCATCCCCTTCCTAACCATCAACACTAGAAGTAGCTGAGGGCTGAACTAACATCGTATGCACCGCAAACCCAGCCGGAGAACTAGCTATCCTAAAGGAAGGAAGGAAGGAAGGATGAATAACTCTCTGCCTCAGAAATAGACCGCAAAAGATATAGCAAGCCCCCCACATTCAAAGACTACGGTGATATAGGAAAATACAATACTCAGATGGATGATAGGATTAGCAAAGGTGAGCACCCACTAACTAAATAGGAAAAAATAGGAAAGAGGCTAATGGTGGCCAGAGAAAAACCCTACAAAAACCCAAATACCTGATAGTACAAAAAGGTCCTCAGATCGCACGATCTTTACTCCGTCCTATATCGGGCGCCCTTGTCAAACCAATGAACAGAAAACAGGAACAATTAAAAATTCGAGAAGCAACAAACACATGGACTCATAGGAGCAAAAACTCCAAACATAGCTGCAGGGAGCTACCCAGCAAAGCAACAGAGAGGGAAGAAAGATTCCTGCATACAAATAAGCTGACAATAACCACAATAATTGACAACCCAGATAAGAACAAAAGAACAAAACAACTTAAGAAAGAACCAAGCATTTATCTGCGGTAGCTGTGGTCTGGAGCAAGATAAAAAGGCTGGGGAACTACAGAACAAATGATAACAAGCCCAGACAGCCATGAAGCAAAAGCTTAAATAGGCAGAGAGTTAGCAATGGAAACGCCCATTGCTCCAGCACACCTGGTCTCTGTCCAAATCATTCCTGGCCACAAGAGGGAGCCTCACAGCAGCAAAAGCATAACTGACATTCACAACGGGAGGGTGTTTGGGTATTGCTCGATTTATACATTTTAATATATTTTATAAATCTAATAATTTTGAGCAGTGTATCCCCTCACCTGTCTGATCAATAGGTTAATGGTCAAAATTCCTCCATTATTGGTTGGTTGGTTTGTTTGTTTTTTCAAGTGATTTTCTTTTGGTCTTTTTAATGGGTATTGAATAAATAAATTTTATTGAGTTTTGTAAAATAAAAAATAAATAATTGGTACAATATACTCTGTTTCCTGGGTTTTTTTTTATTTTATAATCTCTTGAGTTAAGACACCAGAAATATTATCTTTTTTAGGACCACATCACATTTGAAGTGACTTTGTGAGGCTAAAGGCCGCTTTACACGCTGCGATATCGGTACTGATATCGCTAGCGTGCGTACCCGCCCCCATCGGTTGTGCTACACGGGCAAATCGCTGCCCGTGGCGCACAACATCGCGCGGACCCGTCACACTACTTACCTGCCTACCGACGTAGCTGTGACCGGCGAACCTCCTCCTTATTAAGGGGCAGTTCGTTCGGCGTCACAGCGACGTCACTAAGCGACCGCCCAATAGAAGTGGAGGGGCGGAGATGTGCGAGACGTAACATCCCGCCCACCTCCTTCCTTCCTCATTGCGGGCGGACGCTTGTAAGGTGAGGTTCCTCGTTCCTGCGGTGTCACACATAGCGATGTGTGCTGCTGTAGGAGCGACTAACTACATCGTACAAGCAGCAGCGATAATCGAGAATACGTGGGCATGTCACTGATGAGCGATTTTTAACGTTTTTGTGACGATTCAAAATCGCTCATAGGTGTCACACGCAACGACATCGCAAAAGCGGCCGGATGAGCGTCACAAATTCCGTGACTCCAACGAGATCGCTTGAGCCCCATTTTGGAAACTAGACCCCTCAAGGGATTTATATTGATGTTTGGTGAGCCCCTTTAACACACAGGGGCTTCACAGAAGTTTAGAACATTAAACCATGAAAATATAAAAAATATTTTTTACCACAAAATTGTTAATTTAACCATGTAGCTTTCTTTTTCAGAAGGGTATCAGAAAAAATTGCACAATAAAATTTATTGTGCAATTTATCCTGAGTACGTCAATACCCCATATGTGGTGGAAACCAACTGTTTGGGCACACAGCAGGTCTCGGAAGGGAAGGCGCGCCATTTGAATTTTAGAGCGCACAGTTGTCTAGAATAGAGAGCAGACGCCATGTTGTGTTTGGGGTGCAGCGCCCCACGGCCCTCAGGGGTTACTCGTCACCAGGCCAGTGGTATGTGGGGTTGCTGTGACTGGCCTGACCCAGCTCCGTGGCCCCGTCGGCTATAATGAAGACAAACAGGCGAGTGCAAGGTGTCCAGTGTAGGGGGGATGGAAGGAGGGTGAATGGTCACTGGAAAGCGTCACCGGTTGCAACGGTGACTGGGGTCTTGGCCTTCTCCACTGCGGTCCCTTCCTACGAATTTTCCTCTTCCAGGAGCGGTGTTGGATGGGAATGGGGGATGGTTTTTCAGCACCACCCGTGGTGCACGGCCAGGAATTCAGCCACCACTGCGAGATGTGGCTCTTCCCCGGGGCTGATGTTGATGCAGCTCAGGTAGCCCAGCTCCCCACAGGCAGAGCAAGCCACAGGAGGAAATGGTGGCGACAGGAGGAGAAGGGCCGTTGGCGCCGAAGCACAGAGCGACGGCGATGATAATAAGGGACTGAGGCAACAGTTGTGGGTCTAGGTTTTTTACTCACAGTTCTCATGATGCTGCCCTCAGGGTATCGGCGGTCACTGCCGTACTGGTCCCCAGGATGAACCAGACGTCACCACCGCTGTTGTGGAGCGTGTGAGACCTTCCTCCTCTGTGCTGACATGTGGGTTCCCCGTAGCCTGAAGCAATTTGGGGACTCCGCCGACTGTGTTAAGTGTCCTGTCCCGTATGTAGGTGACGCGGGTCTTGGATCCTATATGTCACTGTGCTACGGGTAAATGGGTAGTGGACGATGGGACTTGGAATCCGCTTCCCCTGCAGTATTGATAGAGTCTGTGAAGGTTTCCCTAACCGAGGGCTCTGCACCCCGACTGCGCTGTCACTGTGGGAACGGTGAGGTTTAACCTCAGCTACCATGTCTCCTCTGTCTCAGCAGCATCACCAGGTTGTTCTCCTACTTCTCCATGTTCTCCCGGTCTCTTCTAGTCTGCCCGGTTATCACGGAAGGCGCTCTGAAGCACTCCTTTCCGTGGCCATGGTACTACGAGTCCATATTGTTCTGGTACTCTCTCTCCTTCCCCCGGAATAGCTCTAAAGCACTGGATCAGCACACCCCGCAGGGACCTGTTGTTCCTTCTCCGTGTCAGACTGACCTGATTAGAAACTGTTTGTGTTTGCTCATTTAGTCTGACGCCCCCACTCTTGGAATGACTGTTAATGCCCAGTCACACACAACGACTTACCAGCGATCCCGACAATGATACGACCTGATAAGGATCGCTGGTAAGTCGTTGGGAGGTCGCTGGTGAGATGTCACACAGTCAGACCTTACCAACGACGCAGTAGCGATCAGCGACCTGTATAACGATCTCGGCGGGCGTTGGGACCGTGTTAGGAGTTGTTGGTAGGTGTCAAACACAGCGATGCCTCCTGCCCAGCAGGACATCACCTTTGAAAAAAATGGTCCGGACCATTCGGCAACGACACACATAACGAGATCGCTGGCGAGATCATTGCTGCATCACAGAAACTGTGACTCTCGTTAGCGATCTCGTTGTGTGTGACGGGACCTTTAGGCTGTGTGTGCACGCTGCGTAATTACATGCATTTACGCTGCGTTTATCACTGCAGCGTAAATGCATGTGTCCTGCGTCCCCTGCACAATCTATGAAGATTGTGCATGATACGTGCGCACGTTGCTTTTATGAACGCAGCGATTTAGGTGCTAAAATTTTGACCCAAATCCGTGCTTTCATAAATGCAGCACGGCAATTAATTTGTGCGTTCTGGATGCAGCTCCCGCTCTGTCTATGGTGGGGGCAGCAGCCATAGCGCATGAATTCGGCTTTTTTTCCACAGAAAAACTGCATCTATTATGCAGTGTTTCTGCAGCAATTTGAAGCGCGCATGTGCTGTCAAATCGCTGCAGAATATTCAGCAGGTACGTGCGCATGAGCCCTTAGTGGTGGGAATTCCCCAGGCGGTCTGACTTCCTGTGTTGTATATCTACCGTAGCTGACTCATGGGCTGGGGATTGTGTGAGCTCCAAACACCAGTGGTTAACCTCTTCTTACCTGGATCAGTACCACACCTTAACACAGATGTAGTCCCCTATGGCGAGTGAGGCCTCAGGGGCGCCACAGAGGAGCCATCCATGTGAGGTCTTGTTTTTTGCGGGACTAGTTGACGTTTCTATTGGTTCCATTTTCGACCACATAACATTTTTGGATTGTTTTTTATTTTCATTTTTAGTATGTAGAATTAACATGAAACAGTAATTCAGGATTTTTTTTTTTTTTTTTAATTTATGCCGTTCACTGTTTGGTAAAAGTAACAGCACAGCTTTTTTCTTCGGGTCAGTACGGTTACACCGATACCACATTTATATAATTTTTTTATGTTTTGCTGCTTTTACGCAATAAAAACATTTCTTTATAAAATAGGATATTTTTGCATTGCTGAATCCTCAGAGCTGTAACTTTTTTCTTTTTCCGCTGATGGAGCTGGGTGGCGCCTCGTTTTTTGCGGGACAAAATGTAGTTTTCAGTAATGCCATTATTGTTTATGTTAATTTTTTTTATTGCGTTTTATTCCACTTTTTTTCTGCAGTATAATGAAAAATAATTTTTTGATGCTATTTGTTTTTTTTAAAACTAATTCACTGAATGGGTTAAATAGTGTGACAGTTTTATAGATCAGGCCGGGCCGGACGTGGTGATACTAAATATGTGCATTTTTTTTGTTTATTTTTATATAAATAAATGTATTGTTTTTTTTTGTCTTAGTGCAAGTTTTTTTTTTACTCGTCTTTTCTTTCTTACCTGGTCCCTATATGGGACTTTCACTTTTCCTAGTCTGATCGCGGGTATAATGCATTATACTGGCAGTGTCAGGGGGCAGATCACCCATCAGATCTCACAGGCCACCATAGATGGCAGACTTGGAGTCATGTGACCTCCGGTTGCCATGACAACTCTAGGTCCTGCGTGATGGTGACGCAGGAGACCCGGGAGAGGTAAGAGAAGCCGCTCGCTGTACCTCTGAGACCTCTATGTGCCGTGATCACTATTTATCACAGCAGATAGATGATCGCAAAGGGTTAACATCACCAGGACCTGATCCAATCAGATCAAATACAGTTCTGCACCGGAAACTGGGTGATGGCGGCATGCAGGGGGCGCAATCCCCTCCTGACTGCAGACCGTAGATAAACGTCGGATCTGCACAAAGCCCAGCAGAAGCGAACTATCTTATCTATTGTCGGCGGTCCTGAAGCGGTTCATTTTCATTTTGGTGAGAGACGCCCTTTAAAGGGAATCTGGCATCAGACTTTTTGCATTATGCAGGGGCAGAGACCCTGATTCCAGTGATGTATGATTCCTGGCTGCTTGCTGCAGGTTTGATAAAATCACAGTTTTATCTGCTGCAAATCCAACAGTTCTTTGATTGCTGATATGTGTATATGCCCCTAGCCCCAGGGCCGGCGTCAGCACGCGGCAAACCCGGGCAAATGCTGGGGCACTGGACAGCCGGGGGGACCTACTCGCGAGTGCTGGGGACCGCAGTCCTCCGCAGGAAACTGAGGCTGCTGTCCCTTTAAGGCTGCTTTCACACCTCTGGTTTTAGGAGAGCCGGCTCTAAAACCTATGCAACGGATGCGGCGACTAAACCGCATCCTTTGCATACGTTTTTTACATGCGGCCCATCCGGTTTTTGCCGCTTGCGGCAGGCTACTGAGCATGCGCAGTGGAAAAAAACGCATACGGCGGCCGGATGTGGTGTTTGCCGCAGGACGCCGCATGTGGCGTCCATAGGCATGCATTGCAAATCACGCCGCATCTGCTAGATGCGGCGCGATGCGTTTTTTTTTGCCAAAAAAACGTGCCAGGCAACGTTCCATCCAGCCACCGCATCGGCTAAATCTGCCGCATGCGGCAAAAAACGGACGGAACGCAAGCCCATGCGGCACAATACGGCACTAATGTAAGTCTATGCAAAAAAAACGCAACCGGCGGCAAAAAAAAAGGTTGCGTTTCTTCTGCAAAGCGCCGGAGTGTGCCGCACAGGCAAAAACGGATGTGTGAAAGCAGCCTAAGGTGATGCATCCTCCTGGTGTGAACTTCATGTGTGGGCGGAGCTTCAGCGCAACGTCCTGCTCCAGTCCCACAGCACAGATGAAGGAGGTGCAGTACAAGCCAGCGACCCCCAGCACAGCACTGCCCACCGGCGCTGTGTGGGCCCCCTCTCCACCAGTAATTTTGAGCGATATGTTCTACACCCCTCCGCCCCACCTGATCTGTATGTGCCCTGAGTCCCCGCCCCCTACTTTATGGACCCCAGTGAGTTGTATGGGTTTCTCCCCCTCCGAGAGGTATGTCCTGGGCCCCAGAGCTGTGTGGCTGTGTGTTCGGGCCCCCCATAGCCGCGTGTGTGGGGGCCCCAGAGCTGTGTGGCTCTGTGTTCAAGCCCCCCAGAGCCACGTGTGTTGGGGCCCCAGAGCTGTGTGGCTGTGTGTTCGGGCCCCCCAGAGCCGCGTGTGTGGGGGCCCCAGAGCTGTGTGGCTGTGTGTTCAAGCCCCCCCAGAGCCGCGTGTGTGGGGCCCCCAGAGCTGTGTGGCTGTGTGTTCAAGCCCCCCAGAGCCGCGTGTGTGGGGGCCCCAGAGCTGTGTGGCTGTGTGTTCGGGCCCCCCAGAGCCGCGTGTGTGGGGGCCCCAGAGCTGTGTGGCTGTGTGTTCGGGCCCCCCAGAGCTGCGTGTGTACATTTCTCAGATGTCCCATCATAAGCTACAACCCCCTGCATTGTATGGAGATAACTACAACTGTGTGTGTGTGTGTGTCTGGGTGGAGCAGAGCCGAGTGCGTGTCTGTGTTGCTCAGAGCCAAGTGCGTGTCTGTGTGAAGCAGAGCCGAGTGCGTGTCTGTGTGGAGCAGAGCCGAGTGCGTGTCTGTGTGGAGCAGAGCCGAGTGCGTGTCTGTGTG
Source organism: Anomaloglossus baeobatrachus (assembly GCF_048569485.1). Lineage (NCBI taxonomy): Eukaryota > Metazoa > Chordata > Amphibia > Anura > Aromobatidae > Anomaloglossus > Anomaloglossus baeobatrachus. The sequence continues at coordinate 83,030,979 of NC_134361.1, forward strand.
GAGCAGAGCCGAGTGCGTGTCTGTGTGGAGCAGAGCCGAGTGCGTGTCTGTGTGGAGCAGAGCCGAGTGCGTGTCTGTGTGGAGCAGAGCCGAGTGCGTGTCTGTGTGGAGCAGAGCCGAGTGCGTGTCTGTGTGGAGCAGAGCCAAGTGCGTGTCTGTGTGGAGCAGAGCCGAGTGCGTGTCTGTGTGGAGCAGAGCTGAGTGCGTGGCTGTGTGGAGCAGAGCTGAGTGCGTGTCTGTGTGGAGCAGAGCCGAGTGCGTGTCTGTGTGGAGCAGAGCCGAGTGCGTGTCTGTGTGGAGCAGAGCCGAGTGCGTGGCTGTGTGGAGCAGAGCTGAGTGCGTGTCTGTGTGGAGCAGAGCCGAGTGTGTGTCTGGGTGCAGGAGAGCCGAGTGCGTGTCTGGGTGCAGGAGAGCCGGGTGCATGTCTGGGTGCAGGAGAGCCGAGTGCGTGTCTGTGTGGAGCAGAGCCGAGTGCGTGTCTGGGTGCAGCAGAGCCGAGTGCGTGTCTGGGTGCAGCAGAGCCGAGTGCGTGTCTGGGTGCAGCAGAGCCCAGTGCGTGTCTGGGTGCAGCATAGCCAAGTGCGTGTCTGGGTGCAGCAGAGCTTTGTGTGTCTGAAGCAGAGCTGTGTGTATGTGTGTAGCAGAGATGTGTGATATATACTCTGGACAGCAGAGCTTTGCAAATATGTGCAGTTAGGGCAGTGCAGCAGAGATGTGTGTGCAGCAAAGCTGTGTGTATATATAGACTTTGGACAGCAGAGATCTGTATGTGTGCAGTAGAGCTGTATGTGTGTGTGTGTCTGTATATATATATACATATATATATATATATATATATATGCAGCAGAGCTGTGTGTGTGTGTTTGTATCTGTACATATGCAGCAGAGATGTGTGCAACAGTGCTATCAGGCTGTGTGTGTATCTGTGTAGCAGAGCTGTGTGAGTGTGTATGTATGGAGCAGAACTGTGAGTGTGGCACCCCATAGCCATCTGTGCGCCCCCCCCCCGAGCCGTATGTGCAGCCCCCAAGAGCAGTATGCAACCCACCCCAGTAATGTGTATACCCCCAGAGCTGTTTGCTACTCCAGTAACATCTATGCCCTCCAGTAATGTCTATGCCCCCCTGCCCCTCCTGTGATGTATGTATTGTAGCCCCCAGCCCCACTTGTGATGTGTATATACAGCAGTGTCAGTGTGCACTGTAAGCTGCCATGTCTGATAGTGACGACCATCATGCAGAACAGCCACATGCCCAGGAGGAGCTGTATGGAGACTAGCAGGAATGTGTCTGTATGTATGTACGATGTGTATCTCTGTATGTCACTGGATATGACTCTGTATAGATTTGTCTGTTTATAAGTATTTTTGTGAGTTTGTCTTCAAATATATATATATATATATGTACATACAGTTAGGTCCAGAAATATTTGGACAGTGACACAATTTTCGCTAGTTGGGCTCTGCATGCCACCACATTGGATTTGAAATGAAATCTCTACAACAGAATTCAAGTGCAGATTGTAACGTTTAATTTGAAGGTTTGAACAAAAATATCTGATAGAAATTGTAGGAATTGTACACATTTCTTTACAAACACTCCACATTTTAGGAGGTCAAAAGTAATTGGACAAATAAACCAAACCCAAACAAAATATTTTTATTTTCAATATTTTGTTGCGAATCCTTTGGAGACAATCACTGCCTTAAGTCTGGAACCCATGGACATCACCAAACGCTGGGTTTCCTCCTTCTTAATGCTTTGCCAGGCCTTTATAGCCGCAGCCTTCAGGTCTTGCTTGTTTGTGGGTCTTTCCGTCTTAAGTCTGGATTTGAGCAAGTGAAATGCATGCTCAATTGGGTTAAGATCTGGTGATTGACTTGGCCATTGCAGAATCTTCCACTTTTTTGCACTCATGAATTCCTGGGTAGCTTTGGCTGTATGCTTGGGGTCATTGTCCATCTGTACTATGAAGCGCCGTCCGATCAACTTTACGGCATTTGGCTGAATCTGGGCTGAAAGTATATCCCGGTACACTTCAGAATTCATCCGGCTACTCTTGTCTGCTATGTCATCAATAAACACAAGTGACCCAGTGCCATTGAAAGCCATGCATGCCCATGCCATCACGTTGCCTCCACCATGTTTTACAGAGGATGTGGTGTGCCTTGGATCATGTGCCGTTCCCTTTTTTCTCCAAACTTTTTTCTTCCCATCATTCTGGTACAGGTTGATCTTTGTCTCATCTGTCCATAGAATACTTTTCCAGAACTGAGCTGGCTTCATGAGGTGTTTTTCAGCAAATTTAACTCTGGCCTGTCTATTTTTGGAATTGATGAATGGTTTGCATCTAGATGTGAACCCTTTGTATTTACTTTCATGGAGTCTTCTCTTTACTGTTGACTTAGAGACAGATACACCTACTTCACTGAGAGTGTTCTGGACTTCAGTTGATGTTGTGAACGGGTTCTTCTTCAGCAAAGAAAGTATGCGGCGATCATCCACCACTGTTGTCATCCGTGGACGCCCAGGCCTTTTTGAGTTCCCAAGCTCACCAGTCAATTCCTTTTTTCTCAGAATGTACCCGACTGTTGATTTTGCTACTCCAAGCATGTCTGCTATCTCTCTGATGGATTTTTTCTTTTTTTTCAGCCTCAGGATGTTCTGCTTCACCTCAATTGAGAGTTCCTTAGACCGCATGTTGTCTGGTCACAGCAACAGCTTCCAAATGCAAAACCACACACCTGTAATCAACCCCAGACCTTTTAACTACTTCATTGATTACAGGTTAACGAGGGAGACGCCTTCAGAGTTAATTGCAGCCCTTAGAGTCCCTTGTCCAATTACTTTTGGTCCCTTGAAAAAGAGGAGGCTATGCTTTACAGAGCTATGATTCCTAAACCCTTTCTCCGATTTGGATGTGAAAACTCTCATATTGCAACTGGGAGTGTGCACTTTCAGCCCATATTATATATATAATTGTATTTCTGAACATGTTTTTGTAAACAGCTAAAATAACAAAACTTGTGTCACTGTCCAAATATTTCTGGCCCTGACTGTATGCCTGTATGTATCTGTGTATGTGTGTGTCTGCTTGTGGATGGGGCCCACTGAGACTCTTCCGCCCGGGGCCCACAAAAACCTGGAGCCGGCCCTGCCTAGCCCACACCACTGATTGACAGGTTTCTGTATGCACTGTGCATAGGCAGAAAACTGCCAAATGGTGGGGGCGGCGTTACACAGAGATCATGAATATGGAGGACTACATGGCTACAGGTTTACTAGTCCTCTACTGATAATCTGTTGCTGATAAAATTGTGATTTTTTTAAAACTACAGGAAGCAGCCCAGTAATTGACACCACTGGAATCAGGGTCTCTCCTCCTACATTATGCTGCTCTCAGATGTCAGGGTCTAGGTGTGCACTATGGTTTGTTTTCTTTATGTTAATGTGTGGCATTCTGTATGATTTTACCAGGACTCATTGACATTGGAGGCACGTGGCCGCTACTGATGATGTCCCCCCTGAGGAGACCACTGACCTGGAGAATAAAGCCTTGTTACACGGACTAAGGGCAAATACCTCCCAATGGTTTCCAATGCCAGGTGGCTATTGAAATCAATACCGGTAAGAGGAGGCACAGACAATTGGCAGGTGACCGTACCAGATTAATTCATTCCCTACTAAATTTTTGGCAAGAAATTAGAACATGTGTGGCACACAGGGGTCAGGGGTCATAAGGGCACGGTAGTGTCACGTACCTGCGTTACTCGTCACCGGGCCGGTGTGATGATCTGGGATGTCACGGTGGCCTTCTCGGCTTCGTGCCCCGAGGTGTACCCCAATAAGGAAGGTAGTTGATGTTGGTAGTAGTAGGATAAATGTCGTGTGGTATGCGTCCAGTGATTTAGCCGCCGCTGCTGTCGCTGTCTTCCGGGGCAGATGATAGTAGCAGCCAGAGATGATATCGCTCCCCATAGGTGGATCGGGCCCCGGGGAGGATGATGAGAGAATTAGTGATGGTGTTGTGCATGGGGCGGCGGCACTGGTAAGAAAGAGTCCAAACCAGTTGCTGCGGTTCCAGGTGGTTTACTCAGTCTTTAGTGCCGCTCACCTGAGTAATACCGGTCACCTGCTGTGCTGGGCTCCGTGGAACCCAAATGCTTTCAGAGGTCAGTCCGGTGTGGTGCTCAGTGAGTTCCTTTCTCCTGGCGCCGTGTGTGTTGGATCCCCGAGGCTTAAAACTACTTGGGGACCCCAGTTTGTCTTTAGTAGTAGTCTTTTCCCTATTTGCAGGTGCTGCGGCTTCACGCTGGGGCCGGGTGCTTTCCAAGGTCCCCGATCCTATCTTGGCACTGTGCTTTCGGACTCTTTGTGGCCGGGGAAGCGTGAAACCTCCCCGTCCCGGCAGATTCTGGAAAACCAACTTGATGACTGATCTTGACTAGGGTCCAGCACCCTGCATGGTGCCGGTTCTGAGGGAGCAATGAAGCTCTCCCCTCGGCAACCACATGAACTCCTGTGTCCCACCAGAGCACCTGTGAGACATGTCTGCTCCTTTCCTCTCCTGCCGGAGAACTCTCTCTAACTGTTGTGTTGGCTCCTAACTCCCCTTAAGTGGCCGTCCCTCCCTGGGTTCCTATCTCTAGTGGGTGGTGCCCCCCATGTTTGAAGGCAACCTTAAGACCCCACCCTAGCCCGGTCACCATTGGGGAGGGCAACCTGGTTGTGTATTTGTGTAAGTGGTGAAACCGGTACCGACCTCCTCTGGATCCGGGTGCAGCATTACCCTTAAATCAGGTGCAATACTCTGTAGCGACTGAAGCCTCAGGGGCGCCACACATGAACCCGACACCAAGAAATGGACAAAGTGAAGAAACGTAGACAAATAGATTAGCCAGAGAAAATTAGTGCAGCAGATGGCACACATCACACTTCCCTCTGACATTGGAGATATCCAGCAGTGCCATCAGCTCAGGACTGGCAGCAGATTTATTCCCTTCCAGTTTGTACTTTACATCTCCATTATGAAGAGTGTAATAGACATTGACATTGATATTGTAGGTAAATGATAAGGTCTTGTTGTCCATGAATGTGGCCCCTGTGTGATCACAAATACTATAATATACAATGCGCGGCTCCTCTTTTCCAGAAATCCTGAATTGGTTCCTCTGTACAAATGGGTTTTCCCATCTCACTACGAGACTGTATATCACAGGAATCTGCAGTCACTGGGATTATTGGGGACAAAGCTTGTTTTTCCTCTGGATCCTGAATATCTAGTCTCCTTCAGTGTTTTCCTTGCACAGGAGTGTGTGTGTCTCCCACTATACAGGGAACTGCAGCCACCACAATTAGTGATGAGCGGGCACTGCCATGCTCGGGTGCTCGGGTGCTCATAACCAGCAGTCGGACGCTCGGATGGGCTCAACTCATGTACCGAGTGTAATGGAAGTCAATGGAGATTCAAGCATTTGTCTGGAAAATCTAATGGAAAAATGCTCGAGTTCTCCATTGACTTCCATTATACTTAGTTGCTTGAGTTGCACCCATTGAGTGTCCAACTGCTGGTTACGAGCACCGAGCCCCCGAGCATGCTCAGATCCGGGATCATGGCTCGAGAGGGGGTCTGGACCCAGCTTGGCGGACACTTTGATCCGTAAAAGGGGGTTATTTACAGGGGAAAAGTTTGTGACACCACCTGTGGGTAGCAGTAATGGGAGTACCGCCGCTGCTGGAGGTTGTACCAGGGCAGAGGGTGTGAAGCAGCAAGGTGCCAGTCCCTCCTCAGGTAGGGAAGGCCCCAGACTCTGGGGTATGGTGGATTTGGGAGGACAGGGTGCAGGGATCAGGATACTCACTGCGGGTAGTGGTGGTGTTGGATAAGGTTTAGAAAGTAGACACACACACTGTAGGTAAACCGAAGTCTCTGAGTGCCACTGCCGCTGCGGGGAGCCTGTCCAAGTACCCGGTCCCACCAGTGTCACTTAGTGATTCGGAGCCTGCCTCCGTGCACTGTTTTGTGTCTGTGTGGGTCTCTATAGCTTGAAGCTGTAAGGTCCAGTTCTTCAGTTTTTTAAGTGAAGTCTTGCTCCTAAGGGCTGACACTTGGGACCTCAGTGGGTCGCCCTGTCCCCCGCGTTGTGCTGATGCCCTCAGTCTCTGAGCTCCGGGAAGGTCCCTGAAGGCCCCTTTCCTCTGCAGGATGATGAATCAGCTCCTGACCTAGGGTCCTATACCCAGTCGTGCTCAGTACCGATCAGCTGTGTTGGTCCCTCCTAGACTGCGTCTGTCGCACCCCAGACTGACGTCCCTGAACCCGGTCACTGACTCCTCCGGTCCCGGACCACTGTCTGCGACCCAACTTCGATCTTTCTAGCTCCCCGGTAGCTTACACTTCAGCTCCTCTCACTTTGAGAGCTGTCACTAGTCTGACTTGGTCTCTCGCACCAGTCTGCCTGACCCCTAGGTGGGTGGCCCCTGTTTCAATTCACATATATAGCTTGGTCTTTTGCTTCCCATACAGAGAAAGTTTTTTAACTGCAGGTGAGGTTACATATAGGATAGGGACCCCAAAAATAGAGATTACCTTGGCCTTGGTTTTGGGGCTCTTTTGCATTGATCAATACAATGGCTAAACATCTCTTATATTCCTATTATTCATAGCAGTTATGCATGTTTCATTTTTTCATGTTTTTCACTTTTTCAGATAGTTCATTGTATTTCTCAGTCTAGTATTCCCAGAGCAGTTTTGCTTTTCATCATTCCCATATACAGTGTGACTTGTGTGCAGCTCTTTATCCTATTGCAATCCACTGGTGTGCCTGACAGGTCGTGATGTGAGGTGTTGGTTGGGGTTTGTGGTGCTGATGAAAGTGACACTGGTTTCCTAGGTTCCTGGAACCATGGGGGTTAGGCCCTGCACCCTGGGTAGGGATGCAGTTCCCTGTAGTACCCTGATGTATTCAGGGGCGCTACGACAATATCATATGTGACATGGAATTGGGATGTAATTACTGATCCCCTAGTCGAGCTGCGTCCTCAGATCTAAATTTCCTGAATACAGAGAAGGATTGGATATTTATCTCCTTATTCCCTTCATGACGGGGCCAACTTCCATTTTTGTGCTGTATTTTCCTCCTCTTCTTTCTTTCTTTTCTATTTTTCTCTCTACTTGTACATATGAGGGTTTGGTTTTTTTGCGGGGCGACTTGCACTTTTGAATGACACCAATCATAATGTACTAGATTTTTTTTTATCCCCCATTTTCATGTATGGTGAAATTGTGAAAAAAACAAAAGAAAATCCTGCAACGCTGACATTTTTGTTTTTTGGGAATTACTTTAACAACATACTCTTTGGTAAAAAATATGACCTCCCAATAGGATTCTCCTGCTCAGTGCTATTACAACAACAGCAAACATGGCCATTTTTTAATTATTACTATTATTATTCTGGGAAAAAACTCTGAAGTTTTAACAAAAAAAAAAAATATTGGGGTGTTCCATTTTATGAGATTTGTAACATTTAAATTTTTCGGTCAATGTAGCCGTGTGATGGCTTATTTTTTTGCAAGGTGACGCTTGTATTGATACTATTTTGGGATAGATATACTGTTTTGATCGCTTATTACAGCATTTTGTGTAGTCTGGCAGCGAACAAAAGAAAATAAAATTGGTGTTTTTTAATTTGTTACTATGTTCACAAATCCGGTTAATTATTTTTATACTTTGATCTATCAGACTTTTCTGAAAGCCGCAATGCCAGATGTTTATTTTTTTAAAAATTCTTTATTTTTAATGGGGAAAAAGGGGGAGGGGGTGATTTAGGACCCTTTTTATCTTTTTTGTTGTATTACTCCCTTAGAGGATTTGAACCTGTGATCGTCTGATCCCTAGTACTATATAAAGCCGTAACACACCATTGCTCTATGTAGTAAGAATCACAGTCTGCTTTGACGCTCGGCTAAAGGCAGGGCTTCAAATGAGCTTCATAGTTAAAAGCATGAGGTCTTTAATAGTCTCCCAGCTTTCATAAGAATCCATCAGTGACCTACAATCATGTCAGGGGTGCGCCAATTGTCTCATATATTGACGTGTCCCCATATTGTCCGGCTGTTAAAGCCGCTGTCAGAGTTCGACAGTGGCATGTAACAGGTTGACAATCAGGGGCAGAGCTTCACACCACCTGAGGTTGTTCCTGCCTGTAACACACAGCCGTCACTTCCCTGGCATGGGTGACTTCACCCCATGATCCCTCTCCATGAACCCGCTACCGATTTGTACATTGAATGTTGGTAAGGGGTTAATGATAAAGTCTCATTTTGACTTTTTACTTCTAGAACTTAACTGTAATTCTATTATGGGACCAAAAAACCCGAGAAATACAACAGAGGATGGAGACTCAATGGAAATAAAGCAGCCGACAAAGATATAGGGGTGAAAATCAAATAATTTTATTAATGGGAGGAGGCGGGGGAGCAGGTAATTTTGATAAATGTCAAGGATATATTAGATCCAATGACTTCAGTTGATTCAGGGGAACGGAAAAAACTCATTCCCAACTCCACTTAGGAAAGTCAGACTAGTTCCCTGGATTAATGATTAAACACATTTTATTAATCCAGGGGAAGGCGAAAAAACCTCATTGAGCCATCGGCCAATTCAGCTTCAATTGAGGAAAAATTCCTTCCCGACTCCACGCATGGCAGTCAGACTAGTCCCTGAATCAATCACTAAATAATTGTATTATTGATTCGGGAGGTGGATGAATGGTGGGGGCAGAGGTGTTGATCCAGAGGAAGGAGAGAAAAAACCCCTTTATGACATCTGCCAATTTGTCCTAATATAAGGGGAAAAACAATCCTTCCTGGATCAAGTGCCCAGACGGATACTCACCTCATTCCCACCAAATGAAGATGTAAATCTGGCTCCAAGACAACATGCTGGTCTTCATCCTGGAATTGCTGGTCTTGGGTAGAATCCGTTCTTCACAGCCAAAGGAATCGATGTCTTGAGATGTCGAGGTCGGGCCAGAGGTCAGAGGATTCAGAGCCAAGAGACACAGGTAGAAATGATGTTATTCACGGCACTGAATCAGCAGAGAGGGTCGTTGTCCGGAGCGAGCCAAGGTCAGGCACACAAGCAGCGGGCGGAGGAGGCACAGGGTTCTGGGCAGGTGGCTCGGGTTCATCCTACTGTGTCCAGCTGGGTGGATAAAATGACTAGTCGGACACAGGGTGAAGAGGTGGTTTATCTTCCGGCCAATCCAGATGGTTCACTCCAGAACATGCTGCAAGAGAAAGAAATGTACAGAGATATAATAACAGCAGTTCCTGGTAATATTCTCACATTTCTAACTGCTGTTATCATCAAAGCATGGGAATCCTAAAATCTTTTTGTAATATGTTTTCACTTACATGGAAAGGTATAAAGGGGGGCCGTGCTCTCCTCTGCTCCAGTTCCTCCCAACAGATGGTGCCGAAAAATGGGTGGTCTCTGATGTTCCCTGACACTCCCAGGCGCGTCTCTGGATCCTTCCGTAGCAGCTTCTTTATTAGATGTTTCACGTCTACGTCTAGCCATGTTGGAAATTTTGGCTTTTCGGTGGTAATTGACTTGTAGACGGCTTGCTTCTGGGGGCCGTTGTAAAATGGGGAACGTCCAGATGACATTTTGGACACCACTATCCCCAGGCTCCACCAGTCTACTGCTGCAGTGTAGGATTTCTCCAGGAGCACTTCTGGGGCCATGTAGCGGAAAGTTCCCGTCCGTCCATAGATCTTTTTGGACGCGGTCAGTCCGTCTTTTGCCACCCCAAGATCTATAATTCGGGCGTGACCATCTTTATCCAGCATGATGTTGGCTGGTTTGATGTCTCTGCAAAGAAAAAAGAAAATGTATTACTTTGTCTTTATAACCACAGGACACATCTGAAAGGTGATACAAGAGAATGGTAAAAAATGCATCTCTTACCGATGGGCGATGCCATGGCCGTGGAGGAACTGGAGGCCACAAATTAACTCTGCTGTGATAAACCTGACGAGAGAATAGACTGTTTAGTATCAATGACATGAAATCATCCTGAGGATAAAACTTATTACAATCTCTAATATACCCTAATGACGGCCATTGTCCGAATGTTTCCATATTTCCCTATATTTTGCTATTTTTCATTGTTAGATACTCACCGTGTGGTCTCGATGTTCAGTTTGCCGCTCATTTCAATAAGTGACCCAAGGCTGCCACCGGACAAATACTCCATGATGAAATAGGCTTCGCTCTGGAAATAAAGCACAATATATAGATATTATCACTAGCTGCATGTAGTACATAGATTTCATGGTAAAGATGTCTGGAGCCCGGAGACCCCTCTGTACCTGAGATTGCAAAGCGGCATCCAGATGACTCACGAATGGGCAGTCTCTGGCCGCCCGGAGTATGCGCGCCTCTCGCCGTAGGGCTTTGGCATTGTCCTGTTTCTCAATGATCTTAATGGCCTTGTAGATGTTTTGGCCACGGACTGATGCCAGCACCACCTGAGGAAAACACAGGGAAAAAAGCCATTAAAGAGGTCACATTTTTTTCCCTCCCCTTCTTCCAAGAGGTATAACTTCTTATTTCTCCATTGACATAACCGTACGAGGAAGTTGTTTTTTGCTGGATAATTTGTCGTTTTGAATGACACCATCCATTTTACCATCCAATGTACTGAAAAAAGGAAATAAATTCTAAAATGGGGTAAAATTTGCTTAAAAGAAAATTAAAATATTCTGCCCTTAATTCTTTTGGATTTGTTTGTTCTGTGTTTGTTGTATGGAAACCTAAGTCTCCAGGTCAATATAATCACAGCTGTTGTAGCAGGATAAGGCACAGCCACAAAACTAGAAACGGAGGTGCACTTGTCGGTTTCCAAACCATATACATTCAAGTTAAACAAGGCACGCTTCAGGGTTTATTTTCAATGAAAACTGTATTTCTGAAACAATTATATGTTGTGAACATGTAACGTTTCGGCCACGTGATGGCCTTCATCAGACAACTCACATAAATGTAAATACTGGAGCAAATACACAAGAAGCAACGTGTATGGTACAGTAAATCAAAGCAGCGTCTGCAACTTATATAAAAACCAGGGTCAGTAGGAAGATAGCAATATCAGCAGTTTAGACAATATTATGCCAAAAAAGAGATGCACCTTGTAACAGGAGCCAGTGTCAGCATGGAATGGCGGTATAGAGCAGCGGTATCCACCGCTATGCAGTGTCTCAGACGCTGCTGTTTGTGTATTTGCTCCAGTATTTACATTTATGTGAGTTATCTAATGAAGGCCATCACATGGCCGATACGTCACATGTTCACAACAAATAATTTTTTTGGAAATAAAATTTCATTCAAAATAAACCCTGATGAGTGCCTAGTTTAACTTGAATATAATCACAGCAACATCAGATGTGTGGATTTTTAAAAATTATTTAAATTTTTTTTATTTTATTTTTTTTTATTTTTTTACCTCCTTTGTAAACCTCTTAGATGATGTAGCTCCTTGACCCTCAGGGGATTTTCCCATTTTTCATTTTCGTTTTTTCCTCCCCCTTCTTCTGAGAGCCATAACCTTTTTTTAATTTTTCTTTCTATCTTTCCTTTTGTGGCTTATTTTTTGCGGGACGAGTTCTACTTTTGAATTAAAGCATTAGTGTTACCATATAGTGTACTGGAAAATAAGAAAAAAAATTCCAAGTGTGGTGAAATTGCAACTAAAGTGCAATTGCATGATTGTTTTTGGGGTGTTTTCTTTAACACATTCACTATATGGTAAAACTGATGTGTCTGTATGATGCCTCATGTCGGTACGGGTTCGTAGATGCCAAGCATGTATACTTTTACCTAAGTAGTGAGAAAAAATTCAGACATTTGTCCCCCCAATAAATAGTGATTTTTGTAACCATTTTCCAAGACTCGTAGAGTTCTCAGTTTTGTGCAGATGTTCCTTTTTGAGCGCCTGTTTTTACATTTGAAAGAAATCTGGCGAGCAAAAATCATAATTTTGGAGTTTGGAATCTTTTGTCGCCACGCCTTGTACTGATCAAATTAATTGATTTTATTTTTTACAAGATCGGGCATTTCTGAATGCGGTGGTACCAAATATGTATTGTTTTTTTTTTTTTAAATTACTGTATTTTTCGCTTTATAAGACGCACTTTTGTTCCACCAAATTTTGGGGCAAAGTAGAGGGTGCGTCTTATAAGCCGAATATACGGGGGGGGATGTATATATATATACATATATATATCCACTGCAGGGTCCAGGGGAGGTGGGGGCAGCAGCTCTGGAGCGCTGCTGGGGGCAGGTGAATGCTGCGGCTGCAGCCTTTGATCTCCTGCTCCCGCTCATATAATATGCACTGCCGCTGTCCAGCAACACGGTGGTCCTGAAACAGCACCGCAGTGAGGGGCTGGGGCAGCGGTGCATATTATATGAGCCTGCGCCCCCCTGTGATCGCACATGACCCCCCTGTGTTAGATATGGCCCCCATGCTGCTGCTCATTCTAAAATAAAAAAGCTTTACTTACCCCCTCCAGCGTGTCTCCCGGTGTCCCTGCTTCCACTGTGATCAGGCAGGTACGCAGCGATGATCTTACTCTGCTGTGCCGATCACATGACTGGCACCAAGAACCAGGAAGTGGAGGAACAGAAGCACGGAGGGAGACAGGAGGGAGATCAGCGCTGGAGGAGGTAAGGAAAGAGTTTTTTATTTTACTATGAGCAGCAGCATGGGGGCGATATCTAACAGAGGGGAATGTGTGCAATCCATAGGGGGCCAAAGGCAGCACAGGGATACGTATGCAATCCATAGGGGGCCATAGGCAGCACAGGGATACGTATGCAATCCATAGGGGGCCATAGGCAGCACAGGGAACGTATGCAATCCATAGGGGGCCATAGGCAGCACATGGGAACGTATGCAATCCATAGTGGGCCATAGGCAGCACAGGGGAATGTGTGCAATCCATAGGGGGCCATAGGCAGCACAGGGGAACGTATGCAACCAATAGGGGGCCATAGGCAGCACAGGGGAACGTGTGCCATCATAAGGGGGCCATATCCAGATTAAGGGGGCTAATTTTAGGATGGGGGGGCTATGAGGGACATATACCCTATATGATTTGTTAGACGGACATTGGCATTATAAGATGGACCCCATTTAACAATAATAAAAAAAATTCTCTTTTCCTTCACCAAATTTGGGGGTGCGTCTTATAATCAGGTGCGTCTTATAAAGCGAAAAATGCGGTAACTATTATTTTCAAAGGGGCGACAAGAGGCTAATTTGAACTTTTAGGGGTTTTTATTCTTATTTCTTTGAAACTTTTTTTTTCTTTTTTTAATTTGTTTTACTAGTTTCCCTAGGGGATTTTATGCCTGTGCATTTCTACTGATCAGAGCAGCATTGCTCTGATCAGCAGAAATGCATATCTCCTGTGTGTGTCGGTTCTCACATGAAGAGAGTCGTGGCTGCGTCAGTTGTCATTGGCTGACCCCGCACTATCATACCGGTGCTATAATATAGCTGGCATCTACCTCGAGTAATACTTACTTGGCCGAAGCTGCCTTCACCCAGCACCTGATGGTACTTGTAATCATTGATGTCAGGCTGGGTGTCAGATATTGGTGTTATAGCGGTGCTGGGTCCTAAAGGAATAAAATAAGGACTATAACATTAGTTTGTTTGGAAGAATTGTAATGAAGCATGTAGAGATTGTGAGAATAGAAAGCTGCAGAACTCATGTTTACCTGAAGTGCAGCACATATAAATGTATATGAAAAGTATATGATGGGCTGCTGATGAGTTTTTGGCTTTACCCAAAAACAAGCGAGATAGGATGATGAAACTTTACATTTATTCCACATACTCTCCACTGATGTCAACACATTTCTTACATCGTTATTCCAAGTTCTGTAAGCCTAGCAAAAAGGATTTCAGTTGGGCCTCAAACCATACATCAATAGCAGCAGTGGCATCAAAAATGGTGTGAAATTTGGTATCTTTGAGGTGCTTCTTCAAGTTTGAAAACAAATGATAGTCAGAGGTACCTTGATCTGGTGAATAAGATGGTTGGTCAACCAGCTGGAAGCCCAGCTCTGCCAGTTTTGCCGTGGTTGCTTGTGCAGTGTGAGCGGAGGTGTTGTCTTGCAGGAACAAGATTCCTTTGGACAGCTTGCCACGCCTTTTGGCCTTCAGAGCTGTCTTCATTTGGTCCAAAATGTAATACCTTGCATTGATGGTGGAACCCTTTTGAAGGTAGTCCACTAACAGCATGGCCTCCTTATCCCAGAACACAGACGCCATCACCTTAGTGACTGATTTTTGCACCCTGAACTTCTTTGGACGAGGAGAATCACTATGCCTCCACTCTTTTGACTGCTGCTTGTTTTCAGGGTCATACAAATAAATCCAGGTCTCATCCATAGTGACTAGTCAATCCAAGAAGTTCCTATTAGTCCGGAAATGCTGACAACTGGAGCGGGAAGTTGTCACTCACTTGCTCCTCTGATCTGTTGTCAAACATTTGGGGACCCACTTTGCAGATAGATTCTTCATATTCAAATGTTCATGGATAATGACACAAACACGTTCAGAGGAAATCCCCATGTTGTCTGCTATTACTTTAGCTGAAATGCGTCGATCACTCCTCTGCTCTCAGTTGCTGTGAATATCGCATTAGACTCTGGCATTTTGTTTTCTCGCGAGCGTAGAACACTGTTGCCATAAGCAACAAATACAAAATTTTGAAAACATATTAGACACATAAGGCTTTTATGTGATGTAACATTCGTTACCATAGAAAGAAAAAAATCACAAAGCCAAAGACTTATCAGCAGCCCGTTGTATCATGGCCATTATACAGTGGTGTTTGCATGTTTGTGAACCATTCAGAATTTTCCGTATTTCTACATAAATTTGATCTAAAATTACATCAGATTTCTGAAAAGTTCTAAAACTAGATAGAAAAACAAAGGAGTGAAAAATAATAGGACATTGTAATTTTTAATAACGTAATTCACTTGTCTGTGAGAGGCAAAAGTATGTGAACCTTCAGAAATAGCAAATAATGTGAAGGTGAAATTAGTTTGGTGTTTTCAGTCAATGGGACGACAATCGGGTGTGAGTGGGCGCCTGTTTTATGTAAGGAGAAGAGATCTAATAAAACCTAATCATCACAACACACGTCTGTGGGAGTTTATCATGGCGGGAATTAGGGGATGTGTGAGACCCTCACAAGAAAAGCTGTAGATCATCAATAAACCTGTAGAGGATTATACACCCGTCTCTCACATATTTAATAATTGGATCATTTTGCTCTTTTTAAAAATTACAAAAACTATTATTTTTTTAATATTATTTTGGTTCTTTTTATTTACTTTAAGGACTTGTGTGAAAATCTGATGTAACTTTAGGTCACATTTATGCAGAAATATGGAAAATTATGAAGGGATCACAAACTTTGAAACAGCACTGAATTCTCAGAAACACCTACAAAATTCTCAGGGATTCCAATACCACGATCCAAAAATGTATGATTCCACACAAAAATGAGAATAAAACAATAGCTTTATTTAGATGACAAACACACAAATTGACAATAAAATTACTTTGAGACAAGGATGAGGATACACAATACCAGAGCAAGTGACAAAATTGCCAGAAAACCATTAAAACAATATGACAATGGCATGAATGTGATATAATACATATGTAGAATAATATTACTTCAGAGGTTTTTACCAAATATTTGAGAAGAAAAAAAGTATTACACATATATCACTGAAAATCAAGTCATGAAACTTACTATGTATATGTAGAATAATAAAATGAAATACTTAATTGAAATTTATAAATGTAGGACTTTTTGATGCTCAATTCAACAATATTAATTATGTGTATATACAGTATATATATATATATAAAAATGTACAATCGCCAACTCGTATAAAATCAAATTATTTGTAAAGGCAAATTTTAAAAAATAATGAATCATAAATCACTGTATAAATATTTAATTAAAGTGCAAGTGCTTATAATGCAAAACATGTGCATGTCAAGTAGGAATATTGCAAGAATTTTTACATATGTGACTACACATAGGAGAGCAGTTATAGAAATCAGGATCCTATGGACCCGGTAATCGTACACCAATGTTTTTTCCAGAATTAGGCCCGTTTCACAAGTCAGTGAAAAACAGTGACGTTTTTCACTGGCGTGTAAAACATGCACATGTCCCTGCGTGTGCCGTGATTCACGGCACACGTGGGTTGTCTAAGTGCAATCCGGGCTCCGTTCTCCGTGGCCCGTGATTGCACTTAGAAAACAACTCACCTGCGCCCGCTCCCGCTGTCCATGGTGCTGATCGCTCCCGCGGTGCAGCATCCGGCCGGCGGTGACCCCCGCAGCAGCTGCTTCCGGGTCGGCTGTGTCGCGCATAATGAATATGCGCGACAATAATGAGCCGGCTCAGAAGCAGCAGGGAGAACGGGCTGCAGAGGACATCGCTGGACGCTGGGTGAGTAAAAATTATTTTTATTTTAAAAGCACGTTTTTTTCTGGCACGTGTTTCACGGACCACACCACTGTATGGTCCGTGGAACATCAGTGATGCCAGAAAAAAATGGACATGTCTCCGTGCGGCAATCACGCACACGCGGGTACGCCGCACGGAGACACGTGCAGTGAAAAATCACTGACGTGTGAGCAGACCCATTCATTATAATGGGTCTGCGTATGTCAGTGATTCTGGTACGTTTTAAAAAAAGCACAAACGTACCAGAATCACTGACGTGTGAAAGGGGCCTTAAGGAGAACTAAATTTAATAGTCCCAACTTCACTTTGATAGATGCACTAAACAGCAGTGGTAAAAAAAGAAAACCTCCAAATTCTATTCTGCAAAGTAGAGCAATGTGCATACCAATTCAAAAGATATATATCGCAAGACTAATAAATGCCAATATAAAATGCCAACTGTTTGATAACAATGTAAAGTAACTACTGCTCGCATGGCCACAGCATTCAATGGGCCACTCAATAGAAAGAAGGGGTGTAACCATACTTAAATAGTAATGGGGAAGGTAAAAGTCACAAGTACAAAAACCCTATCCCCCGTGCCATAAAATGCTGCTCCATAGTGAATAATGGATAAATATTCACAGGCAAATATTCATGGAAATAAACATTGCTATAGTTAGTCTGCCACTGGGAACCCCCTGACGCATGTTTCGTTGCACCACTGAACATGTTACACCTCTAGCTCCATCTATATTATCATAGGGCTTGTACACACATAATATCATGGAGAAAGGCTGGACCTACTGATACAAGGGCAGGTTACAATATTGTGGTATCATAATTGTACACAGTTAAGACTTATAAGGTGCAGGTCACACTGGTACATGTAATGCACCATACTAAGTAACAGTCAGATATATTATGACCTGCCCTTTTACCAAATAATCAGACAGCACTGACACATTTTATAACATTTATCAAATTTACATCAAAACCACATTGGAGTATTCCATGGAATAGAGTCCGAGCTTCATTAATAAAACAAGAAACTTTTATTCATTTTTCCCACATTTCAGACATTAACCTTCTACCTAAAGTTCTGACCGGAAAGTGTCACTTTGTACAATCCTGTTACTAACAACACAATAAAACATATAAGGACTGCACTAGGAAATCCTCATCCTCACTGCAATGTATGACCCGGGCAATGCATTAATATCTATAGTCACATATACTTGTAGTAACATCTGACACATGGGACTTGTCTAATCCTCCTCATATTGGTTATAAATCTAGAACTACCACCACATTGTAGATGAGACGTGAATGTGTCTCCTACCTGCTCTTGGCTCTTCATCCTCCAACTCTCTGGCGTTGGGTCCAATAATCCTCTTCTTCTTCTTGATGTCTTCCTCGGGGCTGTCTTCTCTCTTCCTCTTCTCTTGTCCTCTCTCCTCTTCTCTCATCTTCTCTTCTCTCATTTTCTCATCGCTTTCTTGTCCATTGGACGTCATTTTGAAATTCTCTCGCAGAGCAATCCGAACTATCTTCTGCACAAGGCCATCGACAGTTAGAAAGTGAGCGGCAGTTGTGCGCATGCCAGTCACATGACCTCAGGATGGAATTCTCAGTGGGCACCGGCCATGTTAGAGCTTGGCAAGTGCCCACTGTATTGTAGACATCATGAGTGGCATCTAGGGTGCAGATACATATAGAAATTCATGGGTGGGTTTTTGGTTGATGTGATATTAAGAAAAAACAAAAACCAAGATGGAAGTTGATATTTTATGGCTTTTATATCTGAATTTTCAGTGGTTCCCATATTTCATTCCTTCTCTAATGGGGTTTAATTATAGATAAAACTGATGGGAATGTGGACAGTTTGAGAAAAAACAGAAATGAGATAATCCTTGTGAGGGGCAGCGTTGTCTAATACTCAAAGGCCTTGATTTATAAAGAACAGGGTTGTTAGTTAACTCTATACTTCGATTGGAGAGGGTAGTATAACTAAAAGAAGTTGTATAAGATCTGGGGGGCGGTTGGGTACCCCGGGCCTTCCCTCCTCGGCGTTACTGCAGGACAGTGCGGGGACCAGGTCCTTCTTCTTGTAACTGGTTGATAAATCTACTGGAATCGGGTGTAATGAGTATTGCTGGACACATATGGTCGCTAAAGATGTTGGGTAAATTATATTATGGGTATTATATTGGGAAATAATATGTACTTTGTGACCCATACTGAGGTGAGGCGTGGACTACAGGCGCATTGTTTACTATGTAACTTGTGTACTGTTTTTGTTACTGACTAAAGGTTTTTCCCCTTTCTGTGATGTTTTTGTGGGGAAACAAATTTTTATATGTGTTGTGTAATTTTCCTGTTAAATTCTCCCGTTAAAGAAATATTTTTGACTTTTCAAAGTGTTTTTTACATCAGATTTCTGGTGAGAGCACTGTGATGAATTATAGCCAAATTGTTGTGTCTGTACTTCTGTATTTCCAGCTAACCTCTAATAGTTACATTGTCACTTGGGTCTCCTCTGGGATTTCCTCGGGGGTTTCCTCTGGGGGTGCAGTGATACTTTGCGTCTAGTTAGAAATCCATAAGTCTACAGTCCCTCTGTGTCACTGTATGTGACTGCAGACTTATGACTCCTCACATCGCGTGCTACGTGCGCTGAGGATTTGCTTGTTTCAGAGGCGGGAATGGTGGGCACGTAGCTGCGAGTAAGCGATATGCAAACTCCCAACCATAATCTGACTAGATGGGTGCGGCCCTGATAAATGCAAGTGTATTGAGTGAGGCCGAGCCCCTGTAGTCAGATTCTGGCCCGGAGTCTATATATTGCATCCTCACAGCCAGCGTCGGACTGGCAAGTGGAGCACCGGAGAATCCTCAGGTGGACCCCGGGGCCCCAGTGGGCCCCCATGCTTTATATTGTGCGGGGTGTCGCAGACTTGTTACTGCGGGCTGGGCAGGGGTGTTTAGCGGGCAGACTGGAGTGCCCTGCAGTGAGCCTCCCCCTACTGTGAGCCTTCTGCCTCCCCTTGCAGTGAGCCTCATCTTGCTGAGGGCCTCCTTTTGCTGTCAGCCTCCCCTGCAGTGAGCCACCCCCTGCTGTGAGACTACTGTCTCCCGCTGCTGTGAACCTCCTGCTGCAGGGAGCCTCCCACTGCAGAGAGCCTCCTGCCTCCCCTTGCAGTGAGCCTCCCCCTGCAGTGAGCCTCCTGCTGCTGTGAGCCTCCTGCCTCCCGCTGCTGTGAGCCTCCTGCCTCCTGCTGCTGTGAGCCTCCTGCCTCCCGCTGCTGTTAGCCTCCTGCCTCCCGCTGCTGTTAGCCTCCTGCCTCCCGCTGCTGTTACCCTCCTGTCTCCCGCTGCTGTGAGGCTCCCGCTGCTGTGATCCTCCTGCCGCTGTGTACGCCCCTAGTACTGTGTGCCACCAACCCAGTGCTGTGCCACCCATGGTGTAGAAATTGGGGGAAAAGTGTGGAATGTGCTCTGGGAGTGATCAGCTATAGGTAACTGTTTATGCAGAGTCGCTTCATGGCAGGAAAAAGTGATGGCAGGCATTGCCGGATGAAGAGGAAAAGCGAAGATGAATAACCTCAGCTAGAGACATCACTGGTAAGTCAGTGTATTACATGTACACACACACTGTACTGTACTGTATACACAGCTCACACACACTATATACTGTATACACAGCTCCTGTGTATAATGTCACTAATTTATGTCACTGGTGATCACTGTATTACCTGTACACTGACACTATATACAGAGTTCCTGTGTATAATGGCACTGATGGTAATATTGGTGTTATTAGTATTGTGGTTTTTCTTCATGATCATTATTGTAGTATTATTCGGGCATTGTGTGGTGTTAATATGTGGTCTGGTCACAGTGTGGTGGTATTTCTTTGTTGTATGTGGTATTATTTGGTCATTTAAGTGATCTGGTCATAGTGTTGAGGTATTTCTCCCTTGTATGTGATAATCTTCGTTTACTTTGTGCTCTGATTATGGTGTGGCAGTATTACTCTCTTTTATGTTGTTGTATTTGGTTACTATGTGGTGGTAATATGTTATTGGTCACGGTGTTGCGGTATTTCTCCCTTGTATGTGGTACTATTAGTCTTGGTAGAGTGGATTTTGTTGTGTCTGGAGGACATTTTTTTTTTCTCTATCAATAAAGGGAAGATTATTTCCAGTAGAGATGAAATACGTGAACGTTTAACCCCTCCTTGTCCTGTGACTATTACACTGTAGCAAATATGCTAAGTAATCGCCTATTCTAAGGCCATGTGCCCATGTTGGGTATTTGGTCAGTATTTTACCTCAGTATTTGTAGCCAAAACCAGGAGTGGTAAAATCAGAGGAAGAGTATAATAGAAACACCTCTGCATTTTTATCCCACTCCTAGTTTTGGCTTAGAAATACTGATGTAACAAACTGACCAAATACTGACCGTGTGAACGTGGCCTAAGTATAAGTGATAAGATGTTCATCTGTGGGGACCGATTGCTGAGACTTGCACCGATCCTGCAACTTTTAGCCCCTTGAAAGTGGAGCTGATGTCCGACTCGTCCCCGGATCCATTCATTCAATAAGTGATCACCTACCTAACCTGTGGATCGGTGATCACTTGTTTTCACCAAAGATCCCCCTTACTGCAAACTACCTTAACAGTACATCAGTTATTGTGTGCACAGGAGATGTGCAGGAGCCGCCTGTGTTTTAAAGTCAGCGCTGCACAATAACGGGGATAATGGCTAACAGGTATCTGCATATCGCTGTAGGGTGGGCCCCTGGAGTCAATTCCTCTGGTGGGTCCCAGACACCCCAGTCCGACGCTGCTCACAGCCACGTGGCATAGAGCCACTGTAGACTTGTAGATTTAGACCGGGCAACCCCTTGACAGTCTGCTGGGGTATAGCCAGTCATTAGTTTAGGCTTTCCTGCATCAGAACTGGGGATTATTTTTCTGTGGAAAGTTTGTAATTGTAAAACTAAAACTACTACATTTCCTTTTAGAGATGGCCATAAATGCTTTCTATATTTACAGACTGATGGCTTGTAATCACTCATTACTTAGGGTACCTTCACACTTTAGCGATGCAGCAGCGATCCGACCAGCGATCTGACCTAGTCAGGATCACTGCTGCATCGTTACATGGTCGCTGGTGAGCTGTCAAACAGGCAGATCTCACCAGCGACCAGTGACCAGCCCCCAGCCAGCAGCGACGTGCAAGCGACGCTGCGCTTGCACGGAGCCGGCGTCTCGAAGCTGCGGACACTGGTAACTAAGGTAAACATCGGGTATGGTTACCCGATGTTTACATTAGTTACCAGCGCACACCGCTTAGCTGTGTGTGCAGGGAGCCGCGCACAATGAGCGCTGGCTCCTTGCTCTCCTAGCTACAGTACACATCGGGTTAATTAACCCGATGTGTAATGCAGCTACATGTGCAGGGAGCCGCGCACACTGCTTAGCGCTGGCTCCTTGCTCTCCTAGCTACAGTACACATCGGTTTAATTAACCCGATGTGTACAGCAGCTACATGTGCAGAGAGCCGGAGCCGGCAGCACAGGCAGCGTGAGAGCTGCGGAGGCTGGTAACTAAGGTAAATATCGGGTAACCACCTTGGTTACCCGATGTTTATCTTGGTTACAGCTTACCGCAGCTGCCAGACGCCGCCTCCTGCTCCCTGCTCGCTTCATTTGTCGCTCTCTCGCTGTCACACACAGCGATCTGTGTGTCACAGTGGGAGAGCGCCTTTGAAGAAAACGAACCAGGGCTGTGTGTAACGAGCAGCGATCTCACAGCAGGGGCCAGATCGCTGCTCAGTGTCACACACAGCGAGATCGCTAATGAGGTCACTGCTGCGTCACAAAAAGCGTGACTCAGCAGCGATCTCGGCAGCGAGCTCGCTGTGTGTAAAGCACCCCTTATAGTGGGGAGAGTGTTACAACGTGTGGCGTAAAAAGGGGATTATTCAGATTTTTAAAACTGGTAACCTATTTTTAGGATAGGCCGTCTGGATAAGATCAGGGTCCATCTCTTGGCACTTTGGTTGATTAGTGATTTGGTACAAGGTATAACAGATTGTCACATGCATGAAAAGTATGGAGTTTGCCAGTCTGACAGCCTATGAAGATGTGGAGACTGAAGCTCTGGCCGAGCCGTGTAGCCCCCTCACACATCTGATTAGGGGCTGCTGAGAGCTGGACCTCTATAGAATACGCTATCAGTTATATCAGGCTGTGTAAAGTCCGGACAGCATTATCCTGAGGAAACCTTCACTACTTATTTCTTAATCATTCCTCCCTGTTTTATGTGTTTGTCAGGATGTGGTCCCCTCACGGGTTCCTCTCATGGCAGGTCTAGGAGAAAGTATGTGGCCCTTAGGTTCCACTCCCATGTAAACATCAGACTCCTCTCTCGGGAGGGGAGTCGACAGTTGGAGGCTCCCAGTTCTCACCTTGGGTAACAGCCAGGGCAGATGTTGGGAGTAAGGGTACTGTCACATTTAAGCGACGCTCCAGCGATCCCACCAGCGATCTGACCTGGCAGGGATCACTGGAGCGTCGCTACATGGTCGCTGGTAAGCTTTCAATCGGGAAGATCTCCACAGCGATCAGAGATCAGCCACCAGCGACCCGTGTAATGACGCTGTGCTTGGTAACCATAGTACACATCGGGTTACTAAGCATAGCACTTTGCTTATAGTTACCCGATGTGTACCTTGGCTACGTGTGCAGGGAGCAGGGAGCCGGCTGTTAGAAGCTGCGGATGCTGGTAACCAAGGTAAATATCGGGTAACCAAGCAAAGCCTTTGCTTGGTTACCCGATGAGTACCTTGGTTACCAGCATCCGCAGAAGCCGGCTCCCTGCTCCCTGCACATTCAGATCGTTGTTCTCTCGCTGTCAAACACAGCGATGTGTGCTTCACAGCGGGAGAGCAAAGACCAAAAAATGAACCAGAGCAGTGTGTAACGATCAGCGATTTCACAGCAGGGGCCAGGTCGCTGCTTAGTGTCACACACAGCGAGATCGCTGATGAGGTTACTGGTACGTTACAAAATCTGTGACTTAGCAGCGATCTCGCTATGTGAGAAGTACCCCTAAGATTTGGCCTTTCCATGGCTACGGCTAGGGAAGGCTACTAGTCCCTGACCCTCGCTGTGACCTTCTGGCTCGGAGGGATGGGGAATGGTTTTAGGAACCCTTCTGTTGGAGAGGGTTTCAAGTAGACCAGCATCAAAGTGCACTTTTTGTGACACCTTTAGTCACTTTTTTAGTGCACTAGGCTGGAGAGCATGAGCACGATCTCGGGCATTAAACCCCCCCCCAAATCTCTTTACATTGAGTAGACGTATCTTCCACCAGAGCAGTGAATGGTTTGCTTGCTTTGGATTAAGCTCCACCAAACTAGCTATACAATAGGATTAGCAAAGAAGTCCAAACCACCGCCACAGTGAAGTGTTCACAGCAGAAAAAGAGGTCTTCATGACAAAATGTCTCTGCAGGTGTCTGTGTTGTGAAGTATAGGTTTGGGCTCCTCACTTTGGAGGAACTGTACCTTGGACGTCCTCTCATTGTGTACAGGCTGCAATTCACACAAGTCACAGGTCACGTCACTCCACAGGAACAGCGGAGCCAACATCAATGGAACGACGCTGCTGCAGGAGGAGAAAAGTATTTTTTTTTTTGTTTTTATTCATTTCCTGGATTGATTAAATAGTGGTTATAAAGTAATGGACAATCCCTTAAAGCAATCGTTTGGGGCGTCCAGGATAGAAGAGATTTGTGCTGCTGTTTTATATCAGGACTTTTAACAACCAAATGTTTTCCTTTTACTTGCATTAAATAAAAACCTGAAAAAGAGGGGTTTTTTTTTAATAAAAAACCCCTCAAAATGTAGTTTATTAAAAACTGGAATAACCTTTCATATAATGATTAGTGGGGTTGTCTTATCTTCTAAAATGTGTAAAATTGTAAATGCTCATAAAACCACAACGACATATCTAACGTAATGTCGTCGGGGTCACAGAATTCGTGACGCACATCAGACCTCGTTAGCGACGAGCGAGTGTTACGTATCAAAAATACTCACCTAATCGTTGATCGTTGACACGTCGTTCATTTTCAAAATCTCGTTGGTCGTTGTGGACGCAGGTTGTTCGTCGTTCCTGAGGCAGCACACATCGCTACGTGTGACACCCCGGGAACGACGAACAATACCGTACCTGCGTCCTCCGGCAACGAGGTGGGCGTGTCGTAAATGCGGCTGGTCTCCGCCCCTCCGCTTCTATTGGTCGGCTGCTGTGTGACGTTGCTGTGACGGTGAACAAACCTCCCCCTTAACGAAGAGGTTGTTCGTAGCCCACAGCGACGTCGCTAGGAAGGTAAGTACGTGTGACGGGTGTTAGCGATATTGTGCGCCATGGGCAGAGATTTGCCCGTGACGCACAAATGACGGCGGCGTGGGCTTTCACGAGCGACATCGCTAGCGATGTCTCTGCGTGTAAAGCAGCCTGTACTCTTATCAACCCTTTCACGGCATCTGCCATACATGTGCGGTGCAAGTGGAGAGTGGGTGTATGGAGCGGGGGGGCTCATGGGGTGATCTCCCTCCATACCCGGCATTAATGGCTGTGTGTTACAGGATCTGCCGCTAACAATTGCGAGTGCAGCAGGACTCCGCCCACAATTGTTCACCTGTTAAATCTCGCTGTCAAACACTGACAGTGGGAGTTAACACGTGCCGATATAGGGTTGCGTCATTTTAAGCTCTCATTGGTGACGTGATCGCAGGGCGCCAATCATTGTGCTGCAATGACAGCAGGGGTCCGCTGAAGACCTCCCTGCTTGTCATAGCAGTGATTCTTTGAAACTCTGCTTGTGGCTTCAAAGGAGACTGTGATTTCTGCTATATATAGCAATGCTGCGGCTTTGATGTACAGGGCACAAGTAAACAGTCGATGGCAGCGTCCATTCCCCTAAGCTAACTACTAAAAATAGTAAAAATTAAAAAAAAAAGTGTTACATTTTATCAGGGTCGCCATCAGGGCATTACTACTGTGCCATGAAGAGAGGGGGCCTGGTCAGATTCGGGGTAATTACTTGGGTTTGTTCTCTCTTCTCTTCACCGGGCCCCAGTCACAGGCGCAGCAGAGGGGCCCGGTCGTGTCGTTTCTGCCACTGTACACATGGCTAAATTGCAGGCGAAGCCCTTCTAGGACATCGCATGCAAATTAGCCATGTGGCCTGAAGCGAGTAGAGCAGGGAGGCGGCGCGTCATCACACAGCACTGTGATGAGGTCATCACTTTTCACCTCATCACAGTGCTGCGAACAACATGGAGGTGGCAAGAACATGGCATCTGGTGGGGACAGGTAAGCGCTGTAAGCTGAAGACGATCGTCGGGGGGGTGAGGTGGCTCGCCCGCTGCTCACAGCCCGAGGGGGGCCCGCTAAGCTCTGCCTGGGGCCGCCCACAGACCCGCCAACCGCAGACCCGCCGACTGCTGGACCGCAGACCCGCAGACCCGCCGGTCGCAAGCCCGCAGACCCGCCGACCACAGACCCACCGACCGCAGAGCCGCCGGCTGCAAGCCCGCCGACCACAGACCCGCCGCCCGCAAGCCCGCAGACCCACCGACCACAGGCCCCCCCGACCGCAGACCCGCCGACTGCAGACCCTCCGATCGCAGACTGCAAGCCCGCCGACCGCAGGTCCGCCGACCACAGACCCGCCGGCCGCAAGCCTGTAGACCCGCCGGCCCTCTGACCGCAGACCCGCCGACCACAGGCCCCACCCCTCTGACCGCAGTCCTGCCGACCCCTGCCCCTGTCTTGTTTCAGCTAGATCAGGGGTGGGAAACCTCCAGCTCGTGGTCTCATGCCCTCCTGCTGTGAGCCTCCTGCCTCTCTGCTGTGAGCCTCCTGCCTCTCTGCTGTGAGCCTCCTGCCTCTCTGCTGTGAGCCTCCTGCCTCTCTGCTGTGAGCCTCCTGCCTCTCTGCTGTGAGCCTCCTGCCTCCCGGTGCTGTGAGCCTCCTGCCTCCCGCTGCTGTTAGCCACCCTCCCTCCAGTGCTGTGTGCCACACCCCCCAGTCCTGTTCATGTCCTCCAGTCCTGTTTGTGATGTGTGTATATGTCCCCAGTCCCTCCTGTGATGTATATACATGTCCCCAGCCCCTCCTGTGATGTATATACATGTCCCCAGCCACTTCTGCTGTGATGTGTGTATATGTTCCCAGCCCCTCCTGTGATGTATATACATGTCCCCAGCCCCTCCTGCTGTGATGTGTGTGTATGTCCACAGCCCCTCCTGTGATGTGTGTGTATGTCCACAGCCCCTCCTGTGATGTGTGTATATGTCCAGAGCCCCTCCTGTGATGTGTATATATATGTCCCCAGCACCTCCTGTGATGTATATATATGCCCCAATCCCCTCCTGTGATGTGTGTATATATGCCCCCAGTACCTCCTGTGATGTACGTGCCTTCAGCGTCTCCTACATGATGTATATGATTTACCAATCTGTTGACATATATACCGGAAAGGGTCAGAAATCCGGCTGGGAACATATATACCCGCATGTGCCCAGGGGTGTGTGTGTGTATATATATATATATATATATATATATATATATATATATATATATATATATATATATACAGTTAGGTCCAGAAATATTTGGACAGTGACACAATTTTCGCGAGTTGGGCTCTGCATGCCACCACATTGGATTTGAAATGAAACCTCTACAACAGAATTCAAGTGCAGATTGTAACGTTTAATTTGAAGGTTTGAACAAAAATATCTGATAGAAATTGTAGGAATTGTACACATTTCTTTACAAACACTCCACATTTTAGGAGGTCAAAAGAAATTGGACAAATAAACCAAACCCAAACAAAATATTTTTATTTTCAATATTTTGTTGCGAATCCTTTGGAGGCAATCACTGCCTTAAGTCTGGAACCCATGGACATCACCAAACGCTGGGTTTCCTCCTTCTTAATGCTTTGCCAGGCCTTTACAGCCGCAGCCTTCAGGTCTTGCTTGTTTGTGGGTCTTTCCGTCTTAAGTCTGGATTTGAGCAAGTGAAATGCATGCTCAATTGGGTTAAGATCTGGTGATTGACTTGGCCATTGCAGAATGTTCCACTTTTTTGCACTCATGAACTCCTGGGTAGCTTTGGCTGTATGCTTGGGGTCATTGTCCATCTGTACTATGAAGCGCCGTCCGATCAACTTTGCGGCATTTGGCTGAATCTGGGCTGAAAGTATATCCCGGTACACTTCAGAATTCATCCGGCTACTCTTGTCTGCTGTTATGTCATCAATAAACACAAGTGACCCAGTGCCATTGAAAGCCATGCATGCCCATGCCATCACGTTGCCTCCACCATGTTTTACAGAGGATGTGGTGTGCCTTGGATCATGTGCCGTTCCCTTTCTTCTCCAAACTTTTTTCTTCCCATCATTCTGGTACAGGTTGATCTTGGTCTCATCTGTCCATAGAATACTTTTCCAGAACTGAGCTGGCTTCATGAGGTGTTTTCCAGCAAATTTAACTCTGGCCTGTCTATTTTTGGAATTGATGAATGGTTTGCATCTAGATGTGAACCCTTTGTATTTACTTTCATGGAGTCTTCTCTTTACTGTTGACTTAGAGACAGATACACCTACTTCACTGAGAGTGTTCTGGACTTCAGTTGATGTTGTGAACGGGTTCTTCTTCACCAAAGAAAGTATGCGGCGATCATCCACCACTGTTGTCATCCGTGGACGCCCAGGCCTTTTTGAGTTCCCAAGCTCACCAGTCAATTCCTTTTTTCTCAGAATGTACCCGACTGTTGATTTTGCTACTCCAAGCATGTCTGCTATCTCTCTGATGGATTTTTTCTTTTTTTTCAGCCTCAGGATGTTCTGCTTCACCTCAATTGAGAGTTCCTTAGACCGCATGTTGTCTGGTCACAGCAACAGCTTCCAAATGCAAAACCACACACCTGTAATCAACCCCAGACCTTTTAACTACTTCATTGATTACAGGTTAACGAGGGAGACGCCTTCAGGGTTAATTGCAGCCCTTAGAGTCCCTTGTCCAATTACTTTTGGTCCCTTTTAAAAAGAGGAGGCTATGCATTACAGAGCTATGATTCCTAAACCCTTTCTCCGATTTGGATGTGAAAACTCTCATATTGCAGCTGGGAGTGTGCACTTTCAGCTCATATTATATATATAATTGTATTTCTGAACATGTTTTTGTAAACAGCTAAAATAACAAAACTTGTGTCACTGTCCAAATATTTCTGGCCCTGACTGTATACACATACATATACCAGAAAGCTCCCAGGATGGGACATATATGCCGGAAGAAGGACATATTCACCAGGAGGGGCAGAAACCAGGCTGGTAGCATACATACCCACATGTGTCCAGGAAAGGGATAAATAATAAAAATAATAATTGCAATATACAATGTGTGTGTGTGTATATATATATATATATATATATATATATATATATATATACTAGAGGGTGGCCCGATTCTACGCATCGGGTATTCTAGAATTTACGTATTGTGTAGTTCATGTATGATTTTTGTTATATATATATATATATATATATATATATATATATACATATATATATATATATATATATATATATATATATATATATATATATATATAGATGTTGTTGTGTGTAGTTACCAAGTGTTTGTGTAGGGGCTGTACATGTTCTGGATGTTGTCTGGGTGTGATGGGGGGTGAGAGCGGTGTTGTTTGTGTGTTGCGTTGTTTGTGGAGCGCTGTGTGTCTGTAGCGTTGTGTGTGTGTTGTGCAGTTTGTGTGTGTGTGGTGTGTTTTGGGGGGAGGTATGTTTTGTGCAATGTGCGTGTTGTGCGGTATGTGCGTATATTTGTGTGTGCAGCGTTGTCTGTGTGTGTGGGTGTCTGTGTAGGGCAGTTGTTTGTGGTTCCCAGTGTGTGTGTGTGGTGTGGTGTGTTGTGCAGTGCGCGCGCGCGCGCATGTGTGTGTGTTGGGGGGAGGTGTGCACTTCCCATCGTGCTCCATCCCCCATGCAGCGCACTCCCCATCGTGCTCCATCCCGTATGCTGCGCACCCCCCATCGTGCTCCATCTCCCATCCTGCGCACTCCCAAACGTGCTCCATCCGCCATGCTGCGCACTCCCAAACGTGCTCCATCCGCCATGCAGCGCACTCCCCATCGTGCTCCATCCCCCATGCTGCGCACTCCCAAACGTGCTCCATCCGCCATGCTGCGCACTCCCCATCGTGCTCCATCTCCCATGCTGCGCACTCCCAAACGTGCTCCATCCGCCATGCTGCGCACTCCCAAACGTGCTCTATCCCCCATGCTGCGCACTCCCAAACGTGCTCCATCCGCCATGCTGCGCACTCCCAAACGTGCTCCATCCCCTATGCTGCGCACCCCCCATCGTGCTCCATCTCCCATCCTGCGCACTCCCAAACGTGCTCCATTCGCCATGCTGCGCACTCCCAAACGTGCTCCATCCGCCATGCTGCGCACTCCCAAACGTGCTCCATCTGCCATGCTGCGCACTCCCCATCGTGCTCCATCCCCCATGCTGCGCACTCCCAAACGTGCTCCATCCGCCATGCTGCGCACTCCCCATCGTGCTCCATCTCCCATGCTGCGCACTCCCAAACGTGCTCCATCCGCCATGCTGCGCACTCCCAAACGTGGTCCATCCGCCATGCTGCGCACTCCCAAACGTGCTCCATCCGCCATACTCCGCACTCTCCATCGTGCTGCATCCTCCATGCTGCGCACTCCCAAACGTGCTCCATCCGCCATACTCCGCACTCCCCATCGTGCTGCATCCCCCATGCTGCGCACTCCCAAACGTGCTCCATCCGCCATGCTGCGCATTTCCAATCGTGCTCCATCCGCCATGCTGCGCACTCCCAAACGTGCTCCATCCGCCATGCTGCGCACTCCCAAACGTGCTCCATCCGCCATGCTGCGCACTCCCAAACGTGCTCCATCCGCCATGCTGCGCACTCCCAAACGTGCTCCATCCGCCATGCTGCGCACTCCCAAAGGTGCTCCATCCGCCATGCTGCGCCAGCATCAGCCTCTCTACCTGCAGCATCAGCCTCTCTCCTCCCAGCATCAGCCTCTCTGTCCCCAGCATCAGCCTCTCTGTCTCCAGCATCAGCCTCTCTGTCTCCAGCATCAGCCTCTCTGTCTCCAGCATCAGCCTCTCTGTCTCCAGCATCAGCCTCTCTGTCTCCAGCATCAGCCTCTCTGTCTCCAGCATCAGCCTCTCTGTCTCCAGCATCAGCCTCTCTGTCCCCAGCATCAGCCTCTCTGTCGCCAGCATCAGCCTCTCTGTCCCCAGCATCAGCCTCTCTGTCCCCAGCATCAGCCTCTCTGTCCCCAGCATCAGCCTCTCTGTCCCTAGCATCAGCCTCTCTGTCCCCAGCATCAGCCTCTCTGTCCCCAGCATCAGCCTCTCTGTCCCCAGCATCAGCCTCTGTCCCCAGCATCAGCCTCTCTGTCCCCAGCATCAGCCTCTCTGTCTCCAGCATCAGCCTCTCTGTCCCCAGCATCAGCCTCTCTGTCCCCAGCATCAGCCTCTCTGTCCCCAGCATCAGCTTCTCTGTCCCCAGCATCAGCCTCTCTGTCTCCAGCATCAGCCTCTCTGTCCCCAGCATTAGCCTCCCGCAGCATCAGCCTCTCTGTCCCCAGCATCAGCTTCTCTGTCCCCAGCATCAGCTTCTCTGTCCCCAGCATCAGCCTCTCTGTCCCCAGCATCAGCCTCTCTGTCCCCAGCATCAGCCTCTCTGTCCCCAGCATCAGCCTCTCTGTCCCCAGCATCAGCCTCTCTGTCCCTAGCATCAGCCTCTCTGTCCCCAGCATCAGCCTCTCTGTCCCCAGCATCAGCCTCTCTGTCCCCAGCATCAGCCTCTGTCCCCAGCATCAGCCTCTCTGTCCCCAGCATCAGCCTCTCTGTCTCCAGCATCAGCCTCTCTGTCCCCAGCATCAGCCTCTCTGTCCCCAGCATCAGCCTCTCTGTCCCCAGCATCAGCTTCTCTGTCCCCAGCATCAGCCTCTCTGTCTCCAGCATCAGCCTCTCTGTCCCCAGCATCAGCCTCCCGCAGCATCAGCCTCTCTGTCCCCAGCATCAGCTTCTCTGTCCCCAGCATCAGCCTCTCTGTCCTCAGCATCAGCTTCTCTGTCCCCAGCATCAGCCTCTCCGTCTCCAGCATCAGCCTCCCCATCCCAGCCTTCCCCAGGATCAGCCTCTGTCCTCTCAGCCTCCTCCAGCACGCCGTGCTCCTCTGCCGACACTCACAGATCCGATCGCATCCACTCACACACACCCACACACACCCACCCGATCGCATCCACTCACACACACCCGATCGCATCCACTCACACACACCCGATCGCATCCACTCACACACACCCGATCGCATCCACTCACACACACCCGATCGCATACACTCACACACAAAGACACACACACTGACGATATTGCACATACGCGCTGATACTCACAACATCCGGGGATATCACATGCTTCTGGCCATGTGATCCCCCGGCAGGTCCTGGAAGCTCACAACTGCACAGTATCGCCGCCGAGAAGCAAGCGATATCCCAGGATGTTGTGAGTATGTGGATGCGATGTGATGTGTGAGGTGTGTGTGAGTGTGATCTGATTTGTGTGTGTGTGTGTGTGTGCTGTTATGTGTGTGTATGTTCCGCAGCTGCAGGACCTTGATGTGTGGATGCGATGTGATGTGTGTGTGAGGTGTGTGTGAGAGTGAGTGTGAGCCGGTGTACACTGGTAACTATGATACACATCGGGTAACTAAGGGACCTTAGTTACCCGATGTTTATAATGGTTACCAGCTTTCACGGCCTCCGTCAAGATCCCAGCATCGCAAGGTTATGTCTGGCGCTGCCGGGATCCTGACGGAGCCGGTGTAGAAGCAAGCGATATCCCAGCATGTTGTGATGTGTGAGGTGTGTGTGAGAGTGAGTGTGAGAGTGAGTGTGATCTGATGTGTGTGTACTCACCTGGGAATCGGAGCTCCCTGTCAGTTGGGCCAGAGCGAGCGTGCATTGCGTGAGGGGGGCGGGGCCTGCAGAGAGCCGGGGCGAGAGGCCAATCCGTGTGGGGGGGCGGGGCCATGGCGAGCCCAGCGGCCAATCAGCTTTGTGTCACCGTAAGGACACAATTTCGGAGCATGACAGACAGACAGATAGACAGACAGATAGACAGACAGACAGACAGACAGACAGAATAAGGCAATTATATATATAGATGTGTATATTATACATATACACACACACGTTTTTCCAAGAGTGACAGAGAGAGTGTGGAAGGTTTGGGGGGTGGAGGCGGAGCTGGGGTAGAGCTGGGTGGAGTCCCATGGGGCCCCGAAAAGTTTGCCAGTATGGGGCCCTGAAATTCCTAGTGGCGGCCCTACATTTTATTTAAAAAAGGTCCAAATCATCCCCCTTTTGCCCCATTTCATAAATAGAGATGGTAAAATAATTAACTACAACAGTAAACAAAAAAATTCTATAACGGTAAAATTTCATTTTTTACATTTTTGGGGGGTTGTTGCAAAGTGAGAAAATGCTGTAACAAAAAATGTTGTAAAAAATAAGTCATCACGCGGCTCCATCAATCGAAAAATAAGAATGGCAACACGGCCCCCCCTCCACAATTTTTTATTCGCAATCTTTTAACTTTTTTTACCAGTTAAATAATAAAAACCCTGGACATATTTGGTAATGCCGTAATCCTACTGATGAGGAGAATGTTACTGCGAGGTGAGCTTTACCGCAAAATCTACACCGTAAAACAGTTCCCAGAAGCTTTCTTTCACGATTTCTGCCCATTTGAATTTTTTTATGTGGTAGAATGAATTGGTCATTCAAAAGTACAACTCGTTCTACAGAAAATAAGCCCTCATATGTCCATGTGGACCGAAAAATAAAAAAGTTATGGTTCTGGGAAGAAGGGGAGGAAAAATTGAAAATGCAATTGGCCCCGTCATGAAGGGGTTCTAAATCCTCTCTGTTCTCAAGAAGTGGGGGATCTTTATTCTCTAATGTCCGGCTTGTGGTCCGGGTTCCCCACTCCTGATCTTGCACTGTGTAGGGAATGCACAGGCTGGGAGTGTTGTGTTGTATATCACAGTGCTTGGTTGTCCATGAAGTCCCCTCATTCTTGGGATTGGGGGGGATCTCCGGAGTTGTACCCTCCACAGATCAGACAATGATGGAGTATCTAATCAATATTATTGGTGGAAACCCTCTTTATGGCAGATGATGAACTCTTCATGTATTTATCTACCTCGCCTCCTGTCACTCTGGCTTCTATCTTCTCAAGAAATCTTGGACATTGGAAATTTGGGGAAGTGAACAATGGTCTGGCCTCCTCCCTCCAGTATTCTAAGAGTCCCCCTCAGTTTCTATGTACACAGTAGGCTGTACCTGGGCATCTCTCTGGTACTGTACTACAGAGCCTAAAGTACCGCCATATAGTGTACTGTGCAGAACCCTGTTACATCTTACTGGTTAGACCCAATAGAATCTTGGAAGCATTGCCTGTAACACAGCGTCTGATGAAGCGGCTGGAATGTGTCAGAGCCTCAATATTTTCTCAGCATGAGTTACGTTACAGACTGGACTAGGGGAATGTCATGGATGTTATGTTTTTGGATATTTCAAAGCCATTCGATACTGTGTCACATAAAAGATTGGTGTATAACATGAGAACAATGAGACGAGGAGAAAATATGTGCAATATAGTTACCAACTGGCATAGTGATAGGAAACAAAGGATGGTAATTCATGGAATACACCCGATGGGGTCACAGGTAGCGGGAATCTGTCACCAGGTATTTCTTATTTTATCTTACAGCAGCACAATGCAGGGGCGGAAACCCAGATTTCAGCCATGTGTCCCTTACTGTGCTAAAGTTTTGATGAAATCACTGTTTTTATGTCTGCTGTAGATCAAGCAGTTTTCGGTATGCTGAGCCCTGTATAACCCGCCCACATCACTGACTACCAGCTTTCTGTACACTGTACATTGCCAGAAAGCTGCTAATCAGTGATCGGATAGTTACACAGAACAGAAGGACTACATGGCACAAGGCAAATAGTCCTCTAGTGATAATCTCCTGCTGATTAAACAGTGATTTTATTGAAACAACAACATGCAGCCTAGGAAGTGACACATAGCTGGAATCAGGATCTCTTCCCCATACACCATGCTGCTTACAGATTAGATAACAAAAACCTGCTGACATATTCCTTTTTATTGATATGATATCACAGGGGTCAGTACTGGGGTCTCTTTTTTTAATACATTTTTTATTAACCTCAGGCAAGCAGAGTAGAAATTCAATACTAAGCTCTGCAAGCTAATCAGCACAGAGGAGGATAATCTAATACTACAGATGGATTTTAAAAATGTGTGTATTGGGTCAAGAAATGGCAAAGTTTAACATAGATACCGTAAATGTAAGATCCTGCACTAGAGCCAATAAAATATATAATTATGTAGTAAATTGTAAATTACTGGATGGAAAAGACTTGGGTGTGTGGGTGGACAGAAAACTCAACTTTAGTGACCAGTGCTAGTAAAAATCATTGAACTACGTATAAAAAAGCATAGATGCTCCTAACGAGAATATAATTTAGCCTCTATACAGTCACTACTGTGACTACACTTAGGGGTACTTTGCATGCTGCGACATCGCTAGCCGATGATAGCGATGCCGAGCGCGATAGTCCCCGCCCCCGTCGCACATGCGATCTCTTGTGATAGCTACCGTAGCGAACATTATCGCTACGGCAGCTTTACATGCACTTACCTGCCCTGCGACGTTGCTCTGGCCGGCCACCCGCCTCCTTCCTAAGGGGGCGGGTCGTGCGGCGTCACAGCGACGTCACACAGCAGGCGGCCAATAGAAGCGGAGGGGTGGAGATGAGCGGGACGTAAACATTGCACCTACCTCCTTATTTCCTCATTGCAGGCGGGACGCAGGTAAGGAGATGTTCCTCGCTCCTGCGGCTTCATACACAGCGATGTGTGCTACCGCAGGAACGAGGAACAACATCGTACCTGTCGCTGCAGCTAAATTATGGAAATGACCGACACTACACAGATCACCGATTTCTGACGCTTTTGCGATCGTTTATCGGTGTATCTAGACTTTACACGTTGCGATGTCGTTACCGGCGCCGGATGTGTGTCACTTTCGATTTGACCCCGACGAGATCGCAGTAGCGATGTCGCAACGTGTAAAGTACCCCTTAGAATACTGGGTACAGTTGTTGGCTTTGGTGTATGAGAAGCACAAAGCTGAACTAGAGCGGGTGCAGAGAAGAGCAACCAGAGTTATTAAGGGAATGGGTGGGCTGCAATACAAGACAGGTTATTAGACTTGGGGGTTATTCAGCTGAGGGGGGATATTATTACAATGTACAAATATATCAGAGGACGGAGATCTATGTACATGCTCTATGCTGTATGAGCAGTGACACTATGGGACTCTGCCACGTGATGTAGAAATGGTCGAGTGACTTAAAAATGTTGACGGAGGACTGGGTGTCTTTTTAAAAAAAAAAATATATATATATATAATATTATAGATTATGAGAACTAGATTTTGGAGATACGACGTTGATCGAGCGGAACGAGAATGATTGCTAAATGTGGAGTTGGGGAGAAATGTATGGGGCATTTAATATCTGCCTGATGAGGTTTGTGACTCACCCCAGGGCTATGGAGTACTCTGTCCCGGGCTATATCTTTACGGGGACAGTTCACTGGGTGGCCGTTGCCTGGGTCTGTGACCCTGGGGGTCGCTTGAAGGGGGTTATGTACAGTTGAATAGTTATACAGTTTGTATTGTGACGCCACTTGCGGATTGCGGTTATGGAGATGGAACCACCGCTACACAGTCTCTCACCGCTGGGGCTGATGTTAGTGGCAGCCTGGGTGTCGAGTCCCTCCGCAAGTAAAGGGGGGCTTTACACGCAATGACATATCTAACGATATGTCGTCGGGGTCACGGAATTCGTGACGCATATCCGGCGTCGTTAGCGACGTCATTGCGTGTAACAGCTCCGAGCGAGTGTTAACGATCAAAAATACTCACCTAATCGTTGATCGTTGACACGTCGTTCATTTTCAAAATCTCATAGGTTGTTGTAGACGCAGGTTGTTCGTCGTTCCTGAGG
Source organism: Anomaloglossus baeobatrachus (assembly GCF_048569485.1). Classification (NCBI taxonomy): domain Eukaryota; kingdom Metazoa; phylum Chordata; class Amphibia; order Anura; family Aromobatidae; genus Anomaloglossus; species Anomaloglossus baeobatrachus. Next base: position 83,067,810 of record NC_134361.1, read on the forward strand.
CAGCACACATCGCTTTGTGTGACACCCCGGGAACGATGAACAACAGCTTACCTGAGTCCTCCGGCAACGAGGTGGGTGTGACGTAATGCAGCTGGTCTCCGCCCCTCCGTTTCTATTGGTCACCCGTCGCTGTGACGGCGCACGAACCTCCCCCTTAACAAAGAGGTTGTTCGCCGCCCACAGCGACATCGCTAGGAAGATAAGTACGTGTGATGGGTGTTAGCGATATTGTGCCCCACAGGCAGCAATTTGCTCGTGACGCACAAACGACGGGAGCGGGTGCTTTCAAGAGCGTCCTCGCTAGCGATGTCGCTGCGTGTAAAGCAGTCTTTAGGCTAAAGAGTGCTTTACACGCTACGATATCGTTAATGCGAAGTCGTTGGGGTCACGGATTTTGTGACGCACATCCGGCCGCATTAGCGATGCCGTTGCGTGTGACACCTATGAGCGATTTTACATCGTCGCAGAAACGTGCAAAATCGCTCATTGGTGACATGGGGGTCCATTCTCAAATATCATTACTGCAGCAGTAACGAAGTTGTTCCTCGTTCCTGCGGCAGCACACATCGCTCTGTGTGACGCCGCAGGAACGAGGAACCTCTCCTTACCTGCCTCCCGGCCACAATGCGAAGGAAGGAGTTGGGCGGGATGTTACGTCCCGCTCATCTCCGCCCCTCCGCTTCTATTCGGCGGCGGTTCAGTGACGCTGCTGTGACGTCGCTGTGACACTGAACGAACCGCCCCCTTAGAAAGGAGGCGGTTCGCCGGTCACAGCGACGTCGCCGGGCAGGTAAGTAGTGTGACAGGTCTGGGCGATGTTGTGCGCCACGGGCAGCGATTTGCCCGTGTCGCACAACAGATGGGGGCGGGTACCCACACTAGCGATATCAGTCCCGATATCGCAGCGTGTAAAGCGGCCTTTACACTTAGGGGATAGGTGATGGAGTTAGGCGCGGAAAGAAGGTAGGCCACATAAGGGATTGCAGTGTAACTGGTTTCTTTACTCACAGCGTTATTATGCCGAGGAAGACTGGTCCTAACCACTGGTCCCCTTAGTCCCAGTGCTTGTGTGGTAACCTGGTGGCTTCTTTCCCCTGCACCTTTCTCTAGTTGGTGGGTCCCCGTGGCTTGGAGCGTCTGGGGGTCCCCTCCTGGTAGTCTCCCAGTCTTTAGTCTGTACGACAGCAGTTTGAACCCTGTAGGGTTGTCTGTGTTCTGTTCCGGTCTCTGGTTCTACCGTCACTGCTGATGCCCCCAGACTTTACGGTCAATGAGGTCCTGGATGGTCCCCTCACTGTGCAGATTTTATCAGGTCTGCCTGGAGCGTTTGCCTGGCCTAGGATTCTGTACCCCGTTGGTGCTATGGTTCCGGGAGTACTCCACCGGCAACCACACGCCTGGGCCCTCAGGTCACCGTTTCACTCCTGTCAGTGCGGTTACGTCCTTCTCCTTTCACTTCCACTTACTGACTGTCCGACCCCTCCTCCCTGGTTGTCGTCTACTGGACTGGATTGGCTCCATTAGTAGATGGCCATCCATTGGGTCCAACTATAGTCTGTCACCAGTCCTTGGGGAAGGGAAAAACAGGGATTATATATGTGTTTTGGTGTTACCAGCACTGGTCTTCTGGGTTCCTGGGGGCAGGCCCTGCATCTTTGACAGGATGCAGTACCTTGTAGCTCCTGATGGGTTCAGGGGCGCTACATTTGGGCCTCTCGGAATCAATCCCTTATTTTACAGGTTAAATGTTTTGTCTTCTTTTAACCTTGAAACTATAAAATTGTTCATGAAACTAGACTTTTAACCCTGGAAAATAAAACATTTCTCAGATGATGATTTAAACTTTTATTTCGACTCCACCAATGTCTGTCATCAGCTCCCCACAATCCGGGACACATTCATACACGATTCTGCTCCTGAGAAGTGATGCTGCAGAGAAGAAGAAAAATATACAATAAATTATTTTATACCTCGATGTGGACTTTATAAATGTGAAGAACGTGTCCAAGGACAATGCAGTCAAGCGAGTTTTCTACCTGGCATTATAGACCTCAGGGGTTCCAGGCTTATATAAATCACATATTTGGTATCGCCGCTTCCAAAATGACCTGATCTATAGATATGTCACACTAGTTATCTCCTTCAGTGAACACCATAAAAAAATGTACTCTTTTAAATTAACGGATAATGTGCAATATGAAAATATTTGTATATATATATATATATAAAAAAAATGTGTCAAAAAATAAACAGCGTAAAAAATAAATTCTTAATCTGCTGGTTTGTCTATTCTGCCTTCCAAAGATTGCAGTAAGGTGCGGCTCACATTTATCCTGCGCTCTATGCTGAGCACTTACACTGGGGTTCCAGTGTAAAAATCTCTGTAAATACGTAATTCAGACATTACCACTGATAGAAGATTCACTGAAATTAGGCAGATGGAGTCACTTTGGACTGTGACTGGCCTATGATTCAATTATTTAATTATTTAATTATTGGGGAGGGTGTTATGATCCGGAACCATGGAAGATCACAATAGACCATTGGCAAAAAGGTGACAAGAGCATTGGCAACTAATCTGGCCGCCATCCCCTTCCTAACCATCAACACTAGAAGTAGCTGAGGGATGAACTAACATCGTATGCACCGCAAACCCAGCCGGAGAACTAGCTATCCTAAAGGAAGGAAGGAAGGAAGGATGAATAACTCTCTGCCTCAGAAATAGACCGCAAAAGATATAGCAAGCCCCCCACATTCAAAGACTACGGTGATATAGGAAAATACAATACTCAGATGGATGATAGGATTAGCAAAGGTGAGCCCCCACTAACTAAATAGGAAAAAATAGGAAAGAGGCTAATGGTGGCCAGAGAAAAACCCTACAAAAACCCAAATACCTGATAGTACAAAAAGGTCCTCAGATCGCACGATCTTTACTCCGTCCTATATCGGGCGCCCTTGTCAAACCAATGAACAGAAAACAGGAACAATTAAAAATTCGAGAAGCAACAAACACATGGACTCATAGGAGCAAAAACTCCAAACATAGCTGCAGGGAGCTACCCAGCAAAGCAACAGAGATGAAAGAAAGATTCCTGCATACAAATAAGCTGACAATAACCACAATAATTGACAACCCAGATAAGAACAAAAGAACAAAACAACTTAAGAAAGAACCAAGCATTTATCTGCGGTAGCTGTGGTCTGGAGCAAGATAAAAAGGCTGGGGAACTGCAGAACAAATGATAACCAGCCCAGACAGCCATGAAGCAAAAGCTTAAATAGGCAGAGAGTTAGCAATGGAAATGCCCATTGCTCCAGCACACCTGGTCTCTGTCCAAATCATTCCTGGCCACAAAAGGGAGCCTCACAGCAGCAAAAGCATAACTGACATTCACAACGGGAGGGTGTTTGGGTATTGCTCGATTTATACATTTTAATATATTTTATAAATCTAATAATTTTGAGCAGTGTATCCCCTCACCTGTCTGATCAATAGGTTAATGGTCAAAATTCCTCCATTATTGGTTGGTTGGTTTGTTTGTTTTTTCAAGTGATTTTCTTTTGGTCTTTTTAATGGGTATTGAATAAATACATTTTATTGAGTTTTGTAAAATAAAAAATAAATAATTGGTACAATATACTCTGTTTCCTGTTTTTTTTTTTTATTTTATAATCTAAAGTTAAGACACCACAAGTATTATGGTGGGAAAGTAAAAGTATTTTTCTCGATATGCATCTAATGTTGTACTTTAGGATAGGCATAAAATTAAGACAATATCTTTTGCGTTTATTTGTAAAAAATATCGGAAATTTGGCAAAAATTTTGCAAATTTGAAACTTTTAATTTTTACGACATTAAACCAGAAAGTTATGCTACAAAAAATAGTTACTAAATAACATTTCCCACATGTCTACTTTACATCAGCGCATATTCTTAAACATATTTTTTTTTTTTCTGTTAGAAGGGGTCAAAGGTCATCAACAATTTCTCATTTTTCCAACAAAATTTACAAAACTATCTTTTTTAGGACCACATCACATTTGAAGTGACTTTGTGAGGCTAAAGGCCGCTTTACACGCTGCGATATCGGTACCGATATCGCTAGCGTGCGTACCCGCCCCCATCGGTTGTGCTACATGGGCAAATCGCTGCCCGTGGCGCACAACATCGCGCGGACCCGTCACACTACTTACCTGCCTACCGACGTAGCTGTGACCGGCAAACCTCCTCCTTATTAAGGGGTGGTTCGTTCGGCGTCACAGCGACGTCACTAAGCGATCGCCCATTAGAAGTGGAGGGGCGGAGATGTGCGAGACGTAACATCCCGCCCACCTCCTTCCTTCCTCATTGCGGGCGGACGCTTGTAAGGTGAGGTTCCTCGTTCCTGCGGTGTCACACATAGCGATGTATGCTGCCGTAGGAGCGACTAACTACATCGTACAAGCAGCAGCAGCGATAATCGAGAATACATGGGCATGTCACTGATGAGCGATTTTTAACGTTTTTGTTACGATTCAAAATCGCTCATAGGTGTCACACGCAACGACATCACAAAAGCGGCCGGATGAGCGTCACAAATTCCGTGACTCCAACGAGATCGCTTGAGCCCCATTTTGGAAACTAGACCCCTCAAGGGATTTATATTGATGTTTGGTGAGCCCCTTTATCACACAGGGGCTTCACAGAAGTTTAGAACATTGAACCATGAAAATATAAAAAATATTTTTTACCACAAAATTGTTACTTTAACCATGTAGCTTTCTTTTTCAGAAGGGTATCAGAAAAAATTGCACAATAAAATTTATTGTGCAATTTATCCTGAGTACGTCAATACCCCATATGTGGTGGAAACCAACTGTTTGGGCACACAGCAGGTCTCGGAAGGGAAGGAGCGCCATTTGAATTTTAGAGCGCACAGTTGTCTAGAATAGAGAGCAGACGCCATGTTGTGTTTGGGGTGCAGCGCCCCACGGCCCTCAGGGGTTACTCGTCACCAGGCCAGTGGTATGTGGGGTTGCTGTGACTGGCCTGACCCAGCTCCGTGGCCCCGTCGGCTATAATGAAGACAAACAGGCGAGTGCAAGGTGTCCAGTGTAGGGGGGATGGAAGGAGGGTGAAGGGTCACTGGAAAGCGTCACCGGTTGCAACGGTGACTGGGGTCTTGGCCTTCTCCACTGCGGTCCCTTCCTACGAATTTTCCTCTTCCAGGAGCGGTGTTGGATGGGAATGGGGGATGCTTTTTCAGCACCACCCGTGGTGCACGGCCAGGAATTCAGCCACCGCTGCGAGATGTGGCTCTTCCCCGGGGCTGATGTTGATGCAGCTCAGGTAGCCCAGCTCCCCACAGGCAGAGCAAGCCACAGGAGGAAATGGTGGCGACCGGAGGAGAAGGGCAGTTGGCGCCGGAGCACAGAGCGATGGCGATGATAATAAGGGACTGAGGCAACAGTTGTGGGTCTAGGTTTTTTACTCACAGTTCTCATGATGCTGCCCTCAGGGTATCGGCGGTCACTGCCGTACTGGTCCCCAGGATGAACCAGAAGTCACCACCGCTGTTGTGGAGCATGTGAGACCTTCCTCCTCTGTGCTGACATGTGGGTTCCCCGTAGCCTGAAGCAATTTGGGGACTCCGCCGACTGTGTTAAGTGTCCGTATGCAGGTGACGCGGGTCTTGGATCCTATATGTCACTGTGCTCCGGGTAAATGGGTAGTGGACGATGGGACTTGGAATCCCCTTCCCCTGCAGTATTGATAGGGTCTGTGAAGGTTTCCCTAACCGAGGGCTCTGCACCCCGACTGCGCTGTCACTGTGGGAACGGTGAGGTTTAACCTCAGCTACCATGTCTCCTCTGTCTCAGCAGCATCACCAGGTTGTTCTCCTACTTCTCCATGTTCTCCCGGTCTCTTCTAGTCTGCCCGGTTATCACGGAAGGCGCTCTGAAGCACTCCTTTCCGTGGCCATGGTACTACGAGTCCATATTGTTCTGGTACTCTCTCTCCTTCCCCCGGAATAGCTCTAAAGCACTGGATCAGAACACCCCACAGGGACCTGTTGTTCCTTTTCCGTGTCAGACTGATCTGATTAGAAACTGTTTGTGTTTGCTCATTTAGTCTGACGCCCCCACTCTTGGAATGACTGTTAATGCCCAGTCACACACAACGACTTACCAGCGATCCCGACAATGATACGACCTGATAAGGATCGCTGGTAAGTCGTTGGGAGGTCGCTGGTGAGATGTCACACAGTCAGACCTTACCAACGACGCAGTAGCGATCAGCGACCTGTATAACGATCTCGGTGGGCGTTGGGACCGTGTTAGGAGTTGTTGGTAGGTGTCAAACACAGCGATGCGTCCTGCCCAGCAGAACATCACCTTTGAAAAAAATGGTCCGGACCATTCGGCAACGACACACATAACGAGATCGCTGGCGAGATCGTTGCTGCATCACAGAAACTGTGACTCTCGTTAGCGATCTCGTTGTGTGTGACGGGACCTTTAGGCTGTGTGCACGCTGCGTAATTACATGCATTTACGCTGCGTTTATCACTGCAGCGTAAATGCATGCGTCCTGCGTCCCCTGCACAATCTATGAAGATTGTGCATGATACGTGCGCACGTTGCTTTTATGAACGCAGCGATTTAGGTGCTAAAATTTTGACCCAAATCCGTGCTTTCATAAAAGCAGCATGGCAATTAATTTGTGCGTTCTGGATGCAGCTCCCGCTCTGTCTATGGTGGGGGCAGCAGCCATAGCGCATGAATTCGGCTTTTTTTCCACAGAGAAACTGCATCTATTATGCAGTGTTTCTGCAGCAATTTGAAGCGCACATGTGCTGTCAAATCGCTGCAGAATATTCAGCAGGTACGTGCGCATGAGCCCTTAGTGGCGGGAATTCCCCAGGCGGTCTGACTTCCTGTGTTGTATATCTACCGTAGCTGACTCATGGGCTGGGGATTGTGTGAGCTCCAAACACCAGTGGTTAACCTCTTCTTACCTGGATCAGTACCACACCTTAACACATGTAGTCCCCTATGGCGAGTGAGGCCTCAGGGGCACCAGAGAGGAGCCATCCATGTGAGGTCTTGTTTTTTGCGGGACTAGTTGACGTTTCTATTGGTTCCATTTTCGACCACATAACATTTTTGGATTGTTTTTTATTCTCATTTTTAGTATGTAGAATTAACATGAAACAGTAATTCAGGATTTTTTTTTTTTTTAATTTATGCCGTTCACTGTTTGGTAAAAGTAACAGCACAGCTTTTTTCTTCGGGTCAGTACGGTTACACCGATACCACATTTATATAATTTTTTTATGTTTTGCTGCTTTTACGCAATAAAAACATTTCTTTATAAAATAGGATATTTTTGCATTGCTGAATCCTCAGAGCTGTAACTTTTTTCTTTTTCCGCTGATGGAGCTGGGTGGCGCCTCGTTTTTTGCGGGACAAAATGTAGTTTTCAGTAATGCCATTATTGTTTATGTTAATTTTTTTTATTGCGTTTTATTCCACTTTTTTTCTGCAGTATAATGAAAAATAATTTTTTGATGCTATTTGTTTTTTTTAAAACTAATTCACTGAATGGGTTAAATAGTGTGACAGTTTTATAGATCAGGCCGGGCCGGACGTGGTGATACTAAATATGTGCACTTTTTTTGTTTATTTTTATATAAATAAATATTGTTGTTTTTTTTTGTCTTAGTGCAAGTTTTTTTTTACTCGTCTTTACTTTTTTACCTGGTCCCTATATGGGACTTTCACTTTTCCTAGTCTGATCGCGGGTATAATGCATTATACTGGCAGTGTCAGGGGGCAGATCACCCATCAGATCTCACAGGCCACCATAGATGGCAGACTTGGAGTCATGCGACCTCCGGTTGCCATGACAACTCTAGGTCCTGCGTGATGGTGACACAGGAGACCCGGGAGAGGTAAGAGAAGCCGCTCGCTGTACCTCTGAAACCTCTATGTGCCGTGATCACTATTTATCACAGCAGATAGATGATCGCAAAGGGTTAACATCACCAGGACCTGATCCAATCAGATCAAATACAGTTCTTCACCGGAAACCCGGTGACAGCAGCATGCAGGGGGCGCGATCCCCTCCTGACTGCAGACCGTAGATAAACGTCGGATCTGCACAAAGCTCAGCAGAAGCGGACTATCTTATCTATTGTCGGCGGTCCTGAAGCGGTTAATTTTCATTTTGGTGAGAGACGCCCTTTAAAGGGAATCTGGCATCAGACTTTTTGCTGCAGCATTATGCAGGGGCAGAGACCCTGATTCCAGTGATGTATGATTCCTGGCTGCTTGCTGTAGGTTTGATAAAATCACAGTTTTATCTGCTGCAAATCCAACAGTTCTCTGATTGCTGATATGTGTATATGCCCCTAGCCCCAGGGCCGGCGTCAGCACGCGGCAAACCCGGGCAAATGCTGGGGCCCTGGACAGCCGGGGGGACCTACTCGCGAGTGCTGGGGACCGCAGTCCTCCGCAGGAAACTGAGGCTGCTGTCCCTTTAAGGCTGCTTTCACACCTCTGGTTTTAGGAGAGCCGGCTCTAAAACCTATGCAACGGATGCGGCGACTAAACCGCATCCTTTGCATACGTTTTTTACATGCGGCCCATCCGGTTTTTGCCGCTTGCGGCAGGCTACTGAGCATGCGCAGTGGAAAAAAACGCATGCGGCGGCCGGATGTGGTGTTTGCCGCAGGACACCGCATGCAGCGTCCATAGGCATGCATTGCAAATCACGCCGCGGCGCGATGCGTTTTTTTTTGCCAAAAAAAACGTGCCAGGCAACATTCCATCCAGCCACCGCATCGGCTAAATCTGCCGCATGCGGCAAAAAACGGACGGAACGCAAGCCCATGCGGCACAATACGGCACTAATGTAAGTCTATGCAAAAAAAACGCAACCGGCGGCAAAAAAAGGTTGCGTTTCTTCTGCAAAGCGCCGGAGTGTGCCGCACAGGCAAAAACGGATGTGTGAAAGCAGCCTAAGGTGATGCATCCTCCTGGTGTGAACTTCATGTGTGGGCGTAGCTTCAGCGCAACGTCCTGCTCCAGTCCCACAGCACAGATGAAGGAGGTGCAGTGCAAGCCAGCGACCCCCAGCACAGCACTGCCCACCGGCGCTGTGTGGGCCCCCTCTCCACCAGTAATTTTGAGCGCTATGTTCTACACCCCTCCGCCCCACCTGATCTGTATGTGCCCTGAGTCCCCGCGCCCTACTTTATGGACCCCAGTGAGTTGTATGGGTTTCTCCCCCTCCGAGAGGTATGTCCTGGCCCCCAGAGCTGTGTGGCTGTGTGTTCGGGCCCCCCATAGCCGCGTGTATGGGGGCCCCAGAGCTGTGTGGCTGTGTGATCGGGGCCACCATAGCCGCGTGTGTGGGGGCCCCAGAGCTGTGTGGCTGTGTGTTCGGGCCCCCCAGAGCCGCGTGTGTGGGGGCCCTAGAGCCGTGTGGCTGTGTGTTCGGGCCCCCCTGAGCCACGTGTGTGGGGGCCCCAGAGCTGTGTGGCTGTGTGTTCGGGCCCCCCTGAGCCACGTGTGTGGGGGCCCCAGAGCTGTGTTGCTGTGTGTTTGGGCCCCCCAGAACCACGTGTATGGGGGCCCCAGAGCTGTGTGGCTGTGTGTTCGGGCCCCCCAGAGCCGCGTGTGTGGGGGCCCTAGAGCCGTGTGGCTGTGTGTTCGGGCCCCCCTGAGCCACGTGTGTGGGGGCCCCAGAGCTGTGTGGCTGTGTGTTCGGGCCCCCCTGAGCCACGTGTGTGGGGGCCCCAGAGCTGTGTTGCTGTGTGTTTGGGCCCCCCAGAACCACGTGTGTGGGGGCCCTAGAGCTGTGTGGCTGTGTGTTCGGGCCCCCATGAGCCACGTGTGTGGGGGCCCCAGAGCTGTGTGGCTGTGTGTTCGGGCCCCCCATAGCCGCGTGTGTGGGGGCCCCAGAGCTGTGTGGCTGTGTGTTCGGGGCCACCATAGCCGCGTGTGTGGGGGCCCCAGAGCTGTGTGGCTGTGTGTTCGGGCCCCCCAGAGCCGCGTGTGTGGGGGCCCCAGAGCTGTGTGGCTGTGTGTTCGGGCCCCCCAGAGCTGCGTGTGTACATTTCTCAGATGTCCCATCATAAGCTACAACCCCCTGCATTGTATGGAGATAACTACAACTGTGTGTGTGTGTGTGTGTGTGTGTCTGGGTGGAGCAGAGCCGAGTGCGTGTCTGTGTGGAGCAGAGCCGAGTGCGAGTCTGTGTGGAGCAGAGCCGAGTGCGAGTCTGTGTGGAGCAGAGCCGAGTGCGAGTCTGTGTGGAGCAGAGCCGAGTGCGAGTCTGTGTGGAGCAGAGCCGAGTGCGAGTCTGTGTGGAGCAGAGCCGAGTGCGTGTCTGGGTTCAGGAGAGCCAAGTGCGTGTCTGTGTGGAGCAGAGCCGAGTGCGTGTCTGTGTGGAGCAGAGCCGAGTGCGTGTCTGTGTGGAGCAGAGCCGAGTGCGTGTCTGTGTGGAGCAGTGCCGAGTGCATGTCTGTGTGGAGCAGAGCCGAGTGTGAGTCTGTGTGGAGCCGAGCCGAGTGCGTGTCTGGGTGCAGGAGAGCCGAGTGCGTGTCTGTGTGGAGCAGAGCCGAGTGCGAGTCTGTGTGGAGCAGAGCCGAGTTCGTGTCTGGGTGCAGCAGAGCCGAGTGCGTGTCTGGGTGCAGCAGAGCCCAGTGCGTGTCTGGGTGCAGCAGAGCTTTGTGTGTCTGCAGCAGAGCCGAGTGCGTGTCTGGGTGCAGGAGAGTCGAGTGCGTGTCTGGGTGCAGCAGAGCCCAGTGCGTGTCTGGGTGCAGCAGAGCTTTGTGTGTCTGCAGCAGAGCTGTGTGTATGTGTGCAGCAGAGATGTGTGTTATAGACTCTGGACAGCAGAGCTTTGTAAATATGTGCTGTTAGGGCAGTGCAGCAGAGATGTGTGTGCAGCAAAGCTGTGTGTATATATAGTCTTTGGACAGCAGAGATGTGTATGTGTGCAGCAGAGATGTGTATGTGTGCAGCAGAGATGTGTATGTGTGCAGCAGAGATGTGTATGTGTGCAGCAGAGATGTGTGTGTGTGTGTGTGTGTGTATATATATATATATATATAATATTGTGAGATGCCGAGGGGAGAAGTACTAGAGAACAGGTATGTTTCCCCTCGGTTCATTTCATATGTCTCCATGTATTGATTGTGGAGCGGTCGGCCCATGCAAATGGGCTGGGAAAAGTTGGGAAAGTTATATCTGGCTCAGCAATAAGTTAGTCACTGAAGCCTGTTTATTTCATTGTAATTTTGGGCTCGGTTTTTCCTGGAGCAATCAGTAGGAATGGCAGTAGGACTGGTTGCTCCCTTCTCCACATTCAATCCAGGGTTTTGATTCCTCACTGGATCAGCTGAAATAATCAGGAGGCATTCAGAACAGGGAGGCTGCTGAGGAGAGGTGCAGGCTCATGGCTGCTGGGGCTGAGACTCCATACCTCCACTGGCTGTACTGAGGAACCCACACAGTAAGGCTAGTTTCACACTTGCGCTATTTTGACGCAAACGGAATCCGTCAGTAATGTAGTACAGTTAATTTATTTACAGTGGAAACGCGTTACTATGCCGCGCGTGTGTGTCATGCAGTACCCGCTTGTGTCCACATGGTGTCGCGCTTCCAATGTAAATAAATGAACTGTACGACATTACTGACGGATTCCGTTTGCGTCAAAATAGCGCAAGTGTGAAACTAGCCTAAGAGAATACTGTTTTGTTTGTTACATAGGTTTATTTTGTAGTTAGCATTATGTTGTTAGTTAGTGGCCAGACGGCCTTAGGCAGGCTTTGCACGTTGCGACATCGCAAGCCGATGCTGCGATGTCGCACGCGACAGTCCCCGCCCCCGTCGCAGGTACGATATCTTGTGATAGCTGGCGTAGCGAAAATTATCGCTACGCCAGCTTCACATGCACTCACCTGCCCTGCGACCGTCGCTCTGGCCGGAGACCCACCTCCTTCCTAAGGGGGCGGGTCGTGCGGCGTCATAGCGACGTCACACGGCAGGCGGCCAATAGCGGCGGAGGGGCGGAGATGAGCATGATGTAAACATCCCGCCCACCTCCTTCCTTCCATAGCCGCCGGCGGCAGGTAAGGTGATTTTCCTCGCTCCTGCAGCTTTGCACACAGCGATGTGCGCTGCCGCAGGAACGAGGAACAACATCGTACCTGTCGCGGCACCGGCATTATGGAAATGTCGGAGCCTGCAACGATGATACGATAATGCCGCTTTTGCGCTCGTTCATCGTATCATCTAGGATTTACACACTACGACATCGCAAGTGACACCGGATGTGCGTCACTTTCGATTTGACCCCACCGACATCGCACCTGCGATGTCGTAGTGTGCAAAGCCGCCCTAAGACGTTTATTTTCCTGTTTTTGCATGTGTAACACTGAGGGATAAGTGTACACAATAAACACGGCAGTGGCCGTATCTGTTTGGAACCTGCCAGTTTACCGCTGTCATCTGTGAATCCATAGCCACTCGCTTGGACCAAAGCAAAGATCCCAGCTGAGCTATATTCCCTGTCTCACAATATATATATATATATATATATATATATATATATATATATATATATATGCAGCAGAGCTGTGTGTGTGTGTGTGTTTGTATCTGTACATATGCAGCAGAGATGTGTGCAACAGTGCTATCAGGCTGTGTAGCAGAGCTGTGTGAGTGTGTATGTATGGAGCAGAGGTGAGAGTGTGGCACCCCATAGCCATCTGTGCGCCCCCCCCCCCCGAGCCGTATGTGCAGCCCCCGAGAGCACTATGCAACCCACCCCAGTAATGTGTATACCCCCTGAGCTATTTGCTACTCCAGTAACATCTATGCCCTCCAGTAATGTCTATGCCCCCCTGCCCCTCCTGTGATGTATATATTGTAGCCCCCAGCCCCACTTGTGATGTGTATATACAGCAGTGTCAGTGTGCACTGTAGGCGGCCATGTCTGATAGTGACGACCATCATGCAGCACAGCCACATGCCCAGGAGGAGCTGGATGGAGACTAGCAGGAATGTGTCTGTATGTATGTACGATGTGTATCTCTGTATGTCACTGGATATGACTCTGTATAGATTTGTCTGTTTATAAGTATTTTTGTGAGTTTGTCTTCAAATATATTTATATGTACATATGCCTGTATGTATCTGTGTATGTGTGTGTCTGCGTGTAGATGGGGCCCACTGAGATTCTTCCGCCCGGGGCCCACAAAAACCAGGAGCCGGCCCTGCCTAGCCCACACCACTGATTTACAGGTTTCTGTGTGCACTGTGCATAGGCAGAAAACTGCCAATTAGTGGTGGGGGCGGGGTTACACAGAGATCATGAATATGGAGGACTACGTGGCTACAGGTTTACTAGTCCTCTACTGATAATCTGCTGCTGATAAAATTGTGATTTTATTAAAACTACAGGAAGCAGCCCAGTAATTGTCACCACTGGAATCAGGGTCTCTCCTCCTACATTATGCTGCGCTCAGATGTCAGGGTCTAGGTGTGCACTATGGTTTGTTTTCTTTGTTAATGTGTGGCATTCTGTATGATTTTACCAGGACTCATTGACATTGGAGACACGTGGCCGCTACTGATGATGTCCCCCCTGAGGAGACCACTGACCTGGAGAATAAAGCCTTGTTACACGGACTGAGGGCAAATACCTCCCAATGGTTTCCAATGCCAGGTGGCTATTGAAAGCAATACCGGTAAGAGGAGGCACAGACAATTGGCAGGTGACCGTACCAGATGAATTAATTCCCTACTAAATTTATGGCAAGAAATTAGAACATGTGTGGCACCCAGGGGTCAGGAGTCATAAGGGCACGGTAGTGTCACGTACCTGCGTTACTTGTCACCGGGCCTGTGTGATGATCTAGGATGTCACGGTGGCCTTCTCGGCTTCGTGCCCCGAGGTGTACCCCAATAAGGAAGGTAGATGATGGGGGGTAGTAGTAGGATAAATGTCGTGTGGTATGCGTCCAGTGATTTAGCCGCCGCTGCTGTCGCTGTCTTCCGGGGCAGATGATAGTAGCAGCCAGAGATGATATCGCTCCCCACAGGTGGAGCGGGCCCCGGGGAGGATGATGAGAGAATTATTGATGGCGTTGTGCATGGGGCAGCGGCACTGGTAAGAAAGAGTCCAAACCAGTTGCTGCGGTTCCAGGTGGTTTACTCAGTCTTTAGTGCCGCTCACCTGGGTAATACTGGTCACCTGCTGTGATTGGCGCCGTCGAACCCAAATGCTTTCAAAGGTCAGTCCGGTGTGGTGGTCAGTGAGTTCCTTCCTCCTAGCGCCGTGTGTGTTGGATCCCCGTGGCTTAAAGCTACTTGGGGACCCCAGTTTGTCTTTAGTAGTAGTCTTTTCCCTATTTGCAGGTGCCTAGGCTTCACACTGGGGCCTGGTGTTTTCCAAGGTCCCGGATCCTATCTTGGCACTGTGCTTTCGGGCCCTTTGTGGCCGGGGAAGCGTGAAACCTCCCCGTCCCGGCAGATTCTGAAAAAACAATTTGAGGACTGATCTTGACTAGGGTCCAGCACCCTGCGTGGTGCCGGTTCTGAGGAAGCAATGAAGCTCTCCCCTCGGCAACCACGTGAACTCCTGTGTCCCACCAGAGCACCTGTGAGACATGTCTGCTCCTTTCCTCTCCTGCCGGAGAACTCTCTTCAACTGTTGTGTTGGCTCCTAACTCCCCCTAAGTGTCCGTCCCTCCCTGGGTTCCTGTCACTAGTGGATGGTGCCCCCCATGTTTGAAGGCAACCTTAAGACCCCACCATAGCCCGGTCCCCATTATGGAGGGCAACCTGGTTGTGTATTTGAGTGTGTAAGTGGGGAAACCGGTACCGACCTCCTCTTGATCCGGGTGCAGCATTACCCTTAAATGAGGTGCAATACTCTGTAGCGACTGAAGCCTCAGGGGCGCCACACATGAACCCGACACCTAGAAATGGACAAAGTGAAGAACCATAGACAAATAGATTAGCCAGAGAAAATTAGTGCAGCAGATGAGACACATCACACTTCCCTCTGACATTGGAGATGTCCAGCAGTGCCATCAGCTCAGGACTGGCAGCAGATTTATTCCCTTCCAGTTTGTACTTTACGTCTCCATTATGAAGAGTGTAATAGACATTGACATTGATATTGTAGGTAAATGATAAGGTCTTGGTTATCCATGAATGTGGCCCCTGTGTGATCACAAATACTATAATATACAATGTGCGGCTCCTCTTTTCCAGAAATCCTGAATTGGTTCCTCTGTACAAATGAGTTTTCCCATCTCATTACATGACTGTATATCACAGGAATCTGCAGTCACTGGGATTATTGGGGCTAAAGCTTGTTTTTCCTCTGGATCCTGAATATCTGGTCTCCTTCAGTGTTTTCCTTGCACAGGAGTGTGTGTGTTTCCCACTATACAGGGAACTGCAGCCACCACAATTAGTGATGAGCGGGCACTGCCATGCTCGGGTGCTCATAACCAGCAGTCGGACGCTCGGATGCGCTCAACTCATGTACCGAGTGTAATGGAAGTCAATGGAGATTCAAGCATTTGTCTGGAAAATCTAATGGAAAAATGCTCGAGTTCTCCATTGACTTCCATTATACTTGGGTACTCGATCAGGATCAGGGATCAGGGTGCTCACTGCAGGTAGCGGTGGTGTTGGATAAGGTTTAGAAAGTAGACACACACACTGTAGGTAAACCAAAGTCTCTGAGTGCCACTGCCGCTGCGGGGAGCCCGTCCAAGTACCCGGTCCCACCAGTGTCACTTAGTGATTCGGAGCCTGCCTCCGTGCACTGTTTTGTGTCTGTGTGGGTTTCTATAACTTGAAGCTGTAAGGTCCAGTTCTTCAGTTTTTTAAGTGAAGTCTTGCTCCTAAGGGCTGGCACTTGGGACCTCAGTGGATCGCTTTGTCTGGAAAACCCTCTCCCCCACGTTGTGCTGATGCCCTCAGTCTCTGAGCTCCGGGAAGGTCCCTGAAGGCCCCCTTCCTCTGCAGGTTAATTGCCAGGATGATGAATCAGCTCCTGACCTAGGGTCCTGTACCCAGTCGTGCTCGGTACCGATCAGCTGTGTTGGTCCCTCTCTGGTGCCTGCGGTCCCTCCTAGACTGCGTCCGTCGCACCCCAGACCAATGTCCCTGAACCCGGTCACTGACTCCTCCGGTCCCGGACCATTGTCTGCGACCCAACTTCGGTCTTTCTAGCTCCCCGGTGGCTTACACTTCAGCTCCTCTCACTTTGAGAGCTGTCACTAGTTTGACTTGGTCACTCGCACCAGTCTGCCTGACCCCCTAGGTGGGTGGCCCTTGTTTCAATTCACATATATAGCTTGGTCCTTTGCTTCCCATACAGAGAAAGTTTATTAACTGCAGGTGAGGTTACATATAGGCTAGGGACCCCAAAAATAGAGATTACCTTGGCGTTGGTTTGGGGCTCTTTTGCATTGATCAATACAATGGCTAAACATCTCTTATATTCCTATTATTCATAGCAGTTATGCATGTTTCATTTTTTCATGTTTTTCACTTTTTCAGATAGTTCATTGTATTTCT
This sequence comes from Anomaloglossus baeobatrachus, assembly GCF_048569485.1. Lineage (NCBI taxonomy): Eukaryota > Metazoa > Chordata > Amphibia > Anura > Aromobatidae > Anomaloglossus > Anomaloglossus baeobatrachus. The sequence continues at coordinate 83,084,406 of NC_134361.1, forward strand.
CAGTCTAGTATTCCCAGAGCAGTTCTGCTTTTCATCATTCCCATATACAATGTGACTTGTGTGCAGCTCTTTATCCTATTGCAATCCACTGGTGTGCCTGACAGGTCGTGATGTGAGGTGTTGGTTGGGGTTTGTGGTGCTGATGGAAGTGACACTGGTTTCCTAGGTTCCTGGAACCATGGGGGGTAGGCCCTGCACCCTGGGTAGGGATGCAGTTCCCTGTAGCACCCTGATGTATTCAGGGGCGCTATAACAATATCATATGTGACATGGAATTGGGATGTAATTACTGATCCCCTAGTCGAGCTGCGTCCTCAGATCTAAATTTCCTGAATACAGAGAAGGATTGGATATTGATCTTCTTATTCCCTTCATGACGGGGCCAACTTCCATTTTTGTGCTGTATTTTCCTCCTCTTCTTTCTTTCTTTTCTATTTTTCTCTCTACTTGTACATATGAGGGTTTGGTTTTTTTGCGGGGCGACTTGCACTTTTGAATGACACCAATCATAATGTACTAGATTTCCCCCCCCCCATTTTCATGTATGGTGAAATTGTGAAAAAAACAAAAATCCTGCAACGCTGACATTTTTGTTTTTTGTGAATTACTTTTACAACATACTCTGTGGTAAAAAAATATGACCTTCCAATAGGATTCTCCTGCTCAGTGCTATTACAACAGCAAACATGGCCATTTTTTAATTATTACTATTATTATTCTGGGAAAAAACTCTGAAGTTTTAACAAAAAAATAATATTGGAGTGTTGCCATTTTTTGAGATTTGTAACATTTTAATTTTTCGGTCAATGTAGCCGCGTGATGGCTTATTTCTTTGCAAGGTGACGCTTGTATTGATACTATTTTGGGATAGATATACTGTTTTGATCGCTTATTACAGCATTTTGTGTAGTCTGGCAGCGAACAAAAAAAAAAAAATTGGTGTTTTTTAATTTGTTACTATGTTCACAAATCCGGTTAATTATTTTTATACTTTGATCTATCAGACTTTTCTGAAAGCCGCAATGCCAGATGTTTATTTTTTTAAAAATTCTTTATTTTTAATGGGGAAAAAGGGGGAGGGGGTGATTTTGGACCCTTTTTATCTTTTTTGTTGTATTACTCCCTTAGAGGATTTGAACCTGTGATCGTCTGATCCCTAGTACTATATAAAGCCGTAACACACCATTGCTCTATGTAGTAAGAATCACAGTCTGCTTTGACGCTCGGCTAAAGGCAGGGCTTCAAATGAGCTTCATAGTTAAAAGCATGGGGTCTTTAATAGTCTCCCAGCTGTCATAAGAATCCATCAGTGACCTACAATCATGTCAGTGGTGCGCCAATTGTCTCATATATTGATGTGTCCCCATATTGTCCGGCTGTTAAAGCCGCTGTCAGAGTTCGACAGTGGCATGTAACAGGTTGACAATCAGGGGCAGAGCTTCACACCACCTGAGGTTGTTCCTGCCTGTAACACACAGCCGTCACTTCCCTGGCATGGGGTGACTTCACCCCATGATCCCTCTCCATGAACCCGCTACCGACTTGTACATTGAATGTCGGTAGGGGGTTAATGATAAAGTCTCATTTTGACTTTTTACTTCTAGAACTTAACTATAATTCTATTATGGGACCAAAAAACCTGAGAAATACAACAGAGGATGGAGACTCAATGGAAATAAAGCAGCCGACAAAGATATAGGGGTGAAAATCAGAGAATTTTATTAATGGGGGGAGGCGGGGGAGCAGGTAATTTTGATAAATGTCAAGGATATATTAGATCCAATGACTTCAGTTGATTCAGGGGAACGGAAAAAACTCATTCCCAACTTCACTGAGGAAAGTCAGACTAGTTCCCTGGATTAACGATTAAACACATTTTATTAATCCAGGGGAAGGCGAAAAAACCTCATTGAGCCATCGGCCAATTCAGCTTCAATTGAGGAAAAATTCCTTCCCGACTCCACGCATGGCAGTCAGACTAGTCCCTGAATCGATCACTAAATAATTGTATTATTGATTCGGGAGGTGGATGAATGGTGGGGGCAGAGGTGTTGATCCAGAGGAAGGAGAGAAAAAACCCCTTTATGACATCTGCCAATTTGTCCTAATATAAGGGGAAAAACAATCCTTCCTGGATCAAATGCCCAGACGGATACTCACCTCATTCCCACCAAATGAAGATGTAAATCTGGCTCCAAGACAACATGCTGGTCTTCATCCTGGAATTGCTGGTCCTGGGTAGAATCCGTTCTTCACAGCCAAAGGAATCGATGTCTTGAGATGTCGAGGTCGGGCCAGAGGTCAGAGGATTCAGAGCCAAGAGACACAGGTAGAAATATGACGTTATTCACGGCACTGAATCAGCAGAGAGGGTCGTTGTCCGGAGCGAGCCAAGGTCAGGCACACAAGCAGCGGGCGGAGGAGGCACAGGGTTCTGGGCAGGTGGCTCGGGTTCATCCTACTGTGTCCAGCTGGGTGGATAAAATGACTAGTCGGACACAGGGTGAAGAGGTGGTTTATCTTCCGGCCAATCCAGATGGTTCACTCCAGAACATGCTGCAAGAGAAAGAAATGTACAGAGATATAATAACAGCAGTTCCTGGTAATATTTACACATTTCTAACTGCTGTGATCATCATAGCATGGAAATCCTAAAATCTTTTTGTAATATGTTTTCACTTACATGGAAAGGTATAAAGGGGGGCCGTGCTCTCCTCTGCTCCAGTTCCTCCCAACAGATGGTGCCGAAAAATGGGTGGTCTCTGATGTTCCCTGACACTCCCAGGCGCGTCTCTGGATCCTTCCGTAGCAGCTTCTTTATTAGATGTTTCACGTCTACGTCTAGCCATGTTGGAAATTTTGGCTTTTCGGTGGTAATTGACTTGTAGACGGCTTGCTTCTGGGGGCCGTTGTAAAATGGGGAACGTCCAGATGACATTTTGGACACCACTATCCCCAGGCTCCACCAGTCTACTGCTGCAGTGTAGGATTTCTCCAGGAGCACTTCTGGGGCCATGTAGCGGAAAGTTCCCGTCCGTCCATAGATCTTTTTGGACGCGGTCAGTCCGTCTTTTGCCACCCCAAGATCTATAATTCGGGCGTGACCATCTTTATCCAGCATGATGTTGGCTGGTTTGATGTCTCTGCAAAGAAAAAAGAAAATGTATTACTTTGTCTTTATAACCACAGGACACATCTGAAAGGTGATACAAGAGAATGGTAAAAAATGCATCTCTTACCGATGGGCGATGCCATGGCCGTGGAGGAACTGGAGGCCACAAATTAACTCTGCTGTGATAAACCTGATGAGAGAATAGACTGTTTAGTATCAATGACATGAAATCATCCTGAGGATAAAACGTATTACAATCTCTAATATACCCTAATGACGGCCATTGTCTGAATGTTTCCATAGTTCCCTATATTTTGCCATTTTTCATTGTTAGATACTCACCGTGTGGTCTCGATGTTCAGTTTGCCGCTCATTTCAATAAGTGACTCAAGGCTGCCACCGGACAAATACTCCATGATGAAATAGGCTTCGCTCTGGAAATAAAGCACAATATATAGATATTATCACTAGCTGCATGTAGTACATAGATTTCATGGTAAAGATGTCTGGAGCCCGGAGACCCCTCTGTACCTGAGACTGCAAAGCGGCATCCAGATGACTCACGAATGGGCAGTCTCTGGCCGCCCGGAGTATGCGCGCCTCTCGCCGTAGGGCTTTGGCATTGTCCTGTTTGTCAATGATCTTAATGGCCTTGTAGATGTTTTGGCCACGGACTGATGCCAGCACCACCTGAGGAAACACAGGGAAAAAGGTCATTAAAGAAGTCACATTTTTTTCGCTCCCCTTCTTCCAAGAGGTATAACTTCTTATTTCTCCGCTGACATGACCGTACGAGGAAGTTGTTTTTTGCTGGATAATTTGTCGTTTTGAATGACACCATCCATTTTACCATCCAATGTACTGAAAAAAGGAAATAAATTCTAAAATGGGGTAAAATTTGTGTAAAAGAAAATTAAAATATTCTGCCCTTGATTCTTTTGGATTTGTTTGTTCTGTGTTTGTTGTATGGAATCCTAAGTCTCCAGGTCAATAGAATCACAGCTGTTGTAGCAGGATAAGGCACAGCCACAAAACTAGAAACGGAGGTGCACTTGTCGGTTTCCAAACCATATACATTCAAGTTAAACAAGGCACGCTTCAGGGTTTATTTTCAATGAAAAATGTATTTCCGAAACAATTATATGTTGTAAACATGTGACGTTTCGGCCACATCATGGCCTTCATCAGACAACTCACATAAATGTAAATACTGGAGCAAATACACAAGAAGCAACGTGTATGGTACAGTAAATCAAAGCAGCGTCTGCAACTTATATAAAAACCAGGGTCAGTAGGAAGATAGCAATATCAGCAGTTTAGACAATATTATGCCAAAAAAAAGATGCACCTTGTAACAGGAGCCAGTGTCAGCATGGAATGGCGGTATAGAGTAGCGGTATCCACCGCTATGCAGAGTCTCAGACGTTGCTGCTTGTGTATTTGCTCCAGTATTTACATTTATGTGAGCTGTCTGATGAAGGCCATCACGTGACCGAAACGTCACATGTTCACAACAAATAATTTTTTTGGAAATAAAATTTCATTCAAAATAAACCCTGATGAGTGCCTAGTTTAACTTGAATATAATCACAGCGACACCAAATATGTGGATTTTTAAAAATTATTTAATTTTTTTTTATTTTTTTTTTTTTTACTTTTTTTTACCTCCTTTGTAAACCTTTTAGATGATGTAGCTCCTTGACCCTCAGGGGATTTTCCCATTTTTCATTTTCGTTTTTTCCTCCCCCTTCTTCTGAGAGCCATAACCCTTTTTTAATTTTTCTTTCTATCTTTCCTTTTGTGGCTTATTTTTTGCCGGACGAGTTGTACTTTTGAATTAAAGCATTAGTGTTACCATATAGTGTACTGGAAAATAGGAAAAAAAATTCCAAGTGTGGTGAAATTGCAAATAAAGTGCAATTGCATGATTGTTTTTGGGGTGTTTTATTTACCACATTCACTATATGGTAAAACTGATGTGTCTGTATGATGCCTCATGTCGGTACGGGTTCGTAGATGCCAAGCATGTATACTTTAACCTAAGTAGTGAGAAAAAATTCAGACATTTGTACCCCCAATAAATAGTGGTTTTTGTCACCATTTTCCAAGACTCGTAGCGTTCTCAGTTTTGTGCAGATGTTCCTTTTTGAGCGCCTGTTTTTACATTTGAAAGAAATGTGGCGAGCAAAAATCATAATTTTGGAGTTTGGAATCTTTTGGCGCCACGCCTTGTACTGATCAGATTAATTGATTTTATTTTTTACAAGATCGGGCATTTCTGAATGCGGTGGTACCAAATATGTGTTGGTTTTTTTTTAAATTACCGTATTTTTCGCTTTATAAGATGCACTTTTGTTCCCCCAAAGTAGGGGGTGCGTCTTATAAGCCGAATATACGGGGCTGTGTATATATATATATATATACATATATATATACACTGCAGGGTCCAGGGGAGGTGGGGGCAGCAGCTCTGGAGCGCTACTGGGGGCAGGTGAACGCTGCGGCTGGAGCCTTTGATCTCCTGCTCCCGCTCATATAATATGCACTGCCGCTGTCCAGTACACGGTGGTGCTGAAACAACACCACAGTGAGAGGCTGGGGCAGCGGTGCATATTATATGAGCCTGCGCCCCCCTGTGATTGCACATGCCCCCCCTGTGTTAGACATGGCCCCCATGCTGCTGCTCATTCTAAAATAAAAAAGCTTTACTTACCCCCTCCAGCGTGTCTCCCGGTGTCCCTGCTTCCACTGTGATCAGGCAGGCACGCAGCGATGATCTTACTCTGCTGTGCCGATCATATGACGGGCACCAAAAACCAGGAAGTGGAGGAACAGAAGCACGGAGGGAGACAGGAGGGAGATCAGCGCTGGCGGAGGTAAGGAAAGAGTGTTTTATTTTACTATGGGCAGCAGCATGGGGGCGATATCTAACAGAGGGGAATGTGTGCAATCCATAGGGGGCCGTAGGCAGCACAGGGGAACGTGTGCCATCACAAGGGGGCCATAGGCAGCACAGGTGAACGTGTGCCATCACAAGGGGGCCATAGGCAGCACAGGGGAACGTGTGCCATCACAAGGGGGCTATATTCAATATAAGGGGGCCATATCCAGATTAAGGGGGCTAATTTTAGGATGGGGGGCTATGAGGGACATATACCCTATATGATTTGTTAGACGGACACTGGCAGTATAAGATGTACCCCATTTAACATTAAAAAAAAAAATTCTCTTTTCCTTCACCAAATTTGGGGGTGCGTCTTATAATCAGGTGCGTCTTATAAAGCAAAAAATACGGTAACTTTTATTTTCAAAGGGGCGACAAGAGGCTAATTTGAACTTTTAGAGGTTTTTGTTCATATTTTTTTTAAACTTTTTTTTTTTTTCTTTTTTTAATTTGTTTTACTAGTTTCCCTAGGGGATTTTTTGCCTGTGCATTTCTACTGATCAGAGCAGCATTGCTTTGATCAGCAGAAATGCATATCTCCTGTGTGTCGGCTCTCACAGGAAGAGAGTCATGGCTGCGTCAGTTGTCATTGGCTGACCCCGCACTATCATACCTGTGCTATAATATAGCTGGCATCTACCTCGAGTAATACTTACTTGGCCGAAGCTGCCTTCACCCAGCACCTGATGGTACTTGTAATCATTGATGTCAGGCTGGGTGTCAGATATTGGTGTTATAGCGGTGCTGGGTCCTAAAGGAATAAAATAAGGACTATAACATTAGTTTGTTTGGAAGAATTGTAATGAAGCATGTAGAGATTGTGAGAATAGAAAGCTGCAGAACTCATGTTTACCTGAAGTGCAGCACATATAAATGTATAAGAAAAGTATACAAGGGGCTGCTGATGAGTCTTTGGCTTTACCCAAAAAGAAGCGAGATAGGATGATGAAACTTTACATTTATTCCACATACTCTCCACTGATGTCAACACATTTCTTACATCGGTATTCCAAGTTCTGTAAGCCTAGCAAAAAGGATTTCAGTTGTGCCTCAAACCATACATCAATAGCAGCAGTGGCATCAGAAATGGTGTGAAATTTGGTATCTTTGAGGTACTTCTTCAAGTTTGAAAACAAATGATATTCAAATTGTCTCTCCAGTAAAGGAGACAAACTCTAGCACAGCGCCACCTATTGGAAGTAGCAAAACAAATGATAGTCAGAGGTACCTTGACCTGGTGAATAAGATGGTTGGTCAACCAGCTGGAAGCCCAGCTCTGCCAGTTTTGCCATGGTTCCTTGTGCAGTGTGAGCGGAGGCGTTGTCTTGCATGAACAAGATTCCTTTGGACAGCTTGCCACGCCTTTTGGCCTTCAGAGCTGTCTTCATTTGGTCCAAAATGTAATACCTTGCATTGATGGTGGAACCCTTTTGAAGGTAGTCCACTAACAGCATGGTCTCCTTATCCCAGAACACAGACGCCATCACCTTAGTGACTGATTTTTGCACCCTGAACTTTTTTGGATGAGGAGAACCACTGTGCCTCCACTCTTTTGACTGCTGCTTGTTTTCAGGGTCATACAAATAAATCCAGGTCTCATCCATAGTGACCAGTCGATCCAAGAAGTTCTTATTAGTCCGGAAATGCTGACAAATGGAGCGGGAAGTTGTCACTCACTTGCTTCTCTGATCTGTTGTCAAACATTTGGGGACCCACTTTGCAGATAGATTCCTCATATTTAAATGTTCATGGATAATGACACAAACACGTTCAGAGGAAATCCCCATGTTGTCTGCTATTACTTTAGCTGAAATGCGTCGATCACTCCTCTGCTCTCAGTTGCTGTGAATATCACATTAGATTCTGGCATTTTGTTTTCCTGCGTGTGTAGAACACTGTTGCCATAAGCAACAAGCACAAAATTTTGAAAACATATATTAGACACATAAGGCTTTTATGTGATGTAACATTTGTTACCATAGAAAGAAAAAAATCACAAAGCCAAAGACTTATCAGCAGCCCCTTGTATCATGGCCATTATACAGTGGTGTTTGCATGTTTGTGAACCATTCAGAATTTTCCATATTTCTACATAAATTTGATCTAAAATTACATCAGATTTCTGAAAAGTTCTAAAAGTAGATAGAAAAACAAAGGAGTGAAAAATAATAGGACATTGTAATTTTTAATAATGTAATTCACTTGTCTGTGAGAGGCAAAAGTATGTGAACCTTCAGAAATAGCAAATAATGTGAAGATGAAGTTAGTTTGTTGTTTTTAGTCAATGGGACGACAATCGGGTGTGAGTGGGCGCCTGTTTTATGTAAGGAGAAGAGATCTGATAAAACCTGATCATCACAACACACGTCTGTGGGAGTTTATCATGGCGGGAATTAGGGGATGTGTGAGACCCTCACAAGAAAAGCTGTAGATCATCAATAAACCTGTAGAGGATTATACACCCGTCTCTCACATATTTAATAATTGGATCATTTTGCTCTTTTTAAGAATTACAAAAACGATTATTTTTTTAATATTATTTTGGTTCTTTTTATTTACTTTAAGGACTTGTGTGAAAATCTCATGTAGCTTTAGGTGAAATTTCTGCAGAAATCTGGAAAATTATGAAGTGATCACAAACTTTGAAACTTCACTGAATTCTCAAAAACACCTACAGGGATTCCAATACCACGATCCAAAAATGTATGATTCCACACAAAAATGAGAATAAAACAATAGCTTTATTTAGATGACAAACACACAAATTGACAATAAAATTACATGGAGACAAGGATGAGGATACACAATACCAGGGCAAGTGACAAAATTGCCAGAAAACCATTAAAACAATATGACAATGGCATGAATGTGATATAATACATATGTAGAATAATCTTACTTCAGAGGTTTTTACCAAATATTTGAGAAGAAAAAAAGTATTACAAATATGTCACTGAAAATCAGGTTATGAAACTTACTATGTATATGTAGAATAATCCAATAAAATACTTAATTGAAACTTATAAATATAGGACTTTTTGATGCTCAATTCAACAATATTAAATATGTGTGTGTGGTTGTGTGTGTGTATATATATATAATATGATATATATGATATATATAAAAAATGTACAAATGCCAACTGCTCTCACATTAGTATAAAATCAAATTATGTGTAAAGGCAAATTTAAAAAACTAATCATTTAGTTTTAATCACTGTATAAATATTTAATTAAAGTGCAAGTGCTTATAATGCAAAACATGTGCATGTCAAGTAGGAATATTGCAAGAATTGTTACATATGTGACTACACATAGGAGAGCAGTTATAGAAATCAGGATACTATGGACCCGGTAATAGTACACCAATGTATTTTCCAGAATTAAGGAGAACTAAATTTAACATTCCCAACTTCACTTTGATAGATGCACTAAACAGCAGTGGTAAAAAAAAGAAAGCCTCCAAACTCTGCAAAGTAGAGCAAGGTGCAGAAACATTCAAAAGATATATATTGCAAGACTAATAAATGGCAATATAAAATGCCAACTGTTTGATAACAATGTAAAGTAGCTACTGTTCGCATGGCCGCAGCATTCAATGGGCCACTCAATAGAAAGAAGGGGTGTAACAATACTTACAGTTAGGTCCAGAAATATTTGGACAGTGACACAAGTTTTGTTATTTTAGCTGTTTACAAAAACATGTTCAGAAATACAATTATATATATAATATGGGCTGAAAGTGCACACTCCCAGCTGCAATATGAGAGTTTTCACATCCAAATTGGAGAAAGGGTTTAGGAATCATAGCTGTGTAATGCATAGCCTCCTCTTTTTCAAGGGACCAAAAGTAATTGGACAAGGGACTCTAAGGGCTGCAATTAACTCTGAAGGCGTCTCCCTCATTAACCTGTAATCAATGAAGTAGTTAAAAGGTCTGGGGTTGATTACAGGTGTGTGGTTTTGCATTTGGAAGCTGTTGCTGTGACCAGACAACATGCGGTCTAAGGAACTCTCAATTGAGGTGAAGCAGAACATCCTGAGGCTGAAAAAAAAGAAAAAATCCATCAGAGAGATAGCAGACATGCTTGGAGTAGCAAAATCAACAGTCAGGTACATTCTGAGAAAAAAGGAATTGACTGGTGAGCTTGGGAACTCAAAAAGACCTGGGCGTCCACAGATGACAACAGTGGTGGATGATCGCCGCATACTTTCTTTGGTGAAGAAGAACCCGTTCACAACATCAACTGAAGTCCAGAACACTCTCAGTGAAGTAGGTGTATCTGTCTCTAAGTCAACAGTAAAGAGAAGACTCCATGAAAGTAAATACAAAGGGTTCACATCTAGATGCAAACCATTCATCAATTCCAAAAATAGACAGGCCAGAGTTAAATTTGCTGAAAAACACCTCATGAAGCCAGCTCAGTTCTGGAAAAGTATTCTATGGACAGATGAGACCAAGATCAACCTGTACCAGAATGATGGGAAGAAAAAAGTTTGGTGAAGAAAGGGAACGGCACATGATCCAAGGCACACCACATCCTCTGTAAAACATGGTGGAGGCAACGTGATGGCATGGGCATGCATGGCTTTCAATGGCACTGGGTCACTTGTGTTTATTGATGACATAACAGCAGACAAGAGTAGCCGGATGAATTCTGAAGTGTACCGGGATATACTTTCAGCCCAGATTCAGCCAAATGCCGCAAAGTTGATCGGACGGCGCTTCATAGTACAGATGGACAATGACCCCAAGCATACAGCCAAAGCTACCCAGGAGTTCATGAGTGCAAAAAAGTGGAACATTCTGCAATGGCCAAGTCAATCACCAGATCTTAACCCAATTGAGCATGCATTTCACTTGCTCAAATCCAGACTTAAGACGGAAAGACCCACAAACAAGCAAGACCTGAAGGCTGCGGCTGTAAGGGCCTGGCAAAGCATTAAGAAGGAGGAAACCCAGCGTTTGGTGATGTCCATGGGTTCCAGACTTAAGGCAGTGATTGCCTCCAAAGGATTTGCAACAAAATATTGAAAATAAAAAAAAATTTTTTGGGTTTGGTTTATTTGTCCAATTACTTTTGACCTCCTAAAATGTGGAGTGTTTGTAAAGAAATGTGTACAATTCCTACAATTTCTATCAGATATTTTTATTCAAACCTTCAAATTAAACGTTACAATCTGCACTTGAATTCTGTTGTAGAGGTTTCATTTCAAATCCAATGTGGTGGCATGCAGAGCCCAACTCGGGAAAATTGTGTCACTGTCCAAATATTTCTGGACCTAACTGTAAATAGTAATCGGGAAGGTAAAAGTCACAGGTAAGTACAAAAACCCTATCCCCAGTGCCATATAATGCTGCTCCATAGTGAACAATGGACAAAAATTCTCAGGCAAATATACATATAAATAAACGTTGCTATACTTAATGTGCCACTGGTAACCCCCTGACACACGTTTCAATGCACCACTGAACATGTTACACTTCTAGCTCCATCTATATTATCATAGGGCCTGTATAGACATAATGCCTTTAAGAAAGGGGGAAGTTACTGATACCAGGGCAGGTTACAATATTGTGGTGTTATAATTGTACACAGGTAAGACTTATAAGGTGCAGGTCACACTGTTACATGTAGTGCACCATGCTGAGTAGCAGTCACATATATTACCACCTTCCCTTTCACCAAATAATCAGACAGTGCTGACACATTTTTATAACATTTTTCAAATTTGCATCAAAACCTCATTGGAGTATTCCATGGAATAGAGTCCGAGCTTCATTAATAAAACAAGAAACTTTTTTTGTATTTTTCCTGCATTTCAGACATTAGGTAGAAGGTTAATGTTCTGATGGGGAAACTGTCACTTTGTACAATCCTGTTACTAACAAAGCTATAAAACGTATAAGGAGCACACTAGGAAATCCTCGCCCTCACTGCAATGTATGACCCGGGCAATGCATTCATATCTATAGTCACATATACTTGTAGTAACATCTGACACATGGGACTTGTCTAATCCTCCTCATATTATTTATAAATCTAGAACTACCACCACATTGTAGATGAAACGTGAATGTGTCCCCTACCTGCTCTTGGCTCTTCATCCTCCAACTCTCTGGCGTTGGGTCCAATAATCCTCTTCTTCTTCTTGATGTCTTCCTCGGGGCTGTCTTCTCTCTTCCTCTTCGCTTTTCCTCTCTCCTCTTCTCTCATCTTCTCTCCTTCTTCTCTCATTCTCTCTTCGTTTTCTTGTCCACTGGACGTCATTTTGAAATTCTCTCGCAGAGCAATCCGAACTATCTTCTGCACAAGGCCGTCGACAGTTAGAAAGTGAGCGGCAGTTGAGCGCATGCCAGTCACATGACCTCAGGATGGAATTCTCAGTGGGCACCGGCCATGGTGGAGCTTGGCAGGTGCCCACTGTATTGTAGACATCATGAGTGGCATCTAGGGTGCAGATACATATAGAAATTCATGGGTGGGTTTTTGGTTGATGTGATATTAAGGAAAAAAAAAAACAAGATGGAAGTTGATATTTTATGGCTTTTATATCTGAATTTGCAGTGGTTCCCATATTTCATTCCTTCTCTAATGGGGTTTAATTATAAATAAAATTGATGGGAATGTGGACAGTTTGAGAAAAAAGAAAGAAATGAGATAATCCTTGTGAGGGGCAGCGTTGTCTAATACTCAAAGGCCTTGATTTGTCAAGACTGGCGTTGTTAGTTAACGCTATACTTCGACTGGAGAGGGGAGCTTACCTTAAAAAAGTTGGCTAAGATCTGGGGGGCGGTTGGATATCCCGGGCCTTCCCTCCTCTGCGTTGCTGCAGGACAGTGCGGGGACCAGGTCCTTCTTATCGTAACCGATTCCCTACTGGAATCGGGGGAAATAAGTATTGCTGGACACATATGGTCGCTAAAGATATTGGGTAAATTATATTATGAGTCGTATAGGAAATAATATGCACTTTGTGACTTATACTGAGGTGAGGCGTGGACTACAGGCGCATTGTTTACTATGTAACTTTTGTGCGGTTTTTGTTACTGACTGAAGGTTTTTTCCCTTTCTGTGTTGTCTTTGTGGGGAAAAAGTTTTTTGTATGTGTTGTGTAATTTTACTGTTAAATAAAAAATGAACCTGATTTAAAAAAAAAAAAAGACCGGCGCTGTCACGTCAGTCATTTTGGTGCAGCTGCCAAAGACACCATTCTCCCGTTACAGAAATATTTTGTGACTTTTCAAAGTGTTTTATGCCAGATTTCTGGTGTGAGCACTTTGATGAATTATGGCCAAATTGTTGTGTCTGTACTTCTGTATTTCCAGCTAACTCCTAATAGTTACATTGTCCCTGGGGTCTCCTCTGGGGTTTCCTCGGGGTTTCCTCTGGGGGTGCAGTGATACTTTGTGTCTAGTTAGAAATCCATAAGTATGCAGTCCCTCTGTGTCACTGTATGTGACTGCAGACTTATGAATCCTCACATCGCGTGCTCTGTGCGCTGAGGATATCTTGTTTCAGAGCCGGGAACGGTGGTCACGTGGCCACGAGTAAGCGATATGCAGACTCCAAACCATAATCTGACTAGATGGGTGCGGCCCTGATAAATACGTGTGTATTGAGTGAGGCCGAGCCCCTGTAGTCAGATTCTGGCCGGGGTCTATATATTGCATCCTCACAGCCACGTGGCATAGAGCGACTGTAGATTGTGGATTTAGACCGGACAACCCCTTGACAGTCTGCTGTGGTAGAGCCAGTCATTAGTTTAGGCTTTCTGACATCAGAACTGAGGATTATTTTTCTGTGTAAAGTTTGTAATTGTAAAACTACTACATTTATTTTTAGAGATGGCCATAAATGCTTTCTATATTTACAGGCTGATGGCTTGTAATCACTCTTTACTTAAAGTGGGGAGAGTGGTACAACGTGTGGCATAAAAAGGGGATTATTCAGCTTTTTAAAATTGGTAACCTATTTTCAGGATAGGCCGTCTGGATAAGGTCAGTGAGGGTCCAGCTCTTGGCACCTCGGTTGATTACTGGCTTGGTACAAGGTATAACAGATTGTCACATGCATGAAGAGTATGGAGTTTACCAGTCTGACAGCCTATGAAGATGTGGAGACTAAAGCTCTGGCCGAGTCGTGTAGCCCCTCACACATCTGATTAGTAGCTGCTGAGAGCTGGACCTCTATAGAATACGCTATCAGTTTTATCAGGCTGTGTAAAGTCCGGACTGAGGATACCTTCACTATTTATTTCTTAATCATTCCTCACTGTTTTATGTGTCCACTTTACATGTCTGTCCATCACTTGGAGTTCGTCAGGATGTGGTACCCTCACGGGTTCCTTTCTTGGGAGGTCTGGGAAAAAGTGTGTGGCCCTTAGGTTCTGCTCCCCCCTAAATGACTCGCCCACCCCAGGGCTATGGGACACCCGGTGCCGGGCCGGACTAGTCCGGTGGTAGTCAGTGGTGGCTGAGCCCGGCTCCGTGGCCCTGGTGGGTGTCAGTAGAATATGTGGCTTGATGAATAAAGTTTGTGTTCGTGACGCCACCTATGGTCTGCGGCTATTAAGCCGCCGCTGCTGTGTGAGGCCTCCGGGGTGATGTTATGGCAGCAATGGTGGTACTGCTCTCCACAGGTGGAGCGGAACCCCGGGAACACTGTTAGTGCTCGTGAAAGTCTATGGTGTTGTGTGGCTAACACGGTGCAGGGCCGACAGGCAAGGAAAGAACCAGGCACAAACAACAGTCTCTTTACCTTTTCCTCTTTTACTTTAGGAACAGTCCAGTCCTGGGAGACCGTCACAGGTGGTGATGGGGATCCGGTCGGCCTGGAAGTACTTGGGGTGATCTTTCTGGCCAGCTGAGTATGAGGCCTACTCCTGTGCTTTTCTTTGTTATGATAGGACCCTGCTTCTCTGAATCCAGCAATGGCCCTCTTTGCTGCTGGGACCGATGGTACGTCCCTTTCCCTCTGTAGTAGGCTGCGCAGGCCCTCTCTGGTGCTTCTCTGCTGGAGTTCACACCGGGCCCTGATGCTGCAGCTGTACCTTCGGGCTGTTTATGGGCCAGGTGCTTGCAGCTCTCCTGCCCTTCGGATTCGGCTACCAGGGAGTATTTTAAGCCCTGGTGGCCACAGACTCCGATGTCCGAGTCTCTTCTCTGCCTCTCTGCTACTCCTGCTTCCCTGGGCCAAGCTGCTCTAGCTCTAGGCCCCAGATCCACAGGACAGCACACTCTGCGTCTGCTCACTATCACTTCTCCCTACAGACTGACCACTACTTCCTCCCTCAGGTCAGACTTAAGGAATGCTCCCTGGAATTCCAGGTTCAGAGCTCCCCCTGCTGGCCGGAGGGAGAACTGCGTTGGATGTTAAACTTGCTGGCCAATGGACCTCCCCATTACCTCCAGGCTCAGCATTAACCCTTTGGAAGGGCAATGCTGTTGTGGCGACCAGGTCCTGGGGCGCCACACTCCCCCTTAGTTAAATTCAGTACTCCCGGACTGTAGAAAACAAAACAAGACATACATGTTACAACCTTAAACAACTATAAGAGTCCAGTGTGGCTCCCTGCCGGGTGTCCATTACACTGCTCCATGGGGGACCCGCCGCGATAAAACCCCCAACGTAGGCTCTGGGCGTGCGTCAGAGCATTGATGACCCCACTCTATGCACGCCGGACGGGTTTTTCTTCAGGGGTTGCTGAGCACACCGGTGCTAACTATGTACAGCTAGGTGTTGGCCACCCATAGTCCAGTGGCCCAATTGTCCATGTTCTCAACCAAAAAAAACATTTTATACACAACATTACAGACATTTCACATAACTATTTACATTCTAATAAGTACTCTTTCTTTTTACTCTCTATACCTTGGAGGGGGCTGTCCCCGAGTGCTGCGTTGGGACCTGCGTAGCTCTGGTGTCTGCCCCTGACTACTTGGTGTGTCTTCTACCTCAGCACTACAGGTAGGCCTAACCCTGATAGGTATGCGTGATGATTGCCTATGTGGTCCAAGAGTCGCCAATGGTATGACAGGTTCACCACTGACAGGGGGTTGATTCTCCTGTTCCACTGCTGGCATGTCATCTCGTGTTGGAGCGGACGGTTCTTTAGGTGGATCTGGAACCTCTTCTGTTTCTGGCTCGACCAACTGCGGGAACGTCAACACTGGTACCACTATGGCATTGTTTATTCGGGTCCAAGTTTTGGGGAATTTTCCAAGGATTGTTTGGATCATCTTTTCCTCTTTTTCTGGACTTTGGGGACTTTCTTGTACCTCTTCTACTTCTTTTTGGGTTCTCCACCGTTCGGGGCACGCTTTCAGGCGGTCTCGAGAAACTGCTTGATAGGTCTTGCCTTCATCTTTGCTTATGAGGCATACCTTACTATTGTCAAAGTTGGAGGGGATAATGGTGTAGGGTTCATTCTCCCACTGATCATCTAATTTATGCGCCCTCCGCTTTTTCTTGAGGACCTGTTCTCCAGGTGCTAAGGGAGTTGCTGGGGCTGTTTGATTGTAATGCTGCTCTTGTCTCGTTCTTGCTTGGGACAGGCTCCTTTCTACGCATTCCTGGACCTTGCGGTACTGCTGTGATACTCTGTATCCCAATCTTCTATCTCCTGAATCGCTTCAGGTGACACAGTCCCCATCTCAAAGTCTACAGGTAACTTGCCAGGTCTTGCTCGCATCAGGTAAGCAGGGCTGCAGTTGGTCGAATTTACTGGGATATGGTTGTACAGCTCTACCAGATCTGGTAACTTCTCCGGCCATTGATTTCTTTCTTCCAGAGGTAGAGTCTTGAGCATATCAATGACCACATGGTTCATCTTCTCGCACAATCCATTGGTTTGGGGGTGGTACGGTGTTGTTCTGATTTTCTTACAACCGTACATGTTACAGAACTCTTGGAACACTTCTGCCTCGAATGCAGGACCTTGATCAGTCAGTACCCTCTCAGGGTAACCGTGAGGTCGACAAAAGTATGCCTGAAATGCTCTAGCTGCTGTTCTGGCTGTCTGGTCCTTCACAGGCACTACTACCAGGAAACGAGAGTAATGGTCCACAATGGTGAGGGCGTACACATAGCCTGACTGGCTTGGTGTTAACTTCACGTGGTCCAGGGCCACCAACTCCAGGGGCTGCTTCGTGACAATTGGCTGTAGGGGAGACCTCTGGCTGGCATCATCTTTCCACCTCAGGTTACACGGACCACAGTCTCGGCACCACTTCTCGACTGTCTTTCTCATGTGCACCCAGTAGAACCGATCGTGGAGTAGGGTCTCCAACTTCTTCCACCCGAAGTGTCCTGCGTTATCATGGTAAGCTGCTAGGACCATTGGAGCATCCCTCTGTGGGACCACTATCTGCCAGACGAGTTCATTCGTTCGCCAGTTGACATATCTCTTGCAGAGCTTGCCTTGGTACGTGAACAGTCGTCCCCGCTTCTTCCACAGCTGCTGGGCTTCTTCTGGAGCATCTGGGCCAAGATGGGTCTCAGCTTGTGCTAGCTTTTCTTTGACCAATCGCACGGCCGGGTCACCGTTCTGTGTCTCTTCCCAATTATGGTGGAGTAATGGGTTGACCGAGACCTCGTGCTGGCTCGAGCGCTTCACTCCTACAGCATGCTCACACTGGGAAACACCTTGGTGATGGAAAGCCGGTAACTCTATCTCTTCGAGTTCATCCAGGTCTTCTCCAGACTCGGGTAAGTGAGGCATTCTGGACAGCGCATCAGCATTGTTATTCTTCTTGCCAGCCTGGTACTTGATGGTAAAGTCAAAGTTAGACAGCCGGGCCATCCATCGCTGTTCCAACGCACCTAACTTGGCTGTTGCCAGATGTGTCAACGGATTGTTGTCCGTGAAGATGGTGAACTTGGCCGATGCCAGATAGTGCTTGAAGCGTTCGGTCACTGCCCAAACAATAGCGAGGAACTCCAGCTTGAAGGAAGTGTAGTTTTCAGGATTCCTTTCTGTGGGCCGAAGCTTCCTACTGGCGTAAGCTATCACCTTCTCTCTGCCTCCCTGCACCTGGGACAGAACTGCTCCCAGTCCCACGTTGCTGGCGTCTGTATACAGTACAAACGGCTGGCTGTAGTCAGGGTAGGCCAGAATTTCTTCTCCCGTGAGAGCCCCTTTCAGCCGGACAAAGGATGTTTCTATTTGGCTGCTCCATTCAAATGGAGGGCTCTGCTTCTTAGCCTGCTTTGGCTGGCCCACCAGGAGATCTTGAAGGGGCGCTGCTATATTTGTGAAACCATCAATGAACCTTCGGTAGTAGCCCACCAGCCCAAGGAACTGCCGCACCTCCTTTACCGTGGTGGGTCTTGGCCAGTCCTTGATTACGGTGACTTTCTCCGGATCAGGTGCCACACCTTCTGCGCTGACCACATGACCCAGGTACTGTACCTTTGGCTTCAAGAGGTGACATTTGGACGGCTTTATCTTCAGGCCATATTTCGACAAGGACTCAAACACTTCTGCTAAGTGCCTCAGATGGTCTTCATAAGTCTTGGAGTAGACTATGACGTCATCCAGGTACAACAGCACGGTTTCAAAGTTATGGTGGCCCAAGCAGCACTCCATCAACCTTTGTAATGTCCCTGGGGCGTTGCAGAGCCCGAATGGCATACAGTTGAACTCGCAGAGGCCCATTGGTGTCGTGAATGCAGTCTTCTCCTTGTCCGCCTCTGCCACGGGAACTGCCAATACCCACTTTTGAGATCCAAGGTGGAGAAATAGTTAGCTGACTTTAAGGCTGTTAGTGACTCCTCTATTCTGGGTAGTGGATAAGCATCTTTATGTGTAATGCGGTTAATTTGCCTGTAATCTACGCACATTCTCATTGTACCATCTTTTTTCTTTACGAGCACTAGTGGAGCTGCCCAAGGGCTACAACTATCTCTGATAACCCAAGCCTCCTTCATTTCCCGTAGCATTTCTTTGGCACGCTGATAGTGTGCGGGGGGTACAGGGCGGTATCTCTCTTTAATGGGATGATGATCACCCGTGGGGATTTGATGTTTAACCCCTTTTACCTGCCCAAAATCTAGGGGTTGTTTGCTGAAGACCTGCTCATACTCCTGTACCACCCGGTAAACCCCATGCTTTTGGTGTGAGGGGGTGGAGTCGGTGCCCACATGTAATTTTTAGCACCAGTCTTCCAGCTGCCCCTTGGAGCCATTGTCTTCCGCCTGGTCGGACGGGATCACGGGTTCCACTGCTTTGATGGTATTGTTGCTGACAGTGTACAGTTTTGCTACAGTGGCATACCGGGGCAATTTGGCTTCCTCCTCCCCACAATTCAGGACACGGACGGGCACTCTCCCCTTGCGAACGTCTGCTACCCCTCTGGCTATCAGGACTCCAGGCCTACTGTCTGAATACACCGGTTCTACCAAGGCATGGTAATCCTGACCCTTGAGGCCTATTGCTGCCCGACACCATATCAACATTTCACTTCTTGGGGGTATTGCAATGGGGAGAGGGTCACTTACCCTTACACTGCCAATTTCTCCTCCGGCCAGCTCTATCTGCTGCCTCCTCATCAGGGCTCTGATCTCCCTCTGTAGGGCACGCTGCTGCCCGGAGCTGGCAGTTTAAGACGCCTGTTGCAACAAAATTATCACTTCGGCAATACAATTTTCTATCACATTTGTACCAATGGTTAGCAGTGGGTCAGATTCTTTGCGATCAATATCTACAATTATCATCCCCTGACATGGCAATTCTACCCGCCCCACTTTAATGGTTACTTCTTTATACCCAATTTGAGGTAAGGGCTGACCATTACTGGCCACAATTGTTAAATCATCATCTGGGCCATGGTCAATGTCTGAATCAGCCCAATATCTTTTGTACAGTTTATAAGGGATGGTTGTTACCTGGGACCCCGTATCCAGGAGGGCATTCAAAGGGATCCCATCCAGCACAATAGGAAGGACCGGGCGTCCTCCCACATACTTGCTGCGACTGGGGGTTGAGCCGGGCTTCCTTACACCTGGGGGTTGGCTCCTGGCCCCAGGCTCGGCCCATTTAAAGGACAGTGTCTTGCAATACGGCCCGCCTGACTGCAGCGGCGGCAGATCGGTTGTCCCGTTGAATCATACCGGTCTGTATCTTTTCCTCGGGTCGGAGGAATCCTCCTCTGTCGCATCCATGGGACGTCATCTGGGCTGGAGGCCAACTCGATTCTTGCAGGCGATGGGGTCACTTGTAGAGACTGCACGGTCTTGGCAAGGGCAGCTACAGTCTTGGTCAGCTCCTGGACCTGCTGTCTGAGCTCTGCAGTGGGATCCTTATCCAGGGACTGCACCTCAGCCCCTGCAGCGGCTCGTGTTGCAGGCACCACCCCGGGGTACGTGATAGCAAGAGGCCGGAGGGGTACTGGGTCATTCGGTGTAGATTCTCTCAGTACCCGGATGGCCTGGTCCTTAAACTTTGCAAAGTCCAGAGCAGGGTTCTGCAGGACCATGATACGCAGCTGGGTCCTGTGGGCATCTGACAGGAGCCCCTCTATGAACTGCTCAGTTAGGAGTTTGTCTTCTTCACGTACACTCTCTGGGTCCACCTGTTTAACTGCTTTCAGGGCCTCCTGCAAGTTCAAGGCATAGTCCCTTATGCTGTCTGTGGCCCGTTGTTTGCACCCAAAGAATCTCATCTTTATTTCTGCTGCGGTGCGGGTGTCAAAAGTACTCTTTAGCTTGGCCAGTATCTGGGTTACTGTCCCTTTATCTGTATCAGGCCAGGACTTCACTTCACGCTGGGCCGCGCCGGCTAGCTGCCCCATTAATATGCCCACCTTCTGGCTCTCAGTCAGCGGATACACCCGGAACAAGCTGTGCAGACTTTCTCTGATGTCGCTCAAGGTATGAGACTCCCCGGAGTACTGCGGCAGCCATTCTGCTCCCGGGATGTTCGGCATTGTGATCAGCATTACCGGCGCTACAGCGGGGGCTGGGGCGACGGCAACTGGGATTGCTTCGGCTGGTGCTGCAGCATCTCGGGCTATGGCAGCCACCTGCCCTCCCTCCGAGTCGGACATCTTCCTCCCCCTTAGTGAACCTTACCAGGCTCCGTTCACTTTTCAAATTCCCTTCTGGGTCGCGCGGGGTTAACGGCGCTCTGCTCTGATGGCGCGCTCCCTTCGCGCTCTTTGTCAGGCACGCCCCCCTTCTTCCTGCGCTCGGCGAGGCTAATGGCGGCGGCAGTTTGCAAACAGTAACACAGTCTTTTAAGCACAGTTTCTGCAGGCGCACAGTACCCGGTGGGACCGGGCACGAAATCCTGTTCGTGACGCCAAAAGTTGACTCACCCACCCCAGGGCTATGGGACACCCGTTGCCGGGCCAGACTAGTCCGGTGGTAGTCAGTGGTGGCTGGGCCCGGCTCCGTGGCCCTGGTGGGTGTCAGTAGAATATGTGGCTTGATGAATAAAGTTTGTGTTCGTGACGCCACCTGTGGTCTGCGGCTATTAAGCCACCGCTGCTGTGTGAGGCCTCCGGGGTGATGTTATGGCAGCAATGGTGGTACTGCTCCCCACAGGTGGAGCGGAACCCCGGGAACACTGTTAGTGCTCGTGAAAGTCTATGGTGTTGTGTGGCTAACACGGTGCAGGGCCGACAGGCAAGGAAAGAACCAGGCACAAACAACAGTCTCTTTACCTTTTCCTCTTTTACTTTAGGAACAGTCCAGTCCTGGGAGACCGTCACAGGTGGTGATGGGGATCCGGTCGGCCTGGAAGTACTTGGGGTGATCTTTCTGGCCAGCTGAGTATGAGGCCTACTCCTGTGCTTTTCTTTGTTATGATAGGACCCTGCTTCTCTGAATCCAGCAATGGCCCTCTTTGCTGCTGGGACCGATGGTACGTCCCTTTCCCTCTGTAGTAGGCTGCGCAGGCCCTCTCTGGTGCTTCTCTGCTGGAGTTCACACCGGGCCCTGATGCTGCAGCTGTACCTTCGGGCTGTTTATGGGCCAGGTGCTTGCAGCTCTCTTGCCCTTCGGATTCGGCTACCAGGGAGTATTTTTTTTTTTTAAACATCTTTTTTTTTTTATTAAACTTTTAAACATAACAGAAAGGGAAGCAATAACTTGTTCAAAGAATTAGACAGTGTACATGACATTGATATGCTCAACATTCGAGCAGTGTACCTTGCAGATTACTATAGTGGTAGTTACAACCTTTTTAATTTAAGCTATATGAAAAAAAAAGGAAAAGAAGACATGTACACAAAGAGACAATGAACAATGAGTGAGAATGTGAACCACTCCACAATTATGCCTCTGTGATGGTATCAGCCACCGATTCCATATAATGCACATTAAGTAATTGCTGATGTCCCTAAAGCCCCCAATGTCCCCCCCAGGTCTTCCAGACAGTACCATTCCGTATGGCGAAAAGGACTGACTATTTTCAGGATTTCCTGAGGACTATAGTGGAACCCTATAAACTGTTTCCACAGTGGAAAAACTTTCCCTGCTGATTTTTCTTTGCTCCTTTCAGCTTCTAGCAATTCCAGCCCTAATAATTGTTTCATTTGAGATATTATTGATCCCATTGATGGAATATTTGGTTTAAGCCACTCGCTAAAAAGATTTCGTAAAGCCACAATTAAAAATGTGTGAATATTTCTAGGGATCTTCACTTTGTCTATCCCAAGTTGAGATTCAGATTCAGGGGGACGAAGCTGATGGAAGAGCAAAGCCTGTGGCGATTGTGGAAGTTTTGTTCCCCAACATGCCTGGATCTGGTCTCTTATTAGCTTCCAGTAAGTTACTACTTCTGTGCATTCCCACACCCCGTGCCAAAGGTTTGTAAAGGGCACCTTGCATTTAGGACATGCTGTAATTCTGTCAGGGCAACTAGGGGAAGGCGGGATGTTAAATCCATACAGCGCTGTGTGCATGAGTTTAAAATAAGTCTCCCTCCATCTCTCACACAAGATGGATTTTCTCACCCGTTCCCACCCTTGCAGTATTGTCTCAGCTATATCCAGATCTCCAGTCCACCTCTCCCATGTCCTGAACAGTTTACTGTGTCTTGCTTTCAAAAATTTGTGTCTTATGTTACCATACAGTGAGGAAATGCTCACCATCTGGGTGCATTGGCCAATAATTTCATCTAGAACATGAGAGGTAGCTTCCTTTTCTAACTGTCTGAGTCTGGATTGACAGAAAGACCGGAGCTGCAGGACCTGCATGAAATGCTTACTATGTATCTGAAATTTGAGCATGATTTCTTGTGGAGACATCCATCTTTTATCCTCTAAACTCATAATACTCCCCGCCTTCCGTAAATGGTCACTTGTCTGTCCAATTACCGCCCTGACCTCTGCTCCCTGGGGGAATTCGGGGTGGCCAAATATTGGCATATGTTTAGAGATCAAGAAGGGGAGTTGGAAAGCTTTCCTTACTATTTTCCAGCACATTATAGTGTCCCTTAGTAGAAAGGAGGATTTTACCGACTGTGGCAGTTTGGCTTGTTTAGTGTGGATAAGAGCGGTTAGGTCTGTCGTTCTATATGTGTGTTTGAGTAACAACTCGTGTCGTGCATCCAATCCACCACATGCCTGAACAAAGAGGCGATATTGTAAGCCCGTATGTTTGGGAAATTAACCCCTCCTTCATTTCTTGATAGCATCAATTTTTCTACAGCGATTCTGGGTCTTTTACCTGTCCAAATAAAGTGTGTAAAGGCCTTCTTCAATTTGTTTATGTCTGAGTGTTTTAAAATCAGGGGTAGGGTTTGCAAGCGGTATAGGAGTCTGGCAAAGCTAATCATTTTGATCAAATGACATCTACACAGAAGGGATATTGGTAAGTGATGCCACCTTTGCAATTCCTCCAATATTTTACCTATCAGGGGGGTATAGTTTAGTGAGTATAATTGATCTGGTCGCCTCCCTATCTTTATACCCAAATACGATATATGTGACTTTGAGACACGGAGCTCCAAACCCAGCTTCCTCCAGTGCTCCAGGGGTGTTTTTTCTCCTAGTTCTAAAAGTTCGCTTTTGTTAATATTGATCTTGTAGCCCGAGTATTCCCCAAATTTCTGAATAAAATCAAAAATATCTCTTAACTGTGCTAGTGGTCGTGACAGGAACAATATGACATCATCTGCAAAAAGAGCAATTTTGACTATATCCTTGCCTACTTTAATTCCGTCAAATAGATCAGTCTCCTCCACATATCTAGCAAAGGGTTCCATGGCCAGGTTAAATAGCAATGGTGACATTGGGCAACCCTGTCTTGTCCCTTTGTGTAGGTGGAAAGGAGCAGAGAGGAATCCAGGAGTATGTATTCTGGCTGTAGGGCTGTTGTATACCCCGTCCAAGTATGTTCTAAATTTGCCTTTTAAATTGAAAGTGTCCAGTGTCGCCCCCAACCATTCCTAACTGACATTATCAAATGCTTTCTCTGCATCTAGAGTTAGGAGAGCTGGTCTGTCACCTGAGTGTTGCTGTCGTCCCACCACATCCAACACTGTCAAAACCTTCCTTATGTTCTTAACTGCAGCCCTCCCTTTAACAAACCCCACCTGAGCCGGTTTCACCAACTGAGGAAGCACCCCTGCCAAACGCTCAGCCATTATTTTAGACATAATTTTTTGGTCTAGGTCAATTAGTGAAATAGGTCTGTAGGAGCCTGCCTCTAGGGGGTCCTTTCCTTGTTTCGGTATTACTTTGATGTACGTCTCTTTGGATCTGACTGGAATGTCCCCTGTTGTCAAAATAGTGTTGTAATAAGTGGTCAATGTCGGGGAAATCTGTTCTTTAAGTGCCTTATAAAACTCCCCATTATACCCATCAGGACCGGGTGCCTTCCCATTCTGAAGATGACTAATAGTTTGCTTTACCTCCTCTTCCTTAATATCCGCATTAATTACATCCAACTGCTCCTGTGAAAGTTTTGGGAGAGATAAATGTTGGAGGAAGGATCTGCCCTCTGTTATGTTGGTGTGTGAGGATTTATATAGGTCTTTATAAAAGTCTTGTAGTATGGCATTTATGTTTTTGGGATCGGAAGTTACCTTTCCTTGTCTATCTTTTATTCTGACTATGGGAGATACTTGAGAGTGCCCCTTCGCTAATCTCGCCAATAATTTACCCGCCTTGTTACCATATCTGAGTAATTCAACTTCTTGTCTAGTTCGATACATCTGCTCCCTTCTGTCTAACCACATCTCAAACTCTTGTTTGACCAGTTTCCAATGTTCTCTATTTTGAGCTGAGGGATTCTGCAAGAACTCCGTGTAAGCATGTCTGAGTTTTGCACTTGATTCAGAATACCCCTCCTTCACCTTTTTCTTGAGGGAAGAGACATACATTAAAATTCTGCCTCTCAGCACAGTCTTTGCCGTATTCCAAAACAGGGCAGTTTGATCTATGTGTTCTCTGTTGTCAAATATAAATTCCTCCCACCAGCAGCGCAATTTGTCATTAAATCCCTCATCCTTCGTAAGGAAGGCTGGAAACCTCCATATAAAGTCTGTCCCCCTGACCACCTTGTCTGTCAGTTCCATACCCACTGGGGCATGGTCTGATATGACCAAATCATATATTTCAACCGATTTCAGTCTATTCAATAAACTCTCAGAGGTCAAAAGATAATCGATCCTTGACCAGGATTGGTGGACATGGGAAAAATGAGTAAACTCTCTAGCGTCAGGATGTAGCCAGCGCCAGACATCCCTCAACCCAGTCTGGTTAAGAAGAGAAGGGAGTGCATTTTCTTCTCTATGAGGGGCCCTGCTCTGGCTCCTTCTGTCCTCATCTATTTTATGTACTGTGTTAAAGTCACCACCGGTGATTATCAGAGGTGAATTGTCAAGAATAATCTTCCTTTCTATATCTTCAAAGAAGGATTTATTTGAACTATTAGGACCATAGATGTTTTGTATAGAATAGGTTTCTCCCCCATGATCTATAGTGACCCGAACCCACCTCCCTTGGTCGTCACACTCCTGGGACAATAGCTGAAAAGCAAAATTCCGGTGGCATAAGATCACTACCCCTGCATGTCTCCCCTGTGCTGCAGAACCCACTACAGTCCCAACCCAGAATCTTTTAAGTCTGAGAAAATCTTCTTTTCCCAAATGAGTTTCCTGAAGAAGAACTATATCTGGGGAGAATCGTTTGAGGTGTCTCAATACCTTAGATCTTTTATTCGGGGACCTCAGGCCTTTTACATTCCAGGAAATGATAATCATAAGGGTCCCTGTGGAATCTATTTACTGCTTTTTACTGGGCGCTTGTGGAGGTGTTGCACAGCACTCTGAGTCTCTCAGTGACTCTTAAAAGAAAGAAGAAGATGTTAGAAGAAGAAACAAAAAACTAGAAAAACACAGCAAAGCAATCAACACTTTGTCAACAGTAACTTTAAATTCGTAGTGCACTGTAGTGTGTTCCCAATTCTACACACCACCAAAAGTGCTCTGGACTTCACTTTTTTCTGAAGATGAGTGTGCTTGGTTACACAATCATAATAAAGAAGCTCATCTTGCACCATAGGAAATAGATACAAAAGAATACCAGGGTGCCGTCCATATCTCTTACTTACACCCACCCAATTTGACCAAGTCGGTTATTTCGTTACTTCCCTCGCCGAACCAAAGGATACATCCCCAAGGAAGCAGGGTATAGATTGTGTGGACAAGCATCCCCCGGCTCGGCGAGTCACCCATGTCCCAAGGCAGCCCATAATCCTCCCCCACTAGATCCCTGCCAACCTTTGCTCACAAAGATAGTTTGTTCAATAACTTGATATCCCCACCAAGACACTGCGGCATAACTCCAGTCTATTAAAAGGAAAAGTAGGTAAGAGGATGAATCAAGGCGTCAGACAGACTGTCACTGAGGTTTTTCATCTTCTGTGGTCCGTAGATCTCTGAGATTTCGGTGACTGTTGCCGTTCGTCCCCCTTCCGATCTCTTCTTCTCTCGGCAATTTTTGCCGATTGTAATATTTTTTCCATGTCTCTTTCTGCATCCTTTGCCGAGTTGTAAACAATACTGTTGCCATCCTTTTGAAAAATCCTCAGCAGGGCCGGATACTGAAGCGTAAAACTTTTTTTGGCTTGAAATAGGGAGACACAAATCTTGCTAAAGGCTCTTCTTCGCTTGGCCACGTCTGCAGAGTAATCCTCGAATAAGAGGAGCCTCATACCTCTTATGATCAGTGGTTGAGTTTGCTGTCTATAAGCCCTTATGATGTCAAATTTATCGTTATAGTCTAGAAATTTCATAATCACTTGGCGTAGTCTTATTGCCTGATCTCTGGATTCTCGATTATGGGAAGTTATGGAGGGCATTCTGGATAGCTTGCACCAAGGTTTTCTGAATCCCTGGCATGATGTTGGCTGTGACCTCCGCCGCCATATTTTTGTAGTCTATCGTTTGTGGTTGCTGGGCATCCTCCCTGCTGCCATCATTAGGATTGTTTATTGAGTCATCACTGAAGGCACTGTGGAGCGATTGAGCTACATCTGCAAGGACTTGTTCCTCCAAAGGGCTTGATGCCATGTCTCCCTCCCTTTTGCTGCCTGCTCTGACCTCTGCTTGGCGATAATGGTCTGATTTTTGCGCGCTACGTAGAAGGTAGCGATCCATAAGTCGCTGGTCCGCTGGCTGGGAGAAAAGTTCCACTTTATCAGGAGGGGAATACCCAGTTTAAAATTGAGGATCCTGTTTTAGGATTTATTTATTTACTTCCAGTCCTCTCAGAAGCCAGCAACCATTACATTGGGTGCAGTTCCTTATGTTTGCCACTGGGGGAGAGTGTTATTTGAGATTTTTTTTTTTCTTTTCTTCAAAGTGAGGTGCTATGACTGCCTCAGTCCACCAGATGTCGCTCTTTTCCCCAAACAGCAATTCACTGAGTAATGGCTGGCGTTTGAAAGGAGAGTTGTTTCCCACCCAAATATGGTCGAGGTGATCAAAGGAGCCTGGAGCAGTCTAGCAGCCACCTCCTCCACTGCTCTGCTGCCACTTTTCTGCCAGTCTATGTCCTCTGAGAGTCCCTGGTCTCTCTCCTGCCTCAGATCTTCCTCCCTGCTACAGGTGGCAGGCTTTCCTCCTCAGCCCAGGTGAGAGCACTGTCTGGCTTGCCCCCAGGGAATGAGATCACCAGTGGGGGGTCACTCCAGTGCCTCAGAATCACGGGCCTGTCCCAGGGGGGGGGTAGGGGTATATGCAGGGCTCAGGTCTCCAGCTTCCCTCACTGCACGATCTATAGTGGCACACTGCTGCAGAATTACTCTCCTACCTCCTCCACGTTGCTTCAGACAGAGAGGTGATTGCAGTGTCTGCTCCCCCGCTCTCCTCCTCGGTCAGAAAGTTCTCCGGTCTCAGATCTAGCAGATGCTCGAGTGGTGGGGGTTATATGCAGGGATGGCTTATACCCGGTGGCAGGTCTGCCTTAGGACGCTGGATGGGGACGGATCTTGCCCTGGCTTTCAGTTTGATCTCTGGCTGATGCTGGAGCTCTTCACTGCACGTCTTACATCCTCAGCGCAGGAGCCGGAAGTCACCAGGGAGTATTTTAAGCCCTGGTGGCCACAGACTCTGATGTCCGAGTCTCTTCGCTGCCTCTCTGCTACTCCTGCTTCCCTGGGCCAAGCTACTCTAGCTCTAGGCCCCAGATCCACAGGACAGCACACTCTGCATCTGCTCACTATCACTTCTCCCTACAGACTGACCACTACTTCCTCCCTCAGGTCAGACTTAAGGAATGCTCCCTGGAATTCCAGGTTCAGAGCTCCCCCTGCTGGCCGGAGGGAGAACTGCGTTGGATGTTAAACTTGCTGGCCAATGGACCTCCCCATTACCTCCAGGCTCAGCATTAACCCTTTGGAAGGGCAATGCTGTTGTGGCGACCAGGTCCTGGGGTGCCACATAAACATCAGACTTCTCTCTCTGGAGGGGAGTCAACAGTTGGAGGCTCCCAGATCTTGCCTTGGGTGGTAGCCAGGGTAGATGCTGAGAGTAAAGGCCCTGTCACACACAGAGATAAATCTTTGGCAGATCAGTGGTTGTAGTGAAATCATGGACATATTGTTCCATTGGTACACAGCCACAAACATGGCACTGATTGTCCACAATTTCACTGCAACCACAGATCTACCGCAGATTTATCTGTGTGTGTAACAGGGCCTTTAGATTCGGCTTTTCCATGGCTCCGGCTAGGGAAGGCTACTAGTCCCTGACCCTCGCTGTGAACTTTTAGCTCGGAGGGATTGGGAATGGTTTTAGGAACCCTTCTCCTGTTGGAGAGGGTTTCAAGTAGACCAGCATCAAAGTGCACTTTTTTTGTGACACCTTTAGTCACTTTTTTAGTGCACTGGGCTGGTGAGCATGAGCACGATCTCGGGCATTAAAAGCCCACCAAAACTCTTTACATTGAGTAGAGGTATCTTCCAGCAGAGCAGTGAATGGTTTGCTTGCTTTGGATTAAGCTCCACCAAACTAGCTATACAATAGGATTAGCAAAGAAGTCCAAACCACCTCCACAGTGAAGTGTTCAAATCAGAAAAAGAGGTCTGCATGACAAAATGTCTCTGCAGGTGTCTGTGCTGTGAAGTATAGTTTTGGGCTCTTCACTTTGGAGGAACTGTACCTTGGACGTCCACTCATTGTGTGCAGGCTGCAATTCACACAAGTCACAGGTCACGTCACTCCACAGGAACAGCGGCGCCAACATCACTGGAACGACGCTGCTGCAGGAGGGGAGAAGTCACTTTTTTTTTGTTTTTATTCAGTTTCTGGATTGATTAAATAGTGGTTGTAAAGTAATGGACAATCCCTTAAAGCAATCGTTAGGGTGTCCAGGATGGAAGAGATTTGTGCTGCTGTTTTATATCATGACTTTTAACAACTAAATGTTTTAATTTCCTTGTATTAAATAAAGAAAAAAGTCTCAAAATTTAATTTATTAAAACCTGGAATAACCATTCATATAATGATTAGTGGGGTTGTCTTATCTTCTAAAATGGGTAAAATTGGAAATGCTCATAAAAACAAGCAACTTTGCAATTTAACTATTATCAACCTTTTCACGACATCTGCCATACATGTGCGGTGCAAGTGGAGAGTGGGTGTATGGAGCGGGGGGGCTCATGGGGTGATCTCCCTCCATACCCGGCAGGTAATGGCTGTGTGTTACAGGATCTGCCGCTAACAATCGCGAGTGCAGCAGAACTCCGCCCACAATTGTTAACCTGTTAAATCTCACTGTCAAACACTGACAGCGGGAGATAACATGTGCCGACATAGGGTCACGCCATCTTAAGCTCTCATTGGTGACGTGATTGCAGGGCGCCAATCATTGTGCTGCTATGAGAGCAGGGGTCCGCTGAAGACCTCCCTGCTTGTAATAGTAGTGATTCTTTGAAACTCTGCCTGTGGCTTCAAAGGAGACTGTGATTTCTGCTATATATAGCAATGCTGCGGCTTTTATGTACAGGGCACAAGTAAACAGTCGATGGCAGCTACCATTCCCCTAAGCTAACTACTAAAAATAGTAAAAATTAAAAAAAAAAGTGTTACATTTTATCAGGGCCGCCATCAGGGCATTACTACTGTGCCTGGTTTACCGGGCCCCGTGAAGAGTGGGGGCCCAGTCAGGCCCGGGGTAATTACTTGGGTTTGTTAAGCCCCAGGCAGGACGGGTCCCTTCTCTTCACCGGGCCCCAGTCACAGGCTCAGCAGAGGGGCCCGGCCGTGTCGTTTCTGCCACTGCACACACTGCTAAATTGCAGTCTGCTAAATGGTCATCAGTAATTTCTCATTTTTCCAACAAAATTTACAAAACCATTTTTTTTAGGACCACATCACATTTGAAGTGACTTTGAGAGGCTTATGTGACAAAAAATACCCAAAAGTGTCACCATTCTAAAAACTGTGCCCCTCAAACTGTTCAAAACCAGATCCAAGAAGTTTATTACCCCTTTAGGTTCTTCACAGGAACCAAAGCAATGGGGAAGGAACAATGAAAATAAATATTTTACTTTTTCCCACAAAAATGCTACTTTATCCTCACATTTTGCATTTTCACAAGGGTATCCGAAGAAAATGCACCATAAAATGTATTGTGCAATTTCTCCTGAGTACGTCAATATCCCATTGTTTGGGCACACAGCAGGGCTCGGAAGGGAAGGAGCGCCATTTGAATTTTAGAGGGCACAATTGTCTAGAATAGATAGCACACGCCATGTTGTGTTTGGGGTGCAGCGCCCCACGGGCTCTCAGGGGTTACTCTTCACCGGGCCAGTGGTTTTGTGGGGTTGGTGTGACTGGCCTGACCCGGCTCCGTGGCCCCGTCGGCTACAATGAAGACAAACAGGCGGGTGTAAGGTATCCAGTGTAGAGGGGATGGAAGGAGGGTAAAGGGTCCCTGGAAAGCGTCACCGTTTGCAACGGTGACTGGTGTCTTGGCCTTCTCCATTGCGTACCCTTCCTACGACTTTTCCTCTTCCAGGAGCCGTGTTGGATGGGAATGGGGGATGCTTTGCAGTGCCACCCGTGATGCACGGTCAGGGATTCAGCCACCACTGCGAGATTTGGCTCTCCCCCGGGGCTGATGTTGACCCAGCTCAGGTAGTCAAGCTCCCCACAGGCAGAGCGAGCCCCAGGGGAAAATGGTGGCGACCGGGGGAGAAAGGCCGGTGGCGCCGAAGCGCACAGCGATGGTAATAAGAGACTGAGGCAAAGGTTGTGGGTCTAGGTCTTTTACTCACAGTTATCATGATGCTGCCCTCAGGATACCGGTCAGTGCCGTGCTGGTCCCCAGCCGATCTTGGATGAACCAGAGGTCACTACCGGTGTTGTGGAGCATGTGAGACTTTCCTCCTCTGCGCTGACATGCGGGTTCCCCGTAGCCTGAAGCAATTTGGGGACTCCGCCGTCGGTGTTAAGTGTCCCGTATACAGGTGATGGCCGTCTTGGATCCTATATGTCACTGTGCTCCGGGAAAATGGGTAGTGGACGATGGGACTTGGAATCCACTTCCCCTGCAGATTTGTTAGTCCGTGAAGGTTTCCCTAACCGAGGGCTCTGCACTCCGACTGCGCTGGCACTGCTCAGCCTCAGCTACCATGTCTCCTCTGTCTCACCATCTCCACCCGGTTCTTCTCCTACTTCTCCCTGTCCTCCCGGTCTCTTCCAGTCTTCCCGGTTATCACGGAAAGAGCTCTGAAGCACTCCTTTCCGTGGCCGTGGTACTACGAGTCCATGTTGTTCTGGTACTCTCTGTCCTCCCCCCGGAATAGCTCTCAAGCACTCAATCCGGTCTCCCTGAGGGGTGCTGGATCAGCACACCCCCCAGGGACCTGTTGTTCCTTCTTCATCTCAGACTGATCTGATATATTTTTTTTTTTTTTATGTCGTTCACTGTTTGGTAAAAGTAACAACACCGCTTCATTCTTTGGGTCAGTACGGTTACACCGATACCACATTATATCATTTTTTATGTTTTGCTGTCTTTACACAATAAAAACAATTTTTTAAAAAATAGAATATTTTTGCATTGCTGATTTCTCAGAGCTGTAACTTTTTTATTTTTCCGCTGATGGAGCTGGGTGGTGGCTCGTTTTTTGCAGGACAAGATGTAGTTTTCAGTAATGCCATTTTAGTTTATGGTCAACTTTTTGATTGTGTTTTATTCCACTTTTTCTTCTACAGTATGATGAAAAATCATTCCTTTCTCGCCTTTCCATTGGGGGACACAGACAGTGGGTATTATGGTGTCTCCAGGGAGGCTTGACACTAGATTTGCAAAAGTGTTAGCTCCTCCCCCCACAGCATATACAGCGGGGCAGGAAACTAGCTCAGTTTTTCCTAGTGTCAGCAGGGAGGCTGACATGTCTGGACTGAGCTCCACCAGAGGTGCCTCAGGCCAGCTTATTTTGTTTTTATTTTTACTTTTTATTTTGTTTTTCTTTTCTTATTCATTCTATTTTTGATAGGGGGAATACCAGGGTGCCTTGCCACCCCCGTTCTCCCCGTGTACGGGCAGAGGAAACCTGGCGTGCACAAGCCGTCAGTCTTCCCTTGCGCCCAAGTGGTTGGGTCTGCGTACCCCTCCAGGCTCCCTGGAAGCACCTCACACCAAAGGTAGCTCCAGAGGGCTAGCAGAGCAGAGGACCTGCTTCAGCCTTGAGCCGAAGATGCGTCCCCGAGATGCCCGCATCACAGGACCGACGCGTCTTCAGACGGAGCCAGGAGCAGGTAGGGAGACGACGAGTCATCTGTCCCCTGCATCCAAACCGCCACCTGAAAAGGCGCCGGTGGGGCGATGCAGGCCGTGATCCCGGGGAAGCATCATTAATTTAGCTCCCGGCGTCGGCCTGCATTCTAGCAACGCCCCCTCCACTGCTCTAGAAGCCGCTCCCTCTAGTGGGCCGTCTCTCCCCTCCATGCTGCCAGAGAACACTGGACGCCATTTCATGTGGGGAGCAGACACGGGTGAGATCGCCTCCTTGGCTCTGCGATTCTGCAGCACTATATACCGCTCTGCACAGTGGTATATTGCTGTCTTTCTAGCGGTGTGTGTCTGCTGGCTGGCGGTGTATATCAGCTTTTAGTAGTATATACTAACTGTGCCTGTAGGTATATACCGACTGTTTGATAGGGTGTGCTACTTTACTCGGTATACACCGGCTCTGCATAGCAGTCATTTATAATACTGCTAGCAGCTCCTCACCCACAGCAGTCCCTTTATAATACTGCTAGAGGCTCACTGTACTTATTGTGGAACTGTTGCTGACATGCGTAACCGCAAGGGTGATAAAGCTTCCCAGGCGTCCTCTACGGACCTGTACTATGCTTGTACCACCTGTGGACGCTCGTTTTTGTAATGGCCGAAGCTATCCACTATGCCGGGGCTGCGATGCCCCTACTACCGTGTCACAACAGCCTCCGCTGCTTGACCAGGAGGTCGTGCAGTCTGTGGATTTGGCTGCGGCCACTATCCAGGCAGTACCCCAGTCTGATGACGTTATTCCTGCCTGGGCTCTTCTAATGTCTAAGAGGTTAGATGACCTGGCCGCTCAGATGTCCCAGCCTTCCACAGGCTCTCACAGCCTCCCCCGGCTCAGCTCCCCCAGGTGAGCCCGCCTTCGTCTGGTGTCTCGTTCCCAGTACGTAAAAAGGCTGTCTCCAAAAGGCGCCATTGCAACCGTTACGTCTGAAGTCTGACTCAGGCTCCGTGACCTTTAGTAGTCACGATTCCCAAGACTCTGACTCTGGTTCAGATGTCCCTTCTGAGTCTAGACATATGGAAGACACATTCATTTCGGCTGTCAATCACTCTGTCGATTTCTGATCAGCCTTCGGACCCGACTTCTCAGTCGGCAATGGTAACAGTACCATTCTACCACAAAAGCGGCCTGTATCCAAAAATTTTAAAACGTCTTCTTGGCGCAGGTAGTCCTTTCGGCCCGCCCCCCAAAAACCATCACAGGTGTCATCGCAACGCTCAGATCGGGGATCCGGTCCCTCAAGGGACTTTTCCTGGCGTTCCCACTCCAGACAATCTAAACCCAAGGGACCTCGCCCCGCGAAGGCCCCTTCAGCATGACGCCGGGTACCCCTCAAAGCCGACTCCTGTTGGAGGGCGGCTTCTGCTTTTTCGGGATATCTGGCTAGACCATACTCACGATGCTTGGGTTCGAGAAATCGTCACCTCAGGTTACAAGATCGATTTCCATTCCCTACAGGCCAACAGGTTTCTGCGTTCTCGGCTTCCAAAGTCCACAACGCAAAGCCAGGCCTTATGTCAGGCCATAGCCTCTGTGCAAAAAGCAAATGTTATCATTCCAGTGCCCCTGGAACAGCGCGGCAAAGGTTTCTATTCAAACCTCTTTGTCATCCCCAAAAAAGATGGCTATGTTCGTACTATCCTGGACCTCAAAACGCTAAACAAGTCCGTATGGATTCGGACCTTCCGAAGGGAGTCATTGAGAGCAGTACTAGCTGCTATGGAACCGGGAGAATTCCTAGCTTCCATAGACATTCAAGATGCTTATTTACACATTCCCATATGTGTATCGCATCAACGGTTCCTTCGTTTTGCTGTAGGACACTGTCATTTCCAATTCAGGGCCCTTCCCTTTGGACTGGCTACTGCGCCTTGGATCTTCACAAAGGTCATGGCAGCCGTCATGTCCATTTTACACTCCAGAGGCGTCCTGGTCGTTTCCTATTTGGACGACCTACTTATCAAAGGGAGCTCTCTTCAAGTTTGCTCAGAAAGCGTGCAAATTTTCCCAGACACGCTCTCAAGGCTAGGTGGCTTCTCAACTTCAACAAGTCATCCCTCATTCCTAATCAGCGCATCACCTTTTTAGGTATGCCGATAGACACGGTTCAGGCCCGGGGTTTTTCTTCCAGAAGATAAGAGGTCTTCCCTGATCCGGGCCGCCAAATCCCTCCGCTCCCGCCGTTACACATCCCTCCGGAGTGGGATGAGAGTGTTAGGCAAGATGGTAGCAGTCATGGAAGCCGTGTCGTTTGCCCAATTCCATTTGCGCCATCTACAACTGGATCTTCTGTCCTGTTGGGACAAGAATCCAGCCTCTCTAGACCGGTCAGTCCGCTTATCTCGGACTGCCCTCAGCTCCCTCGTCTAGTGGACTCAGGTCTCATCCCTATCTCAGGGGAATTCCTTCCGCCCTGTCCACTGGCACGTAGTCACGACAGATGCCAGCCTGTTAGGCTGGGGGGCGGTGTTTCTCCACCACACTGCTCACGGACGCTGGTCTCACCCCGAGCGATCCCTTCATATCAACGTTCTGGAGATCAGGGCCATATTTCTGGCCCTTCAGACCTTTCAACCCTTGCTTCTGGGCCTCCCGGTTCGGATCCAGTCAGACAATGCCATGGCTGTGGCATACGTCAACCGTCAGGGAGGAACTCGCAGCAGGGTAGCGATGAAAGAAGTCTCCAGGATTCTTCTTTGGGCAGAGATGCACATTCCCATTATTTCAGCTGTCCATATTCCGGGGATAGACAACTTGGCCGCAGACTTTCTCAGCAGGCAAGGTCTTGTGGCAGGGGAATGGTCCCTCCACGACGAGGTGTTCCATCAGATCACTCTTCATTGGGGGCTCCCAGATGTGGACCTCATGGCATCTCGGCTAAGCGCCAAAGTACATCCCTCCGTATCCCGGTCGAGAGACCCGCTAGCGCTCGGCTCCGACGCTCTAGTCCTCCCGTGGTCGCAGTTTCGCCTGCCATATGTTTTACTTCCGTTCCCTCTCATTCCGAGAGTAATCAAGAAAATCAAAGCGGAGGGAATCCCGGTGATCCTCGTGGCCCCAGACTGGCCCAGAAGAGCCTAGTTTCCAGAGCTCCTCCACCTTCTCGGCGACACTCCCTGGCGTCTTCCCGAACGCCCGGAACTTCTGTCGCAAGGTCCAATATTGCACCAGAATACAGCACAGCTGCATTTGACGGCATGGCGCTTGAATCCTTGATTCTAGCCAAATCGCGTCTTTCTTCCAGGGTAGTTCATACCATGCTTAATGCTCGCAAGCCTTCCTCCGCCAGCATTTATCACAGGACCTGGAAGACCTATCTGTCCTGGTGTGAACGTCATAATCGGTCGCCCCTTACCTTTTCAATCCCTAATGTCCTTGCCTTTTTGCAAGATGGTATGGACTCGGGTCTTGCTCTCAATACCCTTAAAGGACAAGTTTCTGCCTTGTCAATTTTTTTCCAGAAGCAGCTGGCTTCTCGCCCTCAGGTCCGTACCTTTCTTCAAGGGGTGGCGCATTTGGTCCCCCCTTATCGTCACCCCTTAGATCCCTGGGATCTGAATTTGGTTCTCGGAGCTCTTCAGCTTCCTCCTTTCGAACCCTTGAGAGAAATCTCTCTTCAACGGCTGTCTTGGAAAGTTGCCTTTTTAGTCGCTATTACCTCTATCAGGTGAGTGTCCGAACTGGCAGCTCTGTCCTGTCGCTCACCTTATCTGATATTTCATCATGATAAGGTGGTCCTTCGGTCTTCCCCCGCCTTCCTTCCGAAGGTCGTATCCTCTTTCCACCTGAACGAGGACATTGTGTTGCCATCATTCTGCCCGGCCCCGGTCCACAACTTTGAGAAAGCCCTTCACACTCTCGATCTTGTCAGGGCTCTGCGGATCTACATCTCCAGAACAGCGCCGTTGCGCAAGTCCGATGCCCTTTTCGTCCTCTCAGAAGGACACAAAAAGGGCGACCGGGCTTCCAAATCCACGATTTCTCGATGGATCAGGACTGCCATCTGTGAAACTTACAAAGCACAAGGTGTCGTTCCCCCTCAATCTGTGCAGGCCCACTCTACACGAGCAGTGGGTGCCGCCTGGGCAATCCGCCATCAGGCTTCGGCGGCCCAACTTTGCAAGGCCGCTACCTGGTCCAGTGTGCACACGTTTACAAAATTCTACAGAGTGCATACGCATGCCTCCGCGGATGCTGCTCTTGGAAGACAAGTCCTTCAGGCGGCAGTGGCCCATTTATAAGTGGCCACTGCTCGATTTGTTGACAGTGTTTGATATATGTTCACTGCAGTTGCAGTCGTTAGTCAGCTCTTAGTCTGATGTTATACACTGTTAATAGTTCAGTTCCCACCCAGGGACTGCTTTGGGACGTCCCACTGTCTGTGTCCCCCAATAAAAAGACGAGAAAGGAAAGGACATTTTTGTGTACTCACCGTAAAATGTCTTTCTTGGAGCTTTTCATTGGGGGACACAGCTCCCACCCTTGAGGTTTTGGTTGTCCTTCTCCTACTGCTTTTACACCAAACTGAGCTAGTTTCCTGCCTAGCTAGGGTATATGCTGTGGGGGGAGGAGCTAACACTTTTGCAAATCTAGTGTCACGCCTCCCTGGACACACCATAATACCCACTGTCTATGTCCCCCAATGAAAGGCTCCAAGGAAGACATTTTACGGTGAGTACACAAAAATGTCATTTTTTTTAAGCATTTCTTTTTAAAACTGTTCACTGATGGGGTTAAATAGTGTGATAGTTTTATGGATCAGGTCGGGCCGGATGTGGTGATACCAA
Organism: Anomaloglossus baeobatrachus; assembly: GCF_048569485.1. NCBI lineage: Eukaryota > Metazoa > Chordata > Amphibia > Anura > Aromobatidae > Anomaloglossus > Anomaloglossus baeobatrachus. Next base: position 83,122,505 of record NC_134361.1, read on the forward strand.
ATATGTGCACTTTTTTGGTTTATTTTTGTTTTTATTTAAATAAATGTATTTTTTTTTTTTTACATATTGCAAGTTGTTGGTTTTTTTTACTTTTCTTGACTTTTTTACCTGGTCCCTATATGGGACTTTCACTTTTCCTAGTCTGATCGTGGGTATAATGCATCATACTGGCAGTGTCAGGGGGCAGATCACTGTTCAAACCCTGCGGCAGGCTGGATCTCACAGGCCACCATAGATGGCAGACTTGGAGTCATGTGACCTCCGGTTGCCATGACAACTCTAGGTCCTGCGTGATGGTGACACAAGAGACCCGGGGAGAGGTAAGAGAAGCCGCTCTCTGTACCTCTGAAACCTCTATGTGCCGTGATCACTATTGATCACCGCAGATAGATGATCGCAAAGGGTTAACATCACCAGGACCTGATCCAATCAGATCAAATACAGTTCTGCACCGTAAACCCGCGATCCCCTCCTGACTGCAGACCGTAGATAAACGTCGGATCTGCACAAAGCCCAGCAGAAGCGGGCGTTTATCTATCGTCGGCGGTCCTGAAGCGGTTAATTACCATTTTGGTGGTGAGAGACGCCCTTTAAAGGGAATCTGGCATCAGACTTTTTGGTGCAGCATTATGCAGGGGCAGAGACCCTGATTCCAGTGATGTATCTCATACTGGGCTGCTTGCTGCAGGTTTGATAAAATCAGTTTTATCTGCTGCAAATCCAACAGTTCTCTAAATGCTGATCTTTGTATATGCCCCCGCCCGCACCACTGATTGGAAGGTTTCTGTGTGCACTGTGCATAGGCAGAAAACTGCCAATTAGTGGTCGGGGCAGGGTTACACAGAGATAATGAATATTGAGGACTGCATGGCTACAGGTTTACTAGTCCTCTACTGATAATCTGCTGCTGATAAAATTGTGATTTTGTTAAAATTACAGGAAACAGCCCAGTAATTGTCACCACTGGAATCAGGGTCTCTCCTCCTACATTATGCTGCTCTCAGATTTCAGGGTCTAGGTGTGCACTATGGTTTGTTTTCTTTATGTTAATGTGTGGCATTCTGTATGATTTTACCAGGACTCATTGACATTGGAGACACATGACAGCTACTGATGATGTCCCCCCTAAAGAGACCACTGACCTGGAGAATAAAGCCTTGTTACAAGGACTGGATGGCAAATACCTCACCACTGTTTCAAGTGCCAGGTGGCTATTAAAACCAATTCCGGCAAGAAGATGGCAAAGACATTTGGCAGGTGACCATACCAGATGAATTCATCCCCTACTAAATTTATGGCAGGAAATTAGGACATGTGTAGCACCCTGGTGTCAGAGGTGGTCAGGCACAGTAGTCTCACGTACCTGCGTTACTCGTCACTCGTGTGATGATCTGGGATGTCGCGGTGGCCTGCCCGGCTTCCTGCCCCGAGGTGTACACCAATAAGGAGGGTAGATGATGGGGGTAGTAGTAGGATGAATGTCGTGATTCCACCTGTGGTATGCGGCCAGGGAATTGGCCGCCGCTGCTGTCGCTGTCCTCTGGGGCGGATGGTAGTAGCAGCCAGGGCTGGTATCACTCCCCACAGGTGGAGCGGGCCCTGGGGAGGATGAAGAGAGGAGTAATGATGGCGTTTGGTACAGGTCAGCGGCAGCGGTAATAAAGAGTCCAAACTATTTTCTGCGGTTCCAGGTGGTTTACTCAGTCTTTAGTGTCGCTCACCCAGGTAATACCGGTCACCTGCTGTGATGGGCTCCGTCAAACCGGAATCCTTTCAGAGGTCAGTCCGGTGTGGTGCTGGGTGAGTTCCTTCCTTCTAGCGCTGTGTGTTGTGAATGTTAGTTATGTTTTGGCTGCTGGGAGGCTCCCTCTGTTGGCCAGGAATGGTTTGGACTTGGACCAGGTGTGTTGTGCAATGGGCGTTTCCTTTGCTAACTCTCTGCTTATTTAAATCCTGGTCTGATAGCAGGCTACGCCGGATGTCAGTTGTTCTTTGTTTCACCAGCCTGCCTCATTCTGCGCCACACCACATCTACCCCAGATAAGTGCTTGCTCTTTATTTATTGTTTGGTTCTTTTGCTCTTATCTGGGTTTGTCATTTGCTGTGGTTGTTTTCAGTTTATTTGCATGCAGGGATTTTCCCCCTCATTTGCTTGGCTGGGGAACTCCCTGCAGTTCTGTTTGGAGTATAGCTCCTTTGGGTCCATGTGTTTGTGGCTTGTTGTATTTGTAATGATTCTTGTTTTCTGTTCATTGGTATGATAAGAGCACCTGGTAAAGGACGGAGTTCAGATCGTGCGATCTGAGGGCCTTTTTGTACTATCAGGAATTTGGAATTTTGCAAGGTTTTACTCTGGCCATCATCAGTCCCTTTCCAGTCCTTTCCTATGTTAGTCAGTGGGGGCCTCACCTTTTGCTAATCCTGTCATCTATCTGTGTATTGTGTTTTTCCTATATCACCGCAGTCTTTGAATGTGGGGGGCTTGCTATTCTTGTCTATTTTCTGAGGCAGAGAGTTATTCATCTTTCCTTCCTTTAGGATAGCTAGTTCTCCGGCTAGGTTGACGGTGCACAGGATGTTAGTTCACCCCTCGGCTACTTCTAGTGTTGATGGTTAGTAAGGGGATGGCGGCCAGATTAGTTGCCAATGCTCTTGTCACCTTTTACCAATGAATTGTGGTGGTCTTCCATGGTTCCGGATCATAACAGCCGCGTGTGTTGGATCCCCGTGGCTTAAAGCTACTTGGGGACCTCAGTTCGTCTTGAGTAATACTCTTGTCCCTATTTGCAGGTGCTGCGGCTCCACGCAGGGGGTTGGTGCTGTCCAAAGCCCGGATTCTATCTTAGCACTGTGATTTCAGGCACTTTGTGGCCAGGGAAGCTTGAAACCTCCCCGTCCCAGCAGATTCTGAAAAACCAACTTGAAGACTAATCTTCCCTAGGGTCCTGCACCCTGCATAGTGTTGGTTCCGAGGGAGCAATGAAGCTCTCCCCTCAGCAACCGCGTGAACTCCTGTGTCCCACCAGAGCACCTGTGAGACACATCTGCTCCTTTCCTCTCCTGCCAGAGAACTGTCTCTAACTGTTGTGCTGGCTCCTAACTCCTTCTAAGGGCCTTTTTACACATCCGGCATTTTGCCAGATCCGGCACACTCCAGTACAATATCATCGCGGCAAGCTCTGGTCACATGCTGTCATGTGACCGGAGCTTGCCGCAATGATGCCATTGTACAGAATTAACACTGTACTGGAGTGTGCCGGATCCAGCAATCTGGCAAAATGCCGGATGTGTGAAAGGGCCCTAAGTGGCCGCCCCTCCCCGGGTTCCTGTCACTAGTGGGTGGTGCCCCCCATGTTTGAAAGCTAACTTGAAACCCTACCCTAGCCGGGTCCACATTGAGGAGGGCAACCTGGGTGTTTATTTGAGTGTGTAAGTGGTGAAACCGGTACCGACCTCTTCTGGATCCGGGTGCAGCATTACACCTTAAATCAGGTGCAATACTCTGTGGCGACTGAAGCCTCATAGGCGCCACACATGAACCCGACACCAAGAAATGGACAAAGTGAAGAACCATAGACAAATAGATTAACCAGAGAAAATTAGTGCAGCAGATGGGACACCTCACACTTCCCTCTGACACTGCAGATGTCCAGCAGTGCCATCAGCTCAGGACTGGCAGCAGATTTATTCCCTTCCAGTTTGTACTTTGCGTCTTCATTATGAAGAGTGTAATAGACATTGATATTGTAGGTAAATGATAAGGTCTTGGTTATCCATGAATGTGGCCCTTGTGTGATCACAAATACTATAATACACAATGTGCGGCTCCTCTTTTCCAGAAATCCTGAATTGGTTCCTCTGTACTAATGGGTTTTCCCATCTCATTACGAGACTGTATATCACAGGAATCTGCTGTCACTGGGATTATTGGGGCTAAAGCTTGTTTTTCCTATGGATCCTGAATATCTGGTCTCCTTCAGTGTTTTTCCTAGCACAGGAGTGTGTGTGTCTCCCACTATACAGGGAACTGCAGCCACCACAATTAGTGATGAGTAGGCACTGCCATGCTCGGGTGCTCGTTGCTCGGAACCAGCAGTCGGATGCTCGGATGGGCTCAACTCATGTACCGAGTGTAATGGAACTCAATGGAGATTCAAGCATTTGTCTGGAAAATCTTCTGGAAAAATGATCGAGTTCTCCATTGACTTCCATTATACTTGGGTACTCGAGTTGCGCCCATTGAGTGTCCATCTGCTGGTTACAAGCACCGAGCCCCCGAGCATGTCAGTGCCGCTCATCGCTAATCACAATGTGCCGCCCCGGTGTTAGTCGGGCTGCTCGAATCCGGGATCGTGGCTCGAGGGGGGGTCCGGACCCGACTTGGCGGACACTTTGATCCGTAAAAGGGGGTTATTTACAGTGGAAAAGTTTGTGACGCCATCTGTGGGTTGCGGTACTGGGAGTAACGCCACTGCTGGAGAGAGTACTGGGGCAGACGCTGTGAAGCAGCAAGGTGTCAGTCCCTCTGCAGGTATTGAAGGCCCCGGACTCTGGGGTTTGGTGGATTTGTGAGGACAGGGTGCAGGGATCAGGATACTCACTGCGGGTAGTCTTGGTGTTGGATGAGGTTTAGAAAGTAGACACACACACTGTAGGTAAACCAAAGTCTCTGAGTGCCACTATCGCTGCGGGGAGCCCGTCCAAGTACCCGGTCCCACCAGTGTCACTTTGTGATTCGGAGCCTGCCTCCGTGCACTGTTTTGTGTTTGTGTGGGTCCCTATAGGTTGAAGCTGTAAGGTCCAGTTCTTCAGTTTTTTAAGTGAAGTCTTGCTCCTAAGGGCTGGCACTTGGGACTTCAGTTGGTCGCTTTGTCTGGAAAACCCTGTCTCCCGCGTTGTGCTGATGCCCTCAGTCTCTGAGCTCCGGGAAAGTCCCTGAAGGCCCCCTTCCTCTGCAGGTTAATTGCCAGGATGTTGAATCGGCTCCTGACCTAGGGTCCTGTACCCCGTCGTACTCAGTACCGGTCAGCTCTGTTGGTCCCTCTCTGGTGCCTGCAGTCCCTCCTAGACCGCGTCTGTCGCACCCCAGACCGACGTCCCTGAATCCGATCACCGACTCCTCTGGTCCCGGACCACTGTCTGCGACCCAACTTCGGTCTTTCTAGCTTTCCGGGAGCTAATGTACCGCCCCGCACTCGGCCGCAGCCGAGCCGCTCGGATCCGGGCTCAATTGGTGGGTGGCTTGAGCGCCTCCGGACCCGGTGCTCACGTCGCTCTGCAAGGGGTTGCTGGCGATCTCGATGGGGGTGGTTAGGTAGGTGTACGGCTGGAGCAGTGTTTTGAGTTTGTGACGCCACCCACGGGACGTGGTGAAGGTGTAGACACTACCGCTGCAATTACGGGGCATAATTGGTCGTGCAGCAAGATGTTAACCCCTCCGTGGGCAGGGATGGTGGCCCCGGGACCCGTTTGAGAAGTGTGTAGTGGCTGGGCGGTGCAGGGTGGTGCGTGGCTGGATGGCACAGTTGTACTCACGATTATTGATACGCGCAAGTCTCTGGTAAACCAAGTTGATGGTGGTCGGTGCCCGCAGTCGGCTGCGTCTTGTCCCCCACCCGGGTTGGTGGTCCTAGTCTTTCTCCTCCACCTCTTTATGTTCGTGGTGACTGCCTATGCCTCAGCAACGGGAGTCCGCTACCCGGCTATATATGTGTCGGAGGAGTTCATTTGCCCGCAGGCGCTGGCCCTTGGGATCTCTCTGCCTATGTGGTGGCTTTCTATCCCCCTCGGTGGGTTGTTGCCATCAGTTGGGACTTGGGATGGGAAAGGACCTAAGGTCCAGACCTCAATCAGTGAATTCGACATGGTCTAGTGGCTTCTGGGCCTCGTTCTGGGTCTGAGTACCCCCCTGGTGCTCTGGTTTCCAGACGGTTCCCCGGTTCGGTACCGGCGGGCCACTACCCTGTCCCGGTCCCTTACGTTTCCACCTGGCCGTCTTCCCGGCTCCTGCAGGCCCGGCCACCGCCTGCCTCCTAGCCAAGATGTGTGGGCTACGACCCTCAGACCTGTCAGTTTGTGGCGGACCTGTCACCACAGGCCTGCTTCACTCCACTTCACACCTGTCACTAATCTGACTTGCACTTAACTGACTGTTTGTTTCTCTTGCCTCAGGCCCTCTGGACTCCTCGGTGGGCGTGGCCAACTGTCTGGCTCCGCCCCCTGGTGTGACCATTAAGCTTTGAGGGAGGTTACTAGGTTTTAAAAGGTTGGCTGCTGTTACCTTTTTAGGGGGACGGGTGTTTGTGCAAGGGCCTGTCTGTGACTACCTGGCTAGTCCAGGGTGTCACACTAACACTTCAGCTCCTCTCACTTTGAGAGCTGTCACTAGTCTGACTTGGTCCCTCCCACCAGTCTTCCTGAACCCTTGGTGGGTGGCCCTGTTCCAGCTAGACCAACTCACTGGTGTGTCTGACAGGTCTTGATGTGAGGTGTTGGTCGGGGTTTGTGGTGCTGATTGAAGTGACACTGGTTTCCTAGGTACCTGGAACCATGAGGGGGGGGGGCCTTAGGTCCTGCACCCTGGGTAAGGATGCAGTTTCCTGTAGCATCCTGATGTATTCAGGGGTGCTGCAACAATATCATATGTGACATGGAATTGGGATATAATTACTGATCCCCTAGTCGAGCTGCATCCTCAGATATAAATTTCCTGAATACAGAGAAGTATTGGATATTGATCTTCTTATTCCCTTCATGACGGGGCCAACTTCCATTTTTGTGCTGTATTTTCCACCTCTTCTTTCTTTCTTTTCTATTTTTCTCTCCACTTGTACATATGAGGATTTGTTTTTTGCGACTTGTACTTTTGAATGACACCAATCATTTTACCACATAATGTACTTAGATTTTTTTTCCCCCCATTTTCATGTATTGTGAAATTGTGGGAAAAAAAAACAAAAAAATCCTGCAACGCTGACATTTTGGTTTTTTTTTTGGGGGGGAATTACTTTTACAACATACTTCATAATTAAAAGCATGAAGGTCTTTAACAGACCCCCAGCTGTCATAAGAATCCATCAGCGACCTACGATCACGTCAGGGGTGCGCCAATTGTCTCATACATTGATGTGTCCCCATATTGTCCGGCTGTTTAAGCCTCTGTCAGAGTTCGACAGTGGCATTTAACATGTTGACAATCAGGGGCAGCGCTTCACACCACCTGAGGTTGTTCCTGCCTAAAACACACAGCCGTCACTTCCCTGGTATGGGGCTAGGTCACCCCGGTGATCCCTCTTTATGAACCCGCTACCGACTTGTACATCAAATGTCGGAAAGGGGTTAATGATAAATTCTCATTTTGACTTTTTACTTCTAGAACAAAAATGTAATTCTATTATGGGACCAGAAAACAGAGGATGGAGACTCAATGGAAATAAAGCAGCAGACAAAGATATAGGGGTGAAAATCAAATAATTTTATTAATGGGGGGAGGCGGGGGAGCAGGTAATTTTGATAAATGTCAAGGCTATATTAGATCCAATGACTTCAATTGATTAAGGGGAACGGAAAAAACTCATTCCCAACTCCACTTAGGAAAGTCAGACTAGTTCCCTGGATTAATTATTAAACACATTTTATTAATCCAGGGGAAGGCGAAAAAACCTCATTGAGCCATCGGGAAATTCAGCTTCAATTGAGGAAAAATTCCTTCCCAACTCCACGCATGGCAGTCAGACTAGTCCCTGAATCAATCACTAAATAATTGTACTATTGATTCGGGAGGTGGATGAATGGTGGGGGCAGAGGTGTTGATCCAGAGGAAGGAGAGAAAAAAACCCTTTATGACATCTGCCAATTTGTCCTAATATAAGGGGAAAAACAATCCTTCCTGGATCAAATGCCCAGACGGATACTCACCTCATTCCCACCAAATGAAGATGTAAATCTGGCTCCAAGACAACATGCTGGTCTTCATCCTGGAATTGCTGTTCCTGGGTAGAATCCGTTCTTCACAGCCAAAGGAATCGATGTCTTGAGATGTCGAGGTCGGGCCAGAGGTCAGAGGATTCAGAGCCAAGAGACACAGGTAGATATGATGTTATTCACGGCACTGAATCAGCAGAGAGGGTCGTTGTCCGGAGCGAGCCAAGGTCAGGCACACAAGCAGCGGGCGGAGGAGGCACAGGGTTCTGGGCAGGTGGCTCGGGTTCATCCTACTGTGTCCAGCTGGGTGGATAAAATGACTAGTCGGACACAGGGTGAAGAGGTGGTTTATCTTCCGGCCAATCCAGATGGTTCACTCCAGAACATGCTGCAAGAAAAGAAATGTACAGAGATATAATAACAGCAGTTCCTGGTAATATTCTCACATTTCTAACTGCTGTTATCATCATAGCATGGGAATCCTAAAATCTTTTTGTAATAAGCTTTTACTTACATGGAAAGGTATAAAGGGGGGCCGTGCTCTCCTCTGCTCCAGTTCCTCCCAACAGATGGTGCCAAAAAATGGGTGGTCTCTGATGTTCCCTGACACTCCCAGGCGCGTCTCTGGATCCTTCCGTAGCAGCTTCTTTATTAGATGTTTCACGTCTACGTCTAGCCATGTTGGAAATTTTGGCTTCTCGGTGGTAATTGACTTGTAGACGGCTTGCTTCTGGGGGCCGTTGTAAAATGGGGAACGTCCAGATGACATTTTGGACACCACTATCCCCAGGCTCCACCAGTCTACTGCTGCAGTGTAGGATTTCTCCAGGAGCACTTCTGGGGCCATGTAGCGGAAAGTTCCCGTCCGTCCATAGATCTTTTTGGACGCGGTCAGTCCGTCTTTTGCCACCCCAAGATCTATAATTCGGGCGTGACCATCTTTATCCAGCATGATGTTGGCTGGTTTGATGTCTCTGCAAAGAAAAAAGAAAATGTATTACTTTCTCTTTATAACCACAGGACACATCTGAAAGGTGATACAAGAGACTAGTAAAAATGCATCTCTTACCGATGGGCGATGCCATGGCTGTGGAGGAACTGGAGGCCACAAATTAACTCTGCTGTGATAAACCTGACGAGAGAATAGACTGTTTAGTATCAATGACATGAAATCATCCTGAGGATAAAACTTATTACAATCTCTAATATACCCTAATGACGGCCATTGTCTGAAGGTTTCCATAGTTCCCTATATTTTGCTATTTTTCATTGTTAGATACTCACCGTGTGGTCTCGATGTTCAGTTTGCCGCTCATTTCAATAAGTGACTCAAGGCTGCCACCGGACAAATACTCCATGATGAAATAGGCTTCGCTCTGGAAATAAAGCACAATATATAGATATTATCACTAGCTGCATGTAGTACATAGATTTCATGGTAAAGATGTCTGGAGCCCGGAGACCCCTCTGTACCTGAGACTGCAAAGCGGCATCCAGATGACTCACGAATGGGCAGTCTCTGGCCGCCCGGAGTATGCGCGCCTCTCGCCGTAGGGCTTTGGCATTGTCCTGTTTGTCAATGATCTTAATGGCCTTGTAGATGTTTTGGCCACGGACTGATGCCAGCACCACCTGAGGAAAACACAGGGGAAATAGCTATTAAAGAGGTCACATTTTTATTTTTTTCCATCCCCTTCTTCCAAGAGGTATAACTTCTTATTTCTTCGCTGACATGACCGTACGAGGAATTTGTTGCTAGATAATTTGTAGTTTTGAATGACACCATCCATTTTACCAAACCATGTACTGAAAAAAGAAAATAAATTCTAAAATGGGATAAAATTTGTGTAAAAGAAAAAATTAAAAATTAAAATTCTTTTGGATTTGTTTGTTCTGTGTTTGTTGTATGGAAACCTAAGGCGGGCTTTGCACACTACGACATCGCAGGTGCGATGTCGGTGGGGTCAAATCGAAAGTGACGCACATCCGGCGTCACTTGCGATGTCGTAGTGTGTAAATCCTAGATGATACGATGAACGAGCGCAAAATCGTCGTCATCGTATCATCGCTGCAGCCTCCGACATTTCCATAATGCCGGGGGAGCGACAGGTGCGATGTAGTTCCTCGTTCCTGCGGCCGCACACATCGCTGTGTATGAAGCCGCAGGAGCGAGGAACTTCACCTTACCTGCCTCCCGGCTGCAATGAGAAGGACGGAGGTGGGCGGGATGTTTACATCCTGCTCATCTCCGCCCCTCCACTTCAATTGGCCGCCTGCCGTGTGACGTCACTGTGACGCCGCACGACCCGCCCCCTAAGGAAGGAGGCGGGTCGCCGGCCAGAGGGACGTCGCACGGCAGGTATGTGCGTGTAAAGCTGCCGTAGCGATAATAATCGCTACGGCAGCTTTCACTAGATATCGCACGTGCGACGGGGGCGGGACTATCGCTGCAGCATCGGTAACACATTGTTACCGATGTTGCAACGTGCAAAGCCCGCCTAAGTCTCCAGGTCAATAGAATCACAGCTGTTGTAGCAGGATAAGGCACAGCCACAAAACTAGAAACGGAGGTGCACTTGTCGGTTTCCAAACCATATACATTCAAGGTTAACTAGGCACGCTTCAGGGTTTATTTTGAATGAAAAATTTATTTCCAAAAAATATATTTGTTGTGAACATGTGACGTTTCAGCCACGTGATGGCCTTCATCAGACAACTCACATAAATGTAAATACTGGAGCAAATACACAAGCAGCAACGTCTGAGAGGCTGCATAGCGGTGGATACCGCTGCTCTATACCGCCATTCCATGCTGACACTGGCTCCTGTTACAAGGTGCATCTCTTATTTGGCATAATATTGTCTAAACTGCTGATATTGCTATCTTCCTACTGACCTTGGTTTTTATATAAGTTGCAGACGCTGCTTTGATTTACTGTACTATATACATTGCTTCTTGTGTATTTGCTCCAGTATTTACATTTATGTGAGTTGTCTGATGAAGGCCATCACGTGGCTGAAACGTCACATGTTCACAACAAATTATTTTTTTGGAAATTTTTCATCCAAAATAAACCCTGACGAGTGCCTTGTTTAACTTGAATATAATCACAGAGACACTAAATGTGTGGAATTTTTAAAAATCATTTAAATTTTTTTTTTTTATTTTTTACCGCCTTTGTAAACCTCTTAGATGATTTAGCCCCTTCACCCTCGGGTGATTTTCCCATTTTTCATTTTTGTTTTTTCCTCCCCCTTCCATAACCGTAGCCATAACACTTTTTAATTTTTCTCTCTATCTTTCCATGTGTGGCTTATTTTTTGCGGGACGAGTTGTACTTTTGAATTAAAGTATTAGTGTTACCATATAGTGTACTGGAAAATAGGAAAAAAAAATCCAAGTGTGGTGAAATTGCAAATAAAGTGCAATTACATGATTGTTTTTGGGGTGTTTTATTTACCACATTCACTATATGGTAAAACTGATGTGTCTGTATGATGCCTCATGTCAGTACGGGTTCGTAGATACCAAACATGTATACTTTTACCTAATTAGTGAAAAAAAATTCAGACATTTGTCCTCCCAAAAAATAGTGATTTTTGTCACTATTTTCCAAGACTCGTAGCGTTCTTAGTTTTGTGCAGATGTTCCTTTTTGATCTCCTGTTTTTACATGTGAAAGAAATGTGGCGACCAAAAATCATAATTTTGGAGTTTAGAATTTTTTGTCGCCACGCCTTCCATTGATCAGATTAAATGATTTTATTTTTTCTAGATCGGGCATTTCTGAATGTGGTGGTTCCAAATATGTGGGGTTTTTTTTATTTATTTATTTTTTTTAAATTAACTTATATTTTGAAAGGGGCAAAAAGGGGCTAATTTGAACTTTTAGGGGTTTTTATTTATACTTTTTTAAAACATTTTTTCCTTTTTTTTAATTTGTTTTACTAGTTTCCCTAGGGGATTTTATACCTGCGCTGTCCGATCGCCTGTGCATTTCTACTGATCAGAGCAGCATTGCTCTGATCAGCAGAAATGCATATCTCCTGTGTGTGTGTCGGCTCTCACCTGAAGTGAGTCATGGCTGCGTCAGTTGTCATTGGCTGACTCCGCGCTATCATACCGGTGCTATAATATAGCTGGCATCTACCTCGAGTAATACTTACTTGGCCGAAGCTGCCTTCACCCAGCACCTGATGGTACTTGTAATCATTGATGTCAGGCTGGGTGTCAGATGTTGGTGTTATAGTGGTGCTGGGTCCTAAAGGAATAAAATAAGGACTATAACATTTGTTTGGCAGAAATGTAATGAAGCATGTAGAGATTGTGAGAATAGAAAGCGGCAGAATTCATGTTTACCTGAAGTACAGCACATATTACTGTATATGAAAAGTATACAAGGGGCTGCTGATAAGTCTTTGACTTTACCCAGAAAGAAACGAGATAGGATGATGAAACTGTACATTTCTTCTACATACTGTCTACTGATGTCAACACACTTCTTACATCAGTATTCCAAGTCCTGTAAGCCTAGCAAAAAGCATTTTAGTTGTGCCTTAAACCAGACATCCGTAGCAGCTATGGCATCAGAAATGGTGTGAAATTTGGTACCTTTGAGGTGCTTCTTCAGATTTGGAAACAGATGATACAAAAACAGACAGTTTGCACTCTGATAATGCTAAAGTATGGAAACCTTGAATGTGTGAACATGGACCTGCATTACTGCTAAGGAAAATCTGAGAAAAATGTCATGTTCAGTTATGCGCCTGTTCACACCTCAGTTTGGTGAGTGCCGTCAGTCTTTTTGTCTATATTATGGAAACAGATGATAGTCGGAGGGACCTAGATCTGGTGAATAAGATGGGTGGTCAACCACCTCTGCCAGTTTTGTCATGGTCGCTTGTGCAGTGGGAGCGGAGGCGTTGTCTTGCAGGAATAAGATTCCTTTAGACAGCTTGCCGCACCTTTTGGCCTTCAGAGCTGTCTTCAATTGGTCCAAAATGTAATACCTTGCATTGATGGTGGAACCATTTTGAAGGTAGTCCACTAGCAGCACGCCCTCCTTATCCCAGAACACAGACGCCATCACCTTAGTGGCTGATTTTTGCACCGTTAACTTCTTTGGACGAGGAGAACCACTGTGCCTCCACTCTTCTGACTGCTGCTTATTTTCAGGGTTATACAAATAAATCCACGTCTCATCCATAGTGACAGGTCGATCCAAGAAGTTCTTATTAGCCCGGAAATGCTGACAAATGGACCAGTAAGTTGTCACTCGCATGTTTCTCTGATCTGTTGTCAAACATTTGGGGACCCACTTTGCAGATATCTTCCTCATATCAAAATCTTCATGGGTAGTGACACAAACACGTTCAGGGGAAATCCCCATGATGTCTGCTATTACTTTAGCTGAAATTTGTCGATTCTCCAGTATGAGGTTGTGCACAGCATCGACGATCTCCGGAACAGCAACCACTCTCGGTCGTCCAGGACGTTCCTCATCATTGGTGCTGGAGTGGCCCGTTTAAATTTGGCAACCCAGTTCTTAACTGTGGAATATGAAGTGCTTATGTCTGCGAGATATCACCATGAATATCCTTCGTGGTCTTTCCTTGCAGAAACAATAATTTTATCACTCCTCTGCTCTCAGTTGCTGTGAATATCGCATTTGACGCCGCCATTTTGTTTTCCCGTGTGCGTAGAAAATTGTTGCCATAAGCAACAAACACAAAATTTTGAAAACATATATTAGACCAGAGGTCTCAAACACGCGGCCTGCGGGCCGCATGCGGCCCCTCAAGCTGCTTTGTGCGGCTCCCAGGTCCGTGCCCCTGTTGACTATCGCAGCAGGTGCAGGGGCCGCAGCCACTGTCTGCGTTTTATGTCAGATGAAGGATTTGCCGGTGCTGCGCTCTCGTGACGGCAATACAATCATCTGACATAAACCGCTGACAGTGGCTGCGGCCCCTGCACCTGCCATGATAGTCAACAGGGGCACGGGCCTGCAGACAGCAAGAAGCAGAGATGAGGCAGCTGAGGGAACAGGGCACAGGTGAGAAGAATGGTGTTTTTGTGTGTGTGTATGTAAAAAACAGCACATTAACCCCTTAGTGACTTATGACGTACTGGGTACGTCATGGCTCCCTGGTACTTAAGGACCCATGGCAAGATCGTGGCCCCGGTGGCTGCGATCGCTTTGCAAATACCTTAGATTCGAGGAGGAGGGGACCTCTGCCTGACCTCAGGAGGGGTGGTGTCTCCTCCACGGACCTACGGAGGCTGTGATTGGCTGATGAACACCGCTCAGCCAATCACAGCCACTGTAATGTTTCAGCCATTGAAAATGGCTGAAACATTGAAATCCAGCCATGATCAGTGCAGCTGTAGCACTGATCATTGGCTGGAGCTGGGTGACCTCTGTTTCACCCGCCCCCAGCTCTGATTGGAGAGACCGGCCTTGTGACCGATCTCTCCAATCACTGTGGATCTGGGTCCGGAGACCGCTCCCCTCAGCTTCACTCCGGCGTCTGTGGAAGCTGAGGAGAGCGATCGGTAAGTTATAGCCACTGCCCCCTTCCAGCCGCCGCCCCCACCCATTACTACAGGATGGGGACAAGGTGGGCTCATTACTATGGGATGGGGACATTACTATAGGATGGGGACATTACAAGGATGGGCACATTACTATTGGATGGGGACATTATTACTATAGAATTGCGACAAGGCTGGGGACATTACTTAAGGGGCCAAGGATCGGAAACATTACTAAAGAATAGGGATAAGACTGGGGACTATAGGATGGGGACAAGGTTGGCACATTACTATAGGATGGACATATTATTATAGAATGGGGACAGTACTATAGGATGGACACATTAGTAAAGGATGGTCACATTACGATAAGATGGGGACAAGGCTGGGGACATTACTATAGGATTGGGACAAGGATGAGGCACGGTACTACAAGATGGGAACAAAGATGGGGAACATTACTACAAGATGGTGACAAGAATGGGGAACATTACTTTAGGATGGGGACAAGGATGAGCACATTACTGTTCGATGGGGACTAGGATGGGGCACAATACTACAAGGGAACAAGGATGGGCACGTTACAACAAGATGGGGAACATTACTAACAGATGTTGGTCAAAATTTCTATATAGTGCTAATTGTAAGACTATTACTTACAAAAAAGAAAAAAAATGTAAAAAAAAAACAACAAACTTTTTTTTATATTTAAACAAAGAATGTGCACGTTTGCTATAATAAACAAATGAAAATGTTCAAAATCAGTGATCCAAAGGTGTGAAAAAAAAAAAAAAAATTATATTATATATGGTACCAATAAAAATGTCACTTTGTCCTGCAAAGAATACGGCCCCCCAAATTATTTTTTTTCTCTGTGCGGCCCGTACACCCAGCCGAGTTTGAGACCCCTGTATTAGACACTTAGGCTATGTGCGCACTTTGCGTTTTTACCTGCGTTTCCGCAGCATTTTGAACTACAGCGTTTTCATGCCAAAAGGCATGCGTTTTGATTTTCAAGCAAAGTCTATGGGAAATGGGGATTTCTTGTGCGCACTATGCAGTTGAAAACGCTGCGTTTAATTTGCATAATTTTGGGCAAAAACTCAGCGTTCAAAGAAGCAGCATGTCAACTGGTTTTTGCCATTTGGGCTGCGTTTTGCTATTATTAAAGTCAATGAGAAATGTCAGAACGCAGCCTATCTCAAAATTCCAGCGTTTAACATGCTTTTTTGATGCAGATAACATGCGTTTTGGACTACATAAATGCATGCGTTTATGACATCAAAATAATGGAATGATCTGTCCCTTTACACACACATAATCCGACAATTAAATTATTGAAAATTACTATTTTATTGTTATTTTAGACATAAATTTAATCTAACCGCTATAATTATATGAAATGTAACTATTTTCATTATGATTTTAAACATTATATTTATTTTCATTTTTTTTCATGTTTTCATAGTGTTTGTATGTTTAAACTTTATTTAGTAGTGTCTTTGTAGTCAAAACGCATCTGACTTTAAGCAATGAAAAAGAAAATAAATCGCGCTAAAACTGCGGCTAAAACGGGGTAAATACGTGCAAATAAGTGCAAGTGCTTATAATGCAAAACATGTGCATGTCAAGTAGGAATATTGCAAGAATTTTTACATATGTGACTACACATAGGAGAGCAGTTGTACACCAATGTTTTTTCCAGAATTAAGGAGAACTAAATTTAACAGTCCCAACTTGACTTTGACAGATGCACTAAACAGCAGTGGTAAAAAAAAAAAGAAAACCTCCAAACTCTGCAAATTGGAGCAAGGTGCAGAAACATTCAAAAGATATATATTGCAAGACTAATAAATGCCAATATAAAATGCCAACTGTTTGATAACAATGTAAAGTAACCACTGTTTGGCCACAGCATTCAATGGGCTACTCAATAGAAAGAAAGTGGGTAATCATACTTAAATAGTAATGGGGAAGGTAAAAGTCAGGTAAGCATAAAAACCCTATCCCCCGTGCCATATAATGCTGCTCCATAGTGAACAATGGACAAATATTCACAGGCAAATATACATGTAAATAAACGTTGCTATACTTAGTCTGCCACTGGTAACCCCCTGACGCATGTTTCGTTACACCACTGATCATGTTACACCTCAAGCTTCATCTATATTATCATAGGGCTTGTATAGACATAATGCCTTTAAGAAAGGGGGAAATTACTGATACCAGGGCAGGCTACAATATTGCAGTATTATAATTGTACACAGATAAGATTTTTATAAGGTGCAGGTCCCACTGTTACGTGTAGTGCACCATACTGAGTAGTAGTCACATATATTATGACCTGCCCTTTTACCAAATAATCAGACAGCGCTAACTCATTTTATAACATTTTTCAAATTTGCATCAAAACCACATTGGAGTATTCCATGGAATAGAGTCCGAGCTTCATTAATAAAACAAGAATTAATAAAACAAGAAACTTTTTTTGTATTTTTCCTGCATTTCAGACATTAACCTTCTACTTAATGTTCTGATGGGGAAACTGTCACTTTGTACTGTCCTGTTACTAAAAAAGCTATAAAACACATAAGGACCACACTAGGAAATCCTCAACCTCACTGCAATGTATGACCCGGGCAATGCATTAATATCTATAGTCACATATACTTGTAGTAACATCTGACACATGGGACTTGTCTAATCCTCCTCATATTTATAAATCTAGAACTACCACCACATTGTAGATGAGACGTGAATGTGTCCCCTACCTGCTCTTGGCTCTTCATCCTCCAACTCTCTGGCGTTGGGTCCAATAATCCTCTTCTTCTTCTTCTTCTTGATGTCTTCCTCGGGGCTGTCTTCTCTCTTCCTCTTCTCTTGTCCACTCTCCTCTTCTCTCATCTTCTCTTCTTCTCTCATTTTCTCATCGTTTTCTTGTCCACTGGACGTCATTTTGAAATTCTCTCGCAGAGCAATCCGAACTATCTTCTGCACAAGGCCATCGACAGTTAGAAAGTGAGCGGCAGTTGAGCGCATGCCAGTCACATGACCTCAGGATGGAATTCTCAGTGGGCACCGGCCATGTTGGAGCTTGGCAAGTGCCCACTGTATTGTAAACATCATGAGTGGCATCTAGGGTGCAGATACATATAGAAATTCTTGTATACATTTTTAAATGATGTTATATGAAGAAAAATAAACAAGAAGGTAATTCATATTTTATGGCTTTTATATCTGAATTTGCAGTGGTTCCCATATTTCATTCCTTCTCTAATGGGGTTTAATTATAAATACTATTAATGGGAATGTGGACAGTTTGAGGGAAAAAAGAGATTAGATAATCCTTGTGAGGGGCAGCGTCATCCAATGCTCAAAGGCCTTGATTAATCAAGACCGGTGTTGTTCACATCAGTCATTTTGGTGTAATTGGCCAAAGACGCCATTCTCGCGTTGCACAAATATTTTGTGACTTTTCAAAGTGTTTTACACCAGATTTCTTGCTGAGCACTTTGATGAATTATGGCCAAATTGTTGTGTCTGTACTTCCAGCTAATCCCTAATAGTTACATTGTCACTGGGGTTTCCTCTGAGGTTTCCTCGGGGGTTTGCTCTGGGGGTGCAGTGATACTTTGTGTCTAGTTAGAAATCCATAAGTCTGCAGTCCTCTGTGTCACTGTATGTGACTGCAGACTTATGAATCCTCACATCGCGTGCTCTGTGCGCTGAGGATATCTTGTTTCAGAGCCGGGAACGGTGGTCACGTGGCCACGAGTAAGCGATATGCAGACTCCCAACCATAATCTGACTAGATGGGTGCGGCCCTGATAAATACGTGTGTATTGAGTGAGGCCGAGCCCCTGTAGTCAGATTCTGGCCGGGGTCTATATATTGCATCCTCACAGCCACGTGGCATAGAGCGACTGTAGATTGTGGATTTAGACCGGACAACCCCTTGACAGTCGGCTGTGGTAGAGCCAGTCATTAGTTTAGGCTTTCTGACATCAGAACTGGGGATTATTTTTCTGTGCAAAGTTTGTAATTGTAAAACTACTACATTTCCTTTTAGAGATGGCCTTAAATGCTTTCTATATTTACAGGCTGATGGCTTGTAATCACTCATTGTTTATAGCGGGGAGAGTGTTACAACGTGTGGCGTAAAAAGGGGATTATTCAGATTTTTAAAACTGGTAACCTATTTTTAGGATAGGCCGTCTGGATAAGATCAGGGTCCATCTCTTGGCACTTTGGTTGATTAGTGATTTGGTACAAGGTATAACAGATTGTCACATGCATGAAAAGTATGGAGTTTGCCAGTCTGACAGCTTATGAAGATGTGGAGACTGAAGCTCTGGCCGAGCCGTGTAGCCCCCTCACACATCTCATTAGTGGCTGCTGAGAGCTGGACCTCTATACAATACGCTATCAGTTTTATCAGGTTGTGTAAACTCTTTCCATTATGTATAACACACGGAGAACACATACGTGCCACTAAAACGGCACACGGGGAGCAAACCACCCCTTTAACACGTACGTGACAAAAACGTTACGTTTTGTCACATAAGTGTGGCAGAGGCCTTAAGGCTAGTTTGACACTTGCAGTGAACGGCATCCATAGCATTGCGTTGTGTGACGGATGCAACGGATGTGTTGCATTTAGTGGCACAACGGATGCAACGGATCGTACAAAACAACGGAATCTTTTTTTTTTTTCTTCTTCTTTACAGTTTTACCGGCGGCAGACTATTGTGAACGATCAGCTGATTGCTCACATGCGGACTGTGGGAGGGGGCGGAGCCGAGCGGGGAAGTGTTGGGCTCCCTGCACACGTAGCCAGGGTAAATATCGGGTAACTAGGCAAAGCGCATTGCTTAGTAACCTGATGTGTACCCTGGTTACGAGTGCAGGGAGCCATAGAGAGCATGCGCAGTGAAATCCTACGGATCCTGAACATTTAGAGCCTCTGACTATGAAAAAACAAAGCATTTTTCTTCAAAAATATTTTTGGACAATGACCAGAATATAACATATTACCCAGCCATATGCAAGTATTTTAAGGAATTCCCATTTTGCGCTAAGCGCACTATTTTCAGTCTCACAGCACCCTAACCTAAACGGTTTTCGTCAACTTGCCACATATATACGGGTTGGTCTTTCAGCTCTGATTGAGCTGTGCATTACGTACATATAAGCAAAGAACTCCTTCAGACAAAACCATAAGCATAGATGAGATCACATTATTGATTCACCACGGGAAACCCTACGTCCCCATCAGTAGGTAATAGAAGAATCAAGACGCATGATTGCGCACACCAGCAGGACTTCTATACATTTAGTCAGTCTGTCCGACCAGAAGAAGGCCGAAACGAAGGCCGAAACGTTTTTAAGGCGGACCTTTTGCAATTGTACTTCATTTTCCTCAATAAATATTCCGAAAAAAATACAGACGTTTTTACTTCTTGACTTTCCATTGGGAGGCATAGCAGTGTGCTGGACTTACTCTCCTTACATTACATTTTTTCCTCCTGAGCACCTGTGACAGGTGACGCTAGGTTCTTCTTTGTTATTTGTGTGCCAAAATGTCTCTGCAGGTGTCTGTGTTGTGAAGTATAGCTTTGGGCTCTTCACTTTGGAGGAACTGTACCTTGGACGTCCACTCATTGTGTGCAGGCTGCAATTCACACAAGTCACAGGTCATGTCACTCCACAGGAACAGCGGCGCCAACATCACTGGAACGACGCTGCTGCAGGAGGGGAGAAGTCACTGTTATTGTTTTTATTCAGGTCTTGGATTGATTAAATAGTGGTTGTAAAGTAATGGACAATCCCTTAAAGCAATCGTTAGGGCGTCCAGAATGGAAGAGATTTGTACTGCTGACTTTTAACAACTGAATGTTTTAATTTCCTTGCATTAAATAAAGACCTTAACAAAACGCATTTCTCATTTCCCAAAAAAATGCTCCGTTTCTCCATTTTCTTGCATTAGGTTCGTTATTCGTGATGAATTCTGGAATAGCATTTTGGGATTCATTACATATAATCCGAACATGAATAGTTACTATTTGCTCATCACTAGTAGACTGCAATATCAAGATAGGTTATTAAACTTATTCAGTTCAGAAAAATGAAGATTTGGGGGGGATCTTATTACAATGCACAAATATATCAGAGGACAGTGCAGAGATCTATGTACATCCTCTATGCTGTATGAGCAGTGACACTATGGGACTCTGCCACGTGATGTAGAAATGGTCGATTAATGAAAAAATGTTTAAGGAGGCCTGGGTGAGTTGTTTTTTTTTTAATCTAATATTACAGATTATGAGAACTAGATTTTGGAGATATGACGTTGATCGAGCAGAACGAGAGTGATTGCTAAATGTGGGGTTCGGGAGAAATGTCTCCCCGTGTATGGGGCATTTAATATCTGCCTGATGAGGTTTGTGCCTCTCTCAGAATCAAACCCTTATTTTATAGGTTAAACGTTTTGTCTTCTTTTAACCTTGAAACTATGAAATTGTTCATGAAATAAACTTTTTACCCTGGAAAATAAAACTTTTCTCAGATGATGATTTACACTTTTATGTCATTGATGTTATTGTGACCCCACCAATGTCTGCCGTCAGCTCCCCACAATCCGGGACACATTCATACACGATTCAGCTCCGGAGAAGTGATGCTACAGAGAAGAAGAAGCCATTATTAGAATAGAAACGTGACAAAAATATGTTTTCTATGTAAAATATACAATAAATTATTTTATACTTCGATGTGGACTGTACAAATATAAATAAAGAACGTGTCCAAGAAGAATGCAGTCAATTGAGTTTTCCATGTGGCTTGGTAGACGTCAGGGATTCCAGGCTTATATAAATCACATATTTGGTATTGCTGCTTCTAAAATGATCTGATGTATAAATATAAGTAAGGGTAAGCTGGGCTCAACTGCTTCAAAACCTGGTGCTCGGGAGAAAAATAGTCCATATGATAATAAAGAACCCCGGCACACAGTATGGAAGGAGGATGAAACAGTCAATGGTTTTTGTAGTATGTTCGAGTTTTATTCAAAAAGGAAAAAGTTTTCACAACAATTGGAAGTTGCAATACAGTCCTTTCACAACAACAAGGAGTTGCAATACAGTCTGACGTTTCGGCTCCTAAGCGATGCTTCACCAGGGACATAAAGGTACTAAAATAAATTTTGACAGGAAAGATCACAGGAAACATAATTACAATAACATCATGTTCCGAGTGAAAACATAACAACAATATTTCTCCAAGTGGCGTGGTTATAAGACGTGAGACAGTATGTGCATATATTAAAGTGCTATCTTGATGTACATCCGATTGGGGAGGAGGTTTGGAGGATTTAGGAGTGAAAAGGGGGCTAAGGAGAAGGTGGAGAAGAGGAAAAGAGAAGGAGAGAAAGAAAGAAAGAAAGAATGTTGTACAACATCAGTACGGGTATGTCTCTCCTCTTCTTCTCTCTTCTCTCCTCTTTCTTTCCCTCTCTTGCTTGCTTTCTTTCTCTCCTTCTCTTTTCCTCTTCTCCACCTTCTCCTTAGCCCCCTTTTCACTCCTAAATCCTCCAATCCTCCTCCCCAATCGGATGTACATCAAGATAGCACTTTAATATATGCACATACTGTCTCTCGTCTTATAACCACGCCACTTGGAGAAATATTGTTGTTATGTTTTCACTCAGAACATGATGTTATTGTAATTATGTTTCCTGTGATCTTTCCTGTCAAAATTTATTTTAGTACCTTTATGTCCCTGGTGAAGGCTCGCTTAGGAGCCGAAACGTCGGACTGTATTGCAACTCCTTGTTGTGAAAGGACTGTATTGCAACTTCCAATTGTTGTGAAAACTTTTTCCTTTTTGAATAAAACTCGAACATACTACAAAAACCATTGACTGTTTTATCCTCCTTCCATACTGTGTGCCGGAGTTCTTTATCTGATGTATAAATATGTCACACTAGTTAACTCCTTCAGTGAACATCATAAAAACAAATATCAAAAATTAAACGGCATAAAAATAAATTTTTGATCTGCTGTTTTGTTTATTCTGCCTTCCAAAGATTGCAGTAAGGTTCATCTCACATTTATCCTGCGCTCTATGCTGAGCGCTTACACTGGGGTCCCAGTGTAAATGTCTGAAATACGTAATTCAGACGGGACTCCTGATGGAAGATTCACTGTAATGAGGCCGATGGAGTCACTTTGGACTGTAATTAGACTATGATCTAGCGGCATTCATCTTTTTAAGTTTGTATAGCCTGCTTTACACGTTGCAATTAGTTGTACAATCGCATTTGCGATGTGACACGCCCAGGTTGCATATGGGATCTTATGAGATCGCACGTAGGTCGTTCATTTGCTGTCACACGTGCGTTAGTAGTCTATGTTAAATTGATCAATTTTGTGTGCGATCCTTTAGATCATGTCTTCTGTGACGTATGCATTGGGCACCCTTTTTTTTTATTTATTGACTTGCCAAGCGTGTGTAATGTGTAGGGATGCGTTTTTACTATGTCATCTGCTATTCAGCTCTGCTACATGGCCGCTAACAGCAGACACAGACAGCCATGTAGCAGAGCTGAATGGCAGATGACAGCAGACACAGAAAGAGCCGCACGATCAGAATGAACTCGGGTTAACTTCACCCGACTTCATTGTCATGCTGCGGCTCTGTCTGTGTCGCATCCTGATTAGCAGTCACCAGTGAAGGACTCACTAGGACCGCTAAACTCCTGAGTAACTGAATTGAGCAGCCCTCTCTCATATACTCACCGATCCCCGATCACCGGCGCGGCGCTGCACGGCATTCACACTGCTCCGGCGGCTTTTACTATTTTGAAAAAGCCGGCCGCTCATTAAACAATCTCATATTCCCTGCTTTCCCCGCCCACCGGTGCCTATGATTGGTTACAGTGAGACACGCCCCCACACTGAGTGACAGGTGTCTCACTGCACCCACTAACAGCAGCCGGTGGGCGTGTCTATACTGTGCAGTGAAATAAATAATTAAATAATTAAAAAAAAACGGCGTGCGTTCCCCCCCCAATTTTAAAACCAGCCAGATAAAGCCATACGGCTGAAGGCTGGTATCCTCAGGATGGGGAGCTCCACATTATGGGGACCCCCCAGCCTAACAATATCAGCCAGCAGCCGCCCAGAATTGCCGCATACACTAGATGCGACAGTTCTGGGAGTGTACCCGGCTCTTCCCGATTTGCCCTGGTGCGTTGGCAATCGGGGTAATTAGGAGTTATTGGCAGCCCATAGCTGCCACTAACTCCTAGATTAATCATGTCAGGCGTCTCCCCGAGATACTGTTACGTCACCGCCGGAGTCTGCTCCTGCTCCGATCGCCAGGCGACGCCGTGTTCCTGCCGTGGATGGTGATAGGAGAGGAGTCGATGCCAGTGGCACTGGTGGGCGCAGGCTCCGATCATCCACTGGGCTGGGTTATCTTGGGATCTGCAGTACTGCTGGCTAACTGTGGGTGGCATGTGTCTTCCAGCTGAAGTTGCCAGCGTTCAGCTACAGCCAATGGGAAGACACCACACCTTTCTTATTCCCCCTCCTGTCACATGACCACTGCCAGAGATAGTTCTGTACTCCTGGCTCATGTGCTGTTTGTATTTTGTATACTTTATTAAATTTTAAGTGGTTTACAATAACAGGGGAGGGGGTAATTGAAGTATTTGAAATGCATTCTTAAAAATATTGTTGAAATAACAAAGAAGGGGAAGAGGAAGGGAAGAAAGGGTAGGCTAAAAGTGGATGGGAAGGGGTTTTGGAGGGGAAGTGGGAATGGAAGGAGTTAGGGAATATAAAGGGGGAGGAGAAAGGGAAGGAGAAAGACGTTGAGGTAATTCGTTAAGTTTCAAAGACAAGCAAGATTAGAAACTCATATTAATTTAGCACAGTATATAAACACATTCGGAAATAACATATTGCATTTATATTATTTAGATAATGTCAAGGAACTAATTCAAAACAAGGTTTGGCATGTATTTCTGGGACCAAAGAGACCATCTTATTTTATATCTTTGATAGTTTTTTCTTTTAACGCTATATTATACTTGTGAGGTAAATCCGGAGATATGACGATAAATCATGATATTCAAGTTATGTCAGGAAGCCCTCTCCTGGTGTCACCCCCCCTTTCCTCCACACAACTCCTTCAATCAGAAAATTTACCACAGGGATAAACGGTTTGTTTAGCAGATAGGTGTCAAAGGAACTGGTCTGTGTTCCACTTACACCTCCATGGCCATCTCCTGTGATATGGAGATTAGAGGATGTGGGAACAATGGACACAGGATGACTCCCTGCCGTGACCCTGTGGTAGGGGCTGCTATCTAATTAGCAAGCTTGGAAGTATCCAGACAGAACGACTCCAGTAAAATATGGTTCATATCTCGCAAGCCATATTTCCGATAAATATGGCAACCATAAAAATGGTGTCTCTGCATGCGGACGATGCTGGCACACCTTTTTTATGGGAGTAGGACATTGGGAAGTACCCCAGGCGTGATATCAGCCACTGGGGAACTAGTAGACAAGTCATGAGTCCTCTCGTTCTGTAGCTAAATTCATAACTGTCACAATGAGAGCGTTGGCGTCCGCCTACGACGCTCCCAGGCAAAGTTATGGCCCATATTCCATGTTGTGGATATTGTCCATAACTCCAGCCAGGGGTGGAGCAGTGCTCCCTCTGAGGTCACTAAGGTAGGAGGGGACCTGGATTTGCCCAGGTTGATAACCCTACTTCGGCCATTTTCCAGTGTTCTTTCGCTGGGGGTCACGTGTAGGAAACATCTGTGGGAAGGATCCTAGAAACCTGGTCTACAGCGCCCCCCTGTGGCCAGACGCACAAGGTAACTGCTGGAACTGTGTATGCCTGTTTGTAAACCATGCTTTATCTGTAACTGTACTCTGACATATGTATATTCTGTAGATCTCCTATTGTATATATTGTAGTTTCTAGTGTGCTTTAGGCTGATTAAATTATATAATTAATCTTGGGCTGTTCTGTTATCTCGATCTTGAATCCCACGTCTGTGTGTTCGGCTAATAGTTACCGTGAAGCGGTTGGTGGCAGCGAGTTGTGCCAAGGATTATTGTGGGGAGGCCAGTGAGATTCGGGGAGGTTTTATATATTCCGCCCGCGGAGGTCGGGGGAATATATACCCTACTCTCACCGGGGACCCTTCAATAATCGGCATAAGTAGTATAGCGGCCTCCTTGCTTATTGTCGGGCAATTCCATAATTGGCCTGACTATAAGAGGGGCGCTAGAGAGCGCGTCACGTGCTCTGTCTGTCGGTCGGGAGGTATAAAGGAGGGGTGACCCCCACTTGTTACCCCCCGATTGTGACGTACTGGTAGCCAGCGCGGGGGATTTCTGAGTGACCCCCCCGGTGGTTCGTGACATATTGGTGGCACAGCGGTGGGATCGAGATAATAGTGTGTGTGAGTGTGAGACCCATACTCCCAGACACTAAAGACTGCCTGCAGCAGCTGTGGCTGCTGGGGTCTTCAGACCAGACCAACACTAGAGTGTCAGAGTGCAGATACTGTAAGGTGTGTGGGTGCATCAGGTGTCAGTTCTGTGTCAGTGACCAAAAGTCTGCAAGAATGGCTGATGGCACCAGGAGCAAAGCCAAAGGAATGGCCGATGCTCAGGCCAGAGACGATGAGGAGGTTGTCCACGAGCCCTCCAAGAGCCCGACGCCAGAGAACAGCTCTGCAGAGGACATTGCACAACCTGGCACTGCTGGACAAGATGAGGAGGAGCTCGCCCAAGGATCCTCAACGAGCCAGATGCCAGTCCTCCGCTCTGAAATGGACAGTGAATCACCTGGCTCTGCAGCGTGCCGCAGATCACCACTTGCCAATCCCTCCGGCCTGAGAGGTTCGGAGGCCCTCCTTCAAGCTGCTATGGCCAGTCTTATAGCTGGAAACCGGGGTACCTACGAGATACTCATGGCAGAGCATGGGCGTCTGGCAGCGCAGGAGGCTGCGGAGCGACAGCAAAGGGCAGAGCGTGAGGCTGCGGAGCGACAGCAACAGGCAGACCGTGACCACCAGCTGCAGCTAGCTCAGCTCCGGCCCTCATCAGCCACACGTGACCTTCAAGACACCAAACTTCCAAAGGTCCGTGTTGAGGACTTCCCAGTGCTGGAGAAGGATGGAGACTTGGACTCTTTCCTGACTGCTTTTGAACGGACTTGCTTGCAGCACCATCTGGACAAGGACCAGTGGGCCAAATACCTGACCCCCCGTTTAAGGGGTAAGGCCCTGGATATCCTTGGGGACTTGCCTACTGAGGCAGATCAGGGCTACGACACAATCAAGCGGGCCCTGATCCAACAGTACAACCTCACTCCGGAGTCCTACCGCAAGAAGTTCCGGACCCTGCAAAAGGGACCAAAGGACTCCTGGGCTGACCACCGGCGGGCACTTGCCCGAGCTGCCGACCACTGGACCCAAGGCCTGCAGCTTTCCACCGGACCGGAGATCCTGGACTTGTTCATCACGGAGCAACTCTTGTGGAACTGCCCTGAGGATCTCCGCCAGTTCATCCGAGACCAGAAGCCAAAGGGGTCCACGGCTACAGCTGCCCTGGCCGATGACTACACCAACAATCGGGCTCCTGAGGCCAGGAGAGCAGCCACCAGCAGCACCTGGAGAGGGGGTAAGATGAATTCTGCGACTGCCCCACCTGCCCCTAGACTGCAGGGGGTGTCCCCCTCAACTCCCCTCTCCAGGCCCGTGGCAGAGCCAAGACGGTGCCACCAGTGCAACCTACCTGGACACTTCAAGGCCATGTGCCCTCAGCGTCCCAAGGCCCCGGCTCCGTCCCCGTCCCAAGGGCCGCCCAAGGTGTATTGTGTGGGTGGGGGTGGTGGTAGGTCCCTGGACAGCTTCCAACCTGTCACCGTCGGCCGGTCTGTGACCATAGGACTGCGAGACAGCGCCTCGGAGGTGACTCTGGTGCGGCCTGAGATGGTGTCCCCCCAAGACTTGATCCCTGGAAAAACCCTCGCTGTCTCCGGGATTGGAGGCATTGACCCGGCGCTGCCTGTTGCTGGCATTTATGTGGACTGGGGCGCAGGGCGAGGGGTGAGGGAGGTGGGGGTAACTGATCGGATCCCCGCAAACGTGCTACTTGGGACAGATTTGGGGCAGATAACCTCCCAGTTTGGGCCCCCCCCAAGGGCTGAACCTTCAGCCAGTACTGACGTGCCTCCGGACAATGTTAATGTGTTATCTATGAATGATGTGAGAGAGGGGGGAGTGAACTCTGATATTTCTGCTTGCATAGACACCATAGACACACACACAGCTGCAGCTGTGACAGGGGAGGGGGTCAGAGAAAGGTGTGACAATGCCTCTACCAGTAATCAGCCTGTGAGCTGGGATCTGTTGCCCTCTGCAGGGATAAGCAGAGAGCAGGGTGCTGCAGGGGGAGGACCAGTGTGTGGGGTGGGGGCTACCACAGCAAATGTGGGGTCCCCAGAGATTTCACAGCGGGGTTCTGTTGCTGCAGGAGGGGAACAGGCAGGTGAGATTGGGGCCGGTCCCGGAGCGGAAGTGCTCCCAGGTAAGATCTCGGTGCAGGGTTCCCCCACAACCGGGGTGTCAGGAAGCCAGGTAGGTCTGCCTGAACCGGCGACTTGGTCAGGAACGGAGGAGGAGCAGGCACGACCCACGGTCGCAGCGGCTGTGGCCGCTGTCACCCGCAGTGGGAGTGCTGGAAGCCAAGGGGCCTCCCGGAGGTCCGATAGCTCTTCCCCTTCTGACCAAGTGGCAGCCGAGTCAGGTGGAGGCCAGGACACAGGTCCCGGGGTACTGACTGAAGATGTGACAGTCTCGTCGATTCTGGCCACATCTAGTCAGGGGTTTCAGGCAGCGTTAGAAGCTGACGACAGCCTGAAAGCTCTAAAGGTGCAGGCGGCACAGCCTCCCTCGGACTCGGACCCGGAGCGAGTGGTCTGGGACCAAGGACGGCTGTACCGGGTCACGGTCCAGCAGGGTTCACCGGAGGCGTGGCCCAGGGATCGGCAGTTAGTGGTACCCTATCCGTTCCGGACGGAGTTGTTGCGGATCGCACATGAGATTCCGATGGCCGGACACCTAGGGATCGCTAAGACCAAGGCCAGGTTAAACCAACATTTCTACTGGCCAAAAATGGGGGCCGATGTGGCTGCCTACTGCCGTTCGTGTGAAACCTGTCAGAGAGTGGGGAAGGCGGGGCCACACCCCAAAGCCCCACTGGTATCTCTGCCCATCATCGATGAGCCTTTCAGGAGGGTGGCTGTGGATCTGGTCGGCCCGCTGGCCATCCCCAGCAGCTCCGGGAAACGCTTCATACTGACGGTAGTGGACTATGCCACCCGGTACCCAGAAGCAGTGGCCTTGTCGTCCATTCGGGCTGACAAGGTGGCCACCGCATTGCTGGAGATTTTCTCCCGAGTGGGTTTTCCCCAGGAAATGCTCACTGACCGGGGGACCCAATTCATGTCCCAGCTGATGGAGGCCCTCTGTAAGCAAGTCCAGGTGCGACATCTGGTGGCCAGCCCGTACCATCCACAGACTAATGGCCTGTGCGAGCGGTTTAATGGCACCTTAAAGCAGATGCTTAAGATGTTGGTCGACTCCCATGGGCGTGACTGGGAGCGGTATCTCCCACACCTGTTATTTGCTTACCGGGAGGTTCCACAGGCCTCAACAGGATTCTCACCGTTTGAGCTCCTGTACGGGCGACGTGTGCGGGGCCCCCTGGCTCTGGTGAAAGAGGCTTGGGAAGGGGATTTGGCCACCCCTGGAGTGTCGGTTATCGAGTATGTCATGCGCTTCCGGGACAAAATGCAGGCCTTGACGCAACTGGTACACGACAATATGGCTCAAGCCCAGGCCGATCAGAAGCGTTGGTACGACCAGAACGCTTGTGAGAGGACCTACCAAGTGGGTCAAAAGGTGTGGGTACTGGTCCCCGTACCACAGGACAAGCTTCAGGCAGCCTGGGAAGGCCCATACCTCGTGTACCAGCAGCTCAACCCTGTAACGTACCTGGTCACCCTGGACCCTGCCCGTGGAAGGCGGAAGCCCTTCCATGTGAACATGATGAAGGCACATCATGAGCGGGAGGCATGTGCGCTCCCCGTGTGCAACCTGCCCGAGGAGGGAGAAGCGGAAACCCTCTTGGATATGCTAGCCCAGGTTAGGGCAGGCGGATCCATTGAGGATGTGGAGGTTGGCCACCAGCTCTTGGAGGACCAACGGTCCCAGCTGTGGGCCACCCTACACCCCTTCCGGGGGTTGTTTACCAACCAGCCCGGAAGGACTGACTTGGCTGTCCATCACGTGGACACTGGGGATCATCCCCCGATCCGGCGTTCAGCATATCGGGTCTCCCTGGAGGTGCAGCAACACATGCGCCAGGAGATTGCCGAGATGCTGAAGCTGGGGGTGATCCAGGCATCCAACAGCGCTTGGGCCTCGCCTGTAGTCCTCGTCCCTAAGAAGGACCGAACCACTCGGTTCTGCGTGGACTACAGGGGGCTCAATGCTGTCACGGTCGCCGATGCGTACCCAATGCCACGCATCGATGACCTGCTCGATCAGTTGGCCGGGGCTCAGTACCTGACCATCATGGATCTGAGCCGGGGATATTGGCAGATCCCCCTGACTCGCAAGGCCAGGGAACGCTCTGCCTTTATTACCCCATTTGGACTGTACGAGTCCACGGTGATGCCATTCGGGATGAGGAATGCCCCTGCCACTTTCCAGCGGATGGTCAACACCCTGCTCAAGGGACTTGAAGGGTACGCGGCCGCGTACCTGGATGACATTGCCGTCTTCAGTCCCACCTGGGAAGATCACCTAGAGCATCTAGCACAGGTGCTCAGGCGGATCCACCAGGCAGGTTTGACCATCAAGCCGGGAAAGTGTCAGCTGGCCATGAGCGAGGTCCAGTACCTCGGTCACCGGGTAGGCGGGAGAACACTGAAGCCCGAGCCTGAGAAAGTGGAGGCCATCGCGTCCTGGCCCACCCCCAGGACCAAGAAGCAGGTGATGTCCTTCTTGGGGACCGCTGGGTACTATAGGAGGTTTGTTCCATGCTATAGTAGCCTGGCAAAGCCCTTGACGGACCTCACCAAGAAGAAGCTGCCCTCTGCAGTCGATTGGACAATGGACTGCGAGACAGCCTTCCGGGCCCTAAAGGACGCCCTGTCCAGCCCGCCCGTGCTACAGGCAGCCGACTTCACGCGGCCGTTTGTAGTACAGACCGACGCCAGTGACTTCGGCCTCGGTGCGGTGCTCAGCCAGGTGGACTCTGCGAGCCAAGAGCACCCAGTCTTGTACCTGAGCAGGAAGCTGTTACCAAGGGAAGTGGCCTATTCCACGATGGAAAAGGAGTGCCTGGCCATAGTGTGGGCCCTGCAGCGTCTGCAACCCTATCTATACGGGCGCCACTTCATCGTGGAGACGGACCACAATCCCCTCAGCTGGTTGCACACCGTCTCTGGGACGAATGGGCGATTGTTGCGATGGAGCCTTGCGCTCCAGCAATACAACTTCACCATTCGCCACAAAAGGGGCCGGGACCACGGTAACGCAGACGGGCTGTCCCGACAAGGAGAGGTCGCGGACGGGCGCACGGGGGAACACCGGAGTGTGCTGCCCCCTAGCGCCCTCAAAAGGGGGGAGGTGTGAGGTAAATCCGGAGATATGACGATAAATCATGATATTCAAGTTATGTCAGGAAGCCCTCTCCTGGTGTCACCCCCCCTTTCCTCCACACAACTCCTTCAATCAGAAAATTTACCACAGGGATAAACGGTTTGTTTAGCAGATAGGTGTCAAAG
The DNA here is from genome assembly GCF_048569485.1 of Anomaloglossus baeobatrachus. Taxonomy (NCBI): domain Eukaryota; kingdom Metazoa; phylum Chordata; class Amphibia; order Anura; family Aromobatidae; genus Anomaloglossus; species Anomaloglossus baeobatrachus. The sequence continues at coordinate 83,153,846 of NC_134361.1, forward strand.
GAACTGGTCTGTGTTCCACTTACACCTCCATGGCCATCTCCTGTGATATGGAGATTAGATGATGTGGGAACAATAGACACAGGATGACTCCCTGCCGTGACCCTGTGGTAGGGGCTGCTATCTAATTAGCAAGCTTGGAAGTATCCAGACAGAACGACTCCAGTAAAATATGGTTCATATCTCGCAAGCCATATTTCCGATAAATATGGCAACCATAAAAATGGTGTCTCTGCATGCGGACGATGCTGGCACACCTTTTTTATGGGAGTAGGACATTGGGAAGTACCCCAGGCGTGATATCAGCCACTGGGGAACTAGTAGACAAGTCATGAGTCCTCTCGTTCTGTAGCTAAATTCATAACTGTCACAATGAGAGCGTTGGCGTCCGCCTACGACGCTCCCAGGCAAAGTTATGGCCCATATTCCATGTTGTGGATATTGTCCATAACTCCAGCCAGGGGTGGAGCAGTGCTCCCTCTGAGGTCACTAAGGTAGGAGGGGACCTGGATTTGCCCAGGTTGATAACCCTACTTCGGCCATTTTCCAGTGTTCTTTCGCTGGGGGTCACGTGTAGGAAACATCTGTGGGAAGGATCCTAGAAACCTGGTCTACAGCGCCCCCCTTGTGGCCAGACGCACAAGGTAACTGCTGGAACTGTGTATGCCTGTTTGTAAACCATGCTTTATCTGTAACTGTACTCTGACATATGTATATTCTGTAGATCTCCTATTGTATATATTGTAGTTTCTAGTGTGCTTTAGGCTGATTAAATTATATAATTAATCTTGGGCTGTTCTGTTATCTCGATCTTGAATCCCACGTCTGTGTGTTCGGCTAATAGTTACCGTGAAGCGGTTGGTGGCAGCGAGTTGTGCCAAGGATTATTGTGGGGAGGCCAGTGAGATTCGGGGAGGTTTTATATATTCCGCCCGCGGAGGTCGGGGGAATATATACCCTACTCTCACCGGGGACCCTTCAATAATCGGCATAAGTAGTATAGCGGCCTCCTTGCTTATTGTCGGGCAATTCCATAATTGGCCTGACTATAAGAGGGGCGCTAGAGAGCGCGTCACGTGCTCTGTCTGTCGGTCGGGAGGTATAAAGGAGGGGTGACCCCCACTTGTTACCCCCCGATTGTGACGTACTGGTAGCCAGCGCGGGGGATTTCTGAGTGACCCCCCCGGTGGTTCGTGACAATACTCTTATAAATTATGAGCTGAAACCCTGTCCGTAACTTCTGAAATAGATGGTATTCTTTCTTCTCTCCAGTTGGCTGCTAATAAATTCTTAATAACTAAGAAAATGTGACAGACAATGTATCTATACTTTTTCTCATATTCTTCTAACCCTATGGAAAGAATAACCAATTCTGGAGTAAGATTTATATCTTTTGTAGTCAATTGCTTTAAGAGGTCTCTGACTTTCTTCCATAAGGGTTTAAGTAAAGGACATCCCCAGAAAATGTGGATAAAGGATCCATTTTTCCCGCAACCTCTCCAACATAGTGGTGAGTTTTCAGCAGAAAACTTGCACAACTTTAGAGGGGTATAGTACCATCTGGAATACACTTTATAATATGTCTCCTGAAGAGAAGCACAGGTTGCAGTTGCATAAGTTGTTTCCAGAGCTTGTTTCTATGTACTTATAGGGAATTCCTTGTGCAAATCTTTCTCCCAATTATTTAGGTTTAGCTTTTTCTCAAATTCATAATCTTCATTTAGCAAGGAATATATATTACTGGTTTTCCAAATAATTTGGTTTAATGGATTATTCAATAAATTTATTAGGGGTTTAGGAAGCTGAAATCTAGGTTTTTTGTTTGTAAGAAAATTTTCTATACGGTACCAAATTTTTTTCTCTTTATTTGGGATGTTGAATTTACTTTGTATGTTTTTGAAGGGCAAGATTTTGTTATTTTCTATTAGGTCGAGAAAATTGTTTATGTTGTATTGTTTCCATTTTATTTTGTTCATTTTGGGAGTCAGAATTTGTATTGTTTCAATTGGGCAACATTTAATATCCTCCAAAGGTACATTATCTTTCATCAATGTTTTTAATAGGGATTTCCATGCCCATAGTTCTGCTTTACTTGTTTGAAATTTAGTTAATGTTTTTTGTGTGTTTAAAAGTTGGGCCAAAATGATATCTGATTTGGGAATGTTTCGATTATAATGTTTTTCTATATGTACCCAACTATTTTTAAATTCGGTAATTAGACTATTTTGGGTCTGTTTAATGAGACTAGCTAAATAATAAGCGTAAATATTCCGTAAACCTAGGCCTCCATTCCTCTTATGTTTACATAAAATGTTTTGGGAAATTCTAGGTTTCTTATTTTGCCAGATGAATAGTGATAACTGAGATTGTAGTTTCTGGATCCAGTGCTTAGGAATTGTTGTTGTTAAACATCGGAATAGGTATAGAATTTTCGGCAAAATAATAGATTTATATGATATGACCTTTCCCATCCATGAAACTTCAGTCATCTTTAAATTTTTCAATTCATTTTGGATGTTGTTTAATAATGGGGTTATGTTCATAGATACAATTTTTTTGGTTGGGTTTGTAATGTATATCCCTAAATATTTCAATTTTTCAGTTTCCCACTTGAAGGCAAATTCCTTCTGAATACAATCTTTTAAATCAGGGTCTATGTTATAACCCAAAATTTGGGACTTAGAATAATTGATTTTATAATATGATACGGCTGAGAAATCATCCAGAATATTAATTGTATTTCTAAGTGACTCTAGTGGGTCGGTTATACTAAGAATTACATCGTCAGCATATAGTGTGATTTTATACTGTTTGTGATTTGTGGAAATACCTTTTATATTTTCTCTTACTCTAATTTTTTCAGCTAGGGGTTCCATCATTATGGCAAATAATAAAGGAGAGAGTGGGCAGCCCTGTCTGGTTCCATTGCTTATAGAAAAATTACTAGAGAGGAAGTTATTGACGTAGATTTTTGCAGTGGGTTGGGAATAAATTTCTAATATTAATTTTAATATCTGACCATTAAATCCAAATTTTTTCAAGGTTGCTATCATGTAACCCCAATGGATCTTATCGAAAGCCTTCTCTGCATCCAATGAAAGGAGCAGAGAAGGCTCCTGATTTTTCTCAACCAGATCCACAAGGTTCAAAATTTTACGCGTCGCATCAGATGACTGCCTGTCTTTAATAAACCCCACCTGATCCAAGTGGATCAAATTAGGGAGAATTTTCTGAAGCCGGTTTGCAATAAGCTTAGAGATTAACTTCATATCTGTGTCAAGGATATCGGCCTATAATTTGACATGTCTAGAGGATCACCTTTATTTTTTGGGATAATAGTAATATTAGCTGTAAGCATCTCTTTTGGGATAAGTCCTTCTGTAGATAAGTAGTTAATTAATCTGGTCAGATATGGGGATAATATATCTCCAAATGTTTTATAATATTCATTATTTAGCCCGTCGGCACCTGGTGATTTCTCTAATTTAAGCTGTTTGATGACTAATAAAACTTCTTCTTTTGTATATAGCTTATTTAAAGATTTTAAATCTTTATTTGAAATTTTGGGAAGATCAATTTTATCTAGAAAATCCTTTATTGATTTTTCAGTGGGTTGTATTAGGTTATTGTTATCTTTCAAGTTATATAAATCGTGGTAGTACCTGGCGAAGGAATTTGCAATATCTTTAGGATGTTTACAAAGAATACTGTCTTTATTTTTAATTGCTGGTATTCTACTTTTAACTCTTTGTTGTCTAATTCTTTTCATCATTAATTTTGTGGGTCTATTATTAGAATGGTAAAAATTTGTTTTGTTTATTAACGTCACTTTGTTGTACTCTTGGGTTAGTAAAGAATTTAGTTCTATTCTCAGATTCAGAATGTGGGAGTGATTTGCATCTGATGGGTTTATTATTCTTTGAATTTCTTCAATTTTTGCTTTTTATCTTTACTGTTAATTTGTATCATTATCCCTCTTATGACCGCTTTATGTGCGTTCCAAAGAGGGCTAATTGAGATGTCGTTTGTGTCATTTTCCTTGAAATAATTTTTAAGGGCTTCTTCAATTACTGCAGTATGTTTTGGGTTTCTAAGCAAATACGAATTGCACCTCCATATTCTATCACTATTATCTGATTTTCCAAAACCTATCTGAAAATTTACAGGGGAATGGTCAGACCAGGTTCTTTGACCTATGCTTACAGATTAAATTTTTTTTATTGTAAATAATGTAGTTAGAACCAAGTCTATTCTTGAAAAAGTCTTATGGGAGTCAGAATAATACGTATACTCTCTTGAACTCGTATTTAAGCACCTGAACATATCAAACAATTCTTCGTCTTCAAGCCAATTATCTAATGTAGGTAAAAGATATCTTGTTTTAGATGTTGAATCTAGCATGCCATTTGGTACCATATTAAAATCACCAAAAAGAATCAAATCCCCCTTCTGAACTTCTCTGACAATAGTCATCAACTTATTAAGGAAGTGTATCTAGCCTCTATTTGGTGCGTATACATTAACAAATGTATATATTGTGTTGTTGATTTTGCACATTATTATGCAATACCTACCTGCATTATCAGATACCTTAGTAATAAGTTCAAAGGTTACAGAATCTCTAATTAGGATAGCCACTACAGCCTTTTTTTTTTCATTTGAGGAAGTATATTTGTGGGGAAAACGTCTATGGTTGAATGAAGGCGGTTTGGACTTTTTAAATTTTGTCTCTTGGAGACCTACAACATCCGCTTTTGATTCATTCAGGAATTTCCATACCGCAAATCTCTTCCTTGGACTGTTTAGTCCCCTGACATTATATATGTCAAGAGATTAAGTGTCATTAGCAATAGTATTGAAAAAGGTGGTTATTCTGAATGTTGTGTGGGGTAACCAAAGATTAGATTCGTAGAAACATATAACTTGACTATTATTTTGTTCCTGTATGGAAAGAAAAAGGTTAAACACAAGTAATACAAACAAGAAAAACATAACTGTATAACATAAGTCCCAAAGTCTTCTTGGAGGATCTTGATATGGAAATGAAATGAAAACCATTTCAAGAATCACTCCTGATGGGAGTAAAGTTCAACAGCCAATGTCTTACTCCAACCTCTTTTATGAGTGGATATCCAAATCCAGTGATAATGAAGTGTTCTTCAAATCCAGGTGGTGGACCATAAATATTGTCCAACTAAATTGATGAGCCTAGAGAAGAAATAATAAATCAAGTTGTAACGAGTCCAAGATCCTTCAGCATCTTCTCGCCTTCTTTCGCAGAGATGATAGACAAAGTCTTTCCTTGATGATAGATTAGGATCTTTGTAGGAAATCCCCATCTATATGATATGTTGTTCTGTCTAAGTAGTTGAGTGATACTATTGAGACTTTTCCTCTGTAGAATGGTTTCTTTAGATAAATCCGAAAAAATCTTTAAATTCTTGTAGGGTGAAGGAAGACTCTTGTGAAGTCTTAGGTATTCAAATAGTTTTTCTTTCGTTTTATAGAAATGTATCCTGAGAATGGTATCCCTCGGAGTGTCTTGTGATATAAATTTTGGTCTAGGTAGCCTATGAACCCTATCTACAGTCAAATCCAATTCTGACATGTTAGGCAAGGTTGTTTTCAGTAGTTTCTGGATATATTGCAAAAGTTCGTTATTTTTGACATTTTCAGGAATGCCTCTAACCTTAAAATTATTCCTGCGATTCCTGTCTTCTTGGTCAGTTAGTTTTTGTTTCAAAATTCTGATTTCTTGCTGTTTGTATTTTGATTCCTGTGATTTCTGCATGTTTCCTGACTACCCCCTTGCCTGCTGTTTTTGTACCTCGCTGCCTGACCCGGATCTGACAACTGCTACGTTTTCTGTTTACGTCTTTGCCTGCCGATTCTGTCCCTGTTCTGCTATTCCTGGTTTGACCCTGCCTGATGACTACTCTCTCGGACTGCAGCCTTCCACGGGTAGAAATCTCCAGTACCCTGTGTAATTCCAAATCCCAGACTGCATCTGGAGGTCTTACCTCAGACCAGCACTTCTATTATAAAGAACTCCAGGACACCTGGAGTTTATTTCTGTTATCAGCTGCGTTGCTGAAGCCCCGCCCCTTCTTATCACATGGGCATGATGTCACCACAGGTCCTTTAGCCCATGGGATTTACCATCAAAGACGTTTGTGGCCACATAGGAGAGAAGAAGAGAGAAGTGTCCCCCAATTATCAAAAGTAAAAAGCCCCCCAGTATGTGTCTGTGTGCCTGAGTGTATAGGATTGTGTCTATGTGTATGATTATTTGTATGCGAATGTTTTCAAATATGTATACACTTCTATATGACTATATCTGTATATGTGTCTAGTGTCTATATATGTGTGTGTATACAGCTGTACGCAGGTGTCTGTATGTGTATACAGCTGTATACAGGTGTCTTATATGTATACAGCTGTACGCAGGTGTCTGTATGTGTATACAGCTGTACACAGGTGTGTGTACGTGTATACGGCTGTACGCAGGTGTCTGTATGTGTATACGGCTGTATGAAGGTGTCTGTATGTGTATATGGCTGTACGCAGGTGTCTGTATGTAAAAACAACCTCTACTCAAAAATGTTGTGTTTTGCAAAGTGTGCACAGTACCAATATTCCAAACTGTACTATTGAAAAATGAGATTTTTGGCAAAAAATTGCAATTTTTTGAGCTACCTCGCCACGTCACGGCAAATCTTTTGAGAAAGTCCTACACTACAATATTTTTATTTAAAGTGTGCCATGCGGCCTCACATATGCAAAAATAGGACTGCACAGCACATACCTGGTGCTTTTCAGTCTCGTCTCCATGACTAATTCATGGTTGTGGGCGGGATAGGCCCAGGCACATGCTGCTTAGAATATATAGCCTGTGGACAAGACTGGATGGCAATGTGTGAACAGTAGAGTTGAGCGCGGTTCGCGGTTCTCCAGTTCGCGGCTCGAGTGATTTTGGGGGCTGTTCTAGATAGAACTAGAACTCGAGCTTTTTGCTAAAGCTCGATAGTTCTAGATACGTTCGAGAACGGTTCTAGCAGCAAAAGGACCAGCTAATTACTAGCTGGCTTTCCGCTGTAATAGTGTAAGTCACTCTGTGACTCACACTATTATGAAATTTCAGTGTATAGTGTGCGGGAACAGCGCATTCAGATCACTGCTGTATGGATAATGGCGATCACCATTTTTTTTTTCCTTGTCTTCCTTCCCTAAGCGCGCGCGTGTAGTGGGGCGGGCCAGCATGTCAGCCAATCCCAGACACACACACAGCTAAGTGGACTTTTAGCCAGAGAAGCAACGGCATGTGTGATAGGATGTCCATGTCACATGTCCCTGCATTATAAAAACGGACATTTTCCTCCAGCACGTCATTATCTGTCTTCTGCGTCCTTGGTGTCAGTCACCGCTGGCGCAGCGCCTATCTCCGATACTGCTGTGTACGCTCTATACACAGCGCTGTACAGCATAGGGATAGCACTTTCTATCAGTCCTTTTAAGGGCTAATACCGGCAGTGTCAGAGCCATAAGTGACAGGTCCGTGAAAACAGACTTTAACAGCTACACAAGATGACAGCGTCTGTGTAGCTAAGGTCAGGGATTTCCTCGCTGCATTTCCCCATTAGGAGGGATAGAAAGGCAGGCTTCCTTTCCTCTACCCAGAGACCCACAACCCTGGCACTGTACCCTCCTGCCCTTTGCACACTCAAACTCATTGTTACTAAGCCATTATACTAGCAAACAGTGAGTGAACTTAGTGGCATCCTAAACGTGGCTGTTGGACTTCTGTTTTGTCCCACTAGTGCAAAGATATTTGCAGCACGTCTGCCTGCATTGCACACTCAAACTCATTGTTACTAAGCCATTATACTAGCAAACACTGAGTGAACTTAGTGGCATTCTAAACGTGGCTGTTGGACTTCTGTATTGTCCCACTTGTGCAAAGATATTTGCAGCACGTCTGCCTGCATTGCACACTCAAACTCATTGTTACTAAGCCATTATACTAGCAAACACTGAGTGAACTTAGTGGCATCCTAAACGTGGCTGTTGGACTTCTATATTGTCCCACTAGTGCAAAGATATTTGCAGCACATCTGCCTGCATTGCACACTCAAACTCATTGTTACTAAGCCATTATACTAGCAAACACTGAGTGAACTTAGTGGCATCATAAAAGTGGCTGTTGGACTTCTGTATTGTCCCACTAGTGCAAAGATATTTGCAGCACGTCTGCCTGCATTGCACACTCAAACTCATTGTTACTAAGCCATTATACTAGCAAACACTGAGTGAACTTAGTGGCATCCTAAAAGTGGCTGTTGGACTTCTGTATTGTCCCACTAGTGCAAAGATATTTGCAGCACGTCTGCCTGCATTGCACACTCAAACTCATTGTTACTAAGCCATTATACTAGCAAACACTGAGTAAACTTAGTGGCATCCTAAAAGTGGCTGTTGGACTTCTGTATTGTCCCACTAGTGCAAAGATATTTGCAGCACGTCTGCCTGCATTGCACACTCAAACTCATTGTTACTAAGCCATTATACTAGCAAACACTGAGTGAACTTAATGGCATCATAAAAGTGGCTGTTGGACTTCTGTATTGTCCCACTAGTGCAAAGATATTTGCAGCACCTCTGCCTGCATTGCACACTCAAACTCATTGTTACTAAGCCATTATGCTAGCAAACACTGAGTGAACTTAGTGGCATCCTAAACGTGGCTGTTGGACTTCTGTATTGTCCCATTAGTGCAAAGATATTTGCAGCACATCTGCCTGCATTGCACACTCAAACTCATTGTTACTAAGCCATTATACTAGCAAACACTGAGTAAACTTAGTGGCATCCTAAAAGTGGCTGTTGGACTTCTGTATTGTCCCACTAGTGCAAAGATATTTGCAGCACGTCTGCCTGCATTGCACACTCAAACTCATTGTTACTAAGCCATTATACTAGCAAACACTGAGTAAACTTAGTGGCATCCTAAAAGTGACTGTTGGATTTCTGTATTGTCCCACTAGTGCAAAGATATTTGCAGCACGTCTGCCTGCATTGTACACTCAAACTCATTGTTACTAAGCCATTATACTAGCAAACACTGAGTGAACTTAGTGGCATCATAAACGTGGCTGTTGGACTTCTGGATTGTCCCACTAATGCAAAGATATTTGCAGCACCTCTGCCTGCATTGCACACTCAAACTCATTGTTACTAAGCCATTATACTAGCAAACACTGAGTGAACTTAGTGGCATCATAAACGTGGCTGTTGAACTTCTGTATTGTCCCAGTAGTGCAAAGATATTTGCAGCACGTCTGCCTGCATTGCACACTCAAACTCATTGTTACTAAGCCATTATACTAGCAAACACTGAGTGAACTTAGTGGCATCCTAAACGTGGCTGTTGGACTTCTGTATTGTCCCACTAGTGCAAAGATATTTGCAGCACATCTGCCTGCATTGCACACTCAAACTCATTGTTACTAAGCCATTATACTAGCAAACACTGAGTGAACTTAGTGGCATCCTAAAAGTGGCTGTTGGACTTCTGTATTGTCCCACTAGTGCAAAGATATTTGCAGCACGTCTGCCTGCATTGCACACTCAAACTCATTGTTACTAAGCCATTATACTAGCAAACACTGAGTGAACTTAGTGGCATCCTAAACGTGGCTGTTGGACTTCTGTATTGTCCCACTAGTGCAAAGATATTTGCAGCACGTCTGCCTGCATTGCACACTCAAACTCATTGTTACTAAGCCATTATACTAGCAAACACTGAGTGAACTTAGTGGCATCATAAACGTGGCTTTTGGACTTCTGTATTGTCCCACTAGTGCAAAGATATTTGCAGCACGTCTGCCTGCATTGCACACTCAAACTCATTGTTACTAAGCCATTATACTAGCAAACACTGAGTAAACTTAGTGGCATCCTAAAAGTGACTATTGGACTTCTGTATTGTCCCACTAGTGCAAAGATATTTGCAGCACGTCTGCCTGCATTGCACACTCAAACTCATTGTTACTAAGCCATTATACTAGCAAACACTGAGTAAACTTAGTGGCATCCTAAACGTGGCTGTTGGACTTCTGTATTGTCCCACTAATGCAAAGATATTTGCAGCACATCTGCCTGCATTGCACACTCAAACTCATTGTTACTAAGCCATTATACTATCAAACACTGAGTGAACTTAGTGGCATCATAAAAGTGGCTGTTGGACTTCTGTATTGTCCCACTAGTGCAAAGATATTTGCAGCACGTCTGCCTGCATTGCACACTCAAACTCATTGTTACTAAGCCATTATACTAGCAAACACTGAGTGAACTTAGTGGCATCCTAAACGTGGCTGTTGGACTTCTGTATTGTCCCACTAGTGCAAAGATATTTGCAGCACGTCTGCCTGCATTGCACACTCAAACTCATTGTTACTAAGTTATTATACTAGCAAACACTGAGTGAACTTAGTGGCATCCTAAACGTGGCTGTTGGACTTCTGTATTGTCCCACTAATGCAAAGATATTTGCAGCACCTCTGCCTGCATTGCACACTCAAACTCATTGTTACTAAGCCATTATGCTAGCAAACACTGAGTGAACTTAGTGGCATCCTAAAAGTGGCTGTTGGACTTCTGTATTGTCCCACTAGTGCAAAGATATTTGCAGCACGTCTGCCTGCATTGCACACTCAAACTCATTGTTACTAAGCCATTATACTAGCAAACACTGAGTGAACTTAGTGGCATCCTAAACGTGGCTGTTGGACTTCTGTATTGTCCCACTAGTGCAAAGATATTTGCAGCACGTCTGCCTGCATTGCACACTCAAACTCATTGTCACTAAGCCATTATACTAGCAAAAACTGAGTGAACTTAGTGGCATCCTAAACGTGGCTGTTGGACTTCTGTATTGTCCCACTAGTGCAAAGATATTTGCAGCACGTCTGCCTGCATTGCACACTCAAACTCATTGTTACTAAGTCATTATACTAGCAAACACTGTGTGAACTTAGTGGCATCCTAAAAGTGGCTGTTGGACTTCTGTATTGTCCCACTAGTGCAAAGATATTTGCAGCACGTCTGCCTGCATTGCACACTCAAACTCATTGTCACTAAGCCATTATACTAGCAAACACTGAGTGAACTTAGTGGCATCCTAAACGTGGCTGTTGGACTTCTGTATTGTCCCACTAGTGCAAAGATATTTGCAGCACGTCTGCCTGCATTGCACACTCAAAACTCATTGTTACTAAGCCATTATACTAGCAAACACTGCTGCCAGTTTAAGGGCTGTAGTTGCATTGTCAGGGATAATTATTGTTGTTTATTCTGCTGTTAATAAAGCTAGACCACCGCTGCAATCTACACCACCTCTCAATTTTTACTACCACATTTTAAGTGCACAATCTTGTCGCTATCAAAATGAGTGGCAAAATGACAGATGCTGGTGGAAAGGGGAAGAGGCGTGTGGGAAAAGGAAAAAAAGGGGAAGGTACTGTGAAGGTCTGTGGGGAAGGTGGCAAAGCTCCATTAACATCTGCTGAAGATAGACCATCTTCCAGCAAAAGTAAGATGTCTACTACTTACCGTGGACAATCCGATGTGCTCCCTTTTTTACGGACACGAACAACTGGAACAAAGGTAGATGATGGCCAAAAAAGGAAAATGCTTGAATGGATCTCAAGTGGTCCAACAAGTGCCCTCTCCGCCACCTCAACTACCGCATCCAAAAAACACCAGTCCTCTGAGTTGTCATCCCAATCACACTTGCTTTCTCCCAGCTCTGAAGTCTCCATCAGCCCTGCACAGTATGGTGGAACTGAGATGGCTGAGTCTGCAGAGCTATTCAGTCACACTATAGCCTGGGAATCAGAGGTCTGCTCCCAAACTGCAGTGAGTACAGACCAGGAAATGGTCTGCAGTGATGCCCAGAACCTTTGTGACTCTGATTCAGGCCGTGAGGACCAAGTTTCTGAGCATAATGTTGACCCTTTTTCACCAACTGTAACACCTGTTGTTATAGACAATGAGGAACATACTGATGACGATGAGACGCAGATACCAGATTGGGATGACAACTTAAATATTCTGTCAGGGCAAGAAGAGGCTCGGTCTGAGGGTGAGGGGAGTGCAAACACAACAATTGATGAGGAAGTTCTAGATCCCACCTACTGTCAACCCACAGTCAGGCACTCGAGGAGGTCAACAGATGCGGTGGAGGAGGATGCAACTGACGACGAAGTTACCTTGCGCCTTCCTGGACAGAGTAGGAGTACTGGTAGCACGTCTACAACTGCATCCTCAGCCACAACTGTGCCTCTGAGCACTAGTCGGGGTGGATCAGCAGGTCGCATGCCCTCTAAGCCTTGCCTAGCCTGGTCCTTTTTTGACATAGCAAAAGATCGCCCAAATTATGGGATCTGTAAAATTTGTCATGATTCTGTTAGTAGAGGTCAAAACCTCAGCAGTTTGACAACTTCTTCCATGAATCGTCACATGAATAAATATCATATGTCCCGGTGGGAAGCTCACCGTGCTGCAATGCGGTCTAGTGGAGAGAACCATCCACCGCCTGCCCCTTCTAGTGCATCCGCGCGCTCTTCATCTTCTAGGACTGTGGGGACAGCTGTCACACCTGGTTTTCCACGCACAACTTCCACCACTGTAACCGCAACAGGCAGTTTGCTTGGTAGGTCGTCAGTTGGTTTGGAAGGGGAAACAGGTATGTGTGTACAGCTCTCTCAGACATCGATAGCACCAACGTTGGATGAAGTCGACATCATGTCTATGCCTGCACTTTCCTCACAAAGCTGCATTTTTCCAGGGACACCCTACTCAACACCGTCTACACACAGCAGCCAGATCTCTGTCCCTCAGATGTGGACAAATAAAAGGCCATTTCCTGCGACCCATGATAAAGCTAAGAGGTTAACTTTATCCCTCTGTAAGCTCTTGGCTACCGAAATGCTGCCTTTCCGCCTGGTGGACACACAGGATTTTAGAGACCTTATGTCTGTCGCTGTGCCCCAGTACCAGATGCCCAGTCGCCAATACTTCTCTAAGAAAGGTGTGCCCGTGCTACACCAGCATGTCGCACACAACATCACCGCTTCCTTGAGAAACTCTGTGTGTCAACGGGTGCATTTCACCACCGATACTTGGACCAGTAAGCATGGACAGGGACGTTACATGTCGCTGACTGGGCACTGGGTAACTATGGTGATAGATGGTGAAGGGTCTGATGCACAAGTCTTGCCGTCCCCACGACTTGTGTGTCAATCCTCTGTCTGTCCAAGTTCCGCCACTGCTTCTGCCTCCTCCACCTCATCTGGGTCCTCCACCTCCGCCCCAAGCCTGCCTGGTCAGGCCACCAGCGTTCTAACTGCGCAGAAGGAATCACGCACCCCTCATTACTATGCTGGCAGCAGAGCGCAACGGCATCAGGCGGTCTTTAGCTTGACATGTCTTGGGAATAGGAGTCACACAGCTGAGGAGTTGTGGTCAGCTCTGCGGTCCGAGTTTAATAAATGGTTGTCTCCACTCAACCTGCAGCCTGGTAAGGCCGTGTGCGACAATGCTGCAAACCTGGGTGCAGCCCTTCGCCTGGGCAAGGTGACACACGTGCCTTGTATGGCTCACGTGTTGAACCTTGTTGTCCAGTAATTTTTAACACACTATCCCTGCCTAGATGGCCTTCTGACCATGGCACGAAAACTGTCTGCTCACTTCCGCCGTTCAACCGCCGCAGCTGAGCGACTTGCATCTCTCCAGAAGTCTTTCGGCCTGCCGGTTCATCGCCTGAAATGCGATGTGCCGACACGCTGGAATTCGACTCTCCACATGTTACAGCGACTGTGTCAGCACCGCCGAGCCCTGGTGCAATACGTCATGACGTATAGCCTGGGCCAACGAGATGCAGAGGTGGGGAAGATCACCCTGATGGAGTGGTCTCAGATCAAGGACCTATGCACCCTTCTGCACAGTTTCGACATGGCGACGAATATGTTTAGCGCTGACAATGCCATTATCAGCATGACAATTCCAGTCATTTACATGCTGGAGCACACGCTCAACACTATTCGGAGTCAGGGGGTGAGACAACAGGAAGGGGAGGAACTACAGGAGGATTCATATGCGCAAGACACAACAAGATCTCCAAGGTCCAGACGTTCATCATCACCAACGCGGCAGGCATGGGACCATGGGAGACAGGGATCAACAAGGGCGCATGGTAGCAGGCGAAATGTTGAGGAAGGGGCAGGAGAACATGAAGAAATGGAGGACGAACTGTCCATGGACATGGAAGACTCAGCAGATGAGGGAGACCTTGGTCAAATTTCAGTTGAAAGAGGTTGGGGGGAGATGTCAGAGGAAGAAAGAACGGTTAGCACCTCTATGCCACAAACACAGCGTGGACTTGGTCCGCATGGCTGCGCAAGACACATGAGCGCCTTCTTGCTGCACTACCTCCAACATGACCCTCGTATTGTCAAAATTAGAAGTTATGATGACTACTGGCTTGCCACACTATTAGATCCTCGGTACAAGTCCAAATTTTGTGACATAATTCCAGCCATAGAAAGGGACGCACGTATGCAGGAGTATCAGCAGAAGCTGTTACTCGATCTTAGCTCGGCTTTTCCACCAAACAACCGTGCAGGTGCAGGAAGTGAATCTCCCAGTTGTAACTTGACAAACATGGGACGGTCTCGTCATCTTCAACAGTCTACCCGTACCAGTAGCACCGTATCTGGTGCTGGTAACAGCAATTTTATGGAATCTTTTCATAATTTTTTTAGACCGTCCTTTGCAAGGCCACCAGAGACAACAAGTCTGACACATAGTCAACATCTGGAGAGGATGATACAGGAGTATCTCCAAATGAACATTGATGCCATGACTTTGCAAATGGAGCCTTGCTCATTTTGGGCTTCAAATCTTGAAAAATGGCCAGAGCTCTCCACTTACGCCTTGGAGAATTTGTCGTGTCCAGCTGCCAGCGTTGTCTCTGAACGTGTCTTCAGTGCTGCTGGGTGTGTGCTGACAGATAAGCGCACGCGTCTGTCCAGTGACAATGTGGACAGACTAACGTTCATCAAAATGAACAAGTCATGGATCCACAAGGAATTTACTACCCCTGTGTCATCCTGGGGAGAGTAAATGCTTGTGGATTTGGAATGTGCTTGATGCAAATCAAAACATCCTGTTTGCAACTAGGGCACAAGTGCTGCCACTGATGGGGTGTCTGTGTGGCCCAATTTTTGGAAAAAAGGGAGACTCCGCTTGGAGTAACCCTTGCTTACATTGTTTTTAAAAATGATCCAAGATGAACAAGTCATGGTTCAGCAAAGACTTTATCTACCTACCCCGGTGTCATGCTGGAGACGGTTAATTATGGCGTATTTTTCAATGTGCTTGATGCAAATCTAGCTGTGAAGTGTACAACTGGGGCCCAACTGCTGCCACTGAAGGGGTGGGTGTGTGTGTGGCCCAATTTTTGGAAAAAAGGGAGACTCCGCTTGGAGTAACCCTTGATTGCTGTGTTTTTTTAAAAGGAGCCAAGATGAACAAGTCATGGTTCAGCAAAGACTTTGCTACCTACCCCGGTGTCATCCTGGTGACGGTTAATTATGGCGTATTTTTGAATGTGCTTGATGCAAATCTAGCTGTGAAGTGTACAACTGGGGCCCAACTGCTGCCACTGAAGGGGTGGGTGTCTGTGGGGCCCAATTTTTGGAAAAAAGGGAGACTCCGCTTGGAGTAACCCTTGCTTGCTGTGTTTTTTAAAAGGAGCCAAGATGAACAGAGCTGGGATCAGGAAAGACTTAGCTACCTACCCCGGTGTCATCCTGGGGACGGTTAAGAATAGCGTATTTTTGAATGTGCTTGATGCAAATCTAGCTGTGAAGTGTACAACTGGGGCACAAGTGCTGCCACTGAAGGGGTGGGTGTGTGTGGGGCACAATTTTTGGAAAAAAGGGAGACTCCGCTTGGAGTAACCCTTGCTTACATTGTTTTTAAAAATGATCCAAGATGAACAAGTCATGGTTCAGCAAAGACTTTATCTACCTACCCCAGTGTCATGCTGGGGACGGTTAATTATGGCGTATTTTTGAATGTGCTTGATGCAAATCTAGCTGTGAAGTGTACAACTGGGGCACAACTGCTGCCACTGAAGGGGTGGGTGTCTGTGGGGCCCAATTTTTGGAAAAAAGGGAGACTCCGCTTGGAGTAACCCTTGCTTGCTGTGTTTTTTAAAAGGAGCCAAGATGAACAGAGCTGGGATCAGGAAAGACTTAGCTACCTACCCCGGTGTCATCCTGGGGACGGTTAAGAATAGCGTATTTTTGAATGTGCTTGATGCAAATCTAGCTGTGAAGTGTACAACTGGGGCACAAGTGCTGCCACTGAAGGGGTGGGTGTGTGTGGGGCACAATTTTTGGAAAAAAGGGAGACTCCGCTTGGAGTAACCCTTGCTTACATTGTTTTTAAAAATGATCCAAGATGAACAAGTCATGGTTCAGCAAAGACTTTATCTACCTACCCCAGTGTCATGCTGGGGACGGTTAATTATGGCGTATTTTTGAATGTGCTTGATGCAAATCTAGCTGTGAAGTGTACAACTGGGGCACAACTGCTGCCACTGAAGGGGTGGGTGTGTGTGGGGCCCAATTTTTGGAAAAAAGGGAGACTCCGCTTGGAGTAACCCTTGCTTGCTGTGTTTTTTAAAAGGAGCCAAGATGAACAGAGCTGGGATCAGGAAAGACTTAGCTACCTACCCTGGTGTCATCCTGGGGATGGTTAAGGATGGCGTATTTTTGAATGTGCTTGATGCAAATCTAGCTGTGAAGTGTACAACTGGGGCACAGCTGCTGCCACTGAAGGGGTGGGTGTGTGTGTGACCCAATTTTTGGAAAAAAGGGAGACTCCGCTTGGAGTAACCCTTGATTGCTGTGTTTTTTTAAAAGGAGCCAAGATGAACAAGTCATGGTTCAGCAAAGACTTTGCTACCTACCCCGGTGTCATCCTGGTGACGGTTAATTATGGCGTATTTTTGAATGTGCTTGATGCAAATCTAGCTGTGAAGTGTACAACTGGGGCCCAACTGCTGCCACTGAAGGGGTGGGTGTGTGTGGGGCCCAATTTTTGGAAAAAAGGGAGACTCCGCTTGGAGTAACCCTTGCTTGCTGTGTTTTTTAAAAGGAGCCAAGATAAACAGAGCTGGGATCAGGAAAGACTTAGCTACCTACCCCGGTGTCATCCTGGGGACGGTTAAGGATGGCGTATTTTTGAATGTGCTTGATGCAAATCTAGCTGTGAAGTGTACAACTGGGGCACAAGTGCTGCCACTGAAGGGGTGGGTGTGTGTGGGGCCCAATTTTGGGAAAAAAGGGAGACTCCGCTTGGAGTAACCCTTGCTTGCTGTGTTTTTTAAAAGGAGCCAAGATGAACAGAGCTGGGATCAGGAAAGACTTTGCTACCTACCCCGGTGTCATCCTGGGGACGGTTAAGAATAGCGTATTTTTGAATGTGCTTGATGCAAATCTAGCTGTGAAGTGTACAACTGGGGCACAAGTGCTGCCACTGAAGGGGTGGGTGTGTGTGGGGCACAATTTTTGGAAAAAAGGGAGACTCCGCTTGGAGTAACCCTTGCTTACATTGTTTTTAAAAATGATCCAAGATGAACAAGTCATGGTTCAGCAAAGACTTTATCTACCTACCCCGGTGTCATGCTGGGGACGGTTAATTATGGCGTATTTTTGAATGTGCTTGATGCAAATCTAGCTGTGAAGTGTACAACTGGGGCACAAGTGCTGCCACTGAAGGGGTGGGTGTGTGTGGGGCCCAATTTTTGGAAAAAAGGGAGACTCCGCTTAAAGTAACCCTTGCTTGCTGTGTTTTTTAAAAGGAGCCAAGATGAACAAGTCATGGTTCAGCAAAGACTTTGCTACCTACCCCGGGGTCATCCTGGGAACGGTTAAGTATGGCGTATTTTTGAATGTGCTTGATGCAAATCTAGCTGTGAAGTGTACAACTGGGGCACAAGTGCTGCCACTGAAGGGGTGGGTGTGTGTGTGTGGCCCAATTTTTTGAAAAAAGGGAGACTCCGCTTGGAGTCACCTTGCGGTGTTTTACATGATTTTACAAGGGCGTGCCATGCCTATATCTGTGTCTCCTCCTCTTTTTCCTTGTCCAGCTCTTTTATTTTCGCATGAGTATTTGTCCTTGTCACTTTCCCATGTGTTTGTGTTGTGTTGTGAGTTGTTTGTCACCTTTTGGACACCTTTGAGGGTGTTTTCTAGGTGTTTTTATGTGTTTGTGAATGCCTACCATTGTTTCCTATGCGGTTCGAGTTCGGTTCGACGAACTGAACTCGAACGGGACCTCCGTTCGACGAACCGAACTCGAGCCGAACCACGACCGGTTTGCTCATCTCTAGTGAACAGCCACCAATCGCCAAAAATCAAGACAGATAGAAAAATAAAGAAATGAGGTGCACTGCAATATGGGGACAACCCAACAGTTTTTATGCTGTTTTTCATTGTTATATAGGTTTTTGGTTGTCCCCATATTGCAGTGCACTTTCATTTCTTTATTTTTCCATCTGTCTTGATTTTTGGCGATTGGTGGCTGTTCACACATTGCCATCCAGTCTTGTTCACAGGCTATATATTCTAAGCAGCATGTGCCTGGGCCTATCCCGCCCACAACCATGAATTAGTCATGGAGACGAGACTGAAAAGCACCAGGTACGTGCTGTGCAGTCCTATTTTTGCATATGTGAGGCCGCATGGCACACTTTAAATAAAAATATTGTAGTGAAGGACTGCCTCAAGAGATTTGCCGTGACGTGGCGAGGTAGCTCGAAAAATTGCAATTTTTTGCCAAAAATCTCATTTTTCAATAGTACAGTTTGGAATGTTGGTACTGTGCACACTTTGCAAAACACAACATTTTTGAGTAGAGGTTGTTTTTATGCTGTTTTTCATTGTTATATAGGTTTTAGGTGTCTGTATGTGTATACGGCTGTACGCAGGTGTCTGTATGTGTATACGGCTGTACGCAGGTGTCTGTATGTGTATACGGCTGTACGCAGGTGTCTGTATGTGTATACGGCTGTACGCAGGTGTCTGTATGGGTATACGACTGTACGCAGGTGTCTGTATGGGTATACGGCTGTATGCAGGTGTGTGTATGGAGCTGTAGGCCCATCATACTGTTTATAGGGGAGGTGTAGAGGTATCATATTGTGTATAGGGGAGGGGTTTAGGCATCTTACTGTGTATAGGGGAGCCATGGGAACATCATACTGTGTATAGGGGAGGTATAAGGGTTTCATACTGTGTATAGACGAATTGTACATGGGAGGGACATTATTAAATGTTAAGTGGATACTTAGGAACCATTATTGTTATAGGGACACTCAGGGTATTGTGACCGTCAAAGGCACACTGGGGGCTCTATTACTTTCTAGGAACAATATGTGGGCACTTTTCTAGGGCACTTACACAGGTCATTAATAATTTCTAGGGGGAAATGTTACCATTTAGAGGGCAAAAATAAGGCATTTTACCATGTAAAGGGCACAGTGGTGGCATTACTATGTGGGGAACAGTGGTGGCATTATTATATGGGAGGCACAGTGGGGGCATTATTATCATGTGAGGGCACAGTGGGGGCATTATTATGTGGGGGGCACAGTGGTGGCATTATTATGTGGGAGGCACAGTGGTGGCATTAATATGTGGGGGCACAGTGGTGGCATTACTATGTGGGAGGCATAGTGGGGGCATTATTACCATGTGAGGGCACGGTGGGGGCATTATTATGTGGAGGCACAGTGGTGACATTATTACCATGTGAGGGCACAGTGGGGGCATTATTATGTGGGGGGCACAGTGGTGGCATTACTATGTGGGGGACACAGTGGTGGCATTATGTGGAGGCACAGTGGTGGCATTATTATGTGGGGGCACAGTGGGGGCATTATTATGTGAGGGCACATTGGGGGCATTATTATGTGGGGGCATTATTATGTGTGGCAGTAAGAAAAGTTGATATTTGTGCCACACAGCAGGTGCAGTAATAGGGACACATACAACAACAGCAGCGGCTCAGTATTGGGGTGACGGCAGGATGAGGAGTTTGTGCAGGTTGGGATTAGATGGGGTACGGTGCCGGAAGTGTGAGGAGTCAAATGTGTCTTTGTTGTAATTTCTGTAGATGAGTTGTGGCTGGAAGAAGTTGTCATGTCGGTCTGGGCCAGAGGGAAAAGACGGAAAAGGTGAACAACTCCATCCGAAAGAACGTCAGCTGTAAGTCACCATCTATAACTGTAAGAAGGAAAGAAACACGGTCTGATGGAGCGCTATGGAGGCCAGGAGGAAGTAAAAGTTCAATGTCTTTTATTAATTCACATAAACCACAACGCGTTTCGATATAGTCCAATATCTTCGTCAGGTCACCATCTATAACTGCACTGTGACCGCTTGTATGTGCTGCAGCACCGATATCTACCACCATATAGTCACCATATAGCGGTAACATCAGTGTCATCTGCCGAGGTTCCACTATACCCACGATAAGTCTCCTCCACCGTAGTTAGCGTGGTTACGTGGTAAGGGGCCCACTCAGATGTTTTGCCCCCCCTGAGCTGAAACCCTAGCTACGCCACTGATTTGGGGGGATCTCTAGGGTTGTACCCTCCACAGATCAGACAATGATGGAGTATCTAATCAATATTATTGGGGGGAAACCCTCTTTAAGGCAGATGATGAACTCTTCATGTTTTTATCTACCTCGCCTCCTTTCACCCTGGCTTCTATCTTCTCAAGAAATCTTGGACATTGGAAATTTGGGGAAGTGAACAATGGTCTGGCCTCCTCCCTCCAGTATTCTAAGAGTCCCCCTCAGTTTCTATGCACACAGTAGGCTGTACCTGGGCATCCCTCTGGTACTGTACTACAGAGCTCAAAGTACCGCCATATAGTGTACTGTGCAGAACCCTGTTACATCTTACTGGTTAGACCTAATAGAATCTTGGAATCATTGCCTGTAACACAGCGTCTGATGAAGCGGCTGGAATGTGTCAGAGCCTCATTATTTTCTCAGCATGAGTTACGTTACAGACTGGACTAGGGGAATGTCATGGATGTTATGTTTTTGGACATTTCAAAGCCATTCAATACTGTGTCACATAAAAGATTGGTGTATAACATGAGAACAATGAGACGAGGAGAAAATATGCGCAATATAGTTAACAACTGGCATAGTGATGGGAACAAAGGATGGTAATTCATGGAATACACCCTGATGGGGTCACAGGTAACGGGAATCTGTCACCAGGTATTTCTTATTTTATCTTACAGCAGCACAATGCAGATGCGGAAACCCAGATTTCAGCCATGTGTCCCTTACTGTGCTACAGTTTTGATTAAATCACTGTTTTTATGTCTGCTTTAGATCAAGCAGTTTTCGGTATGCGGAGCCCTGTATAACCCGCCCACATCACTGACTACCAGCTTTCTGTACACTGTACATTGCCAGAAAGCTGGTAATCAGTGATCAGACAGTTACATAGAACAGAAGGACTACATGGTACAAGGCAACTAGTCCTCTAGTGATAATCTCCTGCTGATTAAACAGTGGTTTTATTGAAACAACAACATGCAGCCGCCTAGTAAGTGACAAATAGCTGGAAGCGTGGTCTCTTCCCCATACACCATACTGCTCTAAAATGAGAAAACAAAAACCTGCTGACATATTCCTTTTAATGATATCATATCACAGGGGTCAGTACTGGGGCCTCTTTTTTTAATATATTTATTATTAACCTCGGGCAAACAGAGTAAAAATTCAATATTTTCAGATGATACTAAGCTCTGCAAGCTAATCAGCACAGAGGAGGATAGTCTAATACTACAGATGGATTTTAAAAATGTGTGTATTGGGTCAAGAAATGGCAATTAAAGTTTAACATAGATAAATGTAAGATCCTGCACTAGAGCCAATAAAATATAAAATGATAAAATGATGTATTAAATTGTAAATTACTGGATGGAAAAGACTTGGTTGTGTGGGTGGACAGAAAACTCAACTTTAGTGACCAGTGCTAGTAAAAATTATTGAACTAAGAATAAGAAAGCATAGATGCTCATGACGGGAATATAATTTAGCCTCTATACAGTCACTACTGTGACCACACTTAGAATACTGGGTATAGTTTTTGGCTTCAGTGTATAAGAAGCACAAAGCTGAACTAGAGCGGGTGCAGAGAAGATCAACCAGGGTTATTAAGGGAATGGGTGGGCTGCAATACAAGACAGGTTATTAGACTTGGGGTTATTCAGCTTAAGGGGGATCTTATTACAATGTACAAATATATCAGAGGACAGTACAAAGATCTATGTACATCCTCTATGCTGCATGAGCAGTGACACTATGGGACTCTGCCACGTGATGTAGAAATGGTCGATTGACTTAGAAATCTTGAAGGAGGCCTGAATGAGTTGTTTTTTTTTAAATCTAATATTACAGATTATGAGAAGTAGATTTTGGAGATATGACGTTGATCGAGCAGAACGAGAGTGATTGCTAAATGTGGGGTTCGGGAGAAATGTCTCCCCGTGTATGGGGCATCTAATATCTGCCTGATGAGGTTTGTGCCTCTCTCAGAATCAAACCCTTATTTAATAGGTTAAATGTTTTGTCTTCTTTTAACCTTGAAACTATAAAATTGTTCATGAAACTGAACTTTTTACCCTGGAAAATAAAACTTTTCTCAGATGATGATTTACACTTTTATTTCATTGCTGTTATTGTGACTCCCCCAATGTCTGCCGTCAGCTCCCCACAATCCGGGACACATTCATACACGATTCAGCCCCTGAGAAGTGATGCTACAGAGAAGAAGAAGCCATTATTAGAATAGAAACGTGACAAAAATATGTTTTCTATGTAAAATATACAATAAATTATTTTATACCTCGATGTGGACTTTATAAATGTAATGAACGTGTCCAAGGACAATGCAGTCAAGCGAGTTTTCCACCTGGCATTATAGACCTCAGGGGTTCCAGGCTTATATAAATCACATATTTGGTATCGCCGTTTCCGAAATGACCTGATCTATAGATATGTCACACTAGTAAACTCCTTCAGTGAACACCATAAAAAAATGTTACTCTTGTAAATTAACGGACAATGTGCAATATGAAAATATTTGTGTATATAAAAAAAAGTGTCAAAAAATAAACAGCGTAAAAAATAAATTCTTGATCTGCTGGTTTGTCTATTCTGCTTTCCAAAGATTGCAGTAAGGTGCGGCTCACATTTATCCTGCGCTCTATGCTGTAAGGGGTACTTTGCACGCTGCAACATCGCTAGCCGATTGTAGAGATGCCGAGCGCGATAGTCCCCGCCCCCGTCGCACATGCGATCTCTTGTGATAGCTGCCGTAGCGAGCACTATCGCTACGGCAGCTTCACACTCACTTACCTGCCCTGCGACGTTGCTCTGGCCGGCGACCTGCCTCCTTCCTAAGGGGGCGGGTCGTGCGGTGTCACAGCGACGTCACACAGCAGGCGGCCAATAAAAGCGGAGGGGCGGAGATGAGCGGGACGTAAACATCACGCCCACCTCCTTCCTTCCTCATTGCAGGCGGGACGCAGGTAAGGAGATGTTCCTCGCTCCTTCGGCTTCATACACAGCGATGTGTGCTGCTGCAGGAACGAGGAACAACATTGTTCCTGTCGCTGCAGCGAAATTATGGAAATGACCGACACTACACAGATCACCGATTTTCAACGCTTTTGCGATCGTTTATCGGTGCTTATAGGCTTTACACGTTGCAACGTCGTTACCGGCGCCGGATACGCGTCACTTTCGATTTGACCCCGACGAGATCACAGTATCGATGTCGCAACGTGTAAAGTACCCCTACATCTCTGAAATACGTAATTCAGACGTTACCTCTGATGGAAGATTCACTGTAATGAGGCAGATAGAGTCACTTTGGACTGTGACTGGCCTATGATCCAGCGGCATCCATCTTTATATACTTGTATAAGAGTGCTGTCAACCAGTTTTGGGCGTTTATTTAACCCTTTCACACCGGAGCCTGTTTTTGCCTTCGTGACCGGACCAATTTTTTAATTTCTGACCAGTGTCAGTTTGACAGGTTATAACTCTGGAACGCTTCAACCGATCCCGTTGATTCTGACATTGTTTTTTCGTGGCATGTTGTACTTTAGGATAGGCATAAAATTAAGACAATATCTTTTGCGTTTATTTGTAAAAATATGAGAAATATGGTGAAAATTTTGAAACTTTTAATTTTTATGACATTAAACCAGAAAGTTATGCTACAAAAAATAGTTACTAAATAACATTTCCCACATGTCTACTTTACATCAGCGCAATTTCTAAAACATATTTTTTTTTTGTTAGAAATTTAGAAGGGGTCAATGGTCATCAGCAATTTCTCATTTTCCCAACAAAATTTACAAAACCATTTTTTTAAGACCACATCACATTCGAAGTGACTTTGAGAGGCTTATGTGACAAAAAATACCCAAAAGTGTCACCATTCTAAAAACTGTGCCCCTCAAACTGTTCAAAACCACATCCAAGAAGTTTATTACCCCTTTAGGTTCTTCACAGGAACCAAAGCAATGGGGAAGGAACAATGAAAATAAAAATGTTACTTTTTCCCACCATAAAATGTATTGTGCAATTTCTACTCAGCACGCTGATACCTCATATGTGGTGGAAATCAATTATTTGATTGAGCAGGGCTCGAAAAGGAGGGAGCGCCATTTGAATGTTTGACAGCTAAATTGGCTGGAATGATTAGCAGACACGATGTCACGTTTGCAGACACCCTAATGTGCCTAAATAGTGGAGCAGCCCCATTTTGGAAACTATACCCCTCAAGGAATTTATCTAGATGTTTGATGAGCCCCTTGAACCCACAGGGGCTTCAAAGAAGTTTACAACATTAAACCATGAAAATAAAAAAAATAATTTTTTACCACAAAATTGTTACTTTAACCATGTAGCTTTCTTTTTCACAAGAGTATCAGGAAAAAATGCACCATAAAATGTATTGTGCAATTTCTCCTGAGTACGTCAATACCCCATATGTGGTGGAAATCTATTGTTTGGGTACACAGCAGGTCTCGGAAGGGAAGGAGCGCTATTTGAATTTTAGAAGGCACAATTGTCTAGAATAGATAGCAGACGCCATGTTGTGTTTGGGGTGCAGCGCCCCACGAGCTCTCAGGGGTTACTCTTCACCGGGCCAGTGGTTTTGTGGGGTTGGTGTGACTGGCCTGACCCGGCTCTGTGGCCCCGTCGGCTACAATGAAGACAAACAGGCGGGTACAAGGTGTCCAGTGTAGAGGGGATGGAAGTAGGGTAAAGGGTCCCTGGAAAGCGTCACCGTTTGCCACTGTGACTGGTGTCTTGGCCTTTTCAATTGTGTACCCTTCCTACGACTTTTCCTCTTCCAGGAGCCGTGTTGGATGGGAATGGGGGATGCTTTGCAGTGCCACCCGTGATGCACGGTCAGGGATTCAGCCGCCACTGCGAGATGTGGCTCTCCCCCGGGGCTGATGTTGACCCAGCTCAGGTAGTCCAGCTCCCCATAGGCAGAGCGAGCCCCAGGGGGAAATGGTGGGGACCAGGGGAGAAGGGCCGTTGGCGCCAGAGCGCACAGCGACGGTAATAAGAGACTCAGGCAAAGGCTGTGGGTCTAGGTCTTTTACTCACAGTTCTCATGATGCTGCCCTCAGGATACCGGTCAGTGCCGTGCTGGTCCCCAGCCGATGTCGGATGAACCAGATGTCACCACCGGTGTTGTGGAGCATATGAGTCCTTCCTCCTCTGCGCTGACATGTGGGTTCCCCGTAGCCTGAAGCAATTTGGGGACTCTGCCGTCAGTGTTAAGTGTCCCGTCCCGTATACAGGTGATGCGGGTCTTGGATCCTATATGTCACTGTGCTCCGGGAAAATGGGTAGGGGACGATGGGACTTGGAATCCCCTTCCCCTGCAGATTTATTAGTCCGTGAAGGTTTCCCTAACCGAGGGCTCTGCACCCCGACTGCGCTGGCACTGTTAGGCTCAACCTCAGCTACCATATCTCTCCTGTCTCACCATCTCCACCCGGTTCTTCTCTTACTTCTCCCTGTCCTCCCGATCTCTTCCAGTCTTCCCGGTTATCACGGAAAAGGGCTCTGAAGCACTCCTTTCCGTGGCCGTGGTACTGGTCTAGTACTCTCTCTCCTTCCCCCGGAATAGCTCTCAAGCACTCAATCCGGTCTCCCTGAGAGGTGCTGGATCAGCACACCCCCCAGGGACCTGTTGTTCCTTCTTCGTCTCAGAGTGATCTGATATTTTTTTTTTATTTTTTTTTATGTCGTTCACTGTTTGGTAAAAGTAACACCGCTTCATTCTGCGTGTCAGTACGGTTACACCAATACCACATTATATAATTTTTTATGTTTTGCTGCCTTTACGCAATAAAAACAGTTTTTTAAAAAATAGAATATTTTTGCATTGCTGATTTCTCAGAGCTGTAACTTTTTTATTTTTCCGCTGATGGAGCTGGTTGGTGGCTCGTTTTTTGCAGGACAAGATGTAGTTTTCAGTAATGCCATTTTAGTTTATGGTCAACTTTTTGATTGCGTTTTATTTCACTTTTTCTTCTAAAGTATGATTTAAAATCATTTTTTCAAGCATTTCTTTTTAAAACTGTTCACTGATGGGGATAAATAGTGTGATAGTTGTATGGATCAGTCGGGCCGGACGTGGTGATACCAAATATGTGCACTTTTTTTGTTTATTTTTGTTTTTATTTAAATAAATGTATTTTTTTTTTTTACATATTGCAAGTTCTGTTTTTTTTTTTACTTTTCTTT
Source organism: Anomaloglossus baeobatrachus (assembly GCF_048569485.1). Taxonomy (NCBI): domain Eukaryota; kingdom Metazoa; phylum Chordata; class Amphibia; order Anura; family Aromobatidae; genus Anomaloglossus; species Anomaloglossus baeobatrachus. Next base: position 83,180,786 of record NC_134361.1, read on the forward strand.
ACTTTTTTACCTGGTCCCTATATGGGACTTTCACTTTTCCTAGTCTGATCGTGGGTATAATGCATTATACGAGCAGTGTCAGGGGGCAGATCACCGATCAAACCCTGCGGCAGGCTGGATCTCACAGGCCTCCATAGATGGCAGACTTGGAGTCATGTGATCCCTGGTTGCCATGACTCTAGGTCCTGCGTGTTGGTGACACAGGAGACCTGGGAGAGGTAAGAGAAGCCGCTCTCTGTACCTCTGAAACCTCTATGTGCCGTGATTACTATTGATAGATGATCGCAAAGGGTTAACATCACCTGGACCTGATCCAATCAGATCAAATACAGTTCTGCACCGGAAACCCGGTGACAGCAGCATGCAGGGGGCGCGATCCCCTCCTGACTGCAGACCGTAGATAAATGTCGGATCTGTAGAAAGCCCAGCAGAAGCGGGCGTTTATCTATCGTCGGCGGTCCTGAAGCGATTAATTACCATTTTGGTGGTGAGAGACGCCCTTTAAAGGGAATCTGGCATCAGACTTTTTGCTGCAGCATTATGCAGGGGCAGAGACCCTGATTCCAGTGATGTATCCCATACTGGGCTGCTTTCTGCAGGTTTGATAAAATCAGTTTTATCTGCTGCAAATCCAACAGTTCTCTAAATGCTGATCTTTGTATATCCCCTCCCACCCACACCACTGATTGGAAGGTTTCTGTGTGCACTGTGCATAGGCAGAAAACTGCCAATTAGTGGTCGGGGCAGGGTTACACAGAGATCATGAATATGGAGGACTGCATGGCTACAGGTTTACTAGTCCTCTACTGAAAATCTGCTGCTGATAAAATTGTGATTTTATTAAAATTACAGGAAACATCCCAGTAATTGTCACCACTGGAATCAGGGTCTGTCCTCCTACATTATGCTGCTCTCAGATTTCAGGGTCTAGGTGTGCACTATTGTGCACTATAGTTTGTTTTCTTTATGTTAATGTGTGGCATTCTGTATGATTTTACCAGGACTCATTGACATTGGAGACACATGACAGCTACTGATGATGTCCCCCCTAAAGAGACCACTGACCTGGAGAATAAAGCCTTGTTACAAGGACTGGCTGGCAAATACTTCACCACTGTTTCAAGTGCCAGGTGGCTATTAAAACCAATTCCGGCAAGAAGATGGCAAAGACATTTGGCAGGTGACCATACTAAATGAATTCATCCCCTACTAAATTTATGGCAGGAAATTAGGACATGTGTAGCACCCTGGTGTCAGAGGTGGTCAGGCACAGTAGTCTCACGTACCTGCGTTACTCGTCACTGGGCCGGTGTGATAATCTGGGATGTCGCGGTGGCCTGCCCGGCTTCATGCCCCGAGGTGTACACCAATAAGAAGGGTAGATGATGGGGGTAGTAGTAGGATGAATGTCGTGATGCCACCTTTGGTATGCGGCCAGGGAATTGGCCGCCGCTGCTGTCGCTGTCCTCTGTTGCGGATGGTAGTAGCAACCAGGGCTGGTATCGCTCCCCACAGATGGAGCGGGCCCCGAGGAGGATGATGAGAGGAGTAATGATGGCGTTTGGTACAGGGCAGCGGCAGCGGTAATAAAGAGTCCAAACTATTTTCTGCGGTTCCAGGTGGTTTACTCAGTCTTTAGTGCCACTCACCCGGGTAATACTGGTCACCTGCTGTGATGGGCTCCGTCGAACCCGAATCCTTTCAGAGGTCAGTCCGGTGTGGTGCTGGGTGAGTTCCTTCCTTCTAGCACCGTGTGTGTTGGATCCCCGTGGCTTAAATCCACTTGGGGACCTCAGTTCGTAGTACTCTTGTCCCTATTTGCAGGTGCTGCGGCTCCACGCAGGGGCCTGGTGCTGTCCAAGGCCCGGATCCTACCTTAGCACTGTGATTTCAGGCTGTTTGTGGTCGGGGAAGCTTGAAACCTCCCCGTCCTGGCAGATTCTGAAAAACCAACTTGAAGACTAATCTTCCCTAGGGTCCTGCACCCTGCGTAGTGTTGGTTCCGAGGGAGCAATGAAGCTCTCCCCTCGGCAACCGTGTGAACTCCTGTGTCCCACCAGAGCACCTGTGAGACACGTCTGCTCCTTTCCTCTCCTGCCGTAGAATTGTCTCTAACTGTTGTGCTGGCTCCTAACTCCCCCTAAGGGCCTTTTCACACATCCGGCATTTTGCCAGATCCGGCACACTCCAGTACAGTACTAAATCATCGCGGCAAGCTCCGGTCACCTGCTGTCTTGTGACCAGAGCATGTGACCGGAGCTTGCCGCGATGCCATTGTACAGAATTAACACTGTACTGGAGTGTGCCGGATCCGGCAATCTGACAAAATGCTGGATGTGTGAAAGGGCCCTAAGTGGCCGGCCCTCTCCGGGTTCCTGTCACTAGTGGGTGGTGCCCCCCATGTTTGAAGGCTAACTTAAAACCCTACCCTAGCCGGGTCAACATTGAGGAGGGCAACCTGGTTGTGTATTTGCGTGTGTAAGTGGTGAAACCGGTACCGACCTCTTCTGGATCCGGGTGCAGCATTACACCTTAAATCAGGTGCAATTGACTCGCCCACCCCAGGGCTATGGGACACCCGGTGCCGGGCCGGACTAGTCCGGGGGTAGTCAATGGTGGTGGGGCCCGTGACCCTGGCGGGAGTCAATTAATATGCCTTCAGTGTTGAGGGTGATTAAAGTTTATAATATTCGTGACGCCACCTGTGGTTTGCGGCTATTAAGCCGCCACTGCTGTATGGGGCCTCCGGGGTGATGGAACGGCAGCAATGGTGGTACTGCTGCCCACAGGTGGAGCTGGACCCCGAGGCAACAGTTGGTGCTTGTAAGTGTCGATGTAGTGATGGAAGTCTATGCAGCGAAATAACGGAGACAACACCAAGGGGTGCAGTTTCAAGGTCTTTACTCACAGTTCCTGGCTGGTGCACACTGGTGCCGTTGGACTGCTGGAACCCACTGTCAGGGACCTCCGCCGATCCTGGGTAGCTCTGGGGGCGAAAGCCGGTGCACCCCTCTATTGTGTTCCTTTCTTCAGCTGACTTCTAAGCCTTGCCTTTACTAGATGAACCTGGCTTGGCCTCCACTACAGCCTCCGGGCCAGGGGCTTTCCTAGTGGGTGTTCTACCCCCTTTCCAGAGGTTCTGCTGTGGGCTGTGGCCAGGGGTGCTTGCAACTACCCTGGTCCTCGGTTGTTTACCTTTGGAATTGACTTCTCTTCCTCCAGTTTCTAGGGACCGTCCCCTGTCTGCAGCTTGATCCCTCCACCTGGTTGTTCTGTGAGGCAGGCCACTAGCCTAAAAGCTGTCTGTGGCCCTGGAATCCCCTCTGTTCTGCTTGGTGTCACCTGGGCCTAGCCGGGCCCCAGGGTCTTCACCAGGAAGCGTCACTTTTTCCTTCTTGCTCCTGACTGACTAGAGCACTACTCTTCTTACTCCTCTCAGCTCTCGCTTCAACTTCAGACTCCTCTGCCTCCCGCAGACTGACTCCTTCTGCCCTTCACTCTCTCTGCAGACTCACACTTCTCACTGAGTCCTTTCTCCTCTCCTCCAAACTTCTAACTCCCTAAACTTGTCCTTCCTTGTTCTACTCTACCCTCGGCTGGCTCCTCCCACCCACCCAGTTGCTAAGCTCTACCCTATGGAAGCAGGGATGGGTCTTACGGCCCCTCCCAGCATGCAGCATGGGAGGGTAGCTGCCACTGTCCCTGGTCTCTGTGTGTACCTAACAATGGGTGTAGTGCAGATTTGCCTGTGGACCGGCGTTCACTCCTTTCCTTATCGCAGGATGGGACATCACACCTCTGGCTGGGGTGCAATGTTCCTGTGGCGACGAAAGCCTCAGGGGCGCCACAAAATACTCTGTGGCGACTGAAGCCTCATAGGCGCCACACATGAACCCAAAACCAAGAAATGGACAAAGTGAAGAACCATAGAGAAATGGATTAACCAGAGAAAATTAGTGCAGCAGATGAGACACATCACACTTCCCTCTGACACTGCAGATATCCAGCAGTGCCATCAGCTCAGGACCGGCAGCAGATTTATTCCCTTCCAGTTTGTACTTTGCGTCTCCATTATGAAGAGTGTAAGAGACATTGTTATTGATATTGTAGGTAAATGATAAGGTCTTGGTCATCCATGAATGTGGCCCCTATGTGATCACAAATACTATAATATACAATGTGCGGCTCCTCTTTTCCAGAAATCCTGAATTGGTTCCTCTGTACAAATGCGTTTTCCTATCTCATTACATGACTGTATATCACAGGAATCTGCTGTCACTGTGATTATTGGGGCTAAAGCTTGTTTTTCCTCTGGATCCTGAATATCTGTTCTCCTTCAGTGTTTTTCCTAGCACAGGAGTGTGTGTGTCTCCCACTATACAGGGAACTGCACCCACCACAATTAATGATGAGCGGGCACTGCCATGCTCGGGTGCTCGGTGCTCGTAACCAGCAGTCGGACGCTCGGATGGGCTCAACTCATGTACCGAGTGTAATGGAAGTCAATGGAGATTCAAGCATTTGTCTGGAAATCTTCTGGAAAAATGCTCGAGTTCTCCATTGACTTCCTTTATACTTGGGTACTCGAGTTGCGCCCATTGAGTGTCCATCTGCTGGTTACAAGCACCAAGCCCCTGAGCATGTCAGTGCCGCTCATCACTAATCACAATGTGCCGCCCCGGTGTTAGTCGGGCTGCTCGGATCCGGGATCGTGGCTCGAAGGGGGGTCCGGACCCGACTTGGTGGACACTTTGATCCATAAAAGGGGGTTATTTACAGTGGAAAAGTTTGTGAGTCCATCTGTGGGTTGCGGTACTGGGAGTAACGCCGCTGCTGGAGAGCGTACCAGGGCAGATGCTGTGAAGCAGCAAGGTGTCAGTCCCTCTGCAGGTATTGAAGGCCCCGGACTCTGGGGTTTGGTGGATTTAGGAGAACAGGGTGCAGGGATCAGGATACTCACTGCGGGTAGTCTTGGTGTTGGATGAGGTTAAGAAAGTAGACACACACACTGTAGGTAAACCAAAGTCTCTGAGTGCCACTGCCGCTGCAGGGAGCCCGTCCAAGTACCCGGTCCCACCAGTGTCACTTAGTGATTCGGAGCCTGCCTCCGTGCACTGTTTTGTGTCTGTGTGGGTCCCTATAGGTTGAAGCTGTAAGGTCCAGTTCTTCAGTTTTTTAAGTGAATTCTTGCTCCTAAGGGCTGGCACTTGGGACTTCAGTTGGTCGCTTTGTTTGGAAAACCCTGTCTCCCACGTTGTGCTGATGCCCTCAGTCTCTGAGCTCCGGGAAGGTCCCTGAAGGCCCCCTTCCTCTGCAGGTTAATTGCCAGGACGTTGAATCGGCTCCTGACTTAGGGTCCTGTACCCCGTCGTACTCAGCTCTGTTGGTCCCTCTCCGGTGCCTGCAGTCCCTCCTAGACCGCGTCTGTCGCACCCCAGACCAACGTCCCTGAACCCGGTTACCGACTCCTCTGGTCCCGGACCACTGTCTGCCACCCAACTTCGGTCTTTCTAGCTCCCCGGGAGCTAACACTTCAGCTCCTCTCACTTTGAGAGCTGTCACTAGTCTGACTTGGTCCCTCCCACCAGTCTTCCTGAACCCTTGGTGGGTGGCCCTGTTCCAGCTAGACCAACTCACTGGTGTGTCTGACAGGTCGTGATGTGAGGTGTTGGTTGGGGTTTGTGGTGCTGATGGAAGTGACACTGGTTTCCTAGGTACCTGGAACCATGGGGTGGGGGGGTAGGCCCTGCACCCTGGGTAAGGATGCAGTTCCCTGTAGCACCCTGATGTATTCAGGGGCGCTACAACAATATCATATGTGACATGGAATTGGGATGTAATTACTGACCCCCTAGTCGAGCTGCGTTCTCAGATATAAATTTCCTGAATACAGAGAAGTATTGGATATTGATCTTCTTATTCCCTTCATGACGGGGCCAACTTCCATTTTTGTGCTGTATTTTCCGCCTCTTCTTTCTTTCTTTTCTATTTTTCTCTCCACTTGTACATATGAGGGTTTGTTTTTTGCGACTTGTACTTTTGAATGACACCAATCATTTTACCACATAATGTACTTAGATTTTTTTTCCCCCCATTTTCATGTATGGTGAAATTGTGGAAAAAAAAATCCTGCAACGCTGACATTTTGGTTTTTTTTTGGGAATTACTTTTACAACATACTTCATAATTAAAAGCATGAAGGTCTTTAACAGACCCCCAGCTGTCAAAAGAATCCATCAGCGACCTACTATCAAGTCAGGGGTGCGCCAATTGTCTCATATATTGAATTGTCCCCATATTGTCCGGCTGTTTAAGCCTCTGTCAGAGTTCGACAGTGGCATGTAACTTGTTGACAATCAGGGGCAGCGCTTCACACCACCTGAGGTTGTTCCTGCCTGAAACACACAGCCGTCACTTCCCTGGTATGGGGCGAGGTCACCCCGGTGATCCCTCTCCATGAACCCGCTACTGACTTGTACTTCAAATGTCGGTAAGGGGTTAATGATAAATTCTCATTTTGACTTTTTACTTCTAGAACAAAAATGTAATTCTATTATGGGACCAGAAAACAGAGGATGGAGATGTGGCGCCCTGGACAAGCCAGGTCGTCACAGAACTACACCAACACACCCCACACCCCGGTTAGGCACACCGAAGCTAAACACAAAAATCCTTGTTGCCTTCCTCCAGGGGCTGATGTCCACACCAGGGGGTGGGCCAGGCGGTTGGTCCCGCCCACCGAGAAGTTCACAGTCCTGGAGGCGGGAAAAGGAGTCAGATCAGTTTTGGGAGTGAGAAAGTGAAGTGGTAGAGGAGCAGCCTGACGGTGTCCCGGTGTGTGGCCCGGGCACATACAGCAAGGTTGGCAGACGGTGGTGACCGTCTGCAGGAGAGGCTGATTGGAGCGAACCGTAGGGACCGGGGACAGGCGGTGGCCCGACGGTACCGGATCGTGGAGCAAAGAGAAGCCAGCACCATCCGGCAGGGCTTACGGACCCCGACCAGGCTAGCAGTCGCCGTAAAACTAGTCAAATCCGTTAGCGAAGGGAACCTCCGGGGTTTCCCAGCAGTCAAGACCCGATTGAAGGCAACAACTCACACCGTAGAGGGAAACACAGTCACCGCCAAGGCTACAGTTCCCAGGGCCAGAGCCTGCGGGCAAAAGGGGCTCCTTCAGCATCCATCCAAGCTGGGGTGCAGGTTACCGGTGGGAAGCCATTGGAACCGTAACACAACACAGGTGCAGGGAAAGGCAGTCACCATCAACCTACCGGGAGGAGAACAACCGCAGCCTTCTGTGGGACCCGTTCATCCAGCCGTTTGTTTGACCAGAGACTCCGTGTCAATTACTGGCTGAGTGAGTACCACCGTGCCGTGCGGCACAGCGCAGCCCCCGCGACCCTGCACCTCACCAGGCCCCGTAACACGCCTGTCCTTCCTAACCCTCACCGGGCCCCGGGACAACCAACCCCCCTACCCACGGAGGGGAGAACCAACATCCAAACTGCTCCCTGTCATCGCTCTCGAGATCCCCGTCCAGAGCAGCGGTGGTGTCTCCAGTCTCACCACAACCGTGGGTGGCGTCACGGACAATATCCCTGAACCACACACCAAACCGCCCCCTTTCACTCACGGGCGAGGAACGCCGCTTGAGTCCCCGGGATCCGGCCCACCGCTCGAGCCACCACCAAGCAGCAGCAGCAGCAGTAGCCGGACCCGAGCAGTGGGTGAGTGCAGCGTCCCCTCCGCCCGCGACAGAGACTCAATGGAAATAAAGCAGCAGACAAAGATATAGGGGTGAAAATAAAATAATTTTATTAATGGGGGGAGGCGAGGGAGCAGGTAATTTTGATAAATGTCAAGGATATATTAGATCCAATGACTTCAATTGATTCAGGGGAACGGGAAAAACTCATTCCCAACTCCACTTAGGAAAGTCAGACTAGTTCCCTGGATTAATTATTAAACACATTTTATTAATCCAGGGGAAGGCGAAAAAACCTCATTGAGCCATCAGCCAATTCAGCTTCAATTGAGGAAAAATTCCTTCCCGACTCCACGAATGGCAGTCAGACTAGTCCCTGAATCAATCACTAAATAATTGTATTATTGATTCAGGAGGTGGATGAATGGTGGGGGCAGAGGTGTTGATCCAGAGGAAGGAGAGAAAAAACCCCTTTATGACATCTGCCAATTTGTCCTAATATAAGGGGAAAAACAATCCTTCCTGGATCAAATGCCCAGACGGATACTCACCTCATTCCCACCAAATGAAGATGTAAATCTGGCTCCAAGACAACATGCTGGTCTTCATCCTGGAATTGCTGGTCCTGAGTAGAATCCGTTCTTCACAGCCAAAGGAATCGATGTCTTGAGATGTCGAGGTCGGGCCAGAGGTCAGAGGATTCAGAGCCAAGAGACACAGATGGAAATATGATGTTATTCACGGCACTGAATCAGCAGAGAGGGTCGTTGTCCGGAGCGAGCCAAGGTCAGGCACACAAGCAGCGGGCGGAGGAGGCACAGGGTTCTGGGCAGGTGGCTCGGGTTCATCCTACTGTGTCCAGCTGGGTGGATAAAATGACTAGTCGGACACAGGGTGAATAGGTGGTTTATCTTCCGGCCAATCCAGATGGTTCACTCCAGAACATGCTGCAAGAGAAAGAAATGTACAGAGATATAATAACAGCAGTTCCTGGTGATATTCTCACATTTCTAACTGCTGTTATCATCAAAGCATGGGAATCCTAAAATCTTTTTGTAATAAGCTTTTACTTACATGGAAAGGTATAAAGGGGGGCCGTGCTCTCCTCTGCTCCAGTTCCTCCCAACAGATGGTGCCGAAAAATGGGTGGTCTCTGATGTTCCCTGACACTCCCAGGCGCGTCTCTGGATCCTTCCGTAGCAGCTTCTTTATTAGATGTTTCACGTCTACGTCTAGCCATGTTGGAAATTTTGGCTTCTCGGTGGTAATTGACTTGTAGACGGCTTGCTTCTGGGGGCCGTTGTAAAATGGGGAACGTCCAGATAACATTTTGGACACCACTATCCCCAGGCTCCACCAGTCTACTGCTGCAGTGTAGGATTTCTCCAGGAGCACTTCTGGGGCCATGTAGCGGAAAGTTCCCGTCCGTCCATAGATCTTTTTGGACGCGGTCAGTCCGTCTTTTGCCACCCCAAGATCTATAATTCGGGCGTGACCATCTTTATCCAGCATGATGTTGGCTGGTTTGATGTCTCTGGAAAGAAAAAAGAAAATGTATTACTTTGTCTTTATAACCACAGGACACATCTGAAAGGTGATACAAGAGACTAGTAAAAATGCATCTCTTACCGATGGGCGATGCCATGGCCGTGGAGGAACTGGAGGCCACAAATTAACTCTGCTGTGATAAACCTGACGAGAGAATAGACTGTTTAGTATCAATGACAATAAATCATCCTGAGGATAAAACGTATTACAATCTCTAATATACCCTAATGACGGCCATTGTCCGAATGTTTCCATAGTTCCCTATATTTTGCCATTTTTCATTGTTAGATACTCACCGTGTGGTCTCGATGTTCAGTTTGCCGCTCATTTCAATAAGTGACTCAAGGCTGCCACCGGACAAATACTCCATGATGAAATAGGCTTCGCTCTGGAAATAAAGCACAATATATAGATATTATCACTAGCTGCATGTAGTACATAGATTTCATGGTAAAGATGTCTGGAGCCCGGAGACCCCTCTGTACCTGAGACTGCAAAGCGGCATCCAGATGACTCACGAATGGGCAGTCTCTGGCCGCCCGGAGTATGCGCGCCTCTCGCCGTAGGGCTTTGGCATTGTCCTGTTTGTCAATGATCTTAATGGCCTTGTAGATGTTTTGGCCACGGACTGATGCCAGCACCACCTGAGGAAAACACAGGGAAAATAGCCATTAAAGAGGTCACATTTTTATTTTTTTCCCTCCCCTTCTTCCAAGAGGTATAACTTCTTATTTCTCCGCTGACATGACCGTACGAGGAATTTGTTTTTTGCTAGATAATTTGTAGTTTTGAATGACATCATCCATTTTACCATCCAGTGTACTGAAAAAAGGAAATAAATTCTAAACTGGGGTAAAATTTGTGTAAAAGAAAATTAAAATTCTTTTTGATTTGTTTGTTCAGTTTGTTGTATGGAAACCTAAGTCTCCAGGTCAATATAATCACAGCTGTTGTAGCAGGATAAGGCACAGCCACAAAACTAGAAATGGAGGTGCACTTGTCGGTTTCCAAGCCATATACATTCAAGGTAAACTAGGCACGCTTCAGGGTTTATTTTGAATGAAAAATGTATTATCAAAAAATATATTTGTTGTGAACATGTGACGTTTCAGCCACGTGATGGCCTTCATCAGACAACTCACATTAATATAAATATTGGATCAAATACACAAGCAGCAACGTCTGAGACTCTGCATAGCGGTGGATACCGCTGCTCTATACCGCCATTCCATGCTGACACTGGCTCCTGTTACAAGGTGCATCTCTATTTTGGCATAATATTGTCTAAACTGCTGATATTGCTATCTTCCTACTGAATCAAAAGACCATGAATTTCTATAACAAGGGGGTGAATAAATCAAAGACCTTAAAGAAAAACCCCTAAAACATCAATTTTAATATATCCATTTAAAACAGAATCCCCACATGTAACAAAACACACAATAAGACAATGAATCGCCAAAGGTTTTCACTTGGCCACTGAAAGGAGATTCTTCTAACTCCACAAATTAAATGACAATGGGAGAAGAGAGAAATCGGCTTGGTGGCCTAAGTGAGGCGGACACACGTCCAAATAATTAATTGACATTAATGCCCATCATGCATGTCTGATAAAAATATATGCGTGTATCCTTCATTGGCAGTGCAACAAGGGTGTGGTCAATTAGTTACCTAGTCTGGCCCTACCTAGCCGCAGAGGTCGGAAGGAGGAAGCTAAGTATCACTATGATAATGATGAGTACTTGATAATATCTTAATGTGGTTACTTGGACCATGTTTTTTTCATCCTCATTGGTTGCTCCAATTTCTATTTGCCTTCTGTGAAGTGTATGCATTATATCTTCTGTGAAGCATTTCTTTCCCCACTAACCTTTTGATTCCATTACCATATGGGCAGATTTTGATGTTAGACCTTATGATTTTGAGGGGTGACTTGTTTACTGCTTTTGGCCTATTCAGGTTGAAGTATATTTCTATGAGTGTCACTGTGAGTTGTGGACAACTGGGGACTTATTCCCTCTAGTCCTCCATGGGAGGGTTCTGCTATCCTGATTGAGGATTAGTTGGTACGATAACGATACTCTGACATTCTGTATGAATAATTGGTTAATACACTTCATGGATTAAATTGGAGCACTATTTGGTATTGAATTTGATACCATATATTTTGAATGATAATGTCCTTTGAGGTATACTATATAATTACATGGTCCGTTCAGAACACCATTTTAATATTATTGTATTGCCTTAAATACTGAGTGTCTGATTTTGTTTGATTATTTCGCAGTGCAACTTCCCCGGACTCCCCCTCTCCCAGTCCAGCTGCACTTGAGAACAGCGGAGGGAAAGAAGGGTGAGTCTTCGTTGAGCGGGGGCGCCATTGGCCTCTGGATATAGGGTGCCGACCTCTGCGGCTAGGTAGGGCCAGACTAGGTAACTAATTGACCACACCTTTGTTGCACTGCCAATGAAGGATACACGCATATATTTTTATCAGACATGCATGATGGGCATTAATGTCAATTAATTATTTGGACGTGTGTCTGCCTCACTTAGGCCACCAAGCCGATTTCTCTCTTCTCCCATCGTCATTTAATTTGTGGAGTTAGAAGAATCTCCTTTCAGTGGCCAAGTGAAAACCTTTGGCGATTCATTGTCTTATTGTGTGTTTTGTTACATGTGGGGATTCTGTTTTAAATGGATATATTAAAATTGTTGTTTTAGGGGTTTTTCTTTAAGGTCTTTGATATCTTCCTACTGACCTTGGTTTTTGTATAAGTTGCAGACGCTGCTTTGATTTACTGTACTATATACGTTGCTGCTTGTGTATTTGCTCCAGTATTTACATTTATGTGAGTTGTCTGATGAAGGCCATCACGTGGCCGATATGTCACATGTTCACAACAAATAATTTTTTGGGAAATTTTTCATCCAAAATAAACCCTGATGAGTGCCTTGTTTAACTTGAATATAATCACAGAGACACTAAATGTGTGGATTTTTAAAAATTATTTAAATTGTTTTTTTTATTTATTTTTTACCTCCTTTGTAAACCTCTTAGATGATTTAGCCCCTTCACCTTCGGGTGATTTTCCCATTTTTCATTTTTGTTTTTTCCTCCCCCTTCTTCTGAGAGCCATAACACTTTTTAATTTTTCTCTCTATCTTTCCATGTGTGGCTTATTTTTTGTGGGACGAGTTGTACTTTTGAATTAAAGCATTAGTGTTACCATATAGTGTACTGGAAAATAGGAAAAAAAAATTCCAAGTGCGGTGAAATTGCAAATAAAGTGCAATTACATGATTGTTTTTGGGGTGTTTTATTTACCACATTCACTATATGGTAAAACTGATGTGTCTGTATGATGCCTCATGTCGGTACGGGTTCGTAGATACCAAACATGTATACTTTTACCTAATTAGTGAAAAGAAAATTCAGACATTTGTCCTCCCAAAAAATAGTGATTTTTGTCACCATTTTCCAAGACTTGTAGCGTTCTCAGTTTTGTGCAGATGTTCCGTTGATCTCCTGTTTTTACATGTGAAAGAAATGTGGTGACCAAAAATCATAATTTTGGAGTTTAGAATTTTTTGTCGCCACGCCTTCCATTGATCAGATTGATTTATTTTATTTTTTACTAGATCGGGCATTTCTGAATGTGGTGGTTCCAAATATGTGTTGTTGTTTTTTTATTTGTTTTTTTTAAATTAACATATTTTGAAAGGGGCAAAAAGGGGCTAATTTGAACTTTTAGGGGTTTTTATTTATATTTTTTTAAAACTTTTTTTTAATTTGTTTTACTAGTTTCCCTAGGGGACTTTATACCTACACTGTCCGATCGCCTGTGCATTTCTACTGATCAGAGCAGCATTGCTCTAATCAGCAGAATGCATATCTCCTGTGTGTGTCGGCTTTCACCTGAAGTGAGTCATGGCTGCGTCAGTTGTCATTGGCTGACCCTGCGCTATCATACCGGCGCTATAATATAGCTGGCATCTACCTCGAGTAATACTTACTTGGCCGAAGCTGCCTTTACCCAGCACCTGATGGTACTTGTAATCATTGATGTCAGGCTGGGTGTCAGATGTTGGTGTTATAGCGGTGCTGGGTCCTAAAGGAATAAAATAAGGACTATAACATTTGTTTGGAAGAAATGTAATGAAGCATGTAGAGATTGTGAGAATAGAAAGCGGCAGAATTCATGTTTACCTGAAGTGCAGCACATATAAATGTATATGAAAAGTATACAAGGGGCTGCTGATAAGTCTTTGGCTTTACCCAGAAAGAAACGAGATAGGATGATGAAACTGTACATTTCTTCTACATACTGTCTACTGATGTCAACACACTTCTTACATCAGTATTCCAAGTTCTGTAAGCCTAGCAAAAAGCATTTTAGTTGTGCCTTAAACCAGACATCCGTAGCAGCTATGGCATCAGAAATGGTGTGAAATTTGGTATCTTTGAGGTGCTTCTTCAGGTTTGGAAACAGATGATAGAAAAACAGACAGTTTGCACTCTGATAATGCTAAAGTATGTAAACCTTGAATGTGTGAACATGGACCTGCATTACTGCTAAGGAAAATCTGAAAAAAATGTCATGTTCAGTTATGCACCTGTTCACACCTCAGTTTGGTGAGTGCCGTCAGTCTTTTTGTCTATATTATGGAAACAGATAATAGTCGGAGGACCTAGATCTGGTGAATAACATGGGTAGTCAACCAGCTCTGCGAGTTTTGCCATGGTCGCTTGTGCAGTGGGAACGGAGGCGTTGTCTTGCAGGACTAAGATTCCTTTAGACAGCTTGCCGCACCTTTTGGCCTTCAGAGCTGTCTTCAATTGGTCCAAAATGTAATACCTTGCATTGATGGTGGAACCATTTTGAAGGTAGTCCACTAGCAGCACACCCTCCTTATCCCAGAACACAGACGCCATCACCTTAGTGGCTGATTTTTGCACCGTGAACTTCTTTGGACGGGGAGAACCACTGTGCCTCCACTCTTCTGACTGCTCCTTATTTTCAGGGTTATACAAATAAATCCACGTCTCATCCATAGTGACCAGTCGATCCAAGAAGTTCTTAGTAGTCCGGAAATGCTGACAAATGGACCAGTAAGTTGTCACTCGCATGCTTCTCTGATCTGTTGTCAAACATTTGGGGACCCACTTTGCAGATATCTTCCTCATATCGAACTCTTCATGGGTAGTGACACAAACACGTTCAGGGGAAATCCCCATGATGTCTGCTATTACTTTAGCTGAAATTTGTCGATTCTCCAGTATGAGGTTGTGCACAGCATCGACGATCTCCGGAACAGCAACCACTCTCGGTCGTCCAGGACGTTCCTCATCATTGGTGCTGGAGTGGCCCGTTTAAATTTGGCAACCCAGTTCTTAACTGTGGAATATGAAGTGCATTGATCCCTCAATGTCTGCGAGATATCACCATGAATATCCTTCGTGGACTTTCCTTGCAGAAGCAATAATTTTATCACTCTTCTGCTCTCAGTTGCTGTGAATATCGCATTAAACGCCGCCATTTTGTTTTCCCGCATGCGTAGAAAATTGTTGCCATAAGCAACAAACACAAAATTTTGAAAACATATATTAGACCAGAGGTCTCAAACACGCGGCCTGTGGGCCGCATGCGGCCCCTCAAGCTGCTTTGTGCGGCTCCCAAGTCCGTGCCCCTGTTGACTATCGTGGCAGGTGCAGGGGCCGCAGCCACTGTCTGCGCTTTATGTCAAATGAAGGATTTGCCAGCCCTGTGCTCTCGTGATGGCAATACAATCATCTGACATAAACCGCTGACAGTGGCTGCGGCCCCTGCACCTGCCGTGATAGTCAACAGGGGCACGGGCCTGCAGACAGCAAGAAGCAGAGATGAGGCAGCTGAGGGAACGGGGCACAGGTGAGAAGAATCGTGTTTTTGTGTGTGTGTGTATGTAAAAAAACAACACATTAACCCCTTAGTGACCTAGACGTACTGGGTACGTCATGGCTCCCTGGTACTTAAGGACCCATGGCAAGATCGCGGCCCCGGTGGCTGCGATCGTTTTGCAAATACCTTAGATTCGAGGAGGAGGGGACCTCTGCCTGACCTCAGGAGGGGTGGTGTCTCCTCCACGGACCTACGGAGGCTGTGATTGGCTGATGAACACCGCTCAGCCAATCACAGCCACTGTATTGTTTCAGCCATTGAAAATGGTTGAAACATTGAAATCCAGCCATGATCAGTGCAGTTGTAGCACTGATCATTGGCTGGAGCTGGGTGACCTCTGTTTCACCCGCCCCCAACTCTGATTGGAGAAACTGGCCTTGTGACCAATCTCTCCAATCACTGTGGATCTGGGTCCAGAGACCGCTCCCCTCAGCTTCACTCCGGCGTCTGTGGAAGCTGAGGAGAGCGATCGGTAAGTTATATCCACTGCCCCCTTCCAGCCGCCGCCCCCACCCATTACTACAGGATGGGGACAAGGTGGGCTCATTACTATGGGATGAGGACATTACTATAGGATGGGGACATTACAAGGATGGGCACATTACTATTGGATGGCGACATTATTACTATAGAATGGCGACAAGGCTGGGGACATTACTATAGGATGGGGACAAAGTGAGCACATTACTATAGGATGGGGACTAGCATGGGCACAATACTACAGGATAGGGACATTACTACAAGGGGACAAGGATCGGAAACATTACTTTAGAATAGGGCTGGGGACATTACTATAGGATGGGAACAAGGTTGGCACATTACTACAGGATGGGCATATTACTATAGAATGGGGACAGTACTATAGGATGGGGACATTGCTACAAGGGGACAAGGATGGGGAACATAACTATAAGATAGGGGACAAGGATGGACAATTACTATAGGTTGGGGACATTACTATGGGATGGGGAGAAGGATGAACACATTAGTACAGGATGGGCACATTACGATAAGATGGGGACAAGGCTGGGGACATTACTATAGGATTGGGACAAGGATGAGGCACGGTACTACAAGATGGGAACAAAGATGGGGAACATTACTACAAGATGGTGACAAGAATGGGGAACATTACTTTAGGATGGGGACAAGGATGAGCACATTGCTGTGGGATGGGGACTAGGATGGGGCACAATACTACAAGGGAACAAGGATGGGTACGTTACAACAAGATGGGGAACATTACTAACAGATGTTGGTCAAAATTTCTATATAGTGCTAATTGTAAGACTATTACTTACAAAAAAGGAATAAAATGTAAGAAAAAACAAAAAAACATTTTTTTTATATTTAAACAAAGAATGTGCACGTTTGCTATAATAAACAAGTGAAAATGTTCAAAATCAGTGATCCAAAGGTGTGAAAAAAAAAAAAATATATTATATATGGTACCAATAAAAATGTCACTTTGTCCTGCAAAGAATACAGCCCCCCAAATTATTTTTTTTCTCTGTGCGGCCCGTACACCCAGCCGAGTTTGAGACCCCTGTATTAGACACTTAGGCTATGTGCGCACTTTGCGTTTTTACCTGCGTTTCCGCAGCATTTTGAACTACAGCATTTTCATGCCAAATGGCATGCATTTTGATTTTCAAGAAAAGTCTATGGGAAATGGGGATTTCTTGTGCGCACTATGCAGTTGAAAACGCTGCGTTTAATTTGCATAATTTTGGGCAAAAACTCAGCGTTCAAAGAAGCAACATGTCAATTGTTTTTGCCATTTGGGCTGCGTTTTGCTATCATTAAAGTCAATGAGAAATGTCAGAACGCAGTCTATCTCAAAATTCCAGCGTTTAACATGCTTTTTTGATGCAGATAACATACGTTTTGGACTACATAAATGCATGCGTTTATGACATCAAAATAATGGAATGATCTGTCCCTTTACACACACTCATAGTCCGACAATTAAATTAATGAAAATTACTATTTTATTGTTATTTTAGACATAAATTTAATCTAACCACTATAATTATATTAAATGTAACTATTTTCATTATGATTTTAAACATTATATTTATTTTCATTTTTTTTTCATGTTTTCATAGTGTTTGTATGTTTAAACTTTATTTAGTAGTGTCTTTGTAGTCAAAACGCATCTGACTTTAAGCAATGAAAAAGAAAATAAATCGCGCTAAAACTGCGGCTAAAACGGGGTAAATACGCACGCATATTTATCGCGTTTTGGTGGTCAAAGTGCACACATAGCCTCAAGGCTTTCATGTGATGTAACATTCGTTACCATAGAAACAAGAAAAATCACAAAGTCAAAGACTTATCAGCAGCCCCTCGTATCATTATACAGTGGTGTTTGCATGTTTGTGAACCATTCAGAATTTTCCCTATTTCTACATAAATTTGATCTAAAATTACATCAGATTTCTGAAAAGTTTTAAAAGTAGATAGAAAAACAAAGGAGGGAAAAATAATAGGACATTGTCATTTTTAATAACATAGTTCACATGTCTGTGAGAGGCAAAAGTATGTGAACCTTCATAAATAGCAAATAATGTGAAGGTGAAATTAGTTTGGTGTTTTCAGTCAATGGGACGACAATCAGGTGTGAGTGGGCAGCCTGTTTTATGTAAGGGAAAGAGATCTGATAAAACCTGATCATCACAACACACGTCTGTGGGAGTTTATCATGGCGAGAATTAGGAGATGTGTGAGACCCTCACAAGAAAAGCTGTAGATAAGTAATAAACCTGTAGAGGATTATACACCCGTTCTCACATATATAAAAACTGGATAATTTTGCTCTTTTTAAAAATTACAAAACTATTATTTTTTTCATATTATTTTGGTTCTTTTTATTTACTTTAAGAACTTGTGTGAAAATCTGATGTAGTTTTAGATGAAATTTATGCAGAAATCTGGAAAATTATGAAGTGATCACAAACTTTGAAGCAGCACTGAATTCTCAGAAACACCTCAACCTCTCAGGGATTCCAATACCACGATGCAAAAATGACTCCATACAAAAATGAGAATAAAACAATAGCTTTATTTAGATGACAAACACACAAATTGACAATAAAATTACATGGAGACAAGGATGAGGATACACAATACCAGGGCAAGTGACAAAATTGCCAGAAAACCATTAAAACAATATGAAATGCCAATAACATGAATAGGATATAATACATATGTAGAATAATCTGACATATAATAATCTTCTTTTAACAAATTTTTGAGAGAAAACAAAGTAGGACAAATATATCACTGAAAATCAGGTCATGAGACTTACTATGTATATGTAGAATAATCCAATGAAATACTTAATAAAAACTTATGTGTGTGTGTATATATATATATATATATATATATATATAGATATATACATAAAATGTACAAATGACAATTGCTCTCACATTAGTATAAAATCAAATTATGTGTAAAGGCAAATTTAAAAAACTAATCATTCATAAATCACTGTATAAATATTTCACTAAAGTGCAAGTGCTTATAATGCAAAACATGTGCATGTCAAGTAGGAATATTGCAAGAATTTTTACATATGTGACTTCACATAGGAGAGCAGTTATAGAAATCAGGATCCTATGGGACCCGGTAATAATACACCAATGTTTTTTCCAGAATTAAGGAGAACTAAATTTAACAGTCCCAACTTGACTTTGACAGATGCACTAAACAGCAGTGGTAAAAAAAAAAAGAAAACCTCCAAACTCTGCAAATTGGAGCAAGGTGCAGAAACATTCAAAAGATATATATTGCAAGACTAATAAATGCCAATATAAAATGCCAACTGTTTGATAACAATGTAAAGTAACCACTGTTTGGCCACAGCATTCAATGGGCTACTCAATAGAAAGAAAGTGGGTAACCATACTTAAATAGTAATGGGGAAGGTAAAAGTCAGGTAAGTATAAAAACCCTATCCCCCGTGCCATATAATGCTGCTCCATAGTGAACAATGGACAAATATTCACAGGCAAATATACATGTAAATAAACGTTGCTATACTTAGTCTGCCACTGGTAACCCCCTGACGCATGTTTCGTTACACCACTGATCATGTTACACCTCTAGTTCCATCTATATTATCATAGGGCTTGTATAGACATAATGCCTTTAAGAAAGGGGGAAATTACTGATACCAGGGCAGGCTACAATATTGCAGTATTATAATTGTACACAGATAAGATTTTTATAAGGTGCAGGTACCACTGTTACGTGTAGTGCACCATAGTGAGTAGCAGTCACATATATTATGACCTGCCCTTTTACCAAATAATCAGACAGCGCTAACACATTTTATAACATTTTTCAAATTTGCATCAAAACCACATTGGAGTATTCCATGGAATAGAGTCCGAGCTTCATTAATAAAACAAGAATTAATAAAACAAGAAACTTTTTTTGTATTTTTCCTGCATTTCAGACATTAACCTTCTACTTAATGTTCTGATGGGGAAACTGTCACTTTGTACTGTCCTGTTACTAAAAAAGCTATAAAACACATAAGGACCACACTAGGAAATCCTCAACCTCACTGCAATGTATGACCCGGGCAATGCATTAATATCTATAGTCACATATACTTGTAGTAACATCTGACACATGGGACTTGTCTAATCCTCCTCATATTTATAAATCTAGAACTACCACCACATTGTAGATGAGACGTGAATGTGTCCCCTACCTGCTCTTGGCTCTTCATCCTCCAACTCTCTGGTGTTGGGTCCAATAATCCTCTTCTTCTTCTTGATGTCTTCCTCGGGGCTGTCTTCTCTTTTCCTCTTCTCTTGTCCTCTCTCCTCTTCTCTCATCTTCTCTTCTTCTCTCATTTTCTCATCGTTTTCTTGTCCACTGGACATCATTTTGAAATTCTCTCGCAGAGCAATCCGAACTATCTTCTGCACAAGGCCGTCGACAGTTAGAAAGTGAGCGGCAGTTGAGCGCATGCCAGTCACATGACCTCAGGATGGAATTCTCAGTGGGCACCGGCCATGTTGGAGCTTGGCAAGTGCCCACTGTATTGTAAACATCATGAGTGGCATCTAGGGTGCAGATACATATAGAAATTCTTGTATACATTTTTAAATGATGTTATATGAAGAAAAATAAACAAGAAGGTAATTCATATTTTATGGCTTTTATATCTGAATTTGCAGTGGTTCCCATATTTCATTCCTTCTCTAATGGGGTTTAATTATAAATACTATTAATGGGAATGTGGACAGTTTGAGGGAAAAAAGAGATTAGATAATCCTTGTGAGGGGCAGCGTCATCCAATGCTCAAAGGCCTTGATTAATCAAGACCGGTGTTGTTCACATCAGTCATTTTGGTGTAATTGGCCAAAGACGCCATTCTCGCGTTGCACAAATATTTTGTGACTTTTTAAAGTGTTTTACACCAGATTTCTTGCTGAGCACTTTGATGAATTATTGTCACTTTTTTCATAGAGTCAGAGGCTCTAAATGTTCAGGAACATGGGCTATGTTGCCGGACGCACGGGGCGCACATGCGGTTCACCTTCTCAGGTTTCCCTACACCTAGGTTATGCTACCCAGTAACCGCTAGCTATACCCACAGCTCCCTGCATAGCCCATGTTCCTGAACATTTAGAGCCTCTGACTCTATGAAAAAACAAGCATTTTTCTTCAAAAATATTTTTGGACAATGGCCAGAATATAACATATTACCCAGCCATATGCAAGTATTTCAAGGAATTCCCATTTTGCGCTAAGCGCACTATTTTCAGTCTCACAGCACCCTAACCTAAACGGTTTTCGTCAACTTGCCACATATATACGGGTTGGTCTTTCAGCTCTGATTGAGCTGTGCATTACGTACATATAAGCAAAGAACTCCTTCAGACAAAACCATAAGCATAGATGAGATCACATCATTGATTCACCACGGGAAACCCTACGTCCCCATCAGTAGGTAATAGAAGAATCAAGACGCATGATTGCGCACACCAGCCCCGTCCTTTCATATATATCAGGACTTCTATACATTTAGTCAGTCTGTCCGACCAGAAGAAGGCCGAAACGAAGGCCGAAACGTTTTTAAGGCGGACCTTCTGCAATTGTACTTCATTTTCCTCAATAAATAATCTGAAGTAAATACAGACGTTTTTACTTCTTGACTTTCCATTGGGAGGCATAGCAGTGTGCTGGAGTTACTCTCCTTACATTACATTTTTTCCTCCTGAGCACCTGTGACAGGTGACGCTAGGTTCTTCTTTGTTATTTGTGTGCCAAAATGTCTCTGCAGGTGTCTGTGTTGTGAAGTATAGCTTTGGGCTCTTCACTTTGGAGGAACTGTACCTTGGACGTCCACTCATTGTGTGCAGGCTGCAATTCACACAAGTCACAAGTCACGTCACTCCACAGGAACAGCGGCGCCGACATCACTGGAACGACGCTGCTGCAGGAGGGGAGAAGTCACTGTTATTGTTTTTATTCAGGTCTTGGATTGATTAAATAGTGGTTGTAAAGTAATGGACAATCCCTTTAAGCAATCGTTAGGGCGTCCAGGATGGAAGAGATTTTGTGCTGCTGACTTTTAACAACTGAATGTTTTAATTTCCTTGCATTAAATAAAGACCTTAACAAAACGCATTTCTCATTTCCCAAAAAAATGCTCCGTTTCCCCATTTTCTTGCATTAGGTTCGTTATTCGTGATGAATTCTGGAATAGCATTTTGGGATTCATTACATATAATCCGAACATGAATAGTTACTATTTGCTCATCACTAGTAGACTGCAATATCAAGATAGGTTATTAAACTTATTCAGTTCAGAAAAATGAAGATTTGGGGGGGATCTTATTACAATGTACAGATATATCAGAGGACAGTGCAGAGATCTATGTACATCCTCTATGCTGTATGACCGGTGACACTATGGGACTCTGCCACGTGATGTAGAAATGGACGATTAATGAAAAAATGTTGAAGGAGGCCTGGGTGAGTTTTTTTTTTTAATCTAATATTACAGATTATGAGAACTAGATTTTGGAGATATGACGTTGATCGAGCAGAACGAGAGTGATTGCTAAATGTGGGGTTGGGGAGAAATGTCTCCCCGTGTATGGGGCATCTAATATCTGCCTAATGAGGTTTGTGCCTCTCTCAGAATCAAACCCTTATTTAATAGGTTAAACGTTTTGTCTTCTTTTAACCTTCAAACTATGAAATTGTTCATGAAACTGAACTTTTTACCCTGGAAAATAAAACTTTTCTCAGATGATGATTTACACTTTTATTTCATTGCTGTTATTGTGACTCCCCCAATGTCTGCCGTCAGCTCCCCACAATCCGGGACACATTCATACACGATTCAGCTCCGGAGAAGTGATGCTACAGAGAAGAAGGAGCCATTATTAGAATAGAAACGTGACAAAAATATGTTTTCTATGTAAAATATACAATAAATTATTTTATACCTCGATGTGGACTTTATAAATGTAAAGAACGTGTCCAAGGACAATGCAGTCAATTGAGTTTTCCATGTGGCTTGGTAGACGTCAGGGATTCCAGGCTTATATAAATCACATATTTGGTATCGCTGCTTCCAAAATGACCTGATGTATAAATATGTCACTCTAGTTAACTCCTTCAGTGAACATCATAAAAAAAATGTCAAAAATTAAACGGCATAAAAATACATTTTTGATCTGCTGTTTTGTTTATTCTGCCTTCCAAAGATTGCAGTAAGGTTCATCTCACATTTATCCTGCACTCTATGCTGAGCGCTTACACTGGGGTCCCAGTGTAAGTCTCTGAAATACGTAATTCAGACGGGACCCCTGATGGAAGATTCACTGTAATGAGGCCGATGGAGTCACTTTGGACTGTAATTAGACTATGATCCATCGGCATCCATCTTTTTAAGTTTGTATAACAGCGTGGTCAACCAGTGATGTGTACTTATTTAAAGATGGACACCACCGAACAGAGGTCAAAGTCCAAAGTAACGCTGCTGCCTCACTATAGTGAAAAGTTCCCGTAGGGGTTCTACCTGAATCCATTCATTGGATGATTTAGATGTAAAGCCTGCTTTACATGTTACGATTCTGCATACGATATTGTATGCGATCGTAACCACCCCCATCGTATGTGCGACACGTTCAATTTGTTGAATGTGCCGCACAAACGATTAACCCCTGTCACACGTACTTGCCCGTCCATACGACCTCGATGTGGGCGGCGAACGTCCACTTCCTGGAGTGGGAGGGACGCTCGGCGTCACATCGACGTCACGCGGCAGCCGGCCAATAGAAGCGGAGGGGCGGAGATGAGCGGGACGTAAACATCCCGCCCACCTCTTTCCTTCCGCATTGCCGGCTGGAGCCACGGTTGGCAGGTAAGATCTGTTCAATGTTCCCGGGGTGTCACACACTGCGATGTGTGCTGGCTCGGGAACATTGAACAACCCGACGTGCAATTCGTCAGGATTCAACGACGTGTATGCGATGAACGGTTTACCGTTCAATCGCAATTGCACATGCCTGTCACACACTACAATGTCCCTTACGATGCCGGATGTGCGTCACTTACGACGTGACCCCGCCGACATATCGTAAGATATATTGTAGCGTGTAAAGCGGGCTTAAGGCTGTGTGCGTACGTGTGCTTTTTTCATGCTTATACGCTGCGTTTTGCACCACAGCATAAAAACATGCGTCCTGCGTCCCCAGCACAATCTATGAAGATTGTGCATAATCCATCCACGCGTTGCATTTTACAACGCAGCAATTCGGCTGCTGAAATATTTTGCCAAAACACTGCGTTCTAAAAAGCAACATGTCACTTCTTTTGTGCATTCTGGATGTTTTTCCCTCTTTGTCTATGGCAGAGCAAGCATCCAGAACGCCTGAATTCTGAATGCACAATGCTTTCAAAACGCAACTTTTCGGCTGTGTTTTGAAACGCACATACAGTGACTTAAGCGCTGCGGAATAGAACACATACGTGCGCACATACCCTAAACCCCGATGTACAGTGCCTTGCGAAAGTATTCGGCCCCTTTGAATTTTTCAACTTTTTCCCACATATCAGGCTTCAAACATAAAGATAAAAAATTTACATTTTATGGTGAAGAATCAACAAGTGGGTCACAATTGTGAAGTTTAATGAAATTTATTGCTTATTTTAAACTTTTATAAAAAATAATAAACTGAAAATTGGGGCGTGCAATATTATTCGGCCAATTTAAGTTAATACTTTGTAGCGCCACTTTTTACTGCGATTACAGCTGCAAGTCGCTTGGGGTAGGTGTCTATCAGTTTTGCACATCGAGAGACTGAAATTCTTGCCCTTTGCAAATAGCTGGAGCTGAGTGAGGTTGGATGGAGAGCGTTTGTGAACAGCAGTTTTCAGCTCTTTCCACAGATTCTCGATTGGATTCAGGTCTGGACTGTGACTTGCCCATTTTAACACCTGGATACGTTTATTTTTGAACCATTCCATTGTATATTCTGCTTTAGGTTTTGGATCATTGTCTTGTTGAAAGACAAATCTCCGTCCCAGTCTCAGGTCTTCTGCAGACTCCCAACAGGTTTTCTTCAAGAATGGTCCTGTAGTTTGCTCCATCCATCTTCCCATCAATTTTAATCATCTTCCCTGTCCCTGCTGAAGAAAAGCAGGCCCAAACCATGATGCTGCCACCACCACGTTTGACAGTGGGGATGGTGTGTTCAGGGTGATGAGCTGTGTTGCTTTTATGCCAAACATATCGTTTGCCATTGTGCCCAGAAAGTTCGATTCTGGTTTCATCTGACCAGAGCACCTTCTTCCACATGTTTGGTGTGTCTCCCAGGTGGCTTGTGGCAAACTTTTTAAATAACACTTTTTATGGATAGCTATGAGAAATGGCTTTCTTCTTGCCACTCTTCCATAAAGGCTAGATTTGTGCAGTGTTTGTTGTCCTATGGACAGACTCTCCCACCTCAGCTGTAGATCTCTGCAGTTCATCCAGAGTGATCATGGGCCTTTTGGCTGCATCTCTGATTAGTCTTCTCCTTGTTTGAGATGAAATTTTTGAGGGACGGCCGGGTCTTGGTAGATTTGCAGTGGTATGATACTCCTTCCAATTCAATATGATCTCTTGCACAGTGTTTCTTGGGATGTTTAAAGTTGTGGAAATATTTTTGTAACCAAATCTGGTTTTAAACTTCTCCACAACAGTATCACGGACCTGCCTGTTGTGTTCCTTGGTCTTCATGATGCGCTCTGTGCTTTAAACAGAACACTGAGACTATCACAGAGCAGGTGCATTTATACGGAGACTTGATTACACACAGGGGGATTATAGTTATCATCATCAGTCATTTAGGACAACATTCAGAGATCTTCAATGAAGTTCTGGAATGAGTTTGCTGCACTGAAAGTAAAGGGGATGAATAATATTGCATGCTCCAATTTTCAGTTTATTCTTTTTCACAAAAGATTAAAATAAGCAATACATTTCGTTCAACTTCACAATTGTGTCCAACTTGTTGTTGATTCTTCTCCATAACATTAAAATTTTTATCTTTATGTTTGAAGCCTGAAATGTGGGAAAAGGTTGAAAAATTCAAGGGGGCCAAATACTTTCACAAGGCACTGTAAGTGGTCAGCGTAGAGCACAGGATAAATGTGATTCAACATATCATGTAAAATGTTCTTAATAAAAGCTTCACCTCATTCCACAGAATAAAATAAAAACACGTTTCCACTCAGGTTTGTCTTCTGTCAATGGAAATATAGGGGGCTCCCGCATTACTGGTAGCACAAAGTATTATGATCTGGTAACCATGGACGATCATGAAAAATCCCATTAATAAGGAAAAAAACAAAAAACGCAATAGTAGTTATGAACTGAGCTGACCGCAATCCCCTATCTATTACACAACACTATAAGTAGCAGTGGGATGTTCCTAACACACCTAGACACCTCGTCACTGCTTGAGAAACTTGCTACACCTCAAAGATAGAAATGAGGAATCCTAACTTGCCTCGGAGCAGTCCCCAAAGAAATAGCAAGCTCCAAAATGCAACAATGGTGATGTAAGAAAACACAATACACAGAAAATATAGATCAGCAAAGGTGAGGCCCGACTTACTAGATAGAACAGGACAGGACAAATAAGTGATTGTGGTCAGCAAAAAAACCTGCAAAAAATACCAATCTCCTGACACTAAAATATACTGAGCCCACACGGACTCTCCCCCACTATATCAGGTACTCTTGTGCTTGACACTTTAAACAGGACTGCAGATATAATGGGAATAAACTAAATCACATAACAAGTAATATTCTAAATTGCAAATAATCCAAATCTGACCAGGGAGCAAGCTCCCTTTCTTGCTGGAGGGACTGCCCTGCTCCCAAAAGCAGAAAGACAGATCCTCACATACAAGAAACAAAACACAGAACAAATTGGTATATGCAGAAACACTCTTAAGTGCAAATCCAGCAATTAAGCACAGAAACAGTAAACTTATCTAGAATAGATTGAGGCACCAAATAAATGGGAAAATCAGAATTTAAAACTCCTAGCCATCTTCAGAAGCAGGCAGGAACATCTATCACCGGCGAACGCCAGGCACACAATGCTCTCCTAAATAAACTAGGTTGATCTGCAATAGGATTTCCTGGATTCCCAATTAATCCAATTACCTGTCTGAATCACAGATTCCAACTCAGCGTCATTACCATTCTTGGCCACCAGAGGGAGCTCCACACTAGTACTCCACACTCGGATGACATTCCCAACAACAAAGGTTCTGGAAAAGCGCTATAGTTTCCCCCATAAAGAAATCTAGAAAATTTTTTGCTCCTACATCCAATTTTCCCCCTTAATCCTGAGCCTCACAATGTGCCTAAACCATATCCAGCATCTATGTTTCACATTTCTGTAGTGAGGAGAGGCAGCTTAATTTATTGGGCATAATGTACGGGCACTGCAATGGCAGATTTGCAATTTTCACGTAGCAACATCCATTGCTGCTTGTTTCTGGACAACACCATTTGAGTCAAAATCATCACTACACCTGTGGATAAATTGTCTAAAGCCTGCTTTACACGTTGCAATTTCGCATACGATATCGTATGCGATTTGCAACGCCCCCATCGTATATGTGACACATTCAATTTGTTGAACGTGCCGCACAAACGATTAAAATCCGTCACACGTACTTACCTTCCATATGACCTCGATGTGGGCGGCGAACGTCCACTTCCTGCAGTGGAAGGGACGTTCGGCGTCACATCGACGTCAAGCGTCAGCTGGCCAATAGAAGTGGAGGGGCGGAGCTGAGCGGGACGTAAACATCCCGCCCACCTCCTTCCTTCCGCATTGTGGGTCGGGAGCCGCAGGACGCTGGTAAGATCTGTTCATCGTTCCCGGGGTGTCACACACTGCGATGTGCGCTACCCCGGGTACGATGAACAATCTGATGTGCAATTCTAGAGAAAGGTACGATGTGTATGCGATGAACGTTTTACCGTTCAATCGCAATCGCACGTACCTGTCACACACTGCAATGTACCTTACAATGCCGGATGTGCGTCACTTACGACGTGACCCCGCCGACACATTGTAAGATACATTGCAGCGTGTAAAGCGGGCCTGAGGGGTGTAATTTCCTAAATGGGGTCTCTTTGGAGCACTTAGGGGTTCTGTATACAGAGTCTGCAAACTATTCTAGGAAAGTCTGTGCTCCAAAAGTCAATAGCGCTCCTTCCCTTCTGAGTCTTACTATGTGGCTAAGCAATAATGTACAGCCACATATGGGGCACGTTCAGCAGAAATTATGAAAAATTTTGGTGACATTTTTGCCAATTTTCCATGTAAAAATGTAAAATCTGGGGCTAAAACACAAAAATGTAATTATGTGGTAAAAATGTAATTATTTTTTTTCTTCACAGCCCAATAGTATAACATTTTGTGACACATCTGTGGTGTCAATATGATCACTGCACCCCTAGATGAATTAATTGAGAGGTGTAGTTTGTAAAATGAGGTCACTAACGGAGGGTTCTTCTATTCTGGCACCTCAGTGGCTCTGCCAATGTGACAGGACACTCGCTAACCATGAAAACAAAATCTGCACTATAATATGACGTTTCTTCCCTTCTGAGCTTTGCTCTGTGCCTGAAATGTAGTTCCCGATTACATGTAGGGTATTGGTGAACTCAGAAGATATTGCACAACAAACTGTGAGGTCTATTATTCCTATTATAAAAATTAAAAACTAGGGCCAAAACAACAATTTAGTGGTAAAACTGTAACTAGTCTCTCCTCACCACCCAATGGTGCCATTTTTGCCCATTTCTCCATGTAAAGATGTAAAATCTGGGGCTAAAAAAACATTTGTGGTAACAATGTAATTATTTGTTTCTTCAGCACCCATTGGTATAAAATTCTGTGAGGCACATGTGGTGTCAGCATGTTCACTGCACCCCTATATGAATTCATTGAGGTGCGTAGATTGTAAAATGAGGACACTTATGGGGGGTTCTGCTTTTCTGGCACTTCAGGGGCTCTGCCAATGTGACATGACACCCGCAAACCATAACCGAAAAATTTGAATTCTAATATGGCGCTCTTTCGCTTCTTCACTGTGTACTGTGCCTGAAACAAAGTCTTCAACCAAATATGGGATATCGATTTACTCAGGAGAAATTGTATGGCCCATTATCTTCTGTTATCCCTGTGAAAATGCAACATTTGGGGCTAAAGCACCATTTTTTTGTGAAAAAACTAACATTTTAATTTTTTCCTTCCTGCTTTAGTTTCTGTAGTTTGGAGCACTTAGAGGGGTGCAGTTTTTAGAATGGTATCACTTTGGGGTATTTTCTGTTGCCTAGGCTTCTCAAAGTCACTTCCAATGGGATGTGGTCCCTAAAAAAATGTGTTTTTAAACTTTGTTGGAAAAATGAGAAATTGCTGATGAACTTTTAACTCTTCTAATTTCTTAATTATTTTTTGTCATATTTCAACGCTGGTGCTGATGTAGAGATGTGGGAATTGTTATGTACTAGCTAGTTTGTGTGACAGAACTTTCTGGTTTAAGGGCATAAATAAAGTCTAAAAATGGCAAAATTTTAGCCAAAAGTCCAATATTATCACAAATAGACGTAACAAATTTAGGACTAAATTTACCACTCTCTTGAAGTACAATAACACAAAAGAACAATCTCAGAATCATCAGCGTCCATTGAAGCTTTCCACAGTTATTAACTGGTAAAGGGACAATTGTCAGGAATGAAAGATGTGGCCTGGTAAGGAAGGTGAAAACCGGTTTAGGGGTTAATAAGCTTCATATGACATTGGTCCTTGTGTTTATCTAATACATCATCTGTGAGATAAGATGGCGATCAGAGAAAGAAGATCTTAACGCAGCACCGTTGATGAGTATTTAAAGGGAACCAAACATCAGCATTTTCCTATATAAGGTGCAGCCAGTGCAGTGCTGGCACTATCAGGCACATTGTGTACATACCATTAGTGGGCAGCTCGGGTGTTTAGGCTGTGAAATTCAACTTTATAAAGTTTGAAAATTCATGCACTTTTTGATTGATGTGTGCACCTCTGCTGCTAATGTCCGGGCGGGTTATGCACGTGTATCCCCGCCCCCCGCCGCCTGTTCCTCCCTCCCTCTGGCCTTATGTAAATTTCTAATCTTCAGTCACACGGCGTCGGAGTTAGCGCCTGCACATAGCGCTTATCTCCGGCACCGTGTTTCTGAAGCCCACAGTATTATGGTGCATGAGAGGGCAGCGCATGCGCCCTCGCTTCTTCAGATCTGTTGTGACTGCGGGAGCGCGTGCGGTCACAACAGAACTGGAGAACAGCTGATCTTACCAATTAGCAGACGATATCGTAGGAGACGTCTGCAGCTGCTAATCAGGGTAAGATCAGCTGTGCTCCAGTCCTGTTGTGACCGTGCGCGCTCCCGCAGTCACAACAGATCTGAAGAAGCGAGGACGCATGCGCCACCCTCTCATGCACCATAATACTGTGGGCTTCAGAAACATGGCGCCGGAGATGGGCGCTATGCGCAGGCGCTAACTGACGCCGTGTAACTGAAGATTATAAAGTTACATACAGCCAGAGGGAGGGAGGAACAGGCGGCGGGGGGGGGCGGGGATACACGTGCATAACCCGCCCGGACATTAGC
This sequence comes from Anomaloglossus baeobatrachus, assembly GCF_048569485.1. Lineage (NCBI taxonomy): Eukaryota > Metazoa > Chordata > Amphibia > Anura > Aromobatidae > Anomaloglossus > Anomaloglossus baeobatrachus. The sequence goes on from NC_134361.1 coordinate 83,211,185, forward strand.
AGCAGAGGTGCACACGTCAATCAAAAAGTGCATGAATTTTCAAACTTTATAAAGTTGAATTTCACCTCCTAAACATCCGAGCTGCCCACTAATGGTATGTACACACTGTGCCTGATAGTGCCAGTGCTGCACTGGCTGCACCTTGTGTAGGAAAATGCTGATGTTTGGTTCCCTTGAAAGGACTGACCTGCGCTCTGGTCACATCTGTCTTACTAGTGCCTAATATTTCTCATTAAATAACTTTTTGGGATTATCTCTTTCTTTTTTTCCTGTATTGCTTCATTCCTGTTCATCTTCAAAATGAAGTAATAAAATGGGCGATCGTGTTCCCCTCGTGTATAAAAGGTGTCCTTGCTCAGTCCGACACAGTCAGCACTTATTGAACAGTGTCTGACTAGATGAACGGTAACAGTTAGCCGTCCATTCATTCATTTCCAGGAGGAATAGCAGAGGAATATTACAACAAAGCCTTTAACACATGCAAGAATTTGCCAAAACAGTTGTGTCAGGAAAGCAGAAAGGATTCTTTACGCTGCATTATGAAGTAACAAACAAAAAAAGCCCAAGAGTGAGGTCAATAGCGTTTTCAGTCTTGTAATGTAGTGAGGAACAGTATCTGAAATCTCCTGGGAAACACCGGCCGTGTACTGGGACTCTGCCATCACCGTATTAATCTGGCATGTGGATGTTCAGTTTGGGTGGTGGCACCTCGTACTTCCCTGGGCTCTGAGTGATAACCACACCAGTATTTTGGCAAAACATTGGGGTGATCTTGGGTGGCTCCGGCACGGGGGACTTCTCCGCGTCCTCACTGTCCTCATGGTGAATGTCATAGGAGATATTACCGTACTCCCGCAGGAAAGGGAAGATCTCCAGCAGGAACTGGCAGAAGTCTTTACGAATACCAAACCACCCTGGAAGATTAAGGTTAAAGTAAGGTTTTCACAATGCGACCACATCATCACCTCACACACAACGTACGGCACTTACAGTGATTGCCTCCTTTCTGGCCAAACGTTACTATCAGGGTAATTAACGAAAGCCAGAGAGGGACAAAGATGGAGATACAAGAGAATAAGTTATGGTTTACTAACTGCTCCTGGGGACACAGATTTTCTGAAACTGGAAAACCCCTTTAACCAGTTTCTCAGAGTGGAAAACATTATTTTCTTTATGGCACAGTCTCTATATTCTCTGGATTAGGAGCTGATCTGCAGCACCTGGCAGCGGTCACCTAACACATCTCTGCTGTTCAGCTCCATTCAACAGTTATTTTAAGCCAATAACAGCTGATCATCGGGGTCCCAATTCATCTGACATCAAAATTATATTAATAGACAAGCCCTTAAATGTTTGGTGGACTTTCTATAAAACCAGGCCCTTACTGGTCTCCACTATGGAGACAAAATCAATGTTTTAGTCCTGGAAATAATCCACCTTTAACAGGAATAGTTGAAATACTGTACTTTTCGTTTTATAAGACGCACTGGATTATAAGACGCACCCCAAATTTAGAGGGAAAAAAGGGAAAAAATATGGGGTATGTCTTATAATCTGGTGCTATTTTATCAGAGGGGGGGTGGCAGCATTGGTGGAGCGAGGTCACAGGAGGCAGAGGCGATAGTGAAGTAGGGAGATTCTGCGGGCGGTGCAGCAGGTGTCTTAGATGTTTGCTGCGGGCGATGTGAGGCAGGAGGAGCATCCAGAAGCTGTCGGTGGTGCGGGCTTCAAAAAAATGGTGCCAAGAGTCGGCGCGTTCGCAAATGGAGCTCACGGCTCAATGACAAGCCGAGATCTAATTTGCGCACACGCCACCTCCGGGCGCCATTTTCCTTCAGTCCGCTGCAGGGAATCAATGGACCGGAGGCAGCGCATGCGCAGATGAGTTCTTGAGCCGAGACCTCCATTTGCCTACGTGCCAACTCCGGATGCCATTATTTGAAGCCAGCACCGCCGACATTTTCAGAATGGTGACCCCTGCCTCACCGTCTGCAGCAAAGTGTCTAGCTCAGTGTGCGCAGCCCACAGCATCTTTCCTGCCTTCTGTGACCCCTCTCCACCACCCTCAATAAGGTACATTCGGATTATAAAAAAGAAAGTGAGTCTTATAATATGCAAAATACAGTATATATATTTTATCTACATGTACCCTACGACAAATCACACGGCTATAATTTATCTATGGGGATCGCTATAACTGTCAGGAAACCATATTGGATCCCATGATTATGTAGAAGTGTCAGGATAGACTGCAAGCTGAATATGTGACCCCCACCACAGTATCGTACCTCAAAAGTGAGCAATGGAACGATGATAGCCATCCAGCTGACGGCCATGGTGATGTGGGTCCTTCTTTGCTCAGCGATGACATCCATGGATCACAAGAACCAGACGGACCACGCAATGTAGTACAGGACCACCAAACAGAGGAAGGACATCAGGATCCAGAGCGGCACACAGACCACCTGAGCACAGAAGACATGAGAAATCACCGCATAACACGCGACTAATTACCCAGTGGCCACACACCAGGAACAGCACATGGCGGACATCAAAAAGGAAGAAAACTTACAAGCCATGGCCACGTGATGAAGCTGTCCAGCCTCAGGGCAATGAATATAAACTGCAAGATGGTCACCGAGCACAAGATCTCCATCTGCAGAGAGAAGAGGCGCAGGTCAGCCGTCCCCATACAGCATATAGAAAAGGACAAAACTTTTACTTTAAACCCCTTCCCATTGTTTATTCTCTTCTTCCGAGGGACATAACTTCATTACTGTTCCATCAAAGTTTCCATTTGAGGCCTTGGTTTTGTTTTGTTTTTGTTTTTTTTTTTTTTTTTTTAAACAAGTTGAAGTTTTGATTTCCTTCATTTATTTTAAAAAAAAACAAAACAATACAAGGATAAAACTGCACAAAATAATGGGAAAACTACTGGGGACACACACAATGCTTTTATTGCATGTGAGGACATTAGGTATTTCAACTATTCCTCTTCTCTTCCCCTTACGGTCGGGGTTCCTCAGGGTTCAGTCCTAGGCCCCCTCTTCTTCTATACACCGCCCCTATTGGACAAACCATCAGCAGATTTGGTTTCCAGTACCATCTCTATGCTGATGACACCCAATTATACACATCATCTCCTGATATCACCCCTGCATTACTATAAAATACCAGTGATTGTCTGTCCGCTGTCTGCAACATCATGTCCTCCCTCTATCTAAAACTGAATCTATCAATAACTGAACTTCTCATGTTTCCTCCTTCTCCTTTCCTTCCCAAGTCGAATATTACCCTATCTGTGTGTGGCTCTACCATTACACCCCGGCAGCACGCCCGCTGTCTTGGGGTTATATTTGACTCTGATCTCTCCTTCGCTCCACACATCTGATCACTCTGTCTCTCATGTCACCTCCACCTCAAAACATCTTTGGAATCCGACCTTTTCTTACCGTTGACTCTGCAAAATTTCTTACTGTCGCTCTTATTCATTCTCGCCTGGATTACGGTAATTCTCTACTAAGTGGTCTCCCTATTACTAAACTCTCCACTCTACAATCCATACTGAATGCCGCAGTCAGGATCATTTTCATTTCCAACTGCTTCACCGATGCCTCTGCTCTGTGCCAGTCATTGCACTGGTTGCCCATCCGCTACACAGTCTAATATAAACTCATCACTCTCACCAACAAAGCTCTTCACAGATCTGCACTGCCCTACATCTCCCTCATCTCTGTCTATCACCCCACCTGTGCCCTCCGCTCTGCTAATGACCTAAGACTGACATCCTCAATAATTTAAACCTCTCACTCCCGTCTCCAAGATTTCTCATGAGCGGCGCCAATTCTCTGGAAGACACTATCAACAACAATTCAATTAATTCCCAACATCCACACCTTCAAGCGTGCACTAAAACCTCCTTTCTTTAGACTGGCCTATCACCTCACTCATCTAACTTCCCATTTTGCACTTTACTAAATTATCTTCCAATTCTTGTCCCTGTATCTTCTGGTTCCTTCCTCTTCATGTACTTTTGTACACTCTGTATAAATTCTGTCTGGTAACCTTACATGAAATGCTTTTCCTCCCCAGCCGATCCCCCCCCTCTACCAATTTTTACCTTTTATGTCTCCCCTATTTCCTCATAGACTGTAGCTTACGAGCAGGGCCCTCGCTCCTCCTGATATCTGAATTTTGTTATTTTGTATTGTCTCATATTGTCTGTACATGTCCCCTCTGAATTGTAAAGCGCTGTGGAATATGTTGGCGCTATAGAAATAAAAATTATTATCATTACTATTATTATTATAAAAAAAATATCTCTCCCCCCCCCCCTCCTCCTCTCATACCCTCCTCCTCTTTCCTATACCTATCTTTTTCCTCCTTCGTCTCTCTTTCTAACCTTCACTCAGTCTTTATAGTTAAAATAGTTTCCGTAATACTGCTTTGAGTTGACATACCATGATACGGTATAACCTGAATTGTCTTGTTTTAACTGCATTATCTGTTATGGTCTCTTGTGTGACCATTCTTATCCTGATTAAAGTTCTCTCAAGCTGGGTTTACACACTGCAACATCTCAAACGACATCGCTGTAACGTCACCGGTTTTGTGACGCAATAGCGATGTTGTTTGCGATGTTGCAGTGTGTGAAACACATCAGCGACCTGGCCCCTGCTGTGAAGTTGTGATCGCTACAAATCGTTCAGGACCATTCCTAGGTCCTTTGTTTCCCGCTGTGCAGCATGAAGTTTCAGTGTGTGAAAGACTTTGCAGCGACTTTGTTAGCAACTTCCCTTTCAAAAAGCTACTTATCAACGTCCCCAACAACCAGCTAGGTCGCTCTGCAGGTCCGGATCGCTGTTGAGTTGTTGGCCAGGTTTGCCTGTTTGACACCAGCGACTCAACAGAGACTTAGGGAGGTCGCTGTTACGTCACAAAACCGGTGACGTTACAGCGATGTCCTTTGCGATGTTGCAGTGTGTAAACCCAGCTTTACAATACAGTGCTACATGCTTGATCCACATGTTTGGATCAACCTTGACTTTTGTTTGATTACATCTTATTCGTGTTATAAGCAATGCTTTGTTCACTTTTTCTTAAACCCAATAAACTTATTTACAGAAAAAAAAAAATATTATAAAAAAAATATTGAGCCCGGTGTGTGTTTAGTTTAGGGCATTTATTGTATAGGTTGAATAAATATAGATTTTGGCTTTTTGACGGCCAGGACGTTTACGGACTCGGTAATTCCAAAGCTGCGTATATATTTGTAATAGATCTATCTGGGAAAAGGGCAGAATTCACATCTTTCTGTCTTTTCACTTATTGATCTTTCTTTTCTTACTCATTTTTTAGTTCTCATAGGGGACCTGAGCTGCAATCGTTTCATCACTTCAATGTTATTCTATATTGTGGGCTACGTAGGAGATCAAAGATGGCAGTGACAGAGGCTGTGGGTAAACCTCTTGGCTGCAATGGCAGTGATCACTTCACAGGGGAAGGGAAGGGTAATGGGCTCCAAATCAGAGCACCACTGGGATTGAGGCAGCGCCCACGGTGTATGGAGCAGGCTCCTGAGCTCACTCCTTACATTATTTCTGTACATGTATGGTGAATGTCAGGAATGGGTTAACCGCTTACAGTTATGTACTGGTATGTAATTTGCTGACTCCCTATTCTTGTGAACCCGCATTATTTCCATCAGATAATGGCTGTGTTATACAGCCATCATCTGCCTCTAATAGCCACGGAGTAAAGCTCTGCCCACGACTCAACCTGTTAAATGCCATGGCTAATCTGTGAAAGTAGAGTGTACAGGGCGACAACGGGGTTGCGCAGTTCTAACCATTCATCGGTTCTCCTGAGATGCGATTGCTAGATGCCAATGGTTTGCCATCACAGCCAGAGATCTGCTGAAAAATAGGAATAACGTTTGGAACACCATTCTAAGTCCGAACTGGGTGCAAAAACCTAAAAAAACATCACTATGGGGAGATAAGGTATGCACACCAGTGACTATGTAAGGGGAATACATGAAATAGCAGAAACTGCTGTGTGAATACTGACTTGAAAAATCCAATAGCTATATGCAAGAGTGAAAATGTGAAAAATGGAATCTGCATTACTGCCATGAACATATGAATCAAGAGAAATTTAGCTAATTTAGCTCTATTTTCATTGATCTATTCAGTAGCTAAATTTCTCTTGATTCATATATTCATGGCAGTAATGCAGATTCCATTTTTCACATTTTCACTCTTGCATATAGCTATTGGATTTTTCAAGTCAGTATTCACAAAGCAGTTTCTGCTATTTCATGTATTCCCCTTACATAGTCACTGGTGTGCATACCTTATCTCCCCATAGAGATCTGCTGAAGACCCCCATGCCTTTCATGATGGTAGACTGGGAGTATGGAAGAAAAAACAAAAAACCTCTGGGACTCTGAGTGAAGACCAGTACATCATCGCTGTAACAGGAAAAAAGGCTGTGAGGACCATTGACACCAGATCCTGTATATGGAGGGTTGATATTTTGCACCCCAGCATATCTGATTATATTGTGGATTAAATCTGGCTATTGAATAGATGGCCTCCTGAGGAACAGCGGCCATTGAAGGGGGGAAACACATCGAGGCAGAGGTGAAAAATGAAATTTAATAGGACTCCCCAATGGGAAGGACTGTGATCTGATAGGTGACTCCGGATCTGTTAGATCTTCCTATTGTGGAAAGACAAGAGCACCAATGATTTGGTTATATGAATTCCTGAGGAGTATGCATCAACACAAATAAGAAGAGATGCTTGTGTACTATAATGTCATATGATACTTTGATGAAATTTTGTACTCCGAGGCTATGTCTTATTGAAAATCACTGACCCCTAAAGAAAGGAGGGGCATTGATAACCTGGGTTGTTAATGGTTTATATATCTTGTAGATGGGATACCATCAGCTCTATATATAACCAGTCATAGGGTATGGAAAACCAAGAATACCCATTAACCCTTGAAAAAGTGATGTATGGGTAACTGGGGAAAAATTGGGAATCCCCTCCCTCCTCTCCTTGGTTAAAGTCTGTATATTCCATTTATAGGGTCCGAGATTGACATGAATGAATGGGGTATATCTTTTACCCTGAACTGTCTCCTTACGCTACCTCTTTATTTCTCTCCTCCTCCAGTCCTTGAATGGTATGGTCAAGCTAAGATTAAGGAGTTGTAGGAGCAATTAGAGGGAAAGCCTTCATAGAGCGGGGACCCCATCTAATATTAGGGAGGTCTCCGCGGTTAGGTAGTGGTGAATTATAGGGAGAGGCCAGGGCTAGAATAGGGTGTGTGATACACTAACCTTGTTAATTAATTGGCATCTTAAATTATTTCTATGTGTATGTTTTGTCAATTGTATTATTATTGGGTGTTTTTTTATATTTTTGAAGAATCAATAAAGAATTATTTTTATAATTTGGGCCCTGGATTTATGATAGTTTGATGAAAAGACGTGGATTGATTATCCTTTGTGGAAATTACGTTAGACCTGTAAAAGCCAGTCCATGGCTGACATTTAGGGTATGTGCACACGTTGCTTTTTTTTCCGCGCGGAAAAAAACGCACCCTCTGGCAGAGGGGAGAATTGTAAACAATGCTTTTTGAGAAACAACGCATCGAAAACGCATGCGTTTTTCATGCGTTTTTCATGCGTTTTTCATGCGTTTTTTTAGGTGCGTTTTTTAAGACTTGTCAGTGTTAATAAAGTTGGTTGAACACAGACCTTTGGGAAAAAAAAACCTGTGATGTCATTTCCTTCTCCACATTCTGTTTGGATAAATGGGAGGGCTTGGAATGGAAGGAGCACCATTTGAATTTTGGAAAAGTTGAAATAAACTTCGCGCACCGAGCCCCTTAGGTACCTATACGTCAGAAAACCCCCACAAGTGACCCCATTTTGGAATCTGCACCCATCAAGGATTTTATTCAGGAGTATATTAAGCATTTTGAATCCACAGCTACTTCACCCAAAATGTTGCTGTAGCAACAATATTCTCACTTTTACGCCCGTTTCACACGTCAGTGAAAAACACTGACGTTTTTCACTGGCGTGTAAAACACGCACATGTCCCTCCGTGTGCCGTGAATCACGGCACACATGGGTTGTCTAAGTGCAATCCGGGCTCCGTTCTCCGTGGCCCGTGATTGCACTTAGAGATTAACTCACCTGCACCCGCTCCCGCTCTCCATGGTGCTGATCGCTCCCGTGGTGCAGCATCCGGCCGGCGCTGACCCCCGCAGCAGCTGCTTCCGGGTCGGCTGTGTCGTGCATCATGAATATGCGCGACAATAATGAGCCGGCTCAGAAGCAGCAAGCTGCACGGGCTGCAGAGGACATCGCTGGACGCCGGGTGAGTTAAAATGATTTTTATTTTAAAAGCACGTTTTTTTCTGGAACGTGTTTCACGGATCACACCACTGCGTGGTCCGTGGAACATCAGTGATGCCAGAAAAAAATGGACATGTCTCCGTGCGGCAATCACGCACACGCGGGTACGCCGCATGGAGACACGTGCAGTGAAAAATCACTGATGTGTGAGCAGACCCATTCATTATAATGTGTCTGCGTATGTCAGTGATCCTGGTACGTTTAAAAAAAAGCACAAACGTACCAGAATCACTGACGGGTGAAAGGGGCCTAAGGCTATGTGGCCATGATCCAGCGACACGGCGTCTAGTACACAGTGTCAGCCTTGCTGCAGCTGCCCATGCCCACGATTTGGGTTCAGGCTGCTGTGGAGCTCTATGCTACCTGCAGAGAACACTCATCTCCGCAGCATAAATTGACATGCTGAGGCTCGGGAAGCTGCGCCACCGGTCGGTTTATGCTGCGGAGAAAAGAAGCACAGTGGGCATGAGATTTCTAAAAATCCTTCCACTGTGCTTCTACTGCACAACGCAGCGTCATGGACGCAGGGAAAACAATCTGTGCCCAAAACGCTGCAAACCCCGATTCTGGGCATCCAGTCTAAAAAGCGTCAATGGAGGTCAAATATATATACAACGTCCCACCCCCCCCTGCATATTCTAAGCTGGCACCTTTAGTACCTTTCATGTGGCACTAAAGGGTGCCTAGCCTAGTTTTTATCACAAAAACAAAAAAAAATGGCGTGGGGTCCCCCCTATTTTTGATAGCCAGTCAGGGTAAAGCAGACAGCTGTAGCCTGCAAACCACAGCTGGCAGCTTCATCTTGTCTGGTGATCAATTTGGAGGGCTCCCCAGGTTTTTTTTTTTGATTTATAAATAAAAATAATAAAAAAAAAATAACATGGGGTCCCCCCAAATTAGATCACCAGCCAAGGTGAAGCTGACAGCTGAGGTCTGGTATTCTCAGGGTGGGAAGAGCCATGGTTATTGGACTCTTCCCAGCCTAAAAATAGCAGGCCACAGCCGCCCCAGAAGTGGCGCATCCATTAGATGCGCCAATCCTGGCGCTTCGCCCCAACTCATCCCGTGCCCTGGTGCGTTAGCTAACGGGGTAATAAATGGGGTTGATACCAGATGTGTAATGTCACCTGGCATCAAGCCCAGCAATTAGTGATGTCACGGCGTCTATCAGACACCCGACATAACTAATTGACAGTAAACAAAAGCAAAAAAAGACAACAAAAAATTTTTTATTAGAAAAAACACTCCCCAAATCATTCCCTTGTTCTCCAATTTAATAAAAAAAAAATGGGTCCGCAGAAATCCATTTGGATGTCCCACGTCGCCTCTGGACCTTCTAGAATATGGGGGCATGTTCAGGGAACGTATCCCCCATTTTCTAGGAGGGCAGACCCTCCATTTGAGGAGAGTGGGTGCAAAAATCTGCACCCACTCTCCCCGGGTCACAGCTGCAGACTGCCGAGCAGCCAGCACAGCTCACACTGAACACAGTGCTGGCTGTCAGCTGCTCTGCACATGTGACCGGCCGGTGTCTGCTGTGAAGGATGAGGGGGCCGCGGGGGATCAGCGCTGCGACCGGACAGGTATGTATGACACCGGGGGGAATTGGGGTGAACGGGCAGGGCCTGGGTGCATTTTTCTGTCGCATGTCTCAAGGCACATGCGACAGATAACATAGGAGCAGGGCGGCCGGTGCGCTACTGTGCGCGCGGCCATGTTGGATTTTCGGGAGGGGGGTCGGGGGTCGGGGCGGGCACTTTGGCGACACCGGGGGCTTTGCCAGGAAGTGAGGTCAACAGGAAACCTCTTGACCTCACTTCCAGGTAAATGCCTGCGTTCTGGCATGCCGATAAAGGCCGCGGACCGCAACAAAAAAGCAGGTCCATGCGGTGTAGCTGCGTTCTGACCCCACATCATTGATTTCAATGGGGGAGAGAACGCAGCCACAACGCAAAAAAGAAGTGACATGCTGCTTTTCTTTCCGCACCGATTTTTGGCATCCAAAACGCTGCGGAAAGAAACGCAGCGTGTGCACTGATTTTTGAGCTTTCCCATACACTTTGCTGGGAAAGCTGAACGCATGCAATTTGCCACTGAAACGCTGCGGTTCAAAACGCAGCGTTTCCGCGGTAAAAAACGCAACGTGTGCACACAGCCTTATAGTAGATTGTGATTCTTGCTATATACTATGGCATTGCTGTATATAGTACAAGTGATCACATGATCACAGGTTTAAGTCCCCTAAGGGAACTAACAAATACAATAAAAATAAAGTGTTTAAAAAGTATAAAAAATATATAAAAGTTCACATCACCTCCGCTTTTTCTCCCTTGAAAAAAAGAGTTAATGTGCTGAGATAATCTTATATACAATATGTGTCCCTGCTATGTACTGTGTAATGGCCGTGTCTGACCGTACAGGGACATGGTCTGATCATACCACATCTCCTTGGCTGGGGAGGAAGAAAAAGAATATAAAGACAGGACAGCATAGGATCATATCTGATTCTGTGAGGTAAAACATTTCCCTGCATGTTTTACCTCACAAAAAGCAGCAAATGTGATCTCGTGAGGTAATGTCTTTATATTCGTTTCCTCCCCCGTCCAGGAGATGTGCTATGATCAGACCATGTTCCTGTACGTTGTATACCTATGAGCTACCAGTAAATCAGATCAACAACGTAATGTCCAAAGCAGAATACAAAATATTGTATTAGTAATTCAAAGCACATAAACAAAATCAGTGAGATATCTCATTAAAAACACCCCAAACCCATGAAACCAAGGCAGTGCGGGTGATGTCAGCAAGTAACATGACGGCAACATGACAGCTTGTATTTAGGTAAATCCCGAAATCATTAATACAAGCAGATAAACTTAGCCAAGGAGAGTTGTCATAGGGTTAGCCAACATTTAAAGGGTCATGAATTTATATCAGTAAAGGTTATCACAGGGATTTGTACCATGCAAGTCAGAGAACGTTTTCTATAGTGCAACCAAAAGGGTTGTCATGGGGACCGCAACCACATAGACCCAAAATACCGACCCATAGATGACATAAGCAAGTGCTGAACACCAGTCCAACACTGCCCAGTGCATAACCCTATGACAACTCTCCTTGGCTGCCTCCTGGTTGTATTACATGTCATCCAATTCTAATGATTATTATGTTCAACTAACATCCTGTCTAACTAAATGTATTAATGTTTCATTAGAGTCATATGGTTTACCGCATGCCTTCTAACCCTATGACAACTCTTGCGGGGTTTTTTCATATATACTTTATATTATACACTACTTTCTATGTAGCTTCTAAGTTTATCTGCCTGCATTAATGATTTTGGGATTTGTCTAAATACAAGCTGTCATGTTGCCGTCATGTTACTTGCTGACATCACCCGCACTGCCTTGTTTTCATGGGTTTGGGGTGTTTTTAATGAGATATCTCACTGATTTTGTTTATGTGCCTTAAATTACTAATAAAATATTTTGTATTCTGCTTTGGACATGAAGTTGTTGATCTGATTTACTGGTAGCTCATAGGTAGTGATGGGTGAACCGTAACTGTAAAGTTCGGGGTCCGTACCGAACACATATTGTTCGTGCACACGATCCCGAACATGAGCTTTCCTGGGAACCTCGTGTTACAGTTCGACTCTCTCCCGGCCGCTCCTGCTTCCGCGTCCGATCATTGCTGTGCCCACCGGGTAACCACCACTGACTAAAGGACCTTCCCTGACGTCATAGCCATGTGACCAGTCTGGTGTGAATATTATACAGACCTTGGCTTACAGACTGGTCACATGGCTATGACATCATGGAAGGTTCTGCTAACCTACAGTATGGGGGTATTCATTGCACTGCTGTAACTCGGCAGTCTTTCAGCCATGTTCGTGGTAACGTCAGGGTTCACCCGAGTCCATGGCTCATGGACTTGATTGAACCTTGACTATCACTGTGCGAGTGTCGCATCGCATCACCCGGCACGGCGTACACTTTCCCGACAGGAGCAGGTCAGCTGCATGTATGAAGGACCGCTCACAGTCATCTGTCCAGGTGACTACTTGCGGTAGCTTCTTTTTGGTAAGGTCAGTCAATGGCTTAGCAATGGCACTATAGTTAGGAATGAACTTCCTATAGTGCCCTGCTGTACCCAAGAAGGACATCACCTGCTTCTTTGACTTGGGGGTATGCCAGGAGGTGATGGCATCAACCTTCCCTGGCTCTGGTTTCAGAGTCTCACCACCCACTCCGTCATGCCGATCTGACACTTCCCTGGCTTTACAGTCAGACCAGCGCTCTGGATCCGCCTGAGCACCTGCTTCAGATGCCCCACCCAGGTGTTCCTCCCAAGTGGGGCTAAAGATGGCAATGTCATCTAGGTAAGCGACAGCAAACCCTTCTAGTCCCTCGAGCAGCTGGTCGACAATCGCTGGAAAGTGGCAGGAGCATTTTTCATGCCAAAGGGCATGACAAGTGATTCATACAGCCCGAATGGGGTCATGAAGGTGGACCTTTCTTGTGCTTCCTTGGACATAGGAATCTGCCAGTACCCTCGACTCAGGTCCATGATCGTCAAGTACTGGGCCCCAGCTAAGCAATCCAGCAGCTCATCGATGCGTGACTCTGGGATGCTGACCTTCAGGGCAGAGTGGCAAAGAAAAAGTCATGTCTGAGCCTGGCTAATAAAAGGAAAAGATTAATATGGGCAAAACAACACAGACATTGGACAGAGGAAGATTGGAAAAAAGTGTTATGGAAAGATGAATCGAAGTTTGGGGTGTTTGGATCACACAGAAAAACAATTGTGAGACACAGAACAACTGAAAAGATGCTGGAAGAGTGCCTGACGCCATCTGTCAAGCATGGTGGAGGTAATGTGATGGTCTGGGGTTGCTTTGGTGCTGGTAAAGTGGGAGATTTGTACAAGGTAAAGGGATTTTGAATAAGGAAGGCTATCACTCCATTTTGCAACACCATGCCATACCCAGTGGGCAGCGCTTGATTGGAGCCAGTTTCATCCTACAACAGTGTCGCGGGCGGGGAGGAGGGTGTCAGCACACTACGCTCACCCCTTCTGCTCGGGTCCGGCGGCTGCCGCTGCTCAGTGGTGGCTCGAGCTGTGGGCCGGATCCCGGGGGTTCTCGAGCGGCGCTCCTCGCCCGTGAGTGAAAGGGGGGAATTTGGGGTGTTGGGATAATGTCCGTGACGCCACCCACGGTTGTGGTGATTTCACCACCGCTGCTCAATATGGGGCTCCCGGGGATGGTGATGCGGAGCAGCCAGGTGTTGTGTTGCCCCTCCGTGGGTAGGGGTTGGTGATCCCAGGGCCCGGTGATGGAGTGCAGGGTGCAGGGCCTGGTGGGCGCAGGGACGCGGGGGCAGCGCTGTGCCTTGCGGCACTGTGGTACTCACTCAGCCTGAGACAGTGACACAGTTCTCGGTAAACAAACGGCTGGTTGGTCGGTCCCACGGACGGCTGCACTTGCTCACCCAGTCGGTAGCGGTGATGTCCCTTTTCCTTGCACCTAATGTTGTCTGTTGGTCGCGATGGGTTTTTATTATTATTATTATTGTTTATTTATAGAGCACCATTGATTCCATGGTGCTGTACATGAGGGGGTTACATACAGAATACATGTACACGTTACAATAGACAGACTAGCACAGGGGGAAGAGGGCCCTGCCCTTGCGGGCTTACATCCTAAAGGGTAACCCGCTCCCTGGCTTCAAGCTGGACCGGAGGAGCTCTACTCTTTGCCCGCAGGCGCTGGCCCTCAGAAACTGGTGCCCTGGCGGTGGCGGTGTCTCTGTTGTACAGGTTGGGCTGTTGCCTTCACTCGGGACTTGGTTGTTGGGGGATCTACGTCCCCTTCACTGACGGATTTGGCAAATTTGGTGACTCCAAGCCTTGCCGGGGTCCGAGAGGCCCCTGCCCTGGTGCTGACTGTCTTTTGGTACGCTGCTCCAGACCGCCGGGTCACTACCCGTCCGCGGTCCTTCCAGGAACTTCCAAACGGTCACCCCTTCAGACAATCACCACTGTTGCTGACCTTGCTGACCCTGTCCTACACACAGCTGGACACACTTCAAGCTTTCCTTCTGTAACTGTTCTCACTTTCCTTCAGCTTCTCTTACTCCTCCTTTACCACCTCCACTTCACTTCACTACTTTCACTTCCTTAGCTCATCTTAGCTGTTTACTCCTCTCCCTCCCTAGCTTGACTTCACTCTAGCCCTGCCTGGGCTCAACTCCTGGGTTTTTCCCGCCTCCAGAGCTGTGTCCTCCTCGGTGGGCGGAGCCAACCGCCTGGCCCACCCCCCTGGTGTGAACCCCAGCCTCTGGAGGAAGGCAACAAGGATTTTAGTTTAGCTTTGGTGTTCCTAACTGGGATGTAGGGTGTGATGGTGCAATGACCTGTGACCCCTGGCTTGCCCAGGGCGTCACATTCCCCCTTAGCAAAATGCAGACCGTCCGCGGGCTGCCCGTCCAACACCGGATTTATTTTTTTGTAGAAAGGGGTAACAAGGTTAATAAAACATAAATACATTTTTAATAACTCTTCCCTTACGGGAGGCACATTTCTTAAACGTTGCATAACGGTTTACGGTTACGGTTTCCGCTCTCTCCCACCCAAGTAACCTGGCCCTGATGCTGCCCCTAAAACCCAGGCAGCACCCCTTGACCCACAGTCCAGCACACGGTACCCGAGCGGGATCTGTCCTTCCCCTCCAGAGGGTAACCACCGGTCCCTTTGGTGGCTGGGCCCCAGCCGGCTCTGCTGCGGGCCCTCCCTCCAATCTGCCTCTCCGGAGGCGGCCTGCGGAAAACGGTAACGGTAAACAACTTATTTACAAGCCACTAACGTCTGTGGTTGCCCTGCAAGTTCATGGGCTTGTCCATGGATAGTTCCCATGCAAAACTTTTAAACGGTCCCCACGGGGACAACGGTGCCGGCTCCGGCCGGTTGCAAATCACACAGACAATCAGGTGAAACTTCGGTAATCATTTTCTTCTTTTCATTTTTCAACTTTCAAACACAAACTTAACTCAGTGGTGGTCCCAACGGGGACGGTGCAACGGGCATCTGCTGCCCTACTCCGGATACTCAAGCTCTGGTGCCGCTGCCAAGGGAGGGAGTGCTGCGCTCGCTCGGGCCTCTGGGCCCCTCCTCAGTTTAGCGTCCAGCGCGAACCACCCCCGCTCCCCAAAGTACCGGGTGTATTGGACGATGTCACCCGGCATCAGATTGCGGCCGGGGTGCTCCTCAGGCAGGTGGGCATTCACATCCCGCCGGGCTATGAACACTTCGGCCTCCAGGCCCGGTTCGTAAATGAACCCGTAGCCCCGGCGGACATCAAACCGCCTCACCTGCCCCTCGTACAACGGTCCCCGGACACGGGCTGTTGCTTGCCGTAGGTTCTCTTTCTCCCGAATGGCTCTAGCCACCAGCTCGGCTTTCTTCCGTTCCCGTTCAGCGATCTCCAGGCCCAACGGTACCGGCTCCCTATCCCAATACGGCGCTGCTGCGAGCTCCGGCGCACGGGTCGGGCCCCGCGGGACATCCTGGACATTGCCCACTGTCAGGAATCTGGGCGGCATGTCCCGCGGTGTCTTGGCCTTGGGCGCTGCCTTGCAGCAACAACCCAGCGCTACCTCAGCCGAGGTGTGGGGGATGGGCATAGGGGCTTTCCGCTGCTGGGCCTTCGGCTCGGAGCGGGTCATCGGCTCCGGCTCGGGGGACTTTTTAGGGGATGCCTCCGGTTCAACCTTCGGAATCTTCCACGGCAACACCTCCGGTTTACTACGGGCTCCAGCTACAGGTTGGCCCGCCTGGGCGGGGACGCTGGGTACTGCTACCGGTTGCGGTGGTAGCAGGCCTAATGGCGGGGTCACGGCCTCCGGGACGGGTGGCGAGGGAGGCAGCGAAGGGAGAGGGCTTGGACCGGGCCCCGCAGCCGCGATGACCGGCCCTTCCAGGGCATCGGGACGTGGGTCACTCACCCTCCCTTTCTCCGCTTCCTCCTCGCGTCTCCGCACGGTGGCTACAACGTCCGCCATGTCGGCCTCCCACTCCTCCATGAGGAGCTGCATCTTCACCTGCAGCCGTTGGTAGAGCTGCGCGGTCCGGATCTCCACCCACGCCGCGGTTCCAGGCGCGGGGGCTACGGTGTCGCGGGACGGCATCCACATGGTGACTTCTTCTTCCAGGAACGGGGTGTCTGCAGAGTCCTGGCGTCCCTGCTTTTATAGCTGCAGTTACATGCAGCCAGCCGCCATTGCGTTCCCCTTAGCTCTTTTCGGCCCCTCCTCAATCGGGGCGGGGTCTTGGCCTTCGCGCCTCTGCTACTCGAGAAGACGCTCGAGCGGGAACTTTTCGCGCCAAAGATGGCGGCTTTTGAAATTTTTCAGCCGGATACCTCCGGCGGTCACAAGGCGCACCTCTACCAGACGGCAGAGCGGTAGGATCCTGTTCGTGACGCCAAGTTGTCGCGGGCGGGGAGGAGGGTGTCAGCACACTACGCTCACCCCTTCTGCTCGGGTCCGGCGGCTGCCGCTGCTCAGTGGTGGCTCGAGCTGTGGGCCGGATCCCGGGGGTTCTCGAGCGGCGCTCCTCGCCCGTGAGTGAAAGGGGGGAATTTGGGGTGTTGGGATAATGTCCGTGACGCCACCCACGGTTGTGGTGATTTCACCACCGCTGCTCAATATGGGGCTCCCGGGGATGGTGATGCGGAGCAGCCAGGTGTTGTGTTGCCCCTCTGTGGGTAGGGGTTGGTGATCCCGGGGCCCGGTGATGGAGTGCAGGGTGCAGGGCCTGGTGGGCGCAGGGACGCGGGGGCAGCGCTGTGCCTTGCGGCACTGTGGTACTCACTCAGCCTGAGACAGTGACACAGTTCTCGGTAAACAAACGGCTGGTTGGTCGGTCCCACGGACGGCTGCACTTGCTCACCCAGTCGGTAGCGGTGATGTCCCTTTTCCTTGCACCTAATGTTGTCTGTTGGTCGCGATGGGTTCCCACCGGTAACCCGCTCCCCGGCTTCAAGCTGGACCGGAGGAGCTCTACTCTTTGCCCGCAGGCGCTGGCCCTCAGAAACTGGTGCCCTGGCGGTGGCGGTGTCTCTGTTGTACAGGTTGGGCTGTTGCCTTCACTCGGGACTTGGTTGTTGGGGGATCTACGTCCCCTTCACTGACGGATTTGGCAAATTTGGCGACTCCAAGCCTTGCCGGGGTCCGAGAGGCCCCTGCCCTGGTGCTGACTGTCTTTTGGTACGCTGCTCCAGACCGCCGGGTCACTACCCGTCCGCGGTCCTTCCAGGAACTTCCAAACGGTCACCCCTTCAGACAATCACCACTGTTGCTGACCTTGCTGACCCTGTCCTACACACAGCTGGACACACTTCAAGCTTTCCTTCTGTAACTGTTCTCACTTTCCTTCAGCTTCTCTTACTCCTCCTTTACCACCTCCACTTCACTTCACTACTTTCACTTCCTTAGCTCATCTTAGCTGTTTACTCCTCTCCCTCCCTAGCTTGACTTCACTCAGGCCCTGCCTGGGCTCAACTCCTGGGTTTTTCCCACCTCCAGAGCTGTGTCCTCCTCGGTGGGCGGAGCCAACCGCCTGGCCCACCCCCCTGGTGTGAACCCCAGCCTCTGGAGGAAGACAACAAGGATTTTAGTTTAGCTTTGGTGTTCCTAACTGGGATGTAGGGTGTGATGGTGCAATGACCTGTGACCCCTGGCTTGCCCAGGGCGTCACAACAGGACAATGACCTGAAGCACACCTCCAAATTATGCATGAACTATTTAAGGAATAAGCAGGCAGCTGGTATTCTATCTGTAATGGAGTGGCAGCCCAGTCACCAGATCTCAACCCTATTGAGCTGTTGTGGGAGCAGCTTGTCCGTATGGTACGGCAAAAGTGCCCATCAAGCCAATCCAACTTGTGGGAGGGGGGAAAGCATGGGGTGAAATATCTCCAGATTACCTCCGCAAATTAAGAGCTAGAATGCCAAAGATCTGCAAAGCTGGAATTGTTGCAAAGGAGCATACTGTGACGAAAGCAAAGTTTAAAGGAGGAAATTATTATTTCAAGTAAAAATAATTATTTTTAATCTACTCAATGTCTGGACTATATTTTCTATTCATTATGCAACTCATTTGATAAATAAAAGTATGATTTTTCATGGAAAAGAGAAAATTGTCTGGCTGACCCCAAACTTTTGAACTGTAGTGTATATACCACAGTACCCTTACTTTTAGCACCCCAATACTTCAACACAACAATAATTTTGCTGCCACCATTGAACTTTATACAGGTAGTCCGGACATCTGTTACAGATAGCAAAAGGTTCTTCGGGTTCGGTTTCGTTTATAGAGCAGGAGGAACATGCTATTAAATTTTATATATTTAATACAAAAATAGGCATTGTTTATAAAAGTATACAGGATGTTACAAAAGGGGAACAATACAAATACAGTGTAGACAATTACATAAAAATAAAAGAGATAAACATGACATTGGCATAGTGGAGTCCTGGTGACCCCTTATACTGCTACCATACCCCCACCCCCAATAGCTTAACCTCTTATTGAAATGACCACAGACACATAATTGGATGAAATGGCCACAGCAGCCTTTTATTTAAACATAACTTATAATAACATTTATAAAACAGGGGGTTGTGGTCCTCGAAGCTGAAACAATCTGGTGATCACCCAATACTCCGATCCTACCTTCCCCCTCAACCCCATTACTCCCAGCCGCAACCACAAACTCGGGAGCACCAAACAAATATGAGGGGGAAGGGTTAAACCACCAAGCACGGGAACCGACCCCACCAAGCCGATGTTCCCCCATGATCACCAGACCACTCCCCAAACCAGTAATTAACGGGGGGGATTCCACCTCCATTGGGACCCCCCAATCCAATTTTCACCAACTTCGAGGACCCCACCACCATAACGAGAGCGCTTTGACCCCCTCAAACGCTCGAGACCCCCCCTCTACCGGACAATGCCATGGCCCGCTCAATACCCTCCTGAATCCCCAAAGACCACAAATCTGTTCCCACTGCATTCAGGTGAACCTCATCTGCCAACCAGTAATCCTGATCCACCACCTCCAAATCAAAATGACGGACTGCCACCCCCCCATTCCTCACTACAAAACCCGGAATGGCCCGATTGATTTTTATACGGGTCTTATTCAGCCTTTCAACTGACCGAGCCCTACGCCATGTCCGTCTCGGGACAATCTCTGACCAGACCGTCCGAAGTCCTGGTACAGCCACCCACAGCCGAAGTAAATCATGTTTTATATCTCTGATCAACTCCCGGCCCGCCACCATTCCCACATCATTCCCCCCAACGTGCAAGACCAGAATATCCGGCGCCCGGTCCAATCGCATTGCCCTGTGCACCTCGGGCAACACCCGTATCCACCGCATGCCCCGGATACCCAACCACCGGATTACCGCCACACTTCGTGCAAAGCCCAGCTGACGACCCTCCGATCGAATGTCTGCCCGGATCGCTGCCCAGTGCACAAAGGAGTGGCCCAATATCCAGACCAAATGGGAAAAGTCCCCTGCAAAGGAAGACAACAAAAACATTACAGTACCATACCATAACCCAACAAATGCAAAACTCCCCACCTCATAAGCCATGCTAAGGGCGCACATAACTCAAATATCTCCTGGATTCCCACCGACCTATCCTCCGTACTACCTCCGGACTCAACCCGCACACAGCCACCTCAGTTGCCGCTCCAATCCTAAAAGAATGAGGCGCATAACAACCAGGATCCAGGCCAAGACCTTCCACACACCTCCGGAAAATTGCCCGAAACTGATAATTCGACAAGAACGAACCATCCTCATGACAAAGCAACGGCCCATCTACCCGCGGTCCCAACCCCCTAAATTCCCGCAAACACCGGACACATTGCCGATTCCGCCACCATCCCCAGTACCACACGCCGTCCTCTGCCGGATTGATCCGTCTTGGACCTCCGGAGCCAAAATTCCACGCTGGTGTCAAATAAAAGAACATCTCGCGCCTGAATCCCCCCGGAACCTTGCCGACTAACCGCCACCAGTTCCCCAATCCGGAGCGCTCCGAAAAACGCAAACGAAAACGCCAGACGAAACAAAATAACCTCAAAAACAGACGAACACACCGCACTCAGGTGGGCCCCCATTCGCTCCAAGAGAGCAAAAGACACTGGCCTCCTTCTATCCACACAACTCTGCCCCCGGCGAAACCCCCTCAATGCCTGCCGCACCAAAAAGTTTTTCGGGAAATCCGGCCTATTCCGCAACTTAAACCCAAAGGCCAGGCCCGCCACCACCCGACCCACCTTCGCCTGGGACCAACCCCATGCCGACCACCGCCCGATCCACAAGAGTAACACGCCTACCTGATCCTCCACCGACCGAATCAAACCAAAAGACTGCACCCAAGCCTCCCATTGATGCCACGCCTGCTGATAAGCTGTCCAAGTCGCCTCTGCCAACGATCCTTTGATCAAATTTCCAACTGCCCTCATACCACACTCCATAGTTCGGGAGGGCACTGCAATCCCACGGCCATCGCCGCCGGCGCCAATTCCCTGAAGCGATCCCACTGGAAACGAGAGAGAGCATCAGCAATAGAATTCAACACCCCCGGCACATGCGACGCAGACACACAAGCATTGATGGACAAACAGGCCAGCACTAATCTCCGCAAAACTTTAATCACCGGAGGGGAATTGGCCGAGATATTGTTAATCGCTAACACGACCCCCATGTTATCACAGTAAAACCGCATCCGCCTGTTCCGAAAATGCTCCTGCCACAGAGTCACTGCAACCAAAATCGGAAAAATTTCCAACAGCACCAAATTCTTCACCAGCCCCGCCGACCGCCAAACCTCCGGCCATCGCTCCGCACACCACTCTCCTCCAAAATAAGCCCCAAAACCCTGACCCCCAGATGCATCGGTAAATAAGTCCAACTCCGAATTACCCACTAGAGGCTCCATAAAGAGGGACCGCCCGTTATAGTCCGCCAAAAATCGTCCCCACACCTCCAAATCCGCCTTGACGTCGGCTGACAGACGCACAAAACGGTGAGGCGCTAGCACCCCCGCAATGGCCATCGCAAGCCGCCGTGAAAAAATCCGCCCCATCGGCATCACCAGACACACAAAATTGAGTCTGCCCAGCAACGATTGCACCTCCCTCAGGGAAAGCTTTTTGACCCTCAGCGCCCTCGCTACCTGCTCCCTGAGAACGACCACCTTATCCGCCGGTAACCAAAACTCCCACTTGTCCGAGTCAATAACAATCCCAAGAAAAGAAATACATGTCCCCGGACCCTCTGTCTTCCCCGGCGCAAACAGGACTCCAAAACGCTGAGCTACCCACTCGATCGTTGCAAGCAAACTCTGGCAAACCCCCGCATTCCCTGGACCAACACAGAAAAAATCGTCTAAATAGTGAATAACAGACTGCAAACCCGAAACATCCCTAACCACCCACTCCAAAAAAGAACTAAATGCCTCAAACAATGAACAGGACAACGAGCATCCCATGGGCAGGCATCTGTCAACAAAATAATTCCCTTCCCAAAAACAGCCGAGCAAGCGTACACTGTCCGGATGAACCGGCAACAACCGAAATGCGGATTCAATATCCGTCTTAGCCATCAGAGCCCCCCGTCCACACCGCCGCACCCAGGCCGCCGCTTTGTCAAACGACGTATACACCACCGAGCATAGCTCAGGATCTATACCATCATTCACCGATCCCCCCCCCCCCGCGGGTAAGATAAGTGGTGAATCAGCCGAAACTTATTCGCCTCCTTCTTTGGCACCACCCCCAACGGTGAAACCACCAGATCCGGAAAAGGCGGGGACCGAAACGGCCCCGCCATACGCCCCAAAGACACCTCCTTTTCCAACTTCTCCCGTACCACCTCCGGATGCTGGCTTGCCGACTGTAAATTCTTAAAATGCCCCTGCCCCGGACCTGCTCCCGAAGGAATGCAAAAACCGAATTGAAAACCCCTCGCTAGCAACTCTGCCTCCTCCCTCCTAGGAAACCTATTTAGGTAAGGGAGCATCTCTCGAAGCTTCACTGGAGTCTCCCCCTTTTGAATTACCAGGCCCCCCTCTGACCCTGCTACGTCGGAAACACTTCGACGCCCCGTGATTGGTGCCGCTACAGTGTGAGCAGTGGTGTTTAAACTTACACTGTACACTGCTCCCCAAACTTGCACTGGCCCTCATTGAAGAGCCAGCAAAGCCCTGATTTCTGCGATCCCGGCTGACCTCCGGCTCCCCCACCGGCCTGCTGGCCGTACCGCCCCCCAGCCTGGCCGGAAGCCCCGGCCGTCCCTGGAAAGGATTGCCCATACCGAGTCGGTGCCATGACCCGCAACCAGAGCCCAATATCCTTCTGGTCCCATCTTATGGATGGCCGAATGGCTTTCCGCTGACGAAACTGTTCGTCGTACCGCAATCAGGTCTGCCACCCATACACCCTATAAGCTTCCCCTATAGAATCCAAATAGCAGAAAAGGTGCGAACAGTTGTCCGGCGCCTTTTCCCCTATTACACTGGCTAAAATTGCAAACGCTTGCAGCCAGTTTGTAAACGTCTGAGGGATCAACCGCCACCGCCGCTTCTCATCATCCTCTTTTTTGTTGTCGTCTTTCTTGGGCTTGTCCAAATTAAATTTCTCTAACGGCAACAAAGAGAAGATTTCAACATAATCATCCCTCCAAATTTTCTCCCTAACTTCCTTCTTTAAATGCGAGCCCAGCGGCCCCTCAAAACACACGTAAACCTCCCCCCTCGCCTTATCATCCAAATTAATCCGATCCTTGTCTTTTTCCGTCTGCACAGAAACCGACACTGGCTCGGACCCCCGCCGTACCTCCGCCGCACTCGCCGCCGCCTGCCCACACTCGGGACCCCCGATCCCACCCACGCTGAAGCACAACTTCCGACACTCCCGCTCCCCTCCAGCCGCGCCAACAACTGCCTGACTTCCGACAAAACCTCCCCAACCCCTAGTGACCCCGGTGGAGCCGCCTGCCCCTGAGCCATCCCAGCCCCAGCCAGACCCACTGCGCTACTTGACACATCATTAGCCAAAGGAGACAAACAAGACACAGAGCTGTACTCACCAAGCTGCGCAGGAGCTGTGATCCCGCCAGCCGTCAATCCAGAATCCTGCCGTCCAGCCGTCACTGGCGCCGCGTCCCTCTCCTGTCTGAAGTCCTCCACTGGTCCGATCGGCGAAGGTAACCTCGGATCGGTCGGTCCCGAGCCCAATCCAGGTGGTCCACGCACCGACGCTCCTGGATCCCGACCACCAGGCTGCTGCTGAGACCCAGAGCAGTCCCGCCCTGGCCTGCCGACCTCCTGCCAGGGATCCCGCCGTCCGTCCTGCGTTTCCCGTGCCGTCCAGCCAGGCCGCCCGACCGGAACATCGCCAGTGCGGCCCGCCACATCCTCCAGGTCCTCTTGACGCCAGGTAGCAGCAGGCCCCTCCCCCCTATCGGGCCGAGGCCTACTAACCACCGCTGACCTCAGCCGCGGACGTGAATTCCTCCCGGCGCGGAGGGGGATCCCAAGGCTGGACACCTCCCCCACCGCCGGAGGGTCCCTAATGGGGCTTCCCCGCTGCCGCTGAGGCCCCGCAGGCGCTGCAGCGGACCGCCCTGGCTCTAACCGTGGCCTGCGAGCAGGCCGCGCCTGCCCCGTGGCCCGCCTGGAACCGCCGGGAGAGAGACGCTCCGGAGGCCTGGACCTGCGGCATGGCCGCCCCCTAGTTACAGGAGAGACCGCCGCGGCCGGCCCCGGAGCCCCCGCCGACCGCAACGAGCGGGCCACGCCTGTGGCCTAGCCGGGGCAGACGCACCCGACACCACGCCACCGGCCAGCACCGCCCGCAGCTGCTCCTCCAACCAGCTGGAGGGATGGCGCCGGGCCGCCCCCCGCAGCTCCTCCAACAGACCGTCCATAGCAGGTAGGAGAACGGGGTTGTTTTTTGTTTTTTTTTATATAGACAGCAGTGTCCGTTAATGGAGCAGGCGGACAACCACTTCAGCTGCAGCCGCAGCAATGCCTCCTTTTCCCGCTCCTAGCCTAACGGTCCCTAAACCCCCACCCCTCTCCCTCTTCACACTATCCCCCCTAGCCACGTCATGCCGGCCTCCACCTACCCCCTGGGGAGGAGTGGAGGTTCCAGCCGGGCACTTGAAACTTACTAAACTCGTGCCATAGATGTGATATCTGAATTTATGGAGGGAGGGTCTCCAGGCATAAAAAACGGGCAGCACCACCACTTAGGTTTGCCCTCCAGTACTGACCAAGGCTAAAAATGGGCTTCTGACTTTTATGACCTAACTTCACCCTCCCATCTGTGACCTCATTTTACGATACCTTGTTGGTTGTGCCGAGGGGTTCGGAAAAGTTGGTAATTCTAGTTTTTCGCATACTGTTGCCCCTGGGTCACACAGGTGAGAGATATTAGCATCATATTTTAGATCTTGATATTTCATTCACATAGATACCAAACACAACACATCTCGCATGATTTTATTGGCCCATACCCATTTGTCGAGATACCAGCGATCACCGAGCAAAGCCAAACGGTGCTCCGCATTCAGCACTTCACTGGGATTCTGACAATATGCTTTTCATTTTTGTAGCATTAACGTGGCACCTAAAGACTGGGTTTATAGCTTTTCTGCTTAAAAGAACAAACAAATGTTTTTGTGTGCACAGATTTGCCCCAAGCTGCTTCATACCCCTGGTTGTAAATACCAAAACTCTCAGGCCTATCAGATAGGGTTGTCATGGTGATCTGTGCTAGTGGGGGGTGGTATAAGGGACCTGAGTTTTAACATGACAGATATAGAGAGAGACAGACAGATAGAAAGACAGAGAGAGAAACAGAGAGACAGAAAAAGAGAGAAACAGAGAGAGGCAGACAGGGAGAGAGAGAGAGACGGATATAGAGAGAGACAGAGAGAAACCGATAGAGAAAGAGCAAAACAGAGAGAGACAGAGAGAGAGGCAGACAGGGAGAGAGACAGACAGAGAAAGAGAGAGACAAGCAGACAGGAAGAGAAACAGACAGAGACAGAGAGACAGACAGAGTCAGAGAGTCATAGAGAGATACAGACAGACAGCGATACAGACAGAGAGGGAGACAGACAGACAGGGAGACAGACAGCAAGGGAGACAAAGAAACACTTAGTTGCTATCCCGGGCAGCGCCGGGTACTACAGCTAGTCTAATAATATAAAGCTGAGTGTATGTATGTGTATGTATGCGTGTGTATGCGTGTGTGTGTGTGTGTATGTGTGTATGTGTGTGTGTATGTCCGCTAAAGGAATCCGCACTGTCGCATTTACAATCACAAAATTTTGCACAGACGCCTCATTTGACTCAGGGAACGTCATAGACTATGTTTTGAGGGGAAGATTTAACCCCGTGCTTTACAGTTATTCACCAAAAAACCTGCTTACATTAAACAAAATCCTACAAGAAAAATAGAGCAAATAGCCCTGAATAAATACAAATAACATCTTTATTGGAACATAATATTAAAAAAACAGACAAAGGGGATAAGCCGAGAACATTTCATCCATAAGCATCCTATAAAAACACATATGTACCGCAATAGAATATTTTCAAGAGAAGTATATTCAGTAATTGACCACTAGAGGTCCTCAGTGTAGAAGAAACATTCAAATAAAGGTGAATATTGCACATTGTCAGAGAAAATTGATATTATGTATTGCACTCTCCAAATATAAATTTATTTAAAGGGGTTATCCGGCTTAATTTGCTTTTTTTTTATTATTTCCCTATTGGGCTACATTGGGGCAGGTAAGTAGATAGAGACCACTTACCTGCCCTGCTGTTAGCCCCTCTTCCCCGGCTCAGAGCGGTCATGTGACCGCTCCTGCCGCGATTTTGCTGCTTCCGGTCATTTCATGTCTACATGGGCAGGGCCATGTTAACATGCAAATCTGGAAACAGCATGTCGCCTCCCTGCTGGGCGGCTACAGTGCGATGAGCCCCGCCCCCTTCCCTGCACCCTCCAACACATTCCCCCGCACCTCCCCCTGCACTGCTGTGGGGGTCCGTGACCTGGCGGCAGGGCCTGGCGGCGGCTGCCATGGTGTCAGCTCCAGCACCGGCCCCCCTGCTCAGGATCACACATTCAAATATACCGGCATCACAGATCACCGATGCCAGTACATTTGAAAGTGCTGATGAGAAGCAGCGCAGTGCTGCTTCTCATCTTGCACGCTGTCTGAGCTCTCTTCAGCACAGCAGTGACGTCACCACTGTGCTGATATGTCTAGAGCACAGACAGCGCGCGTACGTGCAGGAGCGGCGGGGACCGAGGACAGGTGAGTATGTACTCCCTATGGGGTGGTGTGTGTGTGTGTGTGTGTGTGTGTGTGTGTGTGTGTGTGTGGTGCACAGCCCGATGTGTGTGTGTGTGTATGTATGTTTGTGTATGCGGTGCACAGCCCGATGTGTGTGTATGCGGTGCACAGCCCGATGTGTGTGTATGCGGTGCACAGCCCGATGTGTGTGTATGCGGTGCAGAGCCTGATGTGGTGTGGGGTGCAGAGCCCGATGTGGTGTGGGGTGCAGAGCCCGATGTGGGGCTGTTATTTGCAATGCTGTAGTGTAGTGCGCTGCCCTGTAGTGCCCTGCCCTGTAGTGCCCTGCCGTGTAGTGTGCTGCCCTGTAGTGCGCTGCCCTGTAGTGTCTTGCCCTGTAGTGCCCTGTAGTGTCCTGCCCTGTAGTGTCCTGTAGTGATCTGCCGTGTAGTGTGCTGCCCTGTAGTGTCCTGTCCTGTAGTGTCCTGTAGTGCGCTGCCCTGCAGTGTCCTGCCCTGTAATGTGCTGCCCTGTAGTGTCCTGTCCTGTAGTGTCCTGTAGTGCGCTGCCCTGCAGTGTCCTGCCCTGTAATGTGCTGCCCTGTAGTGTCCTGTCCTGTAGTGTCCTGTACTGTGCTGCCCTGTAGTGTCCTGTCCTGTAATGTGCTGCCCTGTAGTGTCCTGTCCTGTAATGTGCTGCCCTGTAATGTCCTGTCCTGTAGTGTCCTGTAATGTGCTGCCCTGTAGTGTCCTGTCCTGTAGTGTCCTGTAATGTGCTGCCCTGTAGTGTCCTGTCCTGTAGTATCCTGTAATGTGCTGCCCTGTAGTGATCTGTCCTGTAGTGTCCTGTAATGTGCTGCCCTGTAGTGATCTGTCCTGTAGTATCCTGTAATGTGCTGCCCTGTAGTGTCCTGTCCTGTAGTGTCCTGTAATGTGCTGCCCTGTAGTGTCCTGTCCTGTAATGTGCTGCCCTGTAGTGTCCTGTCCTGTAGTGTCCTGTAATGTGCTGCCCTGCAGTGTCCTGCCCTGTAGTGATCTGCCGTGTAGTGTCCTGTAGTGATCTGCCGTGTAGTGTGCTGCCCTGTAGTGTCCTGTCCTGTAGTGTCCTGTAATGTGCTGCCCTGTAGTGTCCTGTCCGGTAGTGTCCTGTAATGTGCTGCCCTGTAGTGTCCTGTCCTGTAGTGTCCTGTAATGTGCTGCAATGTAGTGTCCTGTCCTGTAGTGTCCTGTAATGTGCTGCCCTGTAGTGTCCTGTCCTGTAGTGTCCTGTAATGTGCTGCCCTGTAGTGTCCTGTCCTGTAGTATCCTGTAATGTGCTGCCCTGTAGTGATCTGTCCTGTAGTGTCCTGTAATGTGCTGCCCTGTAGTGATCTGTCCTGTAGTGTCCTGTAATGTGCTGCCCTGTAGTGTCCTGTCCTGTAATGTGCTGCCCTGTAGTGTCCTGTCCTGTAGTGTCCTGTAGTGTCCTGTAATGTGCTGCCCTGTAGTGTCCTGTCCTGTAGTGTCCTGTAGTGTCCTGTAATGTGCTGCCCTGCAGTGTCCTGTCCTGTAGTGTCCTGTAATGTGCTGCCCTGTAGTGTCCTGTCCTGTAGTGTCCTGTACTGTGCTGCCCTGTAGTGTCCTGTCCTGTAATGTGCTGCCCTGTAGTGTCCTGTCCTGTAATGTGCTGCCCTGTAATGTCCTGTCCTGTAGTGTCCTGTAATGTGCTGCCCTGTAGTGTCCTGTCCTGTAGTGTCCTGTAATGTGCTGCCCTGTAGTGTCCTGTCCTGTAGTATCCTGTAATGTGCTGCCCTGTAGTGATCTGTCCTCTAGTGTCCTGTAATGTGCTGCCCTGTAGTGATCTGTCCTGTAGTGTCCTGTAATGTGCTGCCCTGTAGTGATCTGTCCTGTAGTATCCTGTAATGTGCTGCCCTGTAGTGTCCTGTCCTGTAGTGTCCTGTAATGTGCTGCCCTGTAGTGTCCTGTCCTGTAATGTGCTGCCCTGTAGTGTCCTGTCCTGTAGTGTCCTGTAATGTGCTGCCCTGCAGTGTCCTGCCCTGTAGTGATCTGCCCTGTAGTGTCCTGTAGTGATCTGCCGTGTAGTGTGCTGCCCTGTAGTGTCCTGTCCTGTAGTGTCCTGTAATGTGCTGCCCTGTAGTGTCCTGTCCGGTAGTGTCCTGTAATGTGCTGCCCTGTAGTGTCCTGTCCTGTAGTGTCCTGTAATGTGCTGCAATGTAGTGTCCTGTCCTGTAGTGTCCTGTAATGTGCTGCCCTGTAGTGTCCTGTCCTGTAGTGTCCTGTAATGTGCTGCCCTGTAGTGTCCTGTCCTGTAGTATCCTGTAATGTGCTGCCCTGTAGTGATCTGTCCTGTAGTGTCCTGTAATGTGCTGCCCTGTAGTGATCTGTCCTGTAGTATTCTGTAATGTGCTGCCCTGTAGTGTCCTGTCCTGTAGTGTCCTGTAATGTGCTGCCCTGTAGTGTCCTGTCCTGTAATGTGCTGCCCTGTAGTGTCCTGTCCTGTAGTGTCCTGTAATGTGCTGCCCTGCAGTGTCCTGCCCTGTAGTGATCTGCCCTGTAGTGTCCTGTAGTGATCTGCCGTGTAGTGTGCTGCCCTGTAGTGTCCTGTCCTGTAGTGTCCTGTAATGTGCTGCCCTGTAGTGTCCTGTCCGGTAGTGTACTGTAATGTGCTGCCCTGTAGTGTCCTGTCCTGTAGTGTCCTGTAATGTGCTGCAATGTAGTGTCCTGTCCTGTAGTGTCCTGTAATGTGCTGCCCTGTAGTGTCCTGTCCTGTAGTGTCCTGTAATGTGCTGCCCTGTAGTGTCCTGTCCTGTAGTATCCTGTAATGTGCTGCCCTGTAGTGATCTGTCCTGTAGTGTCCTGTAATGTGCTGCCCTGTAGTGATCTGTCCTGTAGTGTCCTGTAATGTGCTGCCCTGTAGTGTCCTGTCCTGTAATGTGCTGCCCTGTAGTGTCCTGTCCTGTAGTGTCCTGTAGTGTCCTGTAATGTGCTGCCCTGTAGTGTCCTGTCCTGTAGTGTCCTGTAATGTGCTGCCCTGTAGTGTCCTGTCCTGTAGTGTCCTGTAATGTGCTGCCCTGTAGTGTCCTGTCCTGTAGTGTCCTGTACTGTGCTGCCCTGTAGTGTCCTGTCCTGTAATGTGCTGCCCTGTAGTGTCCTGTCCTGTAATGTGCTGCCCTGTAATGTCCTGTCCTGTAGTGTCCTGTAATGTGCTGCCCTGTAGTGTCCTGTCCTGTAGTGTCCTGTAATGTGCTGCCCTGTAGTGTCCTGTCCTGTAGTATCCTGTAATGTGCTGCCCTGTAGTGATCTGTCCTGTAGTGTCCTGTAATGTGCTGCCCTGTAGTGATCTGTCCTGTAGTATCCTGTAATGTGCTGCCCTGTAGTGTCCTGTCCTGTAGTGTCCTGTAATGTGCTGCCCTGTAGTGTCCTGTCCTGTAATGTGCTGCCCTGTAGTGTCCTGTCCTGTAGTGTCCTGTAATGTGCTGCCCTGCAGTGTCCTGCCCTGTAGTGATCTGCCCTGTAGTGTCCTGTAGTGATCTGCCGTGTAGTGTTCTGCCCTGTAGTGTCCTGTCCTGTCCTGTAGTGTCCTGTAATGTGCTGCCCTGTAGTGTCCTGTCCGGTAGTGTCCTGTAATGTGCTGCCCTGTAGTGTCCTGTCCTGTAGTGTCCTGTAATGTGCTGCAATGTAGTGTCCTGTCCTGTAGTGTCCTGTAATGTGCTGCCCTGTAGTGTCCTGTCCTGTAGTGTCCTGTAATGTGCTGCCCTGTAGTGTCCTGTCCTGTAGTATCCTGTAATGTGCTGCCCTGTAGTGATCTGTCCTGTAGTGTCCTGTAATGTGCTGCCCTGTAGTGATCTGTCCTGTAGTGTCCTGTAATGTGCTGCCCTGTAGTGTCCTGTCCTGTAGTGTCCTGTAATGTGCTGCCCTGTAGTGTCCTGTCCTGTAGTGTCCTGTAGTGTCCTGTAATGTGCTGCCCTGTAGTGTCCTGTCCTGTAGTGTCCTGTAATGTGCTGCCCTGTAGTGTCCTGTCCTGTAATGTGCTGCCCTGTAGTGTCCTGTCCTGTAGTGTCCTGTAATGTGCTGCCCTGCAGTGTCCTGCCCTGTAGTGATCTGTCCTGTAGTGTCCTGTAATGTGCTGCCCTGTAGTGTCCTGTCCTGTAGTGTCCTGTAATGTGCTGCCCTGTAGTGTCCTGTCCTGTAGTGTCCTGTAATGTGCTGCCCTGTAGTGTCCTGTCCTGTAATGTGCTGCCCTGTAGTGTCCTGTCCTGTAATGTGCTGCCCTGTAGTGTCCTGTCCTGTAGTGTCCTGTAATGTGCTGCCCTGTAGTGTCCTGTCCTGTAGTGTCCTGTAATGTGCTGCCCTGTAGTGTCCTGTCCTGTAGTGTCCTGTAATGTGCTGCCCTGTAGTGTCCTGTCCTGTAGTGTCCTGTAGTGCGCTGCCCTGCAGTGTCCTGCCCTGTAATGTGCTGCCCTGTAGTGTCCTGTAATGTGCTGCCCTGCAGTGTCCTGCCCTGTGGTGATCTGCCGTGTAGTGTCCTGCCGTGTAGTGATGAGAGGTCAGTGCTGGGGCAGAATATACTGACAGGGAATGTGTGTGCAGGGGGCGGACAGAGGGTGCGGCTGGACACTGGGGTGGGGCTGGACACTGGGGTGGGGCTGGACAGTGAGGCCGGGCGGTGCCAGCTGTGACTGGGAGGTTTTGCACAGGAAGTGGTCATGTTTGCTGGAGCTGAATGTAAACAAGAAGCTGCACAGAATAAAGGTATAATTCAAGAGGAACAAAAGTTAGAAAACAAAAAATAACAATGTAGGGGTGATTAATATGACAATACAGCACTGATTAGCTTAAACTCAAACATTTTTGTTATGTCGGACAACCCCTTTAAATATTGCACCATCTCAGAAAAAATGTTAACGCTTTTAAAATGCTGCAGCTAAAGAATATCAAAGAGTGGCCCAAGAAAAAAAGGGATATAAGCGATCTCAAAGATAGAAAATACATACAGTACATGGATAAAAAAATATTGCACTTGCCCATCTGTGTAAAATAGGATATAAGAAAGAGGGAGAGACAATGTATGAGTGTTAAGAAAATATATGACCAAAATTGCACACACCCCACATCCACCCTCACGAAGAAGCCCCCAGTGAAACGTGCGTCAGGGTATTTGTCCTCTTCCATTGCTCCTGGCATGTTGTTCTCACAGCCTGACACTAGTCTTTATGGCTGCTCATGTACCTTCATGTACCTCCTTGCCTCCTTTGCTGCTATTATACTGCTTTAGGTCATTGCATTTAGCATTACCTCCTTTGCTGCTACTTCAGAAATTTGGGTCAGTGCAATAACTATGCCCCTCTAGCTGCTGTTCTCTTATATATGGGCCTATGCAATAAAATTTGTGCTATATTTATCTATACCAATTTTGGTCATATATTTTCTTAACACTCATATATTGTCTCTCCCTCTTTCTTATATCCTATTTTGCACAGATGGGCAAGTGCAATATTTTTTTATCCATGTACTGTATGTATTTTCTATCTTTGAGGTCTCTTATATCCCTTTTTTTCTTGGTCCACTCTTTGATATTCTTTAGATGCAGCATTTTGAGAGTGTTACATTTTTTTCTGAGATTGTGCAATATTTAAATAAATTTATATGTGGAGAGTGCAATACATAATAACAATTTTCTCTGAGGATGTGCAATATTCACCTTTATTTTAATATTTCTTTTGCACTGAGGACCTCTAGTGGTCAATTACTGAATATACTTCTCTTGAAAATATTAATTTGCAGTACACACGTGTTTTAATAGGATGCTTATGGATGAAATGTTCTCGGCTTATCCCCTTTGTCTGTTTTTTAATATTATGTTCCAATAAAGATGTTATTTGTCTCTACTCCCGGCTATTTCCTGTATTTTTCTTGTAGGAGTTTGTTCTGTGTCTAGAGTTAGCTACTATATGATTTTGGCCATTCATTGGTTGTTTTTGCTTACATTAAAGTCAATGGAGCTGGGAGCTACAGGTCATTAATAGCAGCTGTGATTGGTTGCTATAGGGAACGAAGGACTTGTTAGGATAAGACGCTTATGTGTGAAGTGATATGATATTGGTGAAAAGACGGATAGAGACAGAGAGAAAACGACAGGGAAAGACAGACAGAGACAGGCAGACAGAGCAATAGACAGAGAGACAGGCACAGACAGAGAGACAGAGACAGACAGAGAAACAGACAGAGAGGCAGACAGAGAGAGAGACAGACAGAGAGAGAGACAGACAGAGACAGAGAGACAGAGAGAGAGACAGACAGAGAGACACAGAGATAAACAGACAGAGACAGACAGAGAGAGAGACAGGCAGACAGACAGAGAGACCGAGACAGACAGAGAGAGAGACAGACAATCAGAAAGACAGACAGACAGAGCGATAGACAGGGAGACAGGAACAGACAGAGAGACATAGACAGACAGAGAGACAGAGAGAGAGAGACAGACAGAGACAGACAGAAACAGACAGAGAGAGAGACAGAAAGAGAGACAGACAGAGAGAGAGACAGACAGAGAGAGAGACAGGCAGAGAGACCAAGACAGACAGAGAGACAGACAGACAATCAGAAAGACAGACAGACAGGGAGGGAAAATGAGAGCGTGGGAGAGAGACTGAAAGACACTTAGTTACTATCCTGGGCAACGCCTGGTACTACAGCTAGTACATATATAAAAGGCACGCTCCAATAAACTTTATTATCTGGAATACAGGATACAGGGGTGTAGTGTCTCACAACAAGTTTCCATTTGATGACTTTGGGTCTGTTGTCATGTTTTGCACAATATATCAACTTTCTTATCCCATTATATACAGAGACTGCTGTATAACATCACTCCTCTCAGCCCATCCTGCAGTACATCACTCCTCTCAGCCCATCCTGCAGCACATCACACCTCTCAGCCGATCCTGCAGTACATCACTCCTCTCAGCCCATCCTGCAGCACATCACTCCTCTCAGCCGATCCTGCAGTAAATCACTCCTCTCATCCCATCCTGAAGCACATCACTCCTCTCAGCCCATCCTGCAGTACATCACTCCTCTAAGCCCATCCTGCAGCACATCACTCCTCAACCCATCCTGCAGTACATCACTCCTCTCAGCCCATTCTGCAGCACATCACTCCTCTCAGCCCATCCTGGAGTACATCACTCCTATCAGCCCATCCTGCAGTACATCACTTCTCTCAGCCCATCCTGCAGTACATCACTCCTCTCAACCCATCCTGCAGTACATCACTCCTCTCAACCCATCCTGCAGTACATCACTCCTCTCAGCCCATTCTGCAGCACATCACTCCTCTCAGCCCATCCTGGAGTACATCACTCCTATCAGCCCATCCTGCAGTACATCACTTCTCTCAGCCCATCCTGCAGTACATCACTCCTCTCAACCCATCTTGCAGTACATCACTCCTCTCAGCCCATCCTGCAGCACATCACTCCTCTCAGCCCATCCTGCAGCACATCACTCCTCTCAACCCATCCTGCAGTACATCACTCCTCTCAGCCCATCCTGCAGTACATCACTCCTCTCAGCCCATCCTGCAGTGCATCACTCCTATCAGCCCATCCTGCAGTACATCTCTCCTCTCAGCCCATCCTGCAGTGCATCACTCCTATCAGCCCATCCTGCAGTACATCTCTCCTCTCAGCCCATCCTGCAGTACATCACTCCTCTCAGCCCATCCTGCAGTACATCACTCCTCTCTATACTGTATATACAGCCTCCTCCTATAGTAAATGGCTCCCCTGTTTAATCCTGCCTCTCCTGCAGCACATTGCTCCTATCAGTTACATGTACAACGAAACCGCTTCCTCTGCTAACTGCCCCTAAACAGCACTCCCCTTCACTACTGTGCCTGGCAACGTGTCCTTCCGCTACAGAACCTGGCAGCATGTCCCTCTGCTGTGATGCCTTGCAGTGTGCTTTTCCGCTGCAGTGTGTCCCTCTGCTTCAGCACCTGGCAGTGGGCTTTTCCGCTGCAGCGTGTCCCTGTGCTGTGATGCCTGGCAGTGTGCTTTTCCACTGCATCATGTCCCTCTGCTGTGATGCCTGGCAGTGGGCTTTTCTGCTGCAGCGTGTCCCTCTGCTGGGATGCCTGGCAGTGGGCTTTTCTGCTGCAGAGTGTCCATCTGCTTCAGCACCTGGCAGTGTGCTTTTCCGCTGCAGCGTGTCCCTCTTCTTCAGCACCTGGCAGTGTGCTTTTCTGCTGCAGTGTGTCCCTCTGCTGTGGCTCCTGGCAGCATTTGCCAGCATTGGCTTCCTTGGCATCCCTCTGATACTGCGCCTGGCAGTGTTCTTCTTGTCCCTTGTTCTCATTGTCCCCTTATTCGGATTTTTCAGGCGTATAATGAATCGCCGTATTCCGAGAGCTGTAACTTTCTTTCTATTTTTTGCAGAATGAGCCATATTAGGGCTTGTTCTTTGCGGTACGGTTTGGCGTTTTTATTGGCACCATTTTTTTTTTTACGTATAGCTTTTTGATCGCCTTTTATTCAATTTATTGTGACAGGTTGATGAAAAACCGACATTTATGGTTTTTTTTAATGATTTTTTGTATGGTTTCACCGCATGGAATAAATAACGTGATCGTTGTATAGATTGTGGCGTTTTGGACGTGGAGATACCAATTATTTGTATTTTGTTTTAACAAAACGTTTTATTTTTTCTTACATATTGTAACTATTTTTTTTATCACTCAGTCCCAGTCTATAGTTAGATGTGACGGCTCCAGCCCCCTCCTCTGTGGGACCTGACGGTGGGACCTCACCCAACAGGCTCTTATTGCGCTTTATATGCTAGAGAAACCTCTGACTCCTAGGGGACCAGAAGCTGCTGTGACGGTGACCACTCATGGCCGCAGGTTTCACTTCTCGCGTGTTCTGTGCTGCTGTGAATAATCCGACGTGACAGACGTGACCGCCCACTGCACCGCCCCACGCCGACTCCCGGCCGTCACTCTGCTCTGACCACGCCCGTCACTCTCCTTTGACCCCGCCCAGCTAGAGTGTACAGGGGGCGTGGTCACTGGCTTCTGACAAGTATATCGTCCAATGGTAGAGCATTGAGTTTGCCCGTCCTCCAGCTTGAACCAATGAGAGATTAGAAGAGGCGGAGCCTTCGCTGCGCTAAGGTGACCTGCGCTGTGCTCTTCCCGGTGCCATTTGCGAGCTGTGCGGTCTGCTGCAGTCATGTCTCTGTCTACCAAGCTCACCCTGGAGAAGGTGGATGTGAAGGGGAAGCGGGTGGTGATGAGGTGAGCTGCGGCGCGGTATATCTGTGCGATAGCGGAGTATGCACTGCTGATGGGTGTGACCTCCATCCCTGATCGCACCGCTGCAGCCTGTCAAGGGCCCCCCCACACCTACGGGCGCAGCCATTCAAGGGCCCCCCCCCCCCCCCCCCCCACCCACGGGCGCAGCCAGTCAGGGGTGCCCCCCCCCCCCCCCACTCACGGGCGCAGCCAGTCAGGGGTGCCCCCCCCCCCCCCCCCCACTCACGGGCGCAGCCAGTCAGGGGTGCCCCCCCCCCCCCCCACTCACGGGCGCAGCCAGTCAGGGGTGCCCCCCCCCCCCCCCCACTCACGGGCGCAGCCAGTCAGGGGGCCCCCCCCCACACTAACGGGCGCAGCCAGTCAGGGGGGCCCCCCCACACCCACGGGTGCAGCCAGTCAGGGGGGCCCCCCCACACCCACGGGCGCAGCCAGTCAGGGGGGCTCCCCCACACCCACGGGCGCAGCCAGTCAGGGGGGGCTCCCCCACACCCACGGGCGCAGCCAGTCAGGGGGGGCTCCCCCACACCCACGGGCGCAGCCAGTCAGGGGGGCTCCCCCACACACCCACGGGCGCAGCCAGTCAGGGGGGCTCCCCCACACACCCACGGGCGCAGCCAGTCAGGGGGGCTCCCCCCCCACACCCACGGGCGCAGCCAGTCAGGGGTGCCCCCCCACACCCACGGGCGCAGCCAGTCAGGGGCCCCCCGGGCGCAGCTGTGCAAGAGCCCCCTTAAGGCCCATTTCACACATCAGTTTTTTGCCATCAGGCACAATCCGTTTTCTCGACGGATCTGTCGCAGATTGTGGCTAAACTGATGCAACAGATCTGTTTTTCGATGGATCCGACAAGCTGGGGCAAAATAATAAATTTGAGATTGCTCGGTTAAAAAAAAAAAAACTGATTCCGTCACTTGCCGAATCCTGCGCCCGTAGGCTTCCATTCTACCAAACGATCTGTCTCTGTCCGTCTGTTCCATGTAAATAATAAAACGTTGCTGTGGACGTCGTTTTTGTCTGACGGACAAACATTTTTCGATGGATTCGTCAAGCGACGGATGAAACATGAGGCCTTCCGTCACTAATACGATGAGAAAAAACGGATCAATTTTTTTCAAAATTCTACGGATTGTGACTGATGGGAAAAAGCTG
This sequence comes from Anomaloglossus baeobatrachus, assembly GCF_048569485.1. NCBI lineage: Eukaryota > Metazoa > Chordata > Amphibia > Anura > Aromobatidae > Anomaloglossus > Anomaloglossus baeobatrachus. The sequence continues at coordinate 83,248,480 of NC_134361.1, forward strand.
ATGTGTGATGGGGCCTAAATTGACAATAGATAACTGATTATGAACCGGGAGTCTCTTCTCAGACGCCATTTCCTGCTCGCTGTTATCAGCACGGTGTGGTTTGGGGGATCCGCAGCACTGCTCACCTTCTGGGGGTCAGGCACTTGGCTGGCCACAATACATTATATTGGCTGTAGTGGAGGGGTGGGGGTCTGCAGCCCCCACATGTGCTGCACGTTCTCATGACTCATTGCTGCCTACAAACGGATGAAGGTTTCACAATCTGAGATGACTGTGCTCCATTACTGCACGTGGCCATCATTCATCCACTAGTCTCCTTTCCCTGTGTGTTTTCTCCTGCATTCAGGGGTCCTGTCGGGGCTTATGTCTGGCCCCCTGCTATATGGGATTCAGGCGGATATGCAAATGGGGCCATTAGGTACAATGATGCAGACGGAGTCACCATGTTGTGCACCATTTTTCGCCCTCTACACTTAAGGCCTGTTTCACACGTCAGTGATTCAGGTACGTTTGTGCTTTTTTTTTTTTTTTTTTTTTTATACGTACCAGAATCGCTGACATACGCAGACCCATTATAATGAATGGGTCTGCTCACACATCAATGATTTTTCACTGAACGTGTCTCCGTGCAGCGTGCACCCTTGACCGTGATTCTGCACGGAGACATGTCAGGTTTTTTTCTGGCATCACTGATGACCCACGGACCACACTATGGTGTGATCCGTGTGTGATCAGTGAAACACGTACCAGAAAATCACGGACATATTAAATATTAAAGGGAACCAAACATCAGGATTTTCGTGTACAAGCTGCAGCCAGTGCAGTACTGGCACTATCATGCACAGTGTGTACATACCATCAGGGGGCAGCTCGGGTGTTTAGGCAGTGAAATACAACTTTATAAAGTTTGAAATTTCGTGCACTTTTTGATTGACGTGTGCACCTCTGCAGATAATGTCCGGGCGGGTTATGCAGGAGTTCCCCGCCCCCCCGCCTGTTCCTCCCTCTCTCCTGATGTCCGGGCAAGTTATGCACGTGTTCCCCGCCCCCCCGCGCCGCCTGTTCCTCCCTCCCTCCCTCTGGCTGTATGTAAATATCTAATGTTCAGAAACATGGCGCCGGAGTGGGCCTCTGCGCATAGCGCTTATCTCCGGCGCCATGTTTCTGAAGCCCCCGCATTACACAACTTGGTGTCTGAGAGGGCGGCGCCACAGCGATGTCACACCGGCTGGTGTGTTGGCCCGGTGTCCTGGGGCGGCACGATACAGGAGCAGCAGGTAATCGCGTCCTCCGGTCAGCTGTTCTGTCCTGTTCTAATCGCGCGCGCTCCCGCGGTCACAACGGGCTGTGAAGAAACGAGGGCGCATGCGCCGCCCTCTCAGACACCAGGTTGTGTAATGCGGGGGCTTCAGAAACATGGCGCCGGAGATAAGCGCTATGCGCAGAGGCCCGCTCCGGCGCCATGTTTCTGAAGATTAGATATTTACATACAGCCAGAGGGAGGGAGGGAGGAACAGGCGGCGTGGGGGGCGGGGAACACGTGCATAACCCTCCCGGACATCAGGAGAGAGGGAGGAACAGGCTGGTGGGTGGGGCGGGGGACTCCTGCATAACCCGCCCGGACATTATCTGCAGAGGTGCACACGTCAATCATAAAGTTTGAAATTTCGTGCACTTTTTAAAGTTGTATTTCACTGCCTAAACACCTGAGCTGCCCCCTGATGGTATGTACACACTGTGCATGATAGTGCCAGTACTGCACTGGCTGCAGCTTATACACGAAAATCCTGATGTTTGGTTCCCTTTAAATATTTTCAACTTGCCTTGCCTGCGATTCGCTCTGGAGCCTCCGCTTTCGGCAGTTTCTGCCTGGCTCATGAATATTCATGAGAACAGGAAAACCCGACCAGGAAGTAGCTGCAGAGAGCGGTGGGCGGACGCTGCAGAGCCGAGGAGTTCAGCACCATGGACAGCAGTAGTGAAGACAGGTGAGTAATGTCAATATGCAATCACGGATTGCACATGGATAACCCACGTGTGCCGTGAATCACGGAACACGGAGGGACATGTGCGTGTTTTACACATCAGTGAAGAACGTCAGTGTTTTTCACTGACATGTGAAACGGGCCTAAGAGGTGAACAGCAAGACATAGTCGTATAGAGGAGGCTTGTCTCGTGGCTGAAGCTCTTCCCACCCCATAACAGGCCAATGGCTGCATAAATTTGTTTCACATTTGGATGTCATGATTGGTAGAGGTTTTTCCTCATTTGCCCAATCAGCGTGGTCTCACCCTTCAGCCCCTTTCACACGTAAGTGAGTCTGGTTCATATGTTCTAGTTTTTATACGTACCAGAATCATGGACACGCCGCATGGTGAAAATACGTCAGTCAAAAATCACTGATGCGTGCTCAGACCTATTGAATATAATGGGTCTGCGTAGACCCATTATATTCAATAGGTCTGAGCACGCATCAGTGATTTTTGACTGACGTATTTCCACCATGCGGCGTGTCCGTGTGCTCCGCATGGAGACATGTCCGTTTTTTTTTTCTGGCATCACTGATGTCCAACGGACCACACTACGGTGTGATCTGTGAAACACGTACCAGAAAAACAGACATTGATTCTAAAAAGCTTTTTATACTCTCTTCCAGCGATGCTCTCTCCGGCCTCTCCTGCCTCCTACTTCCAGCCCGGCTACTTTATTCTCATGCATATTCATTTATGCACGGAGCAGCCGACCCGGAAGTAGCTGCAGAGGGGAGACAGCAGCGGCCGGACACACAGCAGAGCCTGAGAGTTCAGCACCATGGACAGCAGGAGCCAGGTGAATATACGTCCATGTGCTATCACGGATGATGGACATGGATTGCACATGGATAACCCACGTGTGCCGTGAATCACTGCACACGGAGGGACATATGCGTTTTTTACACATCAGTGAAAAATGTCCGTTTTTCATTGACGTGTGAAACCGGTATTAGGCAGTGTCCAGACAGGAGCATTGCAGTCTATGTACAGATCACATTACCCAAATTGAGACTAGTCATATATATAGATATACCGAGAGAGAGAGAGATAGCGAGAGAAATATTATAGATAGATATAGCTGTAGGTTGGGTTCAGAAGGCATGCACGAAGTCCGTACATTGGTCTATATACAGACTGTGACATACTCCCCATATGAGCCCAGTTTTAGTCGGTGTCTGACCCTTTAAAGAGTTTTTCAACAGCTTGAATGCTACATTGGGTATTTGTCTGAGGTTGGTCCAGCACAAAACTTGCTGTAGTAATTAGATCATGGCTCCAGGTAATTTCCAGTGCTACCTGAATTAATACATTTGGGTGGCGGCGTCTGAGAAGGCGCTGTAGTTGTGCCACCATCGTCTAACAATGCGCTGTAATGTGGGCACTGGCCGCTGCCGGCTGAGAAATCACCACCGTGTGGGCACTAACCAATCTCCCTGCCCCAAATTCAACAGCATCATATGTATTTGTGAGGCTCCGGTTTGGATTAGGATTTGAAAATTATTTGTTCAGTTACTTCTAGCCAAGGAAGATAGAAAATTGAGATCCCATCTCCCCACACTTGGTCCTGGTAGGCCCTCTTCCCCACACTTGGTCCCTGGTAGGCCCTCTTCCCCACACTTGGTCCCTGGTAGGCCCTCTTCCCCACACTTGGTCCCTGGTAGGCCCTCTTCCCCACACTTGGTCCCTGGTAGGCCCTCTTCCCCACACTTGGTCCTGGTAGGCCCTCTTCCCCACACTTGGTCCCTGGTAGGCCCTCTTCCCACACACTTGGTCCTGGTAGGCCCTCTTCCCCACACTTGGTCCCTGGTAGGCCCTCTTCCCCACACTTGGTCCCTGGTAGGCCCTCTTCCCCACACTTGGTCCCTGGTAGGCCCTCTTCCCCACACTTGGTCCCTGGTAGGCCTCTTCCCCACACTTGGTCCCTGGTAGGCCCTCTTCCCCACACTTGGTCCCTGGTAGGCCCTCTTCCCCACACTTGGTCCCTGGTAGGCCCTCTTCCCCACACTTGGTCCCTGGTAGGCCCTCTTCCCCACACTTGGTCCCTGGTAGGCCCTCTTCCCCACACTTGGTCCCTGGTAGGCCCTCTTCCCCACACTTGGTCCCTGGTAGGCCCTCTTCCCCACACTTGGTCCCTGGTAGGCCCTCTTCCCCACACTTGGTCCCTGGTAGGCCCTCTTCCCCACACTTGGTCCCTGGTAGGCCCTCTTCCCCACACTTGGTCCCTGGTAGGCCCTCTTCCCCACACTTGGGTCCCTGGTAGGCCCTCTTCCCCACACTTGGTCCCTGGTAGGCCCTCTTCCCCACACTTGGTCCCTGGTAGGCCCTCTTCCCCACACTTGGTCCCTGGTAGGCCCTCTTCCCCACACTTGGTCCCTGGTAGGCCCTCTTCCCCACACTTGGTCCCTGGTAGGCCTCTTCCCACACTTGGTCCCTGGTAGGCCCTCTTCCCACACTTGGTCCCTGGTAGGCCTCTTCCCCACACTTGGTCCCTGGTAGGCCCTCTTCCCCACACTTGGTCCCTGGTAGGCCCTCTTCCCCACACTTGGTCCTGGTAGGCCCTCTTCAGCACATCTTCTAGGCTCGGGCATCTTTTCCGCTCTTTATGTACCTCCTGAGCCATATGATGGAGGTTTATGGTCCTGATGAGGCCTGATGCTGTCTTTACACAGTGATGGCATACAATGTGACCCATCTTACATGGAGGAAGGTGCCATCACTGTTCTCTCCTGTCCCTGTGATGCATCATCCTGTGAAGGGCAGAATGAAGGTCATCGTAGACTGCACACCCTCTCCTGGGACAATGCTGCTACCGGCATTACTGCATCCGTGTGGAAAGAGCCAGTGAGGAAATCAATGATCTGTGTGATTTCCCAGTTCGTTTATGCTAAAATCCAATGTTTCATTATTATTTCTAAATATAACATATACAGAGAGATCCATGAGGTTTCTGCTGTATCTGTAATTGCCCCGGTCTCCATGTGTCAGTGGGATATTCAGTCGGCTTGGATTGTTCTCCTCTTCTTCTGGCCAACCAGTTGCTTTCCTGTGATTGCCGCCATTATAACTTATAAAGATGTAGTAATCCATTTTCCGTTGGATCCTATAGGATTTACTCACAACTGGCCAATACCAGAGACCTGATCACAGAATGAAAATGGCACTTGTCTATTCCCTTCGAGGCGCATACAACCCTGACCCCGCAGATGTCATCTAGTATCTAGAATTGTCTGGCATCTCCGAAGACTAAAATAGCGCAGTGCTGGTGACAGGAGGGGCAATGGCGGCCTGGAGTAACCCCTGCAATGCTGTACATATGACAGTTGCAGCCTTCATCAGGAGCCTCGGTGTCCCAATGAGCCACAGTGCGGCATTATTCTCATGTTGGGCTTTGTAAGCCGAAATCAAGAACAGCCCCAAAACACAGGACTAGTGTGAATCATTCAATTGTAGGTTTTCCCTGTAGGTTCCACTCCTGGTTTTGACTTCCCGCTAATACTATACTGACGTGGATAAGAGGGGTGTTCTGTTATTTTTTCAGATAGGTCACGGACCCATCCAATCCATGAGCCTTTCCACATGTTCTTTCTTTTTGCATACTATAGGGAATGTAGATTGTGGCCCAGTGGGGACAGTGATGTGTGGGAAGTATGAGGGTGCAATTAATAAGAAATATCAAGAAATCTACTTTTTTCTGTCCCAGGACTGATGTTTCATTCTCAATTAATGGATAGAATCAGAATTCATTGGAGACAGGTTGTTCCATTACTGAGATAGAAGATGGTTGTCAGATTTCATGAGACTGTGTATGTTAGAAGGGAGGAGGCGCTGGTGGTGATGGGGGAGGAGGCGCTGGTGGTGATGGGGGAGGAGGCGCTGGTGGTGATGGGGGAGGAGGCGCTGGTGGTGATGGGGGAGGAGGCGCTGGTGGTGATGGGGGAGGAGGCGCTGGTGGTGATGGGGGAGGAGGCGCTGGTGGTGATGGGGGAGGAGGCGCTGGTGGTGATGGGGGAGGAGGCGCTGGTGGTGATGGGGGAGGAGGCGCTGGTGGTGATGGGGGGGGGAGGCGCTGGTGGTGATGGGGGGGGGGGGGAGGCGCTGGTGGTGATGGGGGAGGAGGCGCTGGTGGTGATGGGGGGGAGGAGGCGCTGGTGGTGATGGGGGGGAGGAGGCGCTGGTGGTGATGGGGGGGAGGAGGCGCTGGTGGTGATGGGGGGGGGGGAGGCGCTGGTGGTGATGGGGGGGGGGGAGGCGCTGGTGGTGATGGGGGGGGGAGGCGCTGGTGGTGATGGGGGGGGGGGGAGGCGCTGGTGGTGATGGGGGGGGGAGGCGCTGGTGGTGATGGGGGGGGGAGGCGCTGGTGGTGATGGGGGGGGGGGAGGCGCTGGTGGTGATGGGGGGGGGGGAGGCGCTGGTGGTGATGGGGGGGGGGGGCGCTGGTGGTGATGGGGGGGGGGGGGCGCTGGTGGTGATGGGGGGGGGGGGGGCGCTGGTGGTGATGGGGGGGGGGGGGGAGTCGGCTGGTGCCGAAGCTGCACATATGGCATAGTAGTGTGATTAAGTGGGGCTTGTCAGGGCAGAGATCCTTTTTATTAGAAGTGTCCTTTGACGAGAAGCTGAGCCATGTCTCCTGCTCGGATCCTCAACAACTTGGATAGCGGAAAGTGTTCAGTTTCCTCGTTGCTCCCTCACAGGGTTAAAGGGGTGTTCTCATCTCCAAGATGCTATCCCAATATGTAGTGAGTGTAGTAATATTAGTGAATCAGGAGAACTATACTACATTTCTGTCTCTTGCCTCATGTGCAGAGCATTGCAGGACCTTTAAGTATCCATGGTTATGACCACTAGCAACTAACTGTGACTGAGTGGCAGTAACCATGGATACCTTAGGTCCAGCAATGCCCTGCACATGAGCTAAAACACATAGCGAATTAGTAGAACTATACTACATTTCTAATTGGAGGTATTTGGTAATATTTATTATTATTTTATTATTATTATTATTATTATTATTATTATTATTATTATTATTATTATTATATTTTTTTATTTATCTACTACATATTAGGATAGGATCTTGGAGATGGGAATACGCTTTTTAAGCATTACATGGTGTGTAGATATTAACCCTTTTAGGCATTTTGTGTAATGCAGGAGTGAGATGCTAAACATAAGAAACACACACACGCACGTTTTTAATTCTAAATTTCTGTATGGGGATGTATGAAAATGGCTTTTCTACATCCTTTTAAGAAGTCAGTATTGGAGCAGATCAGCCATTGATGACACTTGTAGTTCCGGTCACCAGAGTTTACCAGAAAATAATTTTTTTTTTTTTTCTGTAGAGAACAAGTAAAAATACGGTAACTAAACGTCTTTTTTGCAGTTTGTAAATGATTTGACCACAGGCGACAGTATTTGCTAAAGTATTCATGTACAGGAGTGTCTCTGCAGGCATCTATCTGTTCATGCTTGTCTACAGCAAGTGGCCAATGTGACTGTATGATCTGTCCCCTGAAAGGAGCGAGCCCCGGGTTTGTGCACAGGTGCCGGGCTGGTTACCAGTATTGTAGTGGCTAGCTCTGCATACAGCCGTCCTGTGGACACAACACAGGATTTGTTTCTAGGTAACCTAGTAATCGTACCTAGTACAATTTTTTTTTTTTTTTTTTTTTTTTTTTTTTTTTTTTTTTTTTCCCCTCTTTCAATTTAATCTCTCTCATTACTTGCTGTAACTTTGCCAAAAACAGCCGACTTCCGTTGTAGGAGCTGAGTCACCGCGCAGCGTGCCGTATTAACTCTTTAATCTCTCACAAGCCTGGGCATTTATAATGGCCCACCCTAGACCAGAATGTAACCAGGAGTTCCATAGTGAGGGTTTGGTGACCTGGACCATCACAAAACGGGGGCCTTTACGTTTTGTAAATTCGGCTACTCAGGTGGAACTATAGCCATAGCAGGTAGGCGAGAACAAGTGTATGTGCATCATCGTCCAGCCATTCTGCATTGCTGTCAGAGCTATACCCTCAGCACGATCCACCCCACCCTGTGCCTGCCGGGGCTGAGGGTGGGGGTCAGGAGAGCCGGGTAGTGATCAGCAGGGGATCCCAGCTCTGTACCCTCGGCACAATCTAGCCCGCTCTGCCTGCCGGGGCTGAGGGTGGGGGTCAGGAGAGCCAGGCATTGATGAATAGGGGGATCCGATTCAAAAATTAGTGTCTCTGGCTCTTCCAAAAGTCATTTTCCTACAATACAGCAGAAATCGATTACGTTCTATGCTCAGTCTCGTCTGTCAAGCAGTTTGTTCACAACTTCTAATAAAAAAAACTGCAGAATAGTGAGTGCAACTCTTGAATATTAATGAACTGAACCGTAGAACCAACAAAAGTTATGGGGGGGCCTCTCCCCAGGTTAATAGTGACCATCAGAGAAAAACGGACTGTAAAAGCCAATGTGGACCGAGCCGCACAAGTGACTAGTCCAACAGGCGGGTCTATTGCGGCTTCTCCATTCCTGCTCGGTCTCTACATGCGTTCATGTGTAGGAAGACACCTGTCAGTCACTGGTATTGGGTGGGGAGAAGCTGCTGCGAACTCTTGTCTGACTAGTCCCCCATGTGCTGCTCAGTCCTCGGTGGCTCTTAATATAAATTTTTGCCTGAGAGTCAAGAATACAAGGCTGTCAGATGCCTTTAAGACTGATATAAAATTGGAAGCACATGGTTGTATAGCATAGTCTGTATCTTTTTTTTTTTTTTTTTATGTGCTATTATTTTATAATCTTTTTTTTTTTTTTTTTTTTTTTTTTCTCTTTCATCCTCTAGAGTCGACTTCAATGTTCCAATGAAAAATAACCAAATTACTAACAACCAGAGGTAAGTGATGCTTCAGGGCTTCTTCTTCTCAGATGTCTGTTCTGCCTTATGTATTCAATGGAAACCTTATAAAGAGCAGGCCCATGCACATACAGACTTACTGTAACTCTATAGGACCTGATTGCTCTTCTGAGTATCCGGTCTTCACTCATAAGCCTGCCATAATGGAGGTCACTTTTCCTAGATTGACTATGAACATGAAGACCTAATAAAGGGATCTTGTTACTTTTGCAAAAAAAAAATCTTCTATAACTAAACATGGAAATGGAAAACTATATCTACTTCAGGATGGTATAAAAAAGACTGACCCGCACATCCAGCAGGTGCCAGCCAAAAACACACTATAACTACAAAATACATACAGCTGCACTCTAAAATGCTAACAATTAATAAGGGAACTCTGGTATTGCATTACTGCTATAGGAATATTTGAAAATAAAAATGGCTAATTAGATTATGTATTGGCCAATGCATGTGAGCCCGGACTCCAGCGGCAAGGTGATCTCCAATATACCGGGACTCTAACTTAAATGCCTCTACCTGGGTTAAAAACCTAAATGTCTGGGCAGCTAGGATCCAGCTATAAAGGGGAACGGACACAGCCTGGTTACAGATCCTATCTGCTCAGACATGTAGGTGTTTAATCCAAGGAGAGGCATTTGAGTTAGGGTCCCGGTATATTAAGATATACCGTGTCGATGGTTACTGGGCTCACATGCATTGGCCAATACATAAGCTAAATATCCTTTTTTTTTATCCCCCCCCCAATATTCCTATAGCAATAATGCAATACCAGGGTTCCCTTATTCATTGTTAGCATTTTAGTGTGCGGCTGTATGTGTGTTGTAGTTGCAATCTGTCAGTATGTCCCGAGCCTGGCAACATGGCATCTATTTCTAATGGTCAGTGCTGGCTCTGTTCTAGAGAGGGACCATGTTCACTTATTATGGGTTCCACCTGGTTTTTGTTTGTTCTGGTATTGTCCAATCAATAGTTGAAGTCCCTTTCCTGGATCAGAGACCCCGTCACACTCATTATGTCGATCTGCCATATCTGACCTTCCCTGGTGGTTGGCTCCAGTCTGCACTGAGTTGTGCCTATTTATTGGCCATATTCATTACCATTTCCTTTTGCTGAATTGAAAATCCTTCAATGTTTGAACGAGGATTGTAGTCGCTGATGTCGGACATTTTTCTGTTTCTTTAAACTGCTGATGCCTATCTTTTAATCCCCAGGATTAAGGCCGCAGTCCCCAGTATCCAGCACTGCTTGGACCATGGTGCCAAGTCTGTCGTTCTCATGAGCCACCTTGGCCGGCCGGATGGCGTCCCCATGCCTGACAAGTACTCCCTGGCACCAGCAGCTCAGGAGCTGAAGTCTCTTATGAACAGGTAATGGCTTGTTTCATGTATTTACCGGCACAGACCTGTAATAAAGTGACTTTTCTGCTTTGTACTTGCTTTCACTCCTCCATGTGACCTTAATGAGACTGGGAAGTTTTACATCTTTGACCAGTAGTGATCTACTGATCACTACATCTTTATGATTGACTTTTACATTTCGTCACAAGTTTGTCCATTAGCATCAGTTTGGGTTTACTTTTGGGCTAGAGATGCCCAACAACTTTGCGACATTAAGATTGCTGGTAAAATTACAGATGATGGATGAATTTGACTTGAAATGTCTTTTGGCTACTGTTGTATCTCGATCATTTGTGATTTAGCAGTGCCATCTTAATGTTGTGTGCCCATAGCCAACCAATGCTCCACCATCTTCAGGCTCATTGAGAATGAATGGAGCGGCGGGGCACATTCTGAGTCTGATCCATTCCGATTGTGATATATGCTTTACACCATGGATCCCACTGGACCAACAGTTCAGACCGGGAGTATTGTTTTTTTTTTTTGTGCTAATCAGAATGGAAATTGTTGTTAAGAACTGGCGATCGTAACATTTTCAGGCTGGAATAATCTAATTCCTTGCTGTGGACTTCTTTCTCCATTCATTGTGCAGAGATGTTGTGTTCCTGAAGGACTGTGTGGGAGCAGAAGTGGAGGCCGCATGTGCTGATCCAGCCCCCGGGACCGTGCTTCTTCTGGAAAACTTGAGATTTCATGTGGAGGAAGAAGGAAAGGGCAAAGACGCTGCAGGGAACAAGGTGAGGGCAGCAGACTCCTAACCGATCGGCCACACCAACCAGTCTGTCTTGCCTCCGGCATCAGTCTGTTCTCTCTTCTAAACGTGGGGTCCCAGATTATTAAACCTGATCCTATCTGCCTGGGCTCACGACCTCCTGACATTTTACTGAAGGTCAAGTAAAGAATCTTTAGACCGTTTCTATTTATAACATGGCTGACCCGGTGTAACATACTGTCATTGAGCATTTCCCCTACTGTACGGCCACAAGAATGCTGACCTATACTCCTGTGACCTTTACTGGCTGAAATAGGAGAACCAGTATGTGAACTTGTAGGACGTTCCCTTCTGCATGACCCGCGGAGATCCAGAAGGTCCGAATTTCTGATCAGCTAATAGTCTGATTTAATCTGAGGAGCAGTAGGAGATATCGTCCCTCTTAAAGAACTTTGTTCACAAATAAGTGGTATAATGGATCCAGTCTAAGTCTTAATATTAGAAGTTTGTAAAATTATAAAGTCTGTTAGGGTCTATTCACTCTCAATGGTTTTATGCCTAAAACTCATGTCATCCAAGCCAAAGTCTGTGCAAAAATCACTTAGTTTTCTTTTCCCAGTGCAGTTTATAAAGACCCTGTAAATGGACGTCAAATGAAAACAAGTGACCACCTATGATAACTTATTGATCGGTGGTGGTCTAACCGCTGGGACTAGTTAGCAGAATGGAAGGGCCGTGCACATGCTCGAGCGCTGCTCCATTCATTTGCTCTGGGCCTGTGGAGCGCTGCACTTTTTATTCAGCAGCTTTTTACATAATGAATCTATTACAGGTCAGGCCTACGACCTGACGTCCTATGGCAATACAAAAAAAATGAGCCAGAGCGTGAGTTGGTACACATGCATGTATAAGCACATGTTCACACTGGCCATGAGACTAAGAAATCCCAAAATAAGACTATGTACATATACCCTACTGTAACAAAATAAAAGCATAAAGCAGCATATTCCAGAGCCGCACATTCCGCAACGTGGACACACACACTCCCCATGTCCCTTAGGATAACATGGGGAGTGTCTGTACATGCTGAAACCTGCGGATTTATCTAGAAAATCCAAATAAATCCGCAGGTTTTCTGCGGCAAAATCCAAAGAAGCAAGCTCCCTTGGGCACAGGGCCTAAGGAAATACGAAAAAATGAGCCGGAGTGTGAGTTGGTACACATGCATGTATAAGCACATGTTCACAATGGCCATGAGACAAAGAAAACCCATGGCTGTGTGCCTATATTCTGGACCCAGGATTTCTCAGCCCTTATTCAGAGTGATGTCTTGACACATGGTGAGGTTTTAATATTTGAGAGTGTAGGTACTGTCCCGATTTGAGTACACCTTGTCGCGGAGGGACGGCTTTACACTTTTTTGAGCAACCATGGTGTTTACGACGTCCCCTATGTTTATTTATATGCACCATGCTTTTATTTAGTTACAGTAGGGTATATGATCATATTCTAATTTTGGGTTTTCTTTGTCGTGACTCCCTATATTGTAACTGGGATAAAGGTTTCCAGTCTATTATTATAAAAGTTCCTCCATCTATGAATCTGTGGGTTCCTGCAGTTGGAACCCCCAACCACTCAGTAAGTCGCCACTAGTGATGAGCAAGCACTACCATGCTTTGCTGCTCAGTACTTCTAACGAGCAGTTGGAGGCTTGAATGGACGTGACTTGTGTACCTAGTATGATGGAAGTCAATGGAGAACTTGAGCATTTTTTTTTTTTTCAGGTTTCCTGGAAAAAATTCTACAGTTCCTCATTGACTTCCATTATACTTGGTACATAAGTCATGCCTATCCAAGCATCCAACTGCTTGTTACTAGTACTGAGTAGCAAAGCACGGTAGTGCCCGCTCATCACTAGTTACGAGTACTGAGCACCTGAGCATGGTAGTGCTTGCTAGTTATCACATACAGTATGTTGCAGAGAACTGATCACTTGATTCACATGGATTTCCCATTGCAGGTAGTGGCATATGTAATACCGTGTTTTTCCAAAAATAAGACCTCCCCCAAAAATAAGCCCTAGCAGGGATTTTCAGCATTTTCGGAGAAAGGCTTAAATATAAGCCCTCCCCCGAAAATAAGCCCTAGTCCTGGATCAATAATGAAGTGTCCGTGCAGCTAAAAAAGATAGATACTGCAGGACACTTCATTATACACAGCGGCACCCGGCAATTACACTCACCCGACACTGAGCGGCAGGACCTGCAGTGATCACACACACACACACACACACACACACACACATTCACACACAAACATCGGATCGCACACAGTTAGCACAGTTAGATCGCACACCTAATCAGATCGCGCACACAAACATCGGCTCACACGCAAACAACAAATCACACACACACTCGCCTCATCCAGTGACACCGATCTCTTCTCGCCGGGAGAATCCTGAGAGGCAGTGCAGCGCGACGAACAGGACCTGCGGCCGGACACGTGACTTGCTTCATTCTCTGCTGCCGTAAGTGCTGGATGTGATGTGGTGTGGTGTGTGTGTCTGTGATCGGCTGTGTGTATCTGTGATCTGCTGTGTGTGTGATCTGCTGTGTATATCTGCGATCTGCTGTGTGTATCTGTGATTGGATGTGTGCATCTGTGATGGCTGTGCATGCCTGAGATCTGCTGTGTGTGTATCTGTGATCGGCTGTGTGTATCTGTGATCGGCTGTGTGTGTGATCTGCTGTGTATATCTGCGATCTGCTGTGTATATCTGTGATCTGCTGTGTGTGTGATCTGCTGTGTGTGTGATCTGCTGTGTGTGTGTGATCTGCTGTGTGTGTGTGTGATCTGCTGTGTGTGTGTGTGATCTGCTGTGTGTGTGTGTGTGATCTGCTGTGTGTGTGTGTGTGTGATCTGCTGTGTGTGTGTGTGATCTGCTGTGTGTGTGTGTGATCTGCTGTGTGTGTGTGTGTGTGATCTGCTGTGTGTGTGTGTGTGATCTGCTGTGTGTGTGTGTGTGATCTGCTGTGTGTGTGTGTGTGTGATCTGCTGTGTGTGTGTGTGTGTGATCTGCTGTGTGTGTGTGTGTGTGATCTGCTGTGTGTGTGTGTGTGTGTGATCTGCTGTGTGTGTGTGTGTGTGTGATCTGCTGTGTGTGTGTGTGTGTGTGATCTGCTGTGTGTGTGTGTGTGTGTGATCTGCTGTGTGTGTGTGTGTGTGTGTGATCTGCTGTGTGTGTGTGTGTGTGTGTGATCTGCTGTGTGTGTGATCTGCTGTGTGTGTGATCTGCTGTGTGTGTGTGTGTGATCTGCTGTGTGTGTGTGTGTGATCTGCTGTGTGTGTGTGTGTGATCTGCTGTGTGTGTGTGTGTGTGATCTGCTGTGTGTGTGTGTGTGTGTGTGATCTGCTGTGTGTGTGCGATCTGCTGTGTGTGTGCGATCTGCTGTGTGTGTCAGCTAGCAGCAGGGAAGGATGGCGTGCAGCAACGACCAGAGCTCACAGGAGGACCTGGGAACCACGCAGACGTCCTGGTCTGGTGAGTATGAGTCTCCTGGGAAGTGGGGGGGTCTGCTTTTTTGGGGGGTAAACTTGCCCCCAACCGTGTTTCTCCAAGAATAAGACCTCCTCCAAAAATAAGCCCTAGCGCTTTTTTGGGGGGCAAAAAAAATATAAGACCGTGTCTTATTTTTGGAAAAACACTGTATATATTAATCCCCATTTAATGACTCTAGCCCCTGTGTAGACCCACGGCAGAAACAAAGTTCTGTGGATTCCGGAGAAGATACAAATCTTAATGTATGAATATACAAGAACAGTCTGTAAATTTTGTGCTTGTCAATTTGACATAGGTGTTCTTCAACACTTATGACCACTAATCAAATAGCGATCCAGAAACCCTATGTATACTAATGAATGTTACCCAATACCAGGTCCTTTTTTCTGGTCTTTATATGGGCCTCTATTATTTTCATTCTTTCTTTCAGACCAAGGCGGATCCTGCGAAGGTGGAAGCTTTCAGGGCATCTCTGTCAAAACTTGGAGATGTGTACGTCAATGATGCTTTTGGGACTGCACACAGAGCTCACAGGTAATGAGGTGACTGCTTCCAGGTATGATTGCTGGAAGAACATGCTCAGTAAATTGGTTCCTTCCCCGGTGTATGCCGCAATCTCCGGAGAGTCTCCACACTAGCAGGAGAGCCAGGAGGGAATAGCTACAGATGCTCCAAGACAACAAAGAGCCGTATGTGCCTGGTCTCAGGGACTTTGTGGCCCACGATGCTCTTTTGTTTTTAGTGTAAGCAGCATTCAGTATTGTAATCCTGGAGATCATCTGTAAACTCAAAGCATTTTTAGACATTTCTCTTATCGATCCACTGTTTCTTTTCTCTTGTGTTTTGGTTTTTTTTGTTTTTTTTTTCGGCTCCAGGTTTCTTGCACAGTTTTTCTTACATAATACCTATCCATTATACTTCTGTTTCAACTATGCTGGCAGATGTCTTAAGCCAGTGATGTGGCCTGGGTTATAAAGGAGGATTTTCTCCATTTACCAGTTTATTGGTGGGTCACCTAAGTACAATCTGACAGAACACCCATGTTTCAATTTCTGTTCAAATAAAGTTCTTTGCGGTGAGAAACGTCATATCTTGCTTTTAGTTTTTTTGCACATTTACTATTCTATAGCATTGGTTAAGTTGCAGATATGTGTCATCGGCCTTGTGTTTGTATGTAGTGGGGCCTCCCAACTCTTCAATAGGAGATGATATCTGGGATAGAAGGGTTGGCACGTTTGAACTCTGGCAACTGATTTTTTTTTTTTTTTTTTTTTTTTTTTTTTATCCTTTTTCTTTCTGTAGAAAAGGCTCTGCCAAAAGAGTCTGGCACAGCTCTATCTTAGAGGACATGGGAGCTGAGCCTAGTGTCATGTATATGAGGGGAGTCAGGGGAGATGGCTGTCTGCCAAATTATCAGTTGGCCTCAAGTTAATTTATTGGGGGGACATTAAAGAGGTTTTCCACTACTAATCTGGTTCCCTTTCTTTTATCCTAACTCTTCCTAACTAATGCTTTCCTAATATACTGCTGCTATCTACTTTGCTCCTGTAAGCTTATCTTCAAGAGGCTCATAAATGCCTTTTTATTGTTGTAGCTTTGATCCTTCCGTGTGTGGACCGGAATTGTACCAACTGAGCAGAGTGTATATTAGGAAAGTGTTAGTTAGGAAGAGTTAGGATAAATAAAGGGGATCACATTCCTTAAACAGAGTTAAAATAAAAGAAAGGGAGATCACATTCGTTATTAGGAGTTAGGATAAAAAATTAAATCTATTTTTATATAGCGCTAACATATTACGCAGCGCTGTACATACATCAGGAACACTGTCCCCATCGGGGCTCACAATCTTAATTCCCTATCTGTATGTCTTTGGAGTATGGGACTAAACTGGAGTACCCAGAGGAAACCCACGCAAACACAGGCAGAATATACAAACTCCTGGCAGATGTTGTCCTTGGTGGGATTCGAACCCAGGACCCCAACGCTGCAAGACTGCAGTGCTAACCACTGAGCCACCATGCCGCCCCTAGGATAAAAGAAAAGGGATCACATTGGTAGTGGAAAACCCTCTAAGTTTAGGTCAGCATTGCCTTTTGGTGGGGGGGGTCCACATTCACAGTATCACTCTATACTGCATGAATTGCATTTTTAAAGGAGTTTTGCAATTTTCCTGTTGGTCACTCATAAATCTGTAGGTGCAGGTCCCGCATCGATGTAATACAACAGCAGTAGGTATGCTCATCTGCAGCACACATAGTCCTCTAATCTTGAGTCTAGGGGTCCTTCCTTCAAGTAATGGGTCCAGTGGTCAGAGTAGTGATTTGTAATAATCCATATAAACTTTTTTTAATGTGCATGATCAAATTTGGCTCCCAAATATGACTTTGACAGTATAAATAAACCTGATGTGGTAGTGGGACTGTGGGCAATGTGTATGACAACACTCGCTGCAGCAATCTTCCTATTAATATGATGTTTCTACCCCTTTTAGCTCCATGGTAGGCGTAAATCTGCCCCAGAGAGCTGCTGGGTTCCTAATGAAGAAAGAACTTGATTATTTCGCCAAGGCTTTGGAGAACCCAGAGAGACCATTCCTCGCCATCCTTGGAGGGTAAGCGTTACCGGTATTGTTTTGATTTCTTTTCATGCTTCCTTGTTACTTTCTTCCCCATCTCCAGCTTCGGTGGTCCCCACCAGTGTTTGCTTGTCCTGCAATGATAACATCATGTAACTGCTGATTAATTGACCTCAGTAGTCACATATCTCACATGCCAAGATCCCTGCTGAGGCCAGTCATTGGTTGCAGTGATCATGCGCATGTGTGGCACCCCATTGCTGTAGCAAAGTAAGACTGGCAGGGCCCCCCACATTGGCCATGCAGGAGCGATGGAAGATTTTTAACAAGTAATTTTTGTTTAAAAAATCTGTCTTATTCTACATTCCTTGTAGTGATGGTACTGCAGCCTGCAGCTGATGAGCACAAAGTGTTCACTCACGTTCATGCTCCGGCTGCTTCTATTGTGCTGAAACAAAGATGTGTTCACGGGTGAAACCATAGACTTTGACCTTTGCTACAGGTCTCTGATCCATGGTGGAAAATGCTGAGTGAGCAATGGGAAATCTGCAGAATAAGCTCTGTAGAGCTGTCTAGCCTTATTGTCACTGGCACTACCGGAATATAGGAGGGAGTTCAGCAGGCTCCTAAAGGGTCTGTGTGCAAAACATTTAGACTTAACACCTGAGAATCACAGAATCAGAATATTTTACCTGCCTCCCAAAGTACATAGGCCAGACAATCCAGGAAGCCCGTCATCTTGGGACTTGGGACACTTACTGAAATAGCCCTCTACCCATCAGGAGGTTTGTTTTTAAGTAAACAAAGCCATGTATCTGCCCAGTACTACAGACATATTGAACACGTGATCTGCTATAGGTCCCCTCCATACAAGCACTATCGTAGCCCCAATGGATGTAGAATCGCTATATTCTAACATCCCTCATGAAGTTGGACTAGCCGCCTGCCAGACGCAACTAATCACTACATTTTTCCTTGTGCACCTTTTTTTTTTTTTCCTCTTTTTAATGAGGAAATATATCTACAATGCACCGGGACCGCTAAGGGCAGCAAAATGTCGCCTGAGTACATTAAGCCTAAGCTTTTCATGGCAAAGGTGTGAAGTGACTTTTTCCCTGCCGGCCATGACAGCACCACATGAGAGATAGGTTCCGCCCACATCAGGACAGGAAACCCACTGATAAAAAGGCGGTACCTCTCCTCCTCATCAGTTTGGTTTCCTGTCCTGGTATGGACAACCCATTGCTGTCCCAGGTCCGACCCGGTGTGGAAGCCTGGTACTTACCTGAAGCCGGTGCTCGGGCCTGGCTGCACCCCCCCCTCGGTCTCAGACCTCTGCGGCGGTGAGGCGCGGGCCTGGAGCGGGAGCTCGGCCCGGCGTCGCTCCAGGGATGTGCGCACTCACGGCGGCCGCTGGAAGGCTTGTCCCTGCTGGGCAGCACGCTGGAGTGAAGCTGGACGCTCCGGCCGGAAGTGACGCGATTCCATGGTGACGTGCGCAATGCGACCAGGAAGTGACTGGTGTGCGCATGCGCACTAGGATCCAAGATGGCGGCGCCCTTGTAACGAGGGATCTCTGTTTCAAATATGACCGGCGCTTGGGACTGGTGAGTTTTTTTTTTTTCTCCTCCATTGTTCCCATTATGGCAGGAGATTCACCCCGCAGCAAGGAGCAGCGCATGGAGTCGCCACAGCGTGGCTCGGAACGCGGCTCTGCGGATCGTTCCCGGAAGGCTGTATCCAGTCCGGGCAGCGTTCGGTCGGTGGGTCCCAAGAGGTCCAAGGGAGATAAGAATCCGCCTCCTGATCCGGTATTGCCAGGAGTCGTGGGGGTGAGTGGACTTCGTGGTCTTCCATGTTTCTAAGTCCCCGTTTCCGTGTCCCCTCTCTTGTTAGGTACCGAAAAAATGTGCCTCCAAGCAGCGTCACAAGGAGTGTGCCATATGCCAATCCTCCCTGTCTTCGGATTACACCAAGGCCCTGTGTGCAGGCTGTATCCAACAGACCCTACTCAAAGAGGGGCCGGGGTTCTCATCTGAATTGCGTTCCATTATCAGAGCAGAAGTACAGGAGTCCCTTAAATCCCTTAAGGGGGGCAAGAGGCACAAGAAATCCCGTCATCCTAAACTGTCTACTCCCGATACCTCGGCGGGTTCGGTCAGGGCTCTCGGTCGTCGGGCTCCTCGGGATCCTCCCCCTCCGATTCTGACTCTTCCTCTTCCGATGAAGGTGGTCGTCCTTGTTTCCCTACAGCAGACGTAGGACCTTTGGTGAAGGCAGTACGTTCGACCATGGGCATAGTGGACCCCAGGGGGCCCGAATCTACCCAGGATGTCATGTTTGGGGGCTTGGATTCCAGGAAGCGTAAGGGGTTTCCCATTCCCCAGAAGGTTCAAAGTCTCATTGCTGACCAGTGGAAAAAAGTGGACAAAAGGTTGAATCTTAGCTCTTCCCTTAAAAGGAAGTACCCTGTGGATGAGGAAGCGTCTACCTCTTGGGATAGAACCCCGAAAATTGATGTCGCTATTGCCAAAGCGTCTCGTTCCACTACCTTGCCGTTTGAGGACTTGGGGTCCCTTAAGGATCAGCTGGATAGGAAGGCTGATGGTTTTCTGAGAGGTACATGGGAGTCTACGGCAGGTGGCTTGCGCCCTGCCGTGACCAGCGCCTGTGTTGCCCGGTCCTTAATGGTGTGGCTTCAGCAGTTAGAAGACCAGTTGCGCAATGACACTCCTAGGAAAGATATTATCTTGTCCTTGCCCTTAATACAGGGTGCTGCTGCCTTTATGGCTGATGCCTCGGTTGATTCTTTAAGACTATTTGCCAGGTCGGCGGCGCTTTCCAATTCCGCGCGTCGGGCCCTCTGGCTGAAAACTTGGAAGGGTGATGTCCAATCCAAGGGGCGACTATGCAGCATGCCTTGTGAAGGTGCCTATCTTTCTTTATCGCTCCTAATTGGGAGACCCAGACGATTGGGTGTATAGCTACTGCCTCCGGAGGCCACACAAAGCACTACACTTAAAAGTGTAAGGCCCCTCCCCTTCTGCCTATACACCCCCCGTGGGATCACGGGCTCCTCAGTTTTCATGCTTTGTGCGAAGGAGGTCAGACATCCACGCATAGCTCCACTGTTTAGTCAGCAGCAGCTGCTGACTATGTCGGATGGAAGAAAAGAGGGCCCATACTAGGGCCCCCAGCATGCTCCCTTCTCACCCCACTTTTGTCGGCGGTGTTTGTTAAGGTTGAGGTACCCATTGCGGGTACGGAGGCTGGAGCCCACATGCTGCATCCTTCCCCATCCCCCTTAGGGCTCTGGGTGAAGTGGGATTTTACCGGTCTCCAGGCACTGAGACCGCGCTCCATCCACAGCCCCTGAAAGGAATCTGCTGGATATGGAGCTGAGTATCGTCAGGGACAGGACCCTGCTTCAGCAAGGTACTCTGTGTCCCCATACAGACGCAGACACACTGCAGCATTGCTGGGTGTGTTAGTGCGCCGGGGACAACAGCGCGCACTCTTGTGCCACTGCTCACTACAGCTCTGCTGAAGGAGTATATGTATTTGGAACTGCCGCGCCGGCCGCTGCTGTCAGTTTGCTGCGGCGCGGCTGGGACTTGTGGTGCGCCGGGGACTTCCGCGCTGGCCGTGCATGTATGACGGCCGCGCTTATTACTCGAGTCCCCGGCTTTTGCGGCCTAGTTTCGTTTCGTTCCCGCCCCCAGGCCTGCCAGTCAGGGGAAGGGCGGGACGCTGTGCAGAATGTCAGCACAGAGGGCTGGAGTCTACTTTACATACTCCAGCCCTCACACTGGGCACAGTGGGACACCAGTTTCCCGCACTTTGTCTGAGGCACGCCCACGGTCCGCCCCTCTTCACAGAACGTCGGCAGCCATTCCTGTGTGCAGTCTGAGCTGGAGAGGGGAGACAAGTTTTGGGAGACCCAGACACGGGATTCTGGCGACCACACACCCGCGTTTGAGCGGGCGGTAAGCGGCGCCTCTGGTGCTGAACCCACTTGTGCCGAAGTGTACATTTGTATTTTTATGCTTGCATACTATACATTGCACTGTACGGTCGCTGGTGCTTCCTGGCTATATACCCTCCTAGATTGCTCAGAGGAGACAACAGCATGTCATCCGCAAAAAGCAAGGGTGCCAAGGCACAGGCTTTCTATGCTGCTTGTACCGCATGTGAGGCTTCTTTACCGGCAGGTTCCACTGACCCCCACTGTGTGCAGTGCTCGGCCCCTGTGGCAACTGCTCGGCCGGGGCCTCTGCTAGAGGTGACCCAGGGAGAACCACCTGTGAATACTGTCCAGGTGACGGGGACAGAGTTTGCAGCTTTTGCGGATAGATTGTCTGTGACTATGACTAGAATTCTAGAAACGTTGCAGTCTAGACCAGTAACTCAGACCATGGGCACTGTTCAATCATTGCTCCCTGGTCCCCCTCTGTTGGAACAGCCCCGGGCTCCGGGGATGTCCCATGCATCCCAGTGTGACGGTTCGGACACGGACGACAGTCCCAGACAGCCTAAGCGAGCTCGCTATGAGCGGCCCTCGACTTCATCACACTGGTCAGGGTCCCAGCAGGAAGGCTCTCTGTGTGATGAGACGGAGGTAGCTGATCAGGATTCTGATCCTGAGACCGCTCTCAACTTGGATACACCTGATGGGGACGCCATAGTGAATGATCTGATAGCGTCCATCAATAGAATGCTGGATATTTCTCCCCCAGCTCCTCCGGTGGAGGAGTCAGCTTCACAGCAGGAGAAATTCCATTTCAGATATCCCAAGCGTAAATTGAGTTCTTTTCTGGACCACTCTGACTTTAGAGACTCAGTCCAGAAACATCACGCTTATCCAGATAAACGTTTCTCCAAACGGCTTAAGGACACACGTTATCCCTTTCCTCCTGACGTGGTCAAAGGCTGGACCCAGTGTCCCAAGGTGGATCCCCCTATCTCCAGGCTTGCGGCTAGATCCATAGTTGCAGTGGAGGATGGGGCTGCACTTAAAGATGCCACTGACAGACAGATGGAGCTCTGGTTGAAATCCATCTATGAAGCTATCGGCGCGTCGTTTGCTCCAGCATTCGCAGCCGTATGGGCACTCCAAGCTATTTCAGCTGGTCTTACGCAGGTTGACACTGTCACACGTGCATCTGTGCCGCAGGTGGCATCCTTAACCTCTCAAATGTCTGCATTTGCGTCTTGCGCGATTAATGCTGTCCTGGACTCTACGAGCCGTACGGCAGTGGCGTCCGCCAACTCCGTGGTTTTACGCAGAGCCTTGTGGTTAAGGGAATGGAAGGCAGATTCTGCTTCCAAAAAGTGCTTAACCAGTTTGCCATTCTCTGGTGACCGACTGTTTGGTGAGCGGTTGGATGAGATCATTAAACAGTCCAAGGGTAAGGATTCATCCTTACCTCAGCCCAGACAAACCAAACCCCAGCACAGGAGGGGACAGTCGGGGTTTCGGTCCTTTCGAGGCTCCGGCAGGTCCCAATTCTCCTCGTCCAAAAGGACTCAAAAGGATCAGAGGAACTCAGATTCTTGGCGGGCTCAGTCACGCCCAAAAAAGACAGCCGGAAGACCCGCTACCAAGGCGGCTTCCTCATGACTTTCGGCCTCCTCTCTCCGCATCCTCGGTCGGTGGCAGGCTCTCCCGCTTTGGCGACATTTGGCTGCCACAGGTCCAAGACCGTTGGGTGAGAGACATTCTGTCCCACGGGTACAGGATAGAGTTCAGTTCTCGTCCTCCAACTCGATTCTTCAGAACGTCTCCGCCTCCCGACCGAGCCGATGCTCTTCTGCAGGCGGTGTGCACTCTAAAGGCAGAAGGTGTGGTGATCCCTGTTCCTCTTCAGGAGCAAGGTCACGGTTTTTACTCCAATTTGTTTGTGGTGCCAAAAAAGGACGGGTCCTTCCGTCCCGTTCTGGACCTAAAACTTCTCAACAAGTACGTAAAAGCCAGACTGTTCCGGATGGAATCCCTCCGCTCCGTCATCGCCTCAATGTCTCAAGGAGATTTCCTAGCATCAATAGACATCAAGGATGCTTATCTCCACGTGCCGATTGCTCCAGAGCATCAGCGGTTTCTACGGTTCGTTATAGGAGACGAACACCTTCAGTTCGTAGCTCTGCCTTTCGGTCTGGCGACAGCCCCACGGGCCTTCACCAGGGTCATGGCAGCAGTAGTAGCAGTCCTGCACTCTCAGGGACACTCTGTGATCCCTTACTTAGACGATCTCCTTGTCAAGGCTCCCTCTCAAGAGGCATGCCAACACAGCCTGGACGTTGCACTGGAGACTCTCCAGAGTTTCGGGTGGGTCATCAACTTTTCCAAGTCAAATCTGGCCCCGACCCAATCGCTAACATATCTTGGCATGGAGTTTCATACTCTCCCAGCGATAGTGAAGCTTCCGCTGGACAAACAGCGTTCACTACAGACAGGGGTGCGATCCCTCCTTCAAGACCAGTCACACCCCTTGAGACGCCTCATGCACTTCCTAGGGAAGATGGTAGCAGCAATAGAGGCAGTCCCTTTCGCGCAGTTTCATCTGCGTCCACTACAGTGGGACATTCTACGCCAATGGGACGGGAAGTCGACGTCCCTCGACAGGAACGTCTCCCTTTCTCAGGCGGCCAAGGAATCTCTTCAGTGGTGGCTTCTTCCCACCTCATTGTCAAAGGGAAAGTCCTTCCTACCCCCATCCTGGGCGGTGGTCACGACGGACGCGAGTCTGTCAGGGTGGGGAGCGGTTTTTCTCCACCACAGGGCTCAGGGTACGTGGACTCAGCAAGAGTCCACCCTTCAGATCAATGTTCTGGAAATCAGAGCAGTGTATCTTGCCCTACAAGCCTTCCAGCAGTGGCTGGAAGGGAAACAGATCCGAATTCAGTCGGACAACTCCACAGCGGTGGCATACATCAACCACCAAGGAGGAACACGCAGTCGGCAAGCCTTCCAGGAAGTCCGGCGAATTCTGACGTGGGTGGAAGACACGGCATCCACCATATCAGCAGTTCACATCCCAGGCGTGGACAACTGGGAAGCAGATTTTCTCAGTCGCCAGGGTATGGACGCAGGGGAATGGTCTCTTCACCCGGACGTGTTTCAAGAGATCTGTCGCCGCTGGGGGATGCCGGACGTCGACCTAATGGCGTCCCGACACAACCACAAGGTCCCAGTCTTCATGGCGCGGTCTCACGATCACCGAGCTCTGGCGGCAGACGCCTTAGTTCAAAATTGGTCGCAGTTCCGGCTCCCTTATGTGTTCCCACCTCTGGCACTGTTGCCCAGAGTGCTGCGCAAGATCAGGTCCGACTGCCGCCGCGCCATCCTCGTCGCTCCAGACTGGCCGAGGAGGTCGTGGTACCCGGACCTGTGGCATCTCACGGTAGACCAACCGTGGGCGCTACCAGACCGACCAGACTTGCTGTCTCAAGGGCCGTTTTTCCATCGGAATTCTGCTGCCCTGAACCTGACTGTGTGGCCATTGAGTCCTGGATCCTAGCGTATTCAGGATTATCTCAAGACGTCATTGCCACCATGAGACAAGCTAGAAAACCAACCTCCGCCAAGATCTACCACAGGACGTGGAAGATATTCTTATCTTGGTGTTCTGCTCAGGGAGTTTCTCCCTGGCCATTTGCATTGCCTACTTTTCTTTCCTTTCTACAATCCGGTTTGGAAAAAGGTTTGTCGCTCAGCTCCCTTAAAGGACAAGTCTCAGCGCTATCTGTATTTTTTCAGAAGCGACTAGCACGGCTTCCTCAGGTACGCACGTTCCTGCAAGGGGTTTGTCATATCGTCCCTCCTTACAAGCGGCCGTTAGAGCCCTGGGATCTGAACAGGGTTCTAGTTGCTCTCCAGAAGCCGCCTTTCGAGCCTATGAGGGATGTTTCCCTTTCTCGACTTTCACAGAAAGTGTCTTTTCTAGTAGCGGTCACCTCGCTTCGGAGAGTGTCCGAGCTAGCGGCGCTCTCATGCAAATCTCCCTTCCTGGTGATTCACCAGGACAAGGTGGTTCTGCGCCCGATTCCGGAGTTTCTCCCTAAGGTGGTATCCCCCTTTCATCTCAATCAGGATATCTCCTTACCTTCTTTGTGTCCTCATCCAGTTCATCAATGTGAGAAGGATTTGCATTTGTTGGATCTGGTGAGAGCACTCAGAATCTACATTTCCCGCACGGCGCCCCTGCGCCGCTCGGAGGCACTCTTTGTCCTTGTCGCTGGTCAGCGTAAAGGGTTGCAAGCTTCCAGATCCACCTTGGCTCGGTGGATCAAGGAACCAATTCTTGATGCCTACCGTTCTGCTGGGCTTCCGGTTCCCTCAGGGCTGAAAGCCCATTCTACCAGAGCCGTGGGTGCGTCCTGGGCATTACGGCACCAGGCTACGGCTCAGCAGGTGTGCCAGGCGGCTACCTGGTCGAGTCTGCACACTTTCACCAAGCATTATCAGGTGCATACCTACGCTTCGGCGGACGCCAGCCTAGGTAGACAAGTCCTTCAGGCGGCGGTTGCCCACCTGTAGAAAAGGACTGTTTTTACGGTCCTGTCACGAGGTGTTATTTTACCCACCCAGGGACTGCTTTTGGACGTCCCAATCGTCTGGGTCTCCCAATTAGGAGCGATAAAGAAGGGAATTTTGTTACTTACCGTAAATTCCTTTTCTTCTAGCTCCAATTGGGAGACCCAGCACCCGCCCTGTTTTCTTAGGGATTTTTGTTTTTTCGGGTACACATGTTGTTCATGTTAAATGGTTCAGTTCTCCGATGTTCTTCGGATTGAATTTGTTTTTAAACCAGTTATTGGCTTTCCTCCTTCTTGCTTTTGCACTAAAACTGAGGAGCCCGTGATCCCACGGGGGGTGTATAGGCAGAAGGGGAGGGGCTTTACACTTTTAGTGTAATACTTTGTGTGGCCTCCGGAGGCATAGCTATACACCCAATTGTCTGGGTCTCCCAATTGGAGCTAGAAGAAAAGGAATTTACGGTAAGTAAACAAAATTCCCTTCTTTTGGCTCTGGCCTGGACGACCTCCTCACTAAGGCATCCGATAAGAAACAGGGGTTTCCAGTTTTTCCGGTGGCGTCCTCTCGCAGCCGGCCCTTTCGGAGACGTCAGTTTTTCGCAAAGAAGTCTCAAAAACCGCAAGATCAGTGGAAGGACCGTAGAAAGACTACCTCGGGCTTTCTCTTTGGCAAGCACTCCGATAATAAGCCCAAGCCCTCTCAATGACGCCTGTCATCAGGTAGGGGGTCGGCTGTCCCTCTTCCTCCATGCATGGCAGGCAATCTCCTCCAACAAGTGGCTCCTTCAGATTGTGGCGGAAGGGTTAAAATTGGACTTCCGTTCACCCCCTCGGGGGTCTCTCAGAATAACATCCTTGCGGTCCCCAGAGCGGCAGATGGCCTTGGAAGTAGAAGTGCTAACTCTCCTCTCGAGGAAAGTCATTCAGGAGGTCCCCATAGGTCAAGAAGGGGACGGCTTTTACTCCACACTGTTTCTGGTTCGGAAGCCGGACTCCACCTTCCGCACCATCTTCAACCTGAGGAGCTTGAATTTGCATCTGGTGCAGCGAGCCTTCAAAATGGAGACCATGAAGTCAACTGTCAGACTGTTGTATCCAGGGTGTTTTATGGCGGTCCTCGACTTGAAGGACGCCTATTATCACATCCCTATTTTTCCGGCTCACCGGCGGTTCCTCAGGTTCGCACTACACGTCTCCGGGAGGCTGAGACACTTCCAATTCGCAGCGCTGCCATTCGGGCTTTCCATGGCCCCGCGGATCTTCACCAAAGTCCTCGCAGAGGTCATGGCACATGTCAGGGAACAGGACATATTGATCGTTCCGTATCTGGACGACCTCCTGATAGTGGGTCAGTCGGAGTCTCTATGTGCGGCTCATGTGACCAGGGTCATCACCATCCTGGAAGGCCTGGGGTGGGTGGTGAATCTGCGGAAGTCCAGACTCCAGCCTCTCCAATGTCAGGTCTTCCTGAGTCTCGTCCTGGACTCTACGAGTCAGTTGTGCCGCCTGCCGGTGGACAAGGTCACCAGGATCTTGTCCTTAATCTCTTCTGTAAGGAGTTGCCCAGGCATGTCCTTACGGCAGGCTATGTCGCTGGTCGGGACTCTTACCTCTTGCATCCCAGGGGTATGGTGGGCCCAGCTGCATTCCAGAATCCTCCAGTTGGAGGTCCTTCGGTTTCAGAGACTGTTTGGAGGCTGTTTGGAGAAGAAGTTGACCCTGTCTGCAGACTCCTTGCACTCCCTGGGTTGGTGGCAGGACCCCTCTCACCTCCGGACGGGGGTTCCTTGGCTTTCCCCGGTCACGGACACTATAGTCACGGATGCCAGCCGTTGGGGGTGGGGCGCCCATCTGCGCCAACAGGTGCTTTAAGGTCCCTGGGACGCTCGGTTGGTCAGACAGTCCTCAAACTACAGGGAGCTCATGGCGGTTCTCAAGGCACTAGAGGGGTTCCTCCCCTTCTTGAGAGGTCGCCATGTTCGGGTCCTTTCGGACAACAGGGTGACTGTGGCGTACGTCAACCATCAGGGAGGCACCAGATCCCCTTCTCTTCTGGCTCTGACTATGCGCATCTTCCAGCTAGCCGAACAACATCTCTCCTCATTGACAGCTCTTCATATCAAGGGGGCGGAAAACGAGGAGCCAGACTTCCGCAGCCGGCACTGTCTCAGTCAGGGGGAGTGGTCCTTGGACCCGGGGGTCTTTCGCAAGCTCACGCTTCTATGGGGTGCCCCTGTTCTCGACCTGTTCGCTACCAAGGCGAATCGGAAAGTGGACAGGTTCTGCTCTCTCAACCCCCGAGACGATCCTGTTGCCCTCGATGCCTTCCAGATGTCTTGGTCTCACGGCCTCCTGTACGCGTTTCCTCCCCTGATCCTGTTGCCTTCGGTTCTCCGGAAAATCCGGACCGACAGAGCGGAGG
This sequence comes from Anomaloglossus baeobatrachus, assembly GCF_048569485.1. NCBI lineage: Eukaryota > Metazoa > Chordata > Amphibia > Anura > Aromobatidae > Anomaloglossus > Anomaloglossus baeobatrachus. The sequence continues at coordinate 83,276,608 of NC_134361.1, forward strand.
TTATTCTCATCGCCCCCTTCTGGCCGAAACGGGCATGGTTTTACTGGCTGCGGACACTGTCTCTGGTGGATCCTTGGGTTCTCCCGGACGCCCCTCATCTCCTGTCCCAGGGCCCAGTCCGTCACCCCCCCGACCCGGCTCTCCATTTGACGGCTTGGCGTTTGAGCGGCGGCTGCTAGCTCGACGGGGGTTTTCCTCTTCCTTAATCGATACTCTTCTTCGCAGTAGGAAAGTGGTCACCACGGCCATTTACGGTAGGGTCTGGAAGCGCTTTCTCCTTCAGTCGGGGGCTCGGGCGGAGGGCCCCCCTCCTATCTCGGCTATTCTAGAATTCCTCCAGAGGGGGTTGGAATTGGGGCTCTCCACCAGTACGCTCAAGGTGCAGGTGTCGGCCTTAGGGGCTCTGTTTCATTGTAGTCTGGCCCAGAATGAATGGATTTGCCGGTTCATTAAATCTAAGTCCAGGTCGGTGCCTGTTCAGGCTCCCAGGGTTCCCCCATGGGACCTTAATTTAGTGTTGGATGCCCTCACAGGGCCACCGTTTGAGCCCTTAGGGGAAGTCCTTCTCAAACTGCTGTCCCTTAAGGTTTTTCTACTCGTCGCACTCACCTCGGCCAGGCGGGTGGGGGATCTCCAAGCCTTGTCTGTGGTTCACCCTTATACCCAGATTCTGGATGATAGGGTGGTGTTGCGGACTGATCCCTTCTACTTGCCCAAGGTTTCTACACCTTTTCATCGGTCCCAAGAGATCGTGCTCCCTTCCCTCTGTGACCCCCCCTCGGAACGAGAAGGAGGCTAGGTTACACACGTTGGATGTCCGGAGGGCCTTAGTCACGTACCTAGATAGGACTAGGGAATGGAGGAAGTCTCAGGTCCTGTTTGTCACTTTTCAGGGGCAGTCCAGGGGGCATGGGGCTTCTAAGGCTACCTTGGCCAGATGGGTTAGGGATGCCATCGGTTTGGCGTACTCGGCTAAAGACGCCACTCCTCCTTCGGGCATAAGGGCGCACTCCACTAGAGCAGTGTCTACGTCTTGGGCAGAGAGGGCGGATTCCTCTCTTGACCAGATCTGTCGGGCGGCTACTTGGTCATCTCCTGGGACTTTCTTTCGGCACTATAGGCTGGACTTGTCCTCCACAACTGACCTTTCCTTTGGGAGACGGGTCTTGCAGGCGGTGGTCCCTCCCTAAGGTGGATGGTCTATATAAATCTCTCATGTGGTGCTGTCATGGGCGGCAGGGAAAAATCTTAATTACTCACCGGTAATGGGATTTTCAATAGCCCATGACAGCACCCTTAGTTCCCCCCCTTTTCACTGGTTGTAGGCACCCTTCGGGGAGTGTTAGTTATGGGTGTTTTTCCTTGGGTGGTGGTATGATTAATCTGTTGGTTGTGTTTTGTTGGTCCTCTCTGGCTCTGAAAACCTACTGATGTGGAGGAGAGGTACCGCCTTTTTATCAGTGGGTTTCCTGTCCTGATGTGGGCGGAACCTATCTCTCATGTGGTGCTGTCATGGGCTATTGAAAATCCCATTACCGGTGAGTAATTAAGACTTTTAAAGGAACCAGTCACCAGATTTGGTGATTATAACCTGTGGCCACCACCAGTAGGCTCGTATATACTGCAGTCTAGAATACTATATATAAGAGCCCAGGCTGCTTTGTATAATATAAAGATCCCTTTTATATTCCTCACCTAGGGGGTGGTCCAGTATGATGCGTGTTGCTGCTCTCCTGTCTGGCTCCTCTCTGCTATGATCACTAGCCAGTGGTGTCAGGAATTTTTTAATCCCTTGATGCCTTGGCTATAGTCAATTTTTGCTCTTTTGCTTTTTCCTCCCCTCATTCCAAGGGCCTTAACTTTTTGTTTTTTATTTTGTCCATCAATATAATTGTATGATGGCTTGTATTTTATGCGTGATGAGTAGTACTTTTTAAAATACACCATTCATTTTACCATACAGTGTACTGTAAAATGGGGAAAAAAAAATCCCAAGTTCAATTCCACAATATTGTCTGTCTCTTTTTTTTTTTTTTTTTTTTTTTTTTTTTTATTATAATAATTTAGCATGTTCACTGTATTGTAAAACTAACCTGGCATTCTCCAGGTTAGTATGTATTTGTGGTCACGAAAATTCACAATTTTTCGGGGATCTGAGCTGTATGAGGGTTGGGGTTTTTTTTTGTTTTTTTGTTTTTTTGTTTTTTTTTTTTTTTTTGTTTTGTGCACTGAGCTGACATTCTTACTGATACAATTTTTGCAAAACCTATCTACTCAAATAGTATTTCATGCCGTGTAAATGTGTTGTGTTTTTTTTTGTTATACTGTTTACTGATTGGAATGTGTTTTGTGGGGAGGGGGTTTTCTGGTAATGGTGGAAAAGGGGGGTGACATTTATTTACCCCACACCCTTTTCAATATCATTATTTTTCATACATTATATATAAAAATATATAAATATATCTATGTAGGTAGGAGATATAATATGTATGTGTTTGTATGTGTGAATTTTTTTTTTCTTAAACGTTTCTACAGAGCAGGGCATCTGCATTGTTCTGTACTACAGATATAATTCTCTCCTATGAATGTCGGCTCGTAGCCAGCATTCACAGGAATAGTGTCATGACAGGCACAGAAGTAATTAGCTGACCCTGGTTATCATGACAACCCATCTGCACTCGCGATGACATCACTGGAGCGCTGATGGAAGCAGGGAATGACATGCTGACAGATTGTAAATGCCGCTATCAGAGATGGACAGCGGGATTTAACTGATTAACAGTTATGGGTGGATCTTCCATCCACCTGTGACTGTTAGGCTATGTGCCCACGTAGCGTCGAGGTCCTTGCATTTATAAACTCACCCTCTGGCAGTAATTGGTTTTGACCACAAAATGGCGCTAAAAACACATGCGTATTTACCGCATTTTTGATGCGTTTTTAGTGCTTTTTGCATGCTTTTCCACCTGCATTTTGACAGATGCTTTTTGAACATCAGGACACTGCTAAATAAAGTTAAATCTGTCAAACACAGTGAAAAAAGAGAAAAGAAAACCCAAACAAATTAATATAAAGAATTAATCAAGAAAATAGACATATTTCACTAAATTATAGCGGTAATATACTATTTATTGAGAAAATAGCAGTAACTTCTTATTTTTCATTAATTTACTTGTCGGACTATGTGTGTGAAAAGGGACATATGAAATCATTATTTTGATGTCCAAAAAGCATGTTTTCTGCACCAAAAAAAGCAAGTAAAACGCTGGAATTTTGATGTTTCTTGGTTACTCCCTGTTTCTCATTGACTTCTATGTTATCTAAACGCACCTCAAATGGCAAAAACAGTTGACATGCTGCTTTTTTAAACGCATGGTTTTTGCCACAAAATATGCAAATTAAACGCAGCATTTTGAACTGCATGGTGGGCACAAGAAATCCCTATTTCTCATAGACTTTGCTGGGAAATCAAAACGCATGCATTTTGGCACTAAAAAGGTGCAGCTGAAAACGCTGCAGAAAACCATGTAAAAACGCATCGTGGGCACATAGCCTTAGAGGCACATGTTGGCTGATCAGATCAGCTGACGTGCAGGGACACACGCTGGCTCTGTGCGTGAGCCCGCATGAAAACAAGGTACACGACATATAATGTAAATATACGTTTTATTTCGACGACAAGTTTACACCAGTGCCTCTTCTTGTTTTGAAAGTCAATTTTTGCTGATTGCCTCACATTTTAATATGCATGTATACAAACTATACTACACAAGATTCAAGACATTTCACTTAGCAGGTTGTACATTTTCACTAATGTCTACAATTTTATTTATTTATTATTTATTTTTTTTTTTTTTTTTTTTTTTTACCATGAGAATCTAGATGGCCATTAACCATTTTTCAAGATTTTAATAAATGTAGTACATAAACAGGCCGGGGTTGGGAGTGCAAGGGTTTTATTGTTTAGTGATTATATGTGTTGTCCTGCATGGCAATGGTGCAGTATTTTAGCCGAATATTATTGGGCATCAGTAAAATGTTCACTTGGGGGAGAAGTAAATGTTCCCACGCTCCTGATTGTGAGGGAATAATACCACAATCTGACTTTTCTCTCAGGTTGGATAATCTCCATTGTACAGGTCAGATATAGGACATCCGGAGAGTATGTATACATCTTTAGGTGTGTGACCGCTCCTTTTATATCTCTTTATTCCTTCTTAGGGCCAAGGTGAAGGACAAGATCCAGCTCATCAATAACATGCTGGATCAGGTCAATGAAATGATCATCGGGGGAGGCATGGCATTCACCTTCTTGAAAGTATTAAACAACATGGAGGTAAATTTTAAATTTATGAGACATCACTTGGAGAGCTGACCCTTCGCTTTTAAACTGCAACCCATAGTTGTGTTTCTACTGTGATTTGTAGCTAATGTTTAAAGGGGTGGTTCAACCATATTTTTTATTGTCTAGTTCGATATTATATTGAGAAACAATGTTTCTCTCAAATACCTTGTGTTGTCAATAGTGCCTGTGAGAGGCGCTATTGCAGACCGCTGTTCCCCTCTTTGGTGACGTCACATCCCTGCGGCCAGCTGCAGTCTTCCTGACTCATTGAGCTGTGAGCGGTGTTTCACCGCTTGTCACAGCCCATCTGCTCCCTCCTCCCTCACAGCAGAGCGCTGCAAGCAGGAGACGCGCTGTGCTGTGATAGCGGTGAAACACCACCCACAGCTCAGTGAGTCAGGAAGACTGCAGCCGGCCGCAGGGATGTGACGTGTGCGGCACGTGACGTCACCGGAGTGGGAACAGCAGTCTGCAATAGCGCCTCTCTCAGGCACTATTGCCAACACCAGGTATTTGAGAGAAACATTGTTTCTCAATATAATATCGCACTAGACAATAACAAAATATGGGTGAACCACTCTTTTATGTGAAGACTTCAAAATGCAATGTCTTTCAATCAGTCTGCATGGTGTATGGGTGTGTGACATTTTGTTAAAGTGACCTTTTCACTGAATGTTTTAGTTTTAAACGGAGTATCTCCTCTAATCTGTGCTGCCTCACTGATTCTGGGATAGTTTTTCTTTTTATTCTGTGCCTCTCCGTTCCAAAGTTATGCCCCCTGGTAGAATGGTGCAAATTTTCCCTTTCACAAAGTGGGCGTGTACAGCAAAACGTCTGTGGGTGTGGCTGTTTTGATTGGCCAGAATCTGAAGAGGAAAAAGCGAACGCACACAAGTTGTGTGGCACACGCCCAGTTCATTGAAATTACATTTTAGCATTGTTATTACAAAGGGGAATAACTTTGGAACGGAGGTGCACAGAAGAAAAACAGATACTGTTCCAAAATCAGTGGAGCAGCGGTAATAAGAGGCAGTACTCAGTTTAAATAACAAAATTCCAGTGACTGGTGCACTTTAAATATCATGTTACCTCAAAGTTTTTGGTTTTACCGAACCCATCACTATTAGTCAAGGAAAAACGTTTTACCCTTTTCTTCATCGTTCCTTATGGGAGACCCAGACCATGGGTGTATAGCTTCTGCCTCCGGAGGACACACAAAGTACTACACTAAAAGTGTAGCTCCTCCCTCCGAGCATATACACTCCCCGGATGACAAATCCAACCAGTTCAATGCTTTGTGTTCAGGAGGTCACACACACACATGCATCCTCTGAATTTTGATTTCAAAGATTTGGAAGAAAAGCGGGTCCAATCTGGACTCCCGGCATGTCCCTTCTCACCCCACTGTGTCGGCGGTGCTGTTAAGGTTGATTTTACAAGGCTGGAGCCTTCACATGCCGCGCTCCTTCACCATCCCCTGAGGCTCTGGCTTGAAGTGGGAGCCATCACGGTTCTCACTGCTTTGCAGGAGACCGGTCTCCATCCGCAGCCCTTTTCAGGATCCTGCCGGACGGAGCGCTCACCTCCCAGGGACCTGGCACCTGCGTCTCACAAGCTAAGTACTGAGACGTTATTACCACAGACAGTGGTCTTTCCAGGGGTCCCTTGTACTTTATATATTGGGGAGAGTGTGTTATATGACTGTGTTAACATTTCCGGCCGGTTCTCCAGTTTTCACTGGAGAACCGCGCCGATGGTGCCTGCATGCTGGCCGCATGTTTAAATCTAGGCCCCGGCTTCGCCTGAGGCCTAGTTTCGATTCACTACCCCTGCATGTCAGTCGTGCAGAGGGACAGTGTGGCTCCGCCCAGCGGCTGTTCAGCACAGGGAACGGACACTCCTCACTGAGGAAAGATTCCCTCCCCTGTATACCTCATTTGCCCTCCGGATCCAGCTCTCAGAGTAGGCCCCGCCCCCTCTCCTCGCTCCGGCGCCATTTTCTCAGCGTTCTCAATGTCTTCATAACCACATTGTGACAAATGGGGGCCTGGGCTGGGGGATCTGGAGGGCACAGAGATGTCCCTATGTTAAACGGTCTGGCAAGCCACAACCTCCGGTTGTGCAGCTGCTTATATACTCTGTTTATATACTCTGCTGGGGGTCATTCTGGACAAGAGCCCCCACTTCTGCAGCATGTCTCACATCAGAGCAAGGCTGCAAGGCTGTTCTTATTATGTACTGCCTGTACCGAGCACATAACCACATTGTGATGCTTGCTCGAACATAGTGGTCCCTCAGCCTGGAAGCTCATCAGTGGTCCCTCCAGCTGCTCCGGCTCCGGTGGCTGATCCCCCGGTTTGGGCAGAATCCCTCTCTCCAGGGGACAGCTGTCCCGGACACTGCTGAGCATGCATCAGCCCCCATCTCAGGGCGCTTCTGCTGCTACGGCTCGCTCAGCAAAGCTCACAGAGGATTCTTCATCTGGTCTCAGTCCCCGTCCTCCTAAAATGGAGTCGCAGGGTCCCCTTTCCTTCCTCGTCCCGCAGCTCTGATTCATGAGCCGACTCGCAGGACGAGGAGGATGCCTTTTCTAGGGGCTCGGACGCTACTTCATGTACATTGATCTGTCCGAAGGTGACGCAGATGCTAATGATTTGATTGCGTCCATTATATTTGTACTGGACCTCAATCCGCCTGTATCAGGGGTGCATTCCACTCTGGCAGAAAGGCATCAGTATACCTTAAGAGAACAAGGAGTGTGTTCCTTAACCACTCCAGTTTGTCAGCCCACTGTGACCAAGCCCAGAGCCTGTCCTGACAGACGCTTCCCAAAGCGTGGTTCTGATGACTGTTTCCCCCTTCCACCAGTGGTGGTCAAGGAGTGGGCTCATTCACCAAGGATGGACCCTCCGGTGTCTAGACTTTCAGCCCGGACAGTTGTATCAGTGGCTGACGGCACCTCTCTAAGGATCCCATTGTCCGCCAGGTTGTCCTTCTGGCCAAATCTATATATGAGGCGGCAGGGGCCTCGTTCTCCCCATCTTTTGCAGCAGTGCGGGCTCTCAAAGCCATCTCTGATTCTCTGGAGGAGATGCATTCCCTCACCAAGGACTTTATGCCCGAAATGGATGCCTTAACTTCCAGGATTCAGTCTTTTCATCCTATGCCATGTCTGCCATGCTGGAGACTGTCACCGCACTGCGGTGGCCTCGGCTACTTCCCTCGCTATCCGCAGGCTCCTGTGGCTTCGAGAGTGGAAGGCAGATGCTTCTTAAGAAGTTCCTTGCTGGGCTCCCTTTTGCTGGGACCAGTCTATTCGGTGAACAACTGGATGAAATTATTAAGGAAGCTTTTCGCAGGAAGAGTACTTCCATGCCACAAACCCAGGAAACCGGTCCAGGGCAGGAACCAGTCGAGGTTTCGTTCCTTTCGTTCCTCTAACTGGTCGTCCTCTAAGCCCCCGGCCTCGTCCACTAACTCAGCCAAGGTCCGTAAACCAACTGGTGCATGAAGCCGCGTCCTCAGAAGTCCGCAGGAGCTGCGGCCACCAAGGCAGCCTCCTCTTGATTATCTGGCCGCGCCAGTAACGTCCTTGGTCGGTGGCAGGCTCTCCCTCTTGGGCGACGTGTGGTTTCAACACGTCTTCGATCAGTGGGTGTGGGTTACCATCTCCCACGGCTACAGAATGGAATTCTATCCAGCCCGCCAAACAGATTTTTTTCTGTCAACTCCCCCCTGCTCCAAGGCCGCCGCCTTCTCACAGGCCGTGGCATTCTTGCAGGCCAATGGAGTAATTGTACCAGTTCCCGACTGGGAACGGTCCTGAGATTTCTACTCAAATCTCTTCCTAGTTCCCGAAAAGGACGGTGCTTTCCGACCTGGATCTCAAGCTTCTCAACAAGCATGTCAGGTGCGGCATTTTTGCATGGAATCTCTGCGATCAGTCAATGACCCAAGGAGATTTCTTAGCATCCATCGACATCAGAGATGTCTTTCTGCTTGTGCCAATCACAGTTTCACACCAGCGTTGGCTACGTTTTGTAATCTGAGAGGAACATTTCCAATTTGTGGCTCTCCCCTTCGGGTTAGCCACGGCCCCTCGTGTATTCACAAGGTCATGGCAGCAGTGGTTGCGGTTCTGCACCTCCAGGGGTTGGTAGTGATTCCTTTCCAGGACTACCTTCTAGTCAAGGCTTCATCCAGTGCAGACTCTCAGCGGAGTGTCTACGCTCACTCTCAGCGGAGTGTCTCGCTCACTCTCGCCATGCTTGAAAGTCCACTCTGACCCCATCCCAGGACCTTACGTACCTAGGGATGCAATTCGAGACTCTGCTGGCACTTGTGAAGCTGCCCTTAGTCAAACAGCAGTCCCTTCATCTGGCGGTTCGCTCTCTGCTGAGGCTCCGCCGTCATTCCATCAGGCACCTCATGCAGGTGCTGGGTCAGATGGTGGCGTCAATGGAAGCGGTTCCCTTTGCCAGTTCCATCTGCGTCCCCTGCAGCTGGACATTCTCCGCTGTTGGGACAAGCAGACCTCTTCCTTGCACAGGCTGGTGGCTCTGTCGCCACAGACCAGGAGCTCTCTTTAGTGGTGGCTTCGGCCCCTCTCTCTGTCCCAGGGACGCTCCTTTCTGGCCCCGTCCTGGGTGATTCTCACCACGGATGCCAGTCTATCCGGCTGGGGAGCAGTGTTTCTCCACCACCGAGCACAGGGCACTTGGACTCCGTCCGAATCAGCCCTCTCGATCAATGTGCTGGAAATCAGGGCTGTACTCCTAGCTCTCGTAGTTTTTCACCACCTGTCGGCGGGCAAGCACATTCAAGTCCAGTCAGACAACGCGACAGCAGTTGCCTACATCAATCACTAAGGCGGGACTCGCAGCCGCCTAGCAATGTTGGAAGTTCAACGTATCCTTCAGTGGACGGAGGACTCCAAGTCCACCATATCCGCAGTCCACATCCCAGGCGTAGAAAACTGGGAGGCAGATTATCTCAGCCGTCAAACCGTGGACAGCGGCGAGTGGGCCCTGCATCCGGCAGTGTTCAGGTCAATCTGCCGCAGGTGGGGCACTCCGGAAGTGGATCTAATGGCATCCCGGCACAACAACAAGGTCCCGGTTTACGTGGCTCGCTCCCACGATCCTCAGGCCCTGGCAGCGGACGCGCTGGTTCAAGATTGGTCCCTGTTCCGTCTGGCCTACGTGTTTCCCCCCCTCTAGCTCTCTTGCCCAGAGTCCTGCGCAAGATCAGAATGGAGGGCCGTCGGGTCATCCTCATTGCCCCAGACTGGCCCAGGCGAGCTTGGTTCCCAGACCTGCTCCGTCTGTCCGTAGAGGTGCCGTGGCATCTCCCGGACCGGCCAGACCACCTCTCACAGGGTCCGTTTTCCGCCAGAATTCTGCGGCTCTCAGATTGACGGCGTGGCTCTTGAGCCCTGAATCCTTACGGCTTCAGGCATTCCTTCCGAGGTCATCTTCACTATGACTCGGGCTCGGAAGTCTTCCTCGGCCAGGATTTACCACAGGACTTGGAGAATTTTCCTGTCCTGGTGTCGTTCTTCCGGCCATGCTCCTTGGCCTTTTTTTCCTTGCCGACCATCCTGTCCTTTCTACAGTCCGGTCTGCAGCTAGGACTGTCCCTCAATTCCCTCAAGGGACAGGTCTCTGCTCTGTCAGCGTTGTTCCAGCGGCGTATCGCCCGGCTGGCCCAGGTGCGCACCTTCATGCAGGGCGCATCTCACATCATTCCGCCTTACCGGCGGCCTCTGGATCCCTGAGACCTTAATCTGGTCCTCACGGCCTTACAGAAACCCCCCTTTGAGCCTCTTAGGGAGGTTTCGTTGTTTCGTCTTTTCACAGAAAGTGGTCTTTCTGGTGGCCATAATTTCTCTCAGGAGAGTCTCTGATTTGACTGTGCTCTCTTCGGAGTCACCCTTTTTGGTTTTTTTCACCAAGACAAGGTGGTTCTCCGTCCGACTCCGGGCCTTCTCCCTAACGTGGTGTCTCCTTTCCACCTTAACTAGGACATTTCATTGTCTTCCCTTTCTTGGGCCCCTGTGCATCGCTTTGAGAAAGCGTTGCATGCTTTAGATTTGGTGCGGACGCTCCGGATCTGTGTGTCACGCACCGCTGTTCTTAGGCGGTGCACCTCTCTTTTTGTGCTGACCACAGGTCAGCGCAAGGGTCTCTCGGCTTCTAAACCGACCCTAGCTCGTTGGATTAGGTCGGCCATATCCGATGCCTACCAATGTTCTCAGGTGCCTCCCCCGCCGGGGATTAAGGCGCACTCGACCAGAGCTGTCGGTGCCTCTTGGGCTACGGCTCAGCAGGTCTGTCAGGCTGCCACTTGGTCTAGTCTGCACACCCTTTCGAAGCACTACCAAGTGCATGCTCATGCTTCGGCAGATGCGAGCTTGGGCAGACGCATCCTTTGGACGGCTGTCGCCCATTTGTGAAGTTAGGTTTGCCTACTTCTCAGTTTTCTGTTTATTCCCACCCATGGACTGCTTTGAGACGTCCCATGGTCTGGGTCTCCCATAAGGAACGATGAAGAAAAAGAGAATTTTGTTTACTTACCGTAAATTCTTTTTCTTATAGTTCCGACATGGGAGACCTAGCACCCTCCCTGTTGCCTGTTGGCAGCTTTCTTGTTCCGTGTGTTTTCACCGGCTGTTGTTGTAGACAGAGGTTCCGGTTATTCCGGGTTTTACTCGCTCTACTTATGGGTGGATGTCCTCCTTCAGCTTTTGCACTAAACTGGTTGGATTTGTCATCCGGGGAGTGTATATGCTCGGAGGGAGGAGCTACACTTTTAGTGTAGTACTTTGTGTGTCCTCCGGAGGCAGAAGCTAAACACCCATGGTCTGGGTCTCCCATGTCGGAACTATAAGAAAAAGAATTTACGGTAAGTAAACAAAACTCTCTTTTTTACAAGTGGCAAAACTAATCAGTTACTGCAAATGCCATCAGCCACCTAGATCATTGCATTTGGGGTTTCTGTGTCATTCTATTAACATACACTTTTTCTTTTTCGCTCCTAATTGGGAGACCCAGACAGTGGTGTATAGCTACTGCCTCTGGAGGCCGCACAAAGAACTACACTTAAAAGTGTAAGGCCCCTCCCCTTCTGGCTATACACCCTCCCGTAGGAGTACGGATTCCTCAGTTTTAGCTTTGTGCGCAGGAGGTCAGACACGCACGCATAGCTCCATTGTTTTTAGTCAGCAGCAGCTGCTGACTATGTCGGATGGAAGAAAAGAGGGCCCATACAGGGCTCCCAGCATGCTCCCTTCTCACCCCACTGTATGTCGGAGGTGTTTGTAAGGTTGAGGTACCCATTGCGGGTACGGCGGCAGGAGCCCACATGCTGATTCCTTCCCCATCCCTTTTTACAGGGCTCTGGGTGAAGTGGGATTTACTGGTCTCCAGGCACTGAGACCGTGCTCCATCTACAGCCCCTGGAGAAGATGCTGGATGGAGCGGAGTACATCAGGGACATGGCCCTGCTTCCTCAAGGTACTCTGTGTCCCCGTGCATTTGGCGCTCACACCGCAGCATGCTGGGTGTTGTAGTGCGCCGGGGGACATCAGCGCTACGGCGCTTGTGCCATGGCCTCATTCAGCTTCGCTGAAGCAGGCACACTTCTGGGAATCGGTCGCGCCGGCCGCTGGGACTGCGGCGCGGCTGGCACTTGTGGTGCGCCGGGGACTTCAGCGCGGCCCGCGCTTTTACGGCGGCCGCGCTGATAACTCGAGTCCCCGGCTTTTGCGGCCTGCTTCCGTTCGTTCCCGCCCCCAGACCTGCCAGTCAGGAGAGGGGCGGGACGCTGGCCAGTGCATCAGCGCCGAGGGCTGGAGTCGTTTTTACATACTCCAGCCCTCACAATCGGCACAGAGGGGACACTGTTTCCCGCACTTTTGTTTGGGAACTCCCACGGACCGCCCCTCTCCACAGACGCCGGCAGCCATTCCTGCTGACACGCTGAGCTGCAGAGGGGAGCCGGGGAGACCCAGACAAGGAATTCTGCGCCTCTTACCCGCTATTCAGCGGGCGGTAAGCAGCCCTCAGGGCTCACCCCCTCTTGTGCCAGTAGTATTCTTAGTATTTTGTTTCTACAAATACTTGGTATTACATAGCGCTGGTCGCCCTTTGGCTATAGACTCTCTCACATTGCAGAGAGCCAGCAGCATGTCGTCCGTAAAACGCAAGGGTGCCAAGGCACAGACATTATATGCTTCCTGCACCGCATGTGGGACTTTTCTACCGGCAGGCTCCACGGACCCCCATTGTGTGCAGTGCTCGGCCCCTGCGGCGCTTGCACAGTCGGGACCTCTGCTGGACGTGACCCAGGGTGTACCACCTGTGAATGCTGTCCAGGTGACAGGAACTGAGTTTGCAGCTTTTGCTGACAGAATGTCTCTCACTATGTCACAAATTCTTGACACATTGCGAGCTAGGCCTGTACTTCAGGCCACGGACACTGTGCAATCATTGCCCCCTGGTCCCCCTCAGCTCCAAGCTCCGGGACGGGCATATACACCTCAGGGTGAAGACTCTGACTCGGACGATGGCCCCGGGCAGCCTAAGCGGGCTCGCTATGACGGGCCTTCACATTCATCTCAATGGTCAGGATCCCAGCGAGATGAATCTATGGGTGATGAGGCGGACGTAACTGATCAGGATTCTGATCCTGGGACCGCTCTCAATCTAGATACACCAGATGGTGACGCCATAGTTAATGATCTTATATTTAACATCAATAAGATGTTAAATATTTCCCCACCAGCTCCTCTTGTAGACGAGTCAGCTTCGCAGCACGAGAGAATCCATTTCAGATACCCTAAGCGTACTTTAAGCACTTTTCTGGACCACGCTGACTTTAGAGACGCAATCCAGAAACCCCACGCTTATCCTGAAAGGCGTTTTCCTAAACGGCTTAAAGATACACGCTATCCTTTTCCCCCTGAGGTGGTCAAGGGTTGGACCCAGTGTCCAAAAGTGGATCCTCCAATTTCCAGGCTTGCAGCTAGATCCCTGGTTGCAGTTGAAGATGGAGCGGCACTTAAAGATGCCACTGACAGGCAGATGGAGCTCTGGCTGAAATCCATCTATGAAGCGATTGGAGCGTCATTAGCGCCTTCTTTTGCGGCCGTATGGGCACTCCAAGCTATCTCAGCCGGGCTTGCGCGAGTCGACTCAGTCACACGTGCATTTGCCCCGCAGGTAGCACCATTGACCTCGCAAATGGCGGCATTCGCGTCGTACGCGATTAATGCTGTTCTTGACGCTACAAGCCGCACGGCAGTGGCGTCAGCCAACTCCGTTGTTTTGCGTAGGGCCCTGTGGTTGAGACATTGGAAAGCAGATTCTCATTCCAAGAAGTGCTTAACCAATTTGCCTTTTTCTCGTGACCGATTGTTTGGAGAGCGTTTGGATGAAATCATCAAACACTCCAAGGGTAAGGACTCATCCTTACCGCAACACAGACAAAACAAACCCCAACAGAGGAAGGGTCAGTCTGGTTATCGGTCCTTTCGAGGACCGGGCAGGTCCCAATTCGCCTCGTCAAAAAAGACTCAAAAAGACCAGAGACGCTCAGATTCTTGGAGGTCTCAGTCACGCCCAAAAAGGACAGCCGGAGGAACCGTTGCCAAGACGGCGTCCTCCTGACTTGCGGTCTCCGATTCCCACACCCGCGGTCGGTGGGAGGCTTTCCCACTTTGGCGACATCTGGCTGTCACGCGTCAAAGACCGTTGGGTGAGGGATATTCTGTCTCACGGGTACAGGATAGAGTTCAGTTCTCGTCCGCCAACTCGTTTCTTCAGAACTTCTCCACCACCAGACCGAGCCGATGCTCTGTTGCAGGCGGTGGCCGCTCTAAAGGCGGAAGGAGTGGTGACCTCCGTCCCTCTTCAGGAACAAGGTCACGGTTTTTACTCCAATCTGTTTGTGGTCCCAAAAAAGGACGGATCGTATCGACCCGTCCTGGATCTAAAGTTGCTCAACAGACACGTAAAAGTCAGGAGGTTCCGGATGGAATCCCTACGCTCCGTCATAGCCTCAATGTCTCAAGGAGATTTTCTAGCATCAATAGATATCAAAGATGCGTATCTCCACGTGCCGATTGCACCAGAGCATCAGCGTTTCCTACGCTTCGTCATACACGACGAACACCTGCAGTTCGTAGCGTTACCTTTCGGTCTGGCAACAGCCCCCCGGGTCTTCACCAAAGTCATGGCAGCAGTAGTAGCTGTTCTGCACTCGCAGGGTCACTCGGTCATCCCGTATCTAGACGACCTGCTTATAAAGGCACCCTCTCAAGAGGCATGCCAACACAGTCTGAAGGTGGCACTAGACACTCTCCAGAGTTTCGGGTGGATTATCAACTTTCCAAAGTCTCATCTAACCCCGACCCAATCTCTGACTTATCTTGGCATGGAGTTTCATACTCTCTCAGCGATAGTGAGGCTTCCACTGGACAAGCAGTGCTCGCTACGGACTGGAGTGCAATCTCTCCTTCAGAGCCAGTCGCACTCACTGAGGCGCCTCATGCATTTCCTAGGAAAGATGGTAGCAGCAATGGAGGCAGTCCCGTTCGCGCAGTTTCATCTGCGCCCTCTACAATGGGACATTCTACGCCAATGGGATGGGAAATCGACGTCCCTCGACAGGACTGTCTCCCTCTCTCAGACTGCCAAGGACTCTCTGCGTTGGTGGCTTCTCCCCACCTCATTGTCACAGGGAAAGTCGTTCCTTCCCCCGTCCTGGGCAGTGGTCACGACGGATGCGAGCCTATCAGGGTGGGGAGCGGTGTTTCTCCACCACAGGGCTCAGGGGACGTGGACTCAGGAAGAGTCCACCCTGCAGATCAATGTTCTGGAAATCAGAGCAATCTATCTTGCCCTGCGAGCCTTCCAACAATGGCTGGAAGGCAAGCAGATTCGGATTCAGTCGGACAATTCCACGGCGGTGGCGTACATCAACCACCAAGGGGGAACACGCAGTCGCCAAGCTTTTCAAGAAGTCCAGCGGATTTTGACGTGGGTGGAAAGCAGAGCGTCCACCATATCCGCAGTTCACATCCCAGGCGTGGAAAACTGGGAAGCAGACTTTCTCAGTCGCCAGGGCATGGACGCAGGAGAATGGTCCCTTCACCCGGACGTGTTTCAGCAGATCTGTTGCCGCTGGGGGACGCCGGACGTCGATCTGATGGCGTCACGGCACAACAACAAGGTCCCAGTTTTCATGGCACGGTCTCACGATCACCGAGCGCTGGCGGCAGACGCCTTGGTTCAGGATTGGTCGCAATTCCGACTCCCCTATGTGTTCCCACCTCTAGCATTGTTACCCAGAGTTCTCCGGAAAATCAAGTCCGACTGCCATCGAGCCATACTCGTCGCTCCAGATTGGCCAAGAAGGTCGTGGTACCCGGATCTGTGGCATCTCACGGTAGGCCAACCGTGGACACTACCAAACCGTCCAGATTTGCTGTCTCAAGGGCCGTTTTTCCATCTGAATTCTGCGGCCCTGAACCTGACTGTGTGGCCATTGAGTCCTGGATCCTAGCGGCCTCAGGTTTATCTCATGAAGTTGTTGCCACAATGAGACAGGCTAGAAAACCATCCTCAGCTAAGATCTATCACAGGACGTGGAAGATATTCTTAGCGTGGTGCTTGGCTCAAGGGTTTTCTCCCTGGCCATTTGCATTGCCAATTTTTCTTTCCTTCCTGCAGTCTGGGTTGGAAAAAGGTTTGTCGCTTAGCTCGCTTAAGGGTCAAGTCTCCGCGCTATCCGTATTCTTTCAGAAGCGCTTGGCACGGCTTTCTAAAGTACGCACGTTTCTCCAAGGAGTTTGTCATATCGTTCCTCCTTACAGACGGCCATTGGAACCCTGGGATCTGAACAAGGTTCTCATTGCTCTCCAGAAGCCGCCTTTCGAGCCTTTGAAAGAGGTTCCCCTTTCTCGGCTTTCACAAAAGGTAGTTTTTCTTGTGGCGGTCACGTCTCTTCGAAGAGTGTCCGAGCTAGCGGCGTTATCTTGCAAATCTCCCTTCCTGGTGTTTCACCAAGACAAGGTAGTACTGCGTCCAATTCCAGAGTTTTCTCCCAAGGTGGTTTCTTCCTTTCATCTCAATCAGGATATCACTTTGCCATCTTTGTGTCCGCATCCAGTTCACCAATTTGAAAAGGGTTTACATCTGTTGGACCTGGTGAGAGCACTCAGGATTTACATTTCTCGCACGGCGTCTCTACGCCGTTCTGATGCGCTCTTTGTCCTAGTCGCTGGTCAGCATAAGGGATCGCAAGCTTCCAAATCCACCCTGGCGCGGTGGATCAAGGAACCAATTCTTCACACATACCGTTCTGCTGGGCTTCCGATTCCATCTGGACTGAAGGCCCATTCTACCAGAGCCGTGGGTGCGTCCTGGGCATTGCGGCATCAGGCTACGGCTCAGCAAGTGTGCCAGGCGGCTACCTGGTCGAGTCTGCACACGTTTACCAAACACTATCAAGTGCATACCTACGCTTCGGCAGATGCCAGCCTAGGTAGACAGGTCCTTCAGGCGGCGGTGGCCCACCTGTAGGAAGAGGCTGTCTGACAGCCCGTTCATGTGGTATCTTTTTACCCACCCAGGGACTGCTTTTGGACGTCCCACTGTCTGGGTCTCCCAATTAGGAGCGAAAAAGAAGGGAATTTTGTTTACTTACCGTAAATTCCTTTTCTTCTAGCTCCAATTGGGAGACCCAGCACCCGCCCTATTTGTTCTTAGGGTTTCGTTTTTCGGGTGCACATGTTCATGTTGTTTCTTAAGTTCTCCGATCTTGTTATCGGATTGAATTTGTTTTTGAAACTGTTATTGGCTTTCCTCCTTCTTGCTTTGGTACTAAAACTGAGGAATCCGTACTCCTACGGGAGGGTGTATAGCCAGAAGGGGAGGGGCCTTACACTTTTAAGTGTAGTTCTTTGTGCGGCCTCCAGAGGCAGTAGCTATACACCACTGTCTGGGTCTCCCAATTGGAGCTAGAAGAAAAGGAATTTACGGTAAGTAAACAAAATTCCCTTCTTTTTCTTTCTGTTTAAACCAGATTGGCAATTCATTGTATGATGAAGAAGGTTCAAAAATTGTGAAAGATTTAATGGCTAAAGCTGAGAAGAATGGTGTCCGAATCACCCTGCCTGTGGACTTCACCACTGCGGACAAGTTTGATGAGAATGCCAACACCGGGCAGGCCAGCGTCTCCACTGGAATCCCAGCAGGATGGATGGTGAGTCTGCTGAAGGCTTTAACGCCTTATGGACCAGGCCTAATTTATCCTTAAAGGGGTATTCCCATCTCCTGAATCCTATACCAATATGTAGTAGGTGTAATAATATTGGCAAATACCTCCAGTTAGAAATATAGTGTAGTTCTCCTGATATAGCCATGCCTCTTAGCTCATGTGCAGGGCATTGCGGCTTAAGTATCCATGATTAGTGCCTCAAGCAATTAACAAACTAAAGTTTCACTAAAAACTGTCACTATACGCATGGATGTAATCATGGATATCTCATCTGCAATGCCCTGCACATGAGGTAAGAGGCATGGCTATATATCAGGAGAACTATACTACATTTCTAATAGGAGGATTTTGTATTATTATTAATTATTATTTATTATTAAATTAAAAAAAAAATATATATATATATATATATATATATATATATATATATGTATATGTATATATATATATATATATATATATATATATATATATATATATATATATATATATATATATATATATATATATATATATATATATGTATATGTATAATTATATAATATATATATGTATAATTATATAATATATATATAATTAAAATTAATTAATAATAATATATAATTTTATTGATTATTAGTACATAATGGGATAGGATCTTGGAGGCCTTGTGCTTTTTTTTTTTTTTTTTTTTTTTTTTTTTTTTTTGTCAAGCTGTAGTTGTACGTCCACTTCTGTACATATGCCTTTTTTCAAATCCCCACTTAAACAAATCCTGTAATTCTGATGTTTTGGGTTTTTTTTTTTTTTCTTATTTAAAAAAAAAAAAAAAAATTCTAGTCCCATAAGGATAACTTGAACACTCAATCCCTTGATCGCATTTATAATTCCCCGCACTATATGGTGCATTCCCCAGCTTGTCAGTGTTAGGCCAGGGTTACACTGTGAGTTCTTTAGAACCACTGATTGACGTGGTAGCTCTAGTCCACCCACTTGCATACAACTCAGTGTATTACTTTGGACTGTACTTGGTATCAATCAGTAGCGCTACAAAAAGTCGCAGTGTAGCCTGTTGTGGGTCGTTTTATTAGGGATTGATCTATGGAAGACCCGCATACAATTAATAGGTTCCCAGTTGGCTCCCATTGGCACCCACACTTCAGGGAGCCACCATTGTGGCAGACAGTGATCTCCATCTCACCTTATTTACATGCAACGGTCACTATTGACTTGTAGCATGTAATCAGTTAATTCAGCTGCTGCAAACACAACAGCAGCTCCATCCCCCTCTAGTATAATGTTGCGCAAAGGGGAAATTGAATGCTTTTAGGCAGCCATAGTCCTGTGAGCTCGATCCCAGGGTGAAGATGCACCGGCTTTTTATGTCCTAATGTATAGTGACTTCTCCTTTAGGATGGGGTTAAGACTGCACTTACATGGGGTACTTCTATAATGGGGCTTGTCACCTGAACATCGGTATGAGCACCAGTATGCAGCAATGGCCTCTCCACAGATCTAGACACTTGGATTTGCTATGGATTCATGTGAGACGGTGCCTCTGGGTTTTTACTCTCCCAAGAAGCACTGAGATTGGAGGAGAACATTCCCATTATGTGTCACTGTATGAAATATATGGCGTGTGAAGAAATGTGTGCTCTCCTTTCTATAAATTGAGGTATAGTATGGACACCTAACAGGCTATTGGCGCCTTGTTACAGATATTTAGCTTTACTTAAAGTATCCCCTAATATTCGTACACTGTTTTCTGAGGGGTTATTTGACTATTTAGATTACCATCCTTTGCAATGACTTTGTACATTTTCTCGGTCTCCAGGGTCTTGACTGTGGGCCAGAAAGTATGAAGCTGTTTGTGGAAGCTGTAGGACGAGCCAAGCAGATTGTGTGGAACGGCCCCGTGGGGGTGTTTGAGTGGGACAAGTTTGCTAAAGGAACTAAAGCCGTCATGGACAAAGTCGTGGAAGTCACAGGAAAGGGCTGTATAACCATCATCGGTGAGTCCAACGGTCGTTTATACAAGTTGGTGGGACACTCTGATTTAAACATTAAAATGGCTTATTGAAGGCTACAATACTGATGGTCTGTCCTTGGGCCAGGTAAGCTGTAAAAGGAATGTAGTGTTTATCTACCAAGAGATGGCACCCACATATCTGATATAGATCATCTTGCCATCGCATAGGACATCAATAATAAAATATTGGAAACCCGTAAAGAATTTTTGCGCTGCTACACGACAACTTTGGCCACAACAAGCTTGCTCTGTGCCACTGCTACATCATAGGGTAATGTAAAAAAACAACAAAGAGGAATTAAATCCTCCAATAGCTAAGCAATTACTCACAGAAAAATGGCAGCAGATGTAAACTGGCCAGGCCAAAAAAACTAATGCACTGCCAGGATGCAGCAAGACCTCCAATAAATGGAGGCATCACAGGTGAAGAGGAGCAAATCACTCCAGCTTCACACACACACACACACACACACACACACACACACACACACACACACACACACACACACACACACACACACACACACACACACACACACACACACACACACCCACCCCTCTGTCATGTTGCTGCGGCTCATAGTGACCTTTGATCACAACACATATTGTGCTGCCAAAGTTATTGTGATACTTCTTAAGTTCACATCATCCAGTTATTAGTTAGCCAGAGAAGTGTTTGCTTCATATTATATATATTTTTTATATTATAGCTGCAAGCTCCTATTTCCCGAGTTCAATGGGGAGGGATCCTTATTAAACATTGCAAGTGCATATTGACATAAGCCGATCATGCTTCTGGTCTAGAGTCTCGAATAGAGAGGTTGCTGCAATCCTTTTCTTTAGGCTGGATTCACACTAGCGTATGACATCAGATGTGAGTCCATTGGATGCAATATGCTAATGACTCTTGGCTCCCCCTGTGCTGCCAGCGTGAGCAGAGTATCTTGCAATTGTGATCCAGTCTTGTGATCGGATCACAACAGCATAGGAGGGGGCGTGCGCTGCGGAAGAGAGGTATTAATTTCCATTGACAGCTGATGCGATTATCACACTGCACTCCGATGTCATCTGAGTGCAGTCTGATGTTTCACTCGCACCTATAGACTTGTATGGGTGCTAGTGACAAGTGTCTCACTGACAATCTTAGCATGCTGCGACTTTTCGCTCATCCAGATCCTGGATGAGAAAAAAAAGCCGACCATCTGCTCTCCCTCGGTGAATAACATTCTCCGCGCGCAATATGAGATTTTCTCGCATTGCACTCATGGGAGTCATATGCTTGTGTGAGCGTACTCTTTTTTATAAGCAGAGTTCCTCTGAAGCTTCTGTTATGTAATGTTTTTACTCTGTCCGCAGGCGGGGGAGACACAGCAACCTGTTGTGCAAAATGGGACACAGAAGACAAAGTGAGTCACGTGAGCACCGGAGGAGGCGCCAGTCTGGAGCTGCTAGAAGGTAACGTGATGGGTAGTCGCCCCACATGTCATACGTCCCATGGGGATACATGAATGTCATTAGCTAGCGCACAATTGATGCACATTTCCCGCTGCGGTGGACTTGTCCTGGCCATGTATTGCAACTGCACTAGAAATTAGCAAATTGATCTGTAACAAATCTATTTCCCTTGGTTATTCATTTTTCAGTATTTGATTCACATAATGGACACTACTTTCCTGCCTTCTCTATTGGTCTGGAAAGTGGTTTAATCTTGCTCATCTCTGTACTGCCGCTCCCACTACATACTCCAGACCTCCACTCTGCTCAAGTCTGTCTTTGGTCTGTACCCTTCGGCGCTGGTAGGCCTCATATAGGGTGCACTAAAGCCTAGTCTGCGCATGAAGATCTGGAACGAAGACTGTTCAGACACAAGTGCAGGACTTGTGAGGGCTTGGCGTAGGACACATGAAAATGATTTTCAGTTTTAGGGTATGTGCGCACGTTGCTTTTTACCTGCTTTTTTGCTGCTTTTTCTTCTGCGCTGTTTAATGCCAAAATGGATGTGTTCTTCTATTCAAGCAAAGTCTATGGGAATTTGGGTTTCTTGTTCACACTATGTTGTTCAAAATGCTGCCTTTTTGAGGCAGAACTTTGGTCAAAAACTCAGCTTTTCAAAGAAGCAACATGTCAATTGTTTTTGCCATTTGGGTTTTGCACTGCAAAGCTGAGTTTTTGACCAAAGTTCTGCCACAAAAAGGCAGCATTTTGAACAACATAGTGTGAACAAGAAACCCAAATTCCCATAGACTTTGCTTGAATAGAAGAACACATCCATTTTGGCATTAAACAGCGCAGAAGAAAAAGCAGCAAAAAAGCAGGTAAAAAGCAACGTGCGCACATACCCTAAGTCCCTTCACTTTGACTTTTTGGTGTTTGCAGAGACCTTAGAGTATAAAAATGTCTTTTTGGGGCAGATTCAGTTTGGACTGAAGTACCGTATTTTTCGAATTATAAAATCCACCTTTCCTCCCAAAAATAGGGGAAAAAATGAGGGGTGCGTCTTATAATGCAAATGTAGCTTACCGGGAAGTGGAGAATGGGCGCTGCGGTGGGGGCTGTTTGGGGCAGGCGGGTGAGATGTTCTGTCAACAGTGTGGGCTTCAAATAATGACGCCAGGAGTTGTTGCGTGCGCAGCTGGAGCTCTCTGATGTAAGATCTTCTCTGCGCACGCGCTGCTTCCGGCCCATTAGCCTCCCAGCAGTGGAAAATGGCGCCCGGAGGTGGCGCGTGCGCAGATGAGATCTCTGCTTGTCATTGAGCAGAGAGCTCAATCTGCACATGCACAAACTCTGGGCGCCATTTCTTTGAAGCCCCCATCACCGATAGAGCATCTGACATCCACCGCACCACCCTGCTCCACACAACCAGCACGGTGCCTGCAGCAGTGCCCTACTCCAGCATCACCTCTGCATCCTGTGACACTGCTGCCGCCCCCTTCCTTCGGTAAGACATCACCAGAATAGAAGATGGACCCTTAGGTTTTTTTTTGTTTGTTTTTTTTTTTTTCTAATAAAAAACCCAAAACAAACCTTTTTAACTTTTTTTTTTTTTTTTATTTTTTTTTTTATTTTTCACTTCTTTCTCATTGGTAGCAGTTCCAATAGTGTGTGGCGTGTAACACTGAATATTCTCTCCCTATTGTGAAAGGTCTAAGCTGACTGGTTTTCTGTTCTGCTTCTTACAGGTAAAGTCCTCCCTGGGGTGGACGCTCTGAGTAACGTGTAATCGGTCAATACTGTGGAACTGAGAAGCAATTAGCAGTGAGAACGGTTGGGGTCACGTCCTTGGGATGAAAGCTGGCGCCACAAGCACTTTACCCTTAAATCCTCCGGTTCTCTCCCAGAGAGTTATCAAGCGCTTTACTTGACAACCTTGGTGCATTGCCTTGTCTGTCAGTAGAGCAGGGGTGAACACTTTCTTTCCCCATTACCCAATTTCCGGCTTGTCTGGACAGAATGTTGCAGTGTGTACTAGGCCCCTCTTGTGTGGTGTATATTATTTTGTTCTTAGATGTATATATTGCCCTGTAGATGTCTGTGGGGTCCGTACTTTTCATCACGTGTTAAATGTTTTCACTGTTTACGTAAACTACATGGGCTCCCCCTAACAATCCGCTCAAAATAAAGACCTACACATTTCATTCTGGCTGGCTGTTTTTATAATGGTGGAATTGGTGCTTAAATATCTGAATTATCAACCTTCACGTCTCAACAATGAAATGTCAACACCTAAAAGAAAACAAAAAGTGGAGTTTATGGGAATCACCGAATGGGTAGACAGGTAACTAGTTAGAAAATTTTTCTTTTCATCTCAATTTATTGAATGTTCAGTAGGAGCATGATGTGCATAATTATACCCCCTGGCTGCTATCAATGAGGTTATTAATGGTTGTCTGATGAATGTTCTGCCACAATGATAGCACAGGGCCAAATGGAGAGCGGCCTGTGTGGCCTAAACATGCTACCATAGCCTGCAGCATATCCTGACTAGTCCTGGGTGTGCTTTACAAGGGGAGCTGCCAGCAGTGGATCTTGATGATTCCCATCCCAAAGTGCATTCAGTGTGGCAGGACATTCCTCAGACAACCATTAATATCCCATTTGATAGAAGCCAAGGTGTCAGTGTGTATTTCTATGCAATTTGCTCATACTCAATATTGAATGAAGCAAGATGTCTTGAAAATTGTCTGTCTTCTACGTTTCCTTTTTGGTGTTATTTTAATGACGAATGAATAAGCGCATGGGTTTGCGGAATCATAATCACATGGGCACCGTGGTCTGCTTTAGACAGAGTGTGGCTTTGGACAAAAATTTAGTAGGGCCCCAAATGATAAATGCACCATAACAGAAATATTCAATGTGTATTTACATGACTTGACTTCAATCCAATAAATGAGCACTGATTTGGCTATGCTAAAGTTATTTACTGGTTTTCCAAACTCTACACAGACTAAGCAAAATTGATGGGGACAAAACGATCACAAACGGATCATTCTGTCCACAGACAGTTTCATAGGGACAAAATGTAGAATCGGTGGAGGAAGGTTGAACTAGATGGACCTAGGGCTTTTTTTTCAGCCTACAGTCATGGCCAAAAGTTTTGAGAGTGACACCAAAATGATATTTTCACATGATCTGTTGCCCTCTGGTTTTTAATTGTTTGTCTGATGTTTACATCACATACAGAAATATAATTGCAATCATATTATGAGTACCAAAGGTTATATTGATAGAATGAGTTAATGCAGCAACTCAATATTTGCAGTGTTGACCCTTCTTCAGGACCTCTGCAATTCTCCCTGGCATGCTCTCAATCAACTTCTGGACCAAATCCTGACTGATAGCTATCCATTCTTGCATAAGCAATGCTTGCATTTTGCCAGAATGTGTTGGTTTTTGTTTGTCCACCCGTCTCTTGATGATTGCCCACAAGTTCTCAATGGGATTAAGATCTGGGGAGTTTCCAGGCCATGGACCCAAAATCTCTGTTTTGTTCCATGAGCCATTTAGTGATCACCTTTGCTTTATGGCAAGGTGCTCCATCATGCTGGAAAAGGCATTGTTGGGCGCCAAACTGCTCTTGGACAGTTGGGAGAAGTTGCTCTTGGAGGACATTCTGGTACCATTCTTTATTCATGGCTGTGTTTAGGCAAGACTGTGAGTGAGCCGATTCCCTTGGCTGAGAAGCAACCCCACACATGAATGGTTTCAGGATGCTTAACAGTTGGCATGAGACAAGACTGGTGGTAGCGCTCACCTTTTCTTCTCCTAATAAACTGTTTTCCAGATGTCCCAAACAATCGAAAAGGGGATTCATCTGAGAAAATGACTTTACCCCAGTCCTCAGCAGTCCACTCCCTGTACCTTTTGCAGAATATCAGTCTGTCCCTGATGTTTTTTCTGGAGAGAAGTGGCTTCTTTGAGCAAGGCCTGGTTTCAAGGAGGGCAGCAAAGAGTCTCCGCCTCAGTGCATGCAGAAGCACTTACACCAGCCTGCTGCCATTGCTGAGCTAGCTCGGCACTGCTGGTAGTCCGATCCCGCAGCTGAAACAGTTTTAAGATACGGTCCTGGCATTTGCTGGTCCTTCTTGGGCGCCCTGGAGCCTTTTTGGCAACAATGGAAGCTCTCTCCTTGAAGTTCTTGATGATGCGATAGATTGTTGACTGAGGTGCAATCTTTGTAGCTGCGATACTCTTCCCTGTTAGGACAGTTTTGAGCAGAGCAATGATGGCTGCACGTGTTTCTTTAGAGAGAACCATGGTTAACTGAAGAGAAACAATGATACCAAGCACCAGCCTCCTTTTAAAGTGTCCAGTGGTGTCATTCTTACTTAATCATTACTGATTGATCGCCAGCCCTGTCCTCATCAACACCCACACCTGTGTTAATGGAACAATCACTAAAACAATGTTAGCTGCCCCTTTTAAGGCAGGAATGCAATGATGTTGAAATGTGTTTTGGGGGGTTGAAGTTCATTTTCTTAGCCAATATTGACTTTGCAAGTAATTGCTGTTAAGATGATCACTCTTTATGACATTCCGGAGTATATGCAAATTGCCATTAGAAAAACGTAAGCAGTAGACTTTGTAAAAATTAATATTTGTAGCATTCTCAAAACTTTTGGCCATGACTGTATATAACTATGTAAGTATGATGATGGCATCAGATTAAGGCTGTGCACGGTGATTTTTATTTTTAAGAAATCTGCATGTCTATTCTGAATCCAACAAAGTCTGAGATTTCTGAAGTGCTGTGTTCACATTGCATTTTTTTAGTTTTATGCCAGAACAAAATCATAAACTGCCTGATGAATGTGCATTATTTTGCTCGTTCATTGGGTGATTGCTGAGATGTTTTACATCTGAGTTCTCCTCTACACACTGCAGTCTCTTCCTCTTCTGTTCCGTTCCTCCATATTTCTGCAAAATGAAAGACTTTTTTTTTTTTTTTTTTTTCTTTTTTCATCAGATGTTCATGATGTAACCAAAGGTCTATCTCCATTTCTAAACTTTTGAAACTACACTAATAACAAGAACTGGTATTATCAGTGCAGTTTCCGATTTTTAGATAGGCTGAGAACCCTTTTGGGGATGGAGGGCCTTGTGCACGTCCCCAGTTTGACCTTCTACCTTTCCCCCAGCTAACGCAGGCTGTGGTGGCCACAAGGCACAATATTTGTCTACACTTAAGGCCACTTTACACACAACATCGCTAACGAGATGTCGTTGGGGTCATGGAATTCGTGACGCACATCCGGCCTTGTTAGCGACATTGTTGCGTGTGAAACGTATGAACGACCATTAACGATCAAAATTACTCACCATATCGTTGACACGTCGTTCTAATCCCAAATATCGTTGCAGGACGCAGGTTGTTCGTCGTTCCTGAGGCAGCACACATCGCTACGTGTGACACCCCAGGAACGATGAACAACACCTTAGCTGCGTCCTCCGGCAACGAGGTGGGCGTCACTTTCTTTCGGCTGCTCTCCGTTCCTCCGCTTCTATTGGACGGCTGCCGTGTGACGCCGCACGAACTGCCCCCTTAGAAAGCAGCAAATTTATTTAACAAATTTCTGAGTTTTTATGTTTTCAGCACTTAAATAAATCAAGTGCTAGGTATATATAGTATCTGCATAATTGTACTAACCTGGAGAATCATATTGCCAGGTCATTTTTGCCATAAAATCAATGCTGTGAAAAGAATACATTTCTTTGTCGCTCTATTGGGAGACCCAGACAATTGGGTGTATAGGCTATGCCTCCGGAGGCCGCACAAAGTATTACACTCAAAAGTGTTAAGCCCCCCCCCTTCTGCCTATACACCCCCGTGCTCCCACGGGCTCCTCAGTTTTTTGCTTTGTGCGAAGGAGGTCAGACACGCACGCACAGCTCCACAGATTGGTCAGCAGCAGCTGCTGACCATGTCGGATGGAAGAAAAGTGGGCCCATATAGGGCCCCCAGCATGCTCCCTTCTCACCCCACTCTTGTCGGCGGTGTTAAGGTTGAGGTATCCATTGCGGGTACGGAGGCTGGAGCCCACATGCTGTTTTCCTTCCCCATCCCCCTCAGGGTTCTGGTGGAAGTGGGATCCTATCGGTCTTCAGGCACGGAGACCGTGCTTCATCCACAACTCCTGTGGAGCCTGCTGGATAGGAGCCGGGTATCGTTCAGGGACATGGCCCTGCTACTTGGAGGTACTCTGTGTCCCCGTGGGGACCGCGCACAGCAACACTCCAGCTTTGCTGGGTGTGCTAGTGCACCGGGGACCGCGGAGCTGACCGGGTTAATATGTGCCATTACACACTCAGCGTTGCTGAGTTTGTTTATGTATAGGGACTGCCGCATTGACCGCCGCTGCCTTGGAAATACTGCGGCGCGGCTGGGACTTGTAGTGCGCCGGGGACTTCCACGCCGGCCGCGCTTTTACAGCGGCCGCGTTTATTACTAGAGTCCCCGGCTTTTTGCGGCCTAGTTTCCTTTCCTCCCGCCCATAGCCCTGACAGGCAGGGGAAGGGCGCGACGCTGCATAGAACGAGCAGCACTGAGGGCTGGAGCATGCTTTGCATACTCCACTCCCCTCACTGTGCACAGTGCAGGCACCAGTTCCCGCTCTTTCTGGGTCACGCCCACGGCTCCCTCCTCTCCTCAGGACGCATTCCTGTCAGCTCCTCGGACGCTGCAGAGGGGGACAAAATCTGGGAGACCCAGGCAGGGACTCTGGTGGCCTCACAACCGCTTTAAGCGGGTGGTAAGCAGCACCTGTGGTGCTAGCCCCATTGTGCAGTAGTGTAACATTATATGTTTATTTTACACTGTATAGTGCACAGTTGATTTCTGGCTATATACCCTATTGTGTTGCTCAGGGAAGATAATAGCATGGCGCCCACGAAAGGCAGGGGTGCCAAAACACAGGCTTATTATGTTGCCTGCGCCGCATGTACGACCCCGCTACCGGCAGGTTCCACTGACCCTCATTGTCTGCACTGTTCGGCCCCTGTGGCACTTGCTCAGCCAGAGCCTCTGCTAGGGGTGGCCCAGGGGGAGCCACCTGCTCACACTGTTCAGGTGACAGGGACGGAGTTTGCAAAACTCTCTGAGACTATGGCTAAGATACTAGAAGCCTTGCAGTCCAGGCCGGTATCTCAGCACAGGGACTCTGTTGATTCTTTGTTCCCGGGCCCACCTCAGCTGGACCAACAATGTCCTCCCGGGGTATCTCATGGATCCCAAGCTGAGGGTTCTGACACAGACCCCAGCCCCAGACCGACTAAGCGAGCTCGCTTAGATTTTCCCTCGACCTCATCATATTGTTCAGGGTCTCAGCGAGGGGAATCGCTGGTCGATGACGCGGAAGTAGCTGATCAGGATTCTGATCCTGAGGCCGCTCTCAATCTTGATACTCCGGACGGGGACGCCATAGTGAACGACCTTATTGCGTCCATCAATCGTATGTTGGATATTTCTCCCTCAGCTCCTCCGGCGGAGGAGTCGGCTTCCCTGCAGGAGAAATTCCGTTTCAGGTTTCCCAAGCGTACACCGAGTATGTTTCTGGACCACTCTGATTTCAGAGAGGCAGTCCAGAATCACCATGCTTGTCCAGATAAGCGTTTTTCTAAGCGCCTTAAGGATACACGTTACCCTTTCCCCCCTGACGTGGTCAAGGGCTGGACTCAGTGTCCCAAGGTGGATCCTCCAATCTCCAGACTGGTGGCTAGATCCATACTTGCAGTGGAAGATGGGGCTTCACTCAAAGATGCCACTGACAGGCAGATGGAGCTCTGGTTGAAATCCATCTATGAAGCTATCGGCGCTTCTTTTGCCCCAGCATTCGCAGCCGTATGGGCGCTACAAGCTATCTCAGCAGGTCAAGCGCAAATTGACGCAGCCACACGCACGTCCGCGCCACAGGTGGCGTCCATAACCACTCAGACGTCGGCATTTGCGTCTTACGCTATTAATGCTATCCTGGACTCTGTGAGCCGTACGGCGGTTGCAGCCGCCAATTCGGTGGTACTCCGCAGGGCCTTGTGGCTACGGGAATGGAAGGCAGATTCTGTTTCCAAAAAGCGCTTAACCAGTTTGCCAATTTCGGGCGAACGATTGTTTGGCGAGCGTTTGGATGAAATCATCAAACAATCCAAGGGAAAGGATACATCCTTACCCCAGCCCAAACCGAACATACCCCAACAGAGGAAGGGGCAGTCGAGGTTTCGGTCCTTTCGGGGCGCGGGCAGGTCCCAATTCTCCTCGTCCAAAAGGCCTCAAAGATCAAAGGAACTCTGATGCATGGCGGTCTAAGTCACGTCCTAAACAGACCACCGGAGGTGCCGCTACCAAAGCGGCTTCCTCATGACTTTCGGCATCCTCACTCCGCATCCTCGGTCGGTGGCAGGCTCTCCCGCTTTTGCGACACCTGGCTGCCACGGGTAAAAGACCGTTGGGTGAGAGACATTCTGTCTCACGGTTACAAGATAGAGTTCACCTCTCGTCCCCCGACTCGATTCTTCAGGGCATCCCCGCCTCCCGAGCGAGCCGAGGCTCTTCTGCAGGCGCTGGGCATTCTGAAGGCAGAAGGAGTGGTGGTCCCTGTTCCTCTTCAGCAACAGGGCCACGGTTTTTACTCCAACTTGTTTGTGGTCCCAAAGAAGGACGGGTCTTTTCGACCTGTCCTGGACCTGAAACTTCTCAACAAACACGTAAAGACCAGGCGGTTCCGGATGGAATCCCTCCGCTCCGTCATCGCCTCAATGTCCCAGGGAGATTTCCTTGCATCGATCGATATCAAGGATGCTTATCTCCACGTACCGATTGCTCCAGAGCACCAGCGCTTCTTGCGCTTCGCCATAGGGAACGAACACCTGCAGTTCGTGGCACTGCCGTTCGGCCTGGCAACAGCCCCACGGGTTTTCACCAAGGTTATGGCTACTGTAGTAGCGGTCCTCCACTCTCAGGGTCACTCGGTGATCCCGTACTTGGACGATCTGTTGATCAAGGCACCCTCTCTAGAGGCATGCCAACACAGCCTCGACGCTACCCTGGAGACTCTCCAGAGTTTCGGGTGGATCATCAATTTTCCAAAGTCAAATCTGACACCGGCCCAATCGCTGACATACCTTGGCATGGAGTTTCATACCCTCTCAGCGATAGTGAAGCTTCCGCTGATCAAGCAGCGGTCACTACAGACAGGGGTACAATCTCTCCTTCAAGGTCGGTCACACACCTTGAGACGCCTCATGCACTTCCTGGGGAAGATGGTGGCAGCAATGGAGGCAGTTCCTTTCGCGCAGTTTCACCTGCGTCCTCTTCAATGGGACATCCTTCGCAAATGGGACAGGAAGCCGACGTCCCTCGACAGGAACGTCTCCCTCTCGCAGGCGACCAAAGCTTCCCTTCGGTGGTGGCTTCTTCCCACTTCATTATCGAAGGGGAAATCCTTCCTACCCCCATCCTGGGAGGTGGTCACGACGGACACGAGTCTGTCAGGGTGGGGAGCGGTTTTTCTCCACCACAGGGCTCAGGGTACGTGGACCCAGCAAGAGTCCTCGCTTCAGATCAATGTTCTGGAAATACGGGCAGTGTATCTTGCCCTGAAAGCGTTCCAGCATTGGCTGGAAGGCAAGCAGATCAGAATTCAGTCAGACAATTCCACAGCGGTGGCATACATCAACCACCAAGGCGGCACACGCAGTCGGCAAGCCTTCCAGGAAGTCCGGCGGATTCTACTGTGGGTGGAAGCCACGGCCTCCACCATCTCCGCAGTTCACATTCCAGGCGTGGAAAACTGGGAAGCAGATTATCTCAGTCGCCAGGGCATGGACGCAGGGGAATGGTCCCTTCACCCGGACGTGTTTCAGGAGATCTGTTGCCGCTGGGGGGTGCCGGACGTCGATCTCATGGCGTCCCGGCACAACAACAAGGTACCAGCGTTCATGGCACGGTCTCAAGATCCCAGAGCTCTGGCGGCAGACGCCTTAGTTCAGGATTGGTCGCAGTTTCAGCTCCCTTATGTGTTTCCTCCGCTGGCACTGTTGCCCAGAGTGTTACGCAAGATCAGGGCCGACTGCCGCCGCGTCATCCTCGTCGCTCCAGACTGGCCGAGGCGGTCGTGGTACCCGGATCTGTGGCATCTCACGGTCGGCCAACCGTGGGCACTACCAGACCGACCAGACTTGCTATCTCAAGGGCCGTTTTTCCATCTGAATTCTGCGGCCCTCAACCTGACTGTGTGGCCATTGAGTCCTGGATCCTAGCGTCTTCAGGGTTATCTCAAGACGTCATTGCCACTATGAGACAAGCTAGGAAACCAACGTCCGCCAAGATCTACCACAGGACGTGGAAAATTTTCCTGTCGTGGTGCTCTGCTCAGGGTATTTCTCCCTGGCCTTTTGCTTTGCCCACTTTTCTGTCCTTCCTTCAATCTGGACTGGAAAAGGGTTTGTCGCTCAGCTCCCTTAAGGGACAAGTCTCGGCGCTCTCTGTGTTTTTCCAGAAGCGCCTAGCCAGACTTCCACAGGTACGCACGTTCCTGCAGGGGGTTTGTCACATCGTCCCTCCTTACAAGCGGCCGTTAGAACCCTGGGATCTGAACAGGGTGCTGACGGTTCTTCAGAAACCACCATTCGAGCCAATGAGGGATATTTCTCTCTCACGCCTTTCGCAGAAAGTGGTTTTTCTAGTAGCAGTCACTTCACTTCGGAGAGTGTCTGAGCTAGCAGCGCTGTCATGCAAAGCCCCTTTCCTGGTGTTTCACCAGGACAAGGTGGTTCTGCGTCCGGTTCCGGAATTTCTCCCTAAGGTGGTATCCCCCTTTCATCTCAATCAGGATATCTCCTTACCTTCTTTTTGTCCTCATCCAGGTCACCAATGTGAAAAGGATTTGCACTTGTTAGATCTGGTGAGAGCACTCAGACTCTACATTTCTCGTACGGCGCCCCTGCGCCGCTCGGATGCACTCTTTGTCCTTGTCGCTGGCCAGCGTAAAGGGTCACAGGCTTCCAAATCAACCCTGGCTCGGTGGATCAAGGAGCCAATTATCGAAGCTTACCGTTCGGCTGGGCTTCCGGTTCCCTCAGGGCTGAAGGCCCATTCTACCAGAGCCGTGGGCGCGTCCTGGGCTTTGAGGCACCAGGCTACAGCTCAGCAGGTGTGTCAGGCGGCTACCTGGTCGAGCCTGCACACTTTCACGAAGCACTATCCGGTGCATACCTATGCTTCGGCGGATGCCAGCCTAGGTAGACGAGTCCTTCAGGCGGCGGTTGCCCACCTGTAGGAAGAGGCCGTTTTACGGCTCTTTTACGAGGTATTATTTTACCCACCCAGGGACTGCTTTTGGACGTCCCAATTGTCTGGGTCTCCCAATAGAGCGACAAAGAAGAAGGGAATTTTGTTTACTTACCGTAAATTCCTTTTCTTCTAGCTCTAATTGGGAGACCCAGCACCCGCCCCTGTTTTTTTTGTGTACACATGTTGTTCATGTTGAATGGTTTCAGTTCTCCGATATTCCTTCGGATTGAAGTTACTTTAAACCAGTTTATAATTCTTTTTCCTCCTTCTTGCTTTTGCACCAAAACTGAGGAGCCCGTGGGAGCACGGGGGTGTATAGGCAGAAGGGGAGGGGCTTAACACTTTTGAGTGTAATACTTTGTGCGGCCTCCGGAGGCATAGCCTATACACCCAATTGTCTGGGTCTCCCAATTAGAGCTAGAAGAAAAGGAATTTACGGTAAGTAAACAACATTCCCTTCATTTAGAATATATAGAGTTGCTTTCCCCCCCCCCCCCCCACCACACCATTTTTAACTTTTTCTTTCCCATGTTGCTACATTTGGAATTTTTTTTTTTCCTGCTTCCCAGTACAAACATCCATATGATAAAATGGATAAAACTATTTAAAAGTTTACTCATCGTGCAAAAAAACAAGTGCTCCTATGGCAAAATCGACCAAAGCATAAGTTATGGCTGTTGGAATAAAGAAAAGTACAAAAAATGAAAAATAATCTGGTACTTACAGGCTTAAGGTCATTTTGATTTGGCTTTCAGACATCTGTTAAAGAAACAAAACGAAAAAGTTTCCTGACCTTAGCTCTCCACATATATAAGCAGTTGGCTCCTGTCAGACCCGGTGTTTGGGCTGGGTACATTAATCCGACGGCAGATCGTGTTTAACGGTCATGGGCAACCGGCCTGTTGTGCACTATAATAAGGTGCAGGTTCTATAAAACTAATGGAAGGCTACATATTGAGTTATAACATGGACACTAAAATATCTCATCCATCGGACTTGGTGTTATGGAAACAGTTGAGATCTGGCCTAGTTCGTGGACAACAGTGTCTTTAACTTGGGAGTTGGATAAATAATGTAGCCTGCACTATTTCTGTAACTCCCATTCACTTCATTGGGAGCGTCAGGAAACAGCCAAGGAGATCATGTCTCACTGCTGCCACCAATTGTCACAAACACTCGCGTCCTACGTCATGCATACGCGCTGGCATTGAGATACTGTGCAAGCGCACTACAATACTTTGATCTGCGCTGCTCAGGGCAGATCAAAATGCGCCTGCGCAGGACCTCAATACCGGCCTGTGTGAATGATTTAATGCGCATCATGCACCCCAGCTTCAGAAGAAGGAGGACAAAGATGGCCGAAAGAAGAGGTGCTGCACCCGGAGAACAGAGACACCCATCTGACCAGTCTGCACCGCAGCAACCGCTAGGTAAGTATTATAAAGTCATTTTTACCGTCTATACAGCGACCTGTGCTCTTATATACAGCATGTTAGAATGCTGTATATAAGAGCCCACTGGTGGTGGCCGCAGCTTATAAGCCCCAAATCTGCTGATGGCTTCCCTTTAAGCTGTATGACTTGGGTCAAACGTTTTGGATCTCCTTCCACAAACTTCTCACAATAGTTGGTAGGAATTTGGCCCTTTCTTTATCGTTCCTATGGGAGACCCAGACCATGGGTGTATAGCTACTGCCTCCGGAGGACACACAAAGTTACTACACTCAAAACGTGTAGCTCCTCCCTCCTAGCATATACACCCCCTGCTAGCCAGTCCTAGCCAGTTTAATGCTTTGTGTTTCAGGAGGTCACACACACATGCATTCTCTGATTTTGATTTTTGATTTTTCCTTTTGGACAAAGATTTGGAAGAAAAGCGGGTCCAGTCTGGACTCCCGGCATGTCCCTTCTCACCCCACTGGGCGGTGCTGTTAAGGTTGATTTCAGGGCTGTATCCCTTTCATGCCGCGCTCCTTCACCATCCCATGCTGGGGCTCTGGCTTGAAGTGGGAGCCAACACGGTTCTCACTGCTTTGCAGGAGACCGGTCTCCATCCGCAGCCCTTTTGCAGGACCCTGCTGGACGGAGCTATCATCCCCCAGGAACCTGGCAACCTGCGTCTCAAGCTAAGTATATGAGACGTTATTACCACAGAAAGTGGTCTTTCCAGGGGTCCTTTATGTTTATTTATTGGGGGAGTGTGTTTTATGTTTGGTGTTAACATTTCCGGCCGGTTCTCCAGTTTTCACTGGAGAACCGCGCCGATGGTGCCTGCACGCCGGCCGCATGTTTTACTCTAGGCCCCGGCTTCGCCTGAGGCCTAGTTTCGGTTTCCACTGTCTCTGCATGTCAGTCTTGCAGAGAGGCAGTGTAGCTCCGCCCAGCGGCTGCGCAGCACAAGGGAAGGGACACTCCTCATTGAGGAAGGATTCCCTCCCCTGGCTACTTCACTGAGGGAATCCTTTTGCCGCTCTAAGAGTAGGCCCCGCCCCCTCTCCTCGCTCCGGTCGCCATTTTCTCGGCGTTCTCTGTGCCTGCATAGGCACAGAGATTCCACAGTGTGACAAGTGGGGACCTAGGCTGAGGGACCAGGGGGCACAGACATGTCTGTTTAAACGATTGGCAGCCACAACCTCCGGTTGTGCAGCTGCTTGTTTTATCGGTTTATATATGCTGGGGGCCAGTCTTGACAGAGCCCCCACCTCTGCAGCATGTCTCACAGAGCAGGGCTGCAGGTTGTTTTTATTATGCACTGCAGGTAGTCTCGTACGGCTGTACCGAGCTCATAACCATGGTGGCCCCTCAGCTTGGAGGCAGAGCCGAATGATTGCTAATTAGTGGCCCCTCCATCTGCTCCGGTTTCGGTGGCTGACCCCTGAGGGAATCCTATTTCCAGGGGTCGGCTGTCCTGGCATCTGCTGAGCATGCAGCTCCCCTCTCAGGGCGTTTTCTGCTTCAGCTCGCTCAATAAAGCTCACAAAGGACTCTCCTTCTGGGCTCAGACCCCGTCCTCCTGACAGGGAGACGCAGGGTCCCCTGTCCTTCCCCGTCCCGCAGCTCCGATTACGAGCTGACTCACTGGACGAGGAGGATGTCTCTACCAGGGGCTCGGACGCTACTTTATGTACATTGATCCGTCCGTACGTGACGCAGAGCCGAATGATTGGATTGCGTCCATTATACTTGTACTGGACCTCCATCCGCCCGTATCAGGGGAGTATTCCCCGCTGGCAGAAAGGCATCAGTATACCTTTAACAGGACGAGGAGTGTGTTCTTTAACCACTCCAGTTTTCAGCCTGCTGCGTCCAAGCTCACAGCCTGTCCTGCAGACCCCAAAGCGGGGTTCTGCGGCCTGTTTCCCCCTCCCATCAGAGGTGGTCAAGGAGTGTACTCATTCGCCAAACGTGGCCCCTCCAGTGTCCAGACTTTCAGCCCGGATAGTTGTATCAGTGGCTGACGGCACCTCTATAGGGCTCCCATGGTACATTAATTTTGTACTGGACCCCAATCCGCCGGAGTTACCTTACCTAGGAGAACACAAAGTGTGTTCCTTAACCACTCCAGTTTTCAGGCCCCTGTGACCAAGCCCAGGGTCCGCTCTGACAGTCGCTTCCCATGAAGCGTGATTCTGAGGACTGTGTTTCCCCTGTCCACCAATGGTGGTCAAGAAGTGGGCTCAGTCACCTCAGGTGGCTCAGCCCGGACCGTTATGTCAGTGGCTGATAGCTCCTCACTTAAGGTTTTGCGGTCCGCCCGGTTGTCCTTGGGCCAAGTCGGTATTGGGGCGGCAGCAGCTTCGTTCTCCTCAGCTTTACGGCAGTGCGGTTCTTTTGTACCTTCTCTGCTTGTCTGGAGGAGATGCATTCCCTCACAGGGACTCTATGCCCAAAACGGTTGCCTGAACTTCCAGACTTCAGTCTTTTCATCCTATGCCATGCTGGACACCGCACGGCGGTGGTCTTGGCTACTTTCCTCGCTATCCGCAGGCTCCTGTGGCTTCGGTAATGGAAAGCAGATGCCTCTATAGGGGTTCCTTGCTGGGCTCCCCTTTGGTGGGACCAGTCTCTTCGGAACCAACTGGATGAAATTCAGGAAGCTCTTGGCGGGGAGAGTTCTTCCTTGCCACAAACCTAAACCAGGGAACCTGTCCAGGACAGGAATCAGTTGAGGTTTTGGTGGTTTCCGTTCCTCCATCTGATCGTCCTCTAGCTCGGCCTTGGTTCATAGAACCAAATAGCTTGAAGCTGCGTCTTCAAAAGACCGCAGGAGATGCTACCACGGAGTCAGCTTCCTCCGAGCTATCTAGCCACACCAACCACCTCCTTGGTCGGTGGCAGGCTCTCTCCACTTGGCGACGTATGGTTCTACCACGTCTCCGTTCAGTGGGGGCGGGATCATATCTCCCATGGCTACAGGATGGATTTCTGTCCACCCGCCAAACAGATTTTTTTCTGTCACCTCCCGGCTCCAAGGCCGCCGCCTTCTCACAGGCCGTGGCATTTCTTGCAGGCCAATGGAGTAATTGTACCGGTTCTCGACTGGGAACGGTTCTGAGATTTTTGTTCAAATCTATTTCTAGTCCCCGAAGAGGGCGGTGCCTTCCGACCTAGATCTTTAGCTTTTTCAGCATGGTCAGGTGTGGCGTTTTCACATGGAGCCTCGGTCTTGTTCCGTGTGTTTTTTTCACCGGATCAATCAAGAACCCAAGGAGATTCCCTAGCAGCCATCGGCATCTGAGATGCTTTTCGGCAGGGGTCAATCGCAGTTTCACACCAGCGTTGACTACGTTTTGCCATCGGAGTGGTCCAATTCGTGGCTCTTCCCTTGGGGTTAGCCACGGCCCCTCGAGTATTCTCATTGGGGCTGCTGTGATTAAGGTCCTGCACCCCTAGGGATTGGCAGTGATCGTTTGCCCTGGACGGCCTTCTTCTCGGGGCTTCATCCAGTGCAGACTCTTAGCAGAGTACTTCGCTTACTCTCGCCACTCTAACCTATTCGGGTGGCTTGTCATTCTGTTCAAGTCCACTCTGACTTCGAACCAGAGGTTCTCAGGGACGCAATTCGAGACTCTGTCGGCTCTTGTGAAGCTGCTCTTAGTCGATCAGTAGTCCCTCCGCTGGCGGTCGACGTCGTTCTATCAGACACCAAATACAGGTGCTGGTCAGACGGTGGCGGCAATGGAAGCGATTCCTTGCCCAGTTTCTTCTGCGTCCTCTGAGACTGGATGTTTTCCGCTGTACACGCGAACTCCCTCCTTCCACGGGGTGGTGGCTTTGCCACTGACCAGGGGCTCGTTTTCAGTGGTGGTTTCGGCCACTCTGTCTCAGGGACGCTCCTTCCTGGCCCCGTCCCGGGTGATCCTCACCAGGGTGCTGGTCTTTCCGCCTTGGGAGCAGTATATCTCCACCGTGGAGCGCAGGGCGCTTGGACTCTGTCCGCATCAGCCCTCTGGATCAATAGGCTGGAAATCAAAGCTCTTTTTCTAGCTCTCTAAGCCTTCACCATCTGTTGGCGGCTAGGCACATTAGAGTCCAGTCGGAAAACGTGACAGCGTTTTCCTACATCGACTTCCAGGGCGGGACACTCAGCCGCCTGGCAATCTTGGCGCCTCAACATTCTTCAGTCCACCGTATCCACCGTATCCGCAGCCCACATCCTAGATGTCAAAACTGCGAGGCAGACTATTTCAGCTGTCCAACCGTGGTCCACAATCCTCAGGTTTTGCGGTAGACACACTGGCTCATGTTTGATCCCAGCTTCGTCTCTACCTCTTGCCCAGAGTCCTGCGCAAGATCAGTAAAGGGGGCCGTCGGGTCATTCTCTTACTCCAGACTGACCCAGGCAGGCTTGGTACCCTGACCTGCTCCTTTTGTCCGTTAGGTTGCCATGGCATCTTCCGGACCGTCCAGACCTTTTCTCAAAAGGTCCGTTTTTTCCGTCAGAATTCTGGATTCTCAGATTGACGGCGTAGCTATTGAGTCCTGGATCTTGGCGACTTCTGGTATCCTTCCTGAAGTCATCTCCGCTATGACTCGAGCTCCAAAGTGTCCTTGGACCTTTTTAGCCTTGCCGACCCTCCTGTCCCTTCCACAGTCCGGTCTACAGCTACGACTATCCCTCATTAAGGGACAGGTCTCGGCTCTGTCAGTATGTGCCAGCGGCGTATCGTCCGGCTGGCTCCGGTGCGCTCCTTTAAGGGCGCATCTCACATCATTCCGCCTTTCCGGCGGCCTATGGAGCCCTAGGACCTTAATCCGGTCCTCCCGGTTCCCGGAAACCCCCCTTTGCGCCTCTTAGGGAGGTTTCTTTGTTTCATATTTCACAGAAAGTAGTCTTTCTAGTGGCTATAATTTCCCGCCAGGGAGTTCTGGCGGCACTTTCTCTGAGTCACCCCCTTTTTTTGGTCTTTTGCATCAAGACAAGGTGGTCTCCGTCCGACTCCGGACTTTTTTCCCTAAGGTGGTTACAGCTTCCACCTTATCCGGGGCAATTTTCCTGCCTTCCTTTTGTCCGGCTCCTGTTCATCGCTTTGAGGAAGCGTTGCATATCCTGGATCTGGTGCGGGCGCCCCGGATCTATGTGTCTCGCACCGCCGTTATTAGGCGGTGCACCTCTCTCTAGTACTGACTGCTAGTCAGCGTAGCGGTCTCTCGGCATCTAAGCCGACCCTGGTTCGTTGGCTTAGGTCGGCCATTTCCGAGGCCTACAAGTGTACTCAAGTGCCTTCCCCGCCGGGGATTAGAGCACATTTGATCGGACCTGTCGGTGCCTTTTGGGCTTTCACGCCAGGCTACGGCTCAGTAGGTCTGTCAGACTGCAGCTCGAATTAGTCTGCATACTTTTTCGAAGCTCTATCCAAGGCATGCTCTTGCTTTGGCAGACGCGGGCTTGGGCAGACGCATCTTTCAGGCGTCTGTCGCCCATTTGTGAAGTTGGGTTTGCCTGCTTCTCAGTTGTCTGTTTATTCCCACCCATGGACTGCTTTTGAACGTCCCATGGTCTGGGTCTCCCATAGGAACGATAAAGAAAAAGAGAATTTTGTTACTTACCGTAAATTCTTTTTCTTATAGTTCCGTCATGGGAGACCCAGCACCCTCCCTATTGCCTGTTGGCAGGTTTCTTGTTCCGTGTGTCTTCACCGGCTGTTATTGTTGTAGACAGAGGTTCCGGTTCTTCCGGATTTTACTCTGTCTCTTCTTGTGGGTGGATGTCCTCCTTCAGCTTTTGCACTAAACTGGCTAGGACTGGCTAGCAGGGGGTGTATATGCTAGGAGGGAGGAGCTACACGTTTTGAGTGTAGTAACTTTGTGTGTCCTCCGGAGGCAGTAGCTATACACCCATGGTCTGGGTCTCCCATGACGGAACTATAAGAAAAAGAATTTACGGTAAGTAACAAAATTCTCTTTTTCCTCCTGACAGAACTGGTTCCCACGGTATGACCTCTGGTGACCTGAAGCACTCTGGTTTAAAGTATGGGTCGTGCCCCACACCTTGCCAGCCCTTTAACACTGACCGTGCCGCACACTCCCTGACCCCCCCCAGTCGACACTGTCAGAGTTAAAGAGCTGGTGGGGCATGGCCCGTACATTAAGCCAGAGTGCTTCAGGTTACCAGAGGTCATACCGTGGGAAGCCGGTGAACTGAGTGATGTCTACTGCCAGCCGGGTCCCCCTTGTCAGTGTTTTCCGGAGCCTGGAGAGATTGGCCAGGTTTTCGGTCTCTCCAGCCTCAGATGTAACAGAGCCAGGACCGTTGTGGGACATCATGTGCATTACAGCGGAACTTCAAGGGTTATTTTGGGGTTAATAAAGAGGGTGCTGTTTTATTTCAAATAAAAAAAATGTTCTCGGTGTTTATTTCTTTTGACTTATAAGATTAGTGATTAGAGTCCTAATAACCATGGGCCTCCCTAGCCTGAGAATACGAGCACCCAGCTGTTGTGCTTTATTATGGCTGGCTATCCAAATTTGGAGGGGGTGTGCATGTACTATATTTAACCCCTTAGTGACGGAGCTAATTTTCACCTTAATGACCAGACCAAATTTTGCAATTCTGACCAGTGTCACTTTATGAGGTTATAACTCTGGAACGCTTCAACGGATCCCGGTGATTCTGAGATTGTTTTTTCGTCACATATTGGACTTCATGTTAGTACCAAATTTAGGACAATATTTTTTGCGTTTATTTATGAAAAAAATTGAATATTGGCAAAAATTTTGAAAATTTTGCAATTTTCAACTTTTGAATTTTTATACCGTTAAACCAGAGATTTCTGTGACACAAAATAGTTAATAAATAACATTTCCCACTTATCTACTTTACATCAGACCAATTTTGGAAACAAAATTTTTTTTTGTTAGGAAGTTAGAGGGGTTCAAAGTTTAT
Source organism: Anomaloglossus baeobatrachus (assembly GCF_048569485.1). Lineage (NCBI taxonomy): Eukaryota > Metazoa > Chordata > Amphibia > Anura > Aromobatidae > Anomaloglossus > Anomaloglossus baeobatrachus. The sequence continues at coordinate 83,317,411 of NC_134361.1, forward strand.
CAGCGATTTCTCATTTTTACATCAAAATTTACAAAACCATTTTTTTAGGGACCACATCACATTTGAAGTGACTTTGAGAGGCCTAGATGACAGAAAATACCCAAAAGTGACACCATTCTAAAAACTGCACCCCCCAAAGTACTCAAAACCACGTTCAAGAAGTTTATTAACCCTTCAGGTGCTTCACATGAACAAAAGCAATGTGGAATGAAAAAAAAGCAAAAATTAAATTTTACCTAAAAATGTTGCTCTAACCCAAATTTATTCACTTTTAGAAGAAATAACACAACAAAATGGACCCCAAAACTTGTTCCCCACTTTCTTATGAACGCGCCAATACCCCACATGTGATCAGAAACCTCTGTTTGGACAAATGGGAGAGCTCGGAACAGAAGGAGCAATATTTGAATTTTGGAAAGCAAATTTGGCTGAAATAGATTGCGGGCACCATGTTGCATTTACAGGTCCGCTAAGGTACCTAAACAGAAGAAATCCCTCACAAGTGACACCATTTTGGAAACTAGACCCCTCAAGGATTCTATCTAGGGGTATAGTGAGCATTTTAGATCCACAGGTACTTCACAGATTTTGTTAACGTTACGTTGTCATATTGAAAATTTTAATAATTTTCTCAAAAATGTTGCTTTAGCATCAATTTTCTCACTTTTTCAAGAGGTAATTCCAAAAATTTGACCTCAAGGTTTGTTAACCACTTTTTTATGAGCGCGGTGATACCTCACATGTGGTCTGAAACCTTTGTTTGGACAAATGGGAGGGCTTGGAACGAAAGGGGCAATATTTGAATTTTTGAAAGGAAATTTGGCTGAAAAAGATTGTGGGCACCATGTCACATTTGGAGGACCCCTAAGGTACCTAAACAGCAGAAACCCCGCACAAGTGACCCCATTTTGGAAACTAGGCCCCTCAAGGAATTTATCTAGATGTTTGGTGAGTACCCTGAACCCCCAGGTGCTTCACAGAATTTTATAACGTTGAGCCATGAAAAAAAAAAAATAAAATTTTACCACAAAATTGTTATTTCAACCAGGTAGCTTTTTTTTTTACAAGAGTAAAAGGAAAATATTCAGCATAACATTTATTGTGCAATTTCTCCTGAGTTTGGCGATACCTTATATGTGGTGGAAATCAACTGTTTGGGTGCACAGCAGGGCTCGGAAGGGAAGGAGTGCCATTTGACTGCAAAATTGGCTGGAATCAATAGCGGACGCCAGGTTGCATTTGGAGAGCCCCTGAGGTGCCTAAACAGTGGCTGTCCCCCACAAGTGACTCCATTCTGGAAACAAGACACCTCAAGGCTTTTATCTAGGTGTATAGTGAGCAGTTTGAATCCACGAATACTTCACAGATTTTGATAAGCTTAGGTTGCCATATTGAAAATTTTCATTTTTTTCACAAAAATGTTGCTTCAGCATCAAATTTCTCACTTTTTCAAGAGACAACAACAAACCGTGGACCCAACAGGTTGTTATCCAATGTCTTATGAGCACAGGGATACCCCACATGTGGCCAAAAACCTCTGTTTGGATAAATGGGAGGGCTTGGAATGGAAGGAGTACCATTTGAATTCTGGAAAAGTTGAGATAAATTGCGGGCACCATGTCACATTTGCAGGGCCCCTTGGGTACCTATACATTCGAAACCCCCCACAAGTGACTCCATTTTGGAAACTGGATTTTATTCAGGAGTATAGTAAGCATTTTGAATCCACAGGTACTTCACAAAAATGTTGCTGTAGCAACAAATGTCTCACTTTTAGGCTATGTGGCCATGATCCAGCGACACGGCGTCTAGTACACAGTGTCAGCCTCCTGCAGAGATGTGAGTGTTGTCCACGGGAGAACGCAGCTGCCCATGCCCACGATTTGGGTTCAGGCCGCTGTGGAGCTCTATGCTACCTGCAGAGAACACTCATCTCCGCAGCATAAATTGACATGCTGAGGCTCGGGAAGCTGCGCCACAGGTCGGTTTATGCTGCGGAGAAGAGAAGTACATTGGGCAAGCACATTGGGCATGGGATTTCTAAAAATCCTTCCACTGTGCTTCTACTGCACAATGCAGCGTTATGGACGCAGGGAAAACACTCTGCGCCCAAAACGCTGCAAATCCCGATTGTGGGCGCACAGCCTAAAATGCTACAATGGATGAATGGATAGATGTCAAACAAATATAACGTCCCACCCCCTGCATATTCTAAGCTGGCGCCCTTTAGTGCCTTTCATGTGGCACTAAAGGGTGCCTAGCCTTGTATTTAGCCCCCCAAAAAATTAATTAAAATAAACGACGTGGGGTCCCCCCTATTTTTGATAGCCAGCTAGGGTAAAGCAGACAGCTGTAGCCTGCAAACCACAGCTGACAGCTTCACCTTGGCTGGTGATCAATTTGGAGGGCTCCCCAAGCGTTTTTTTAAAAAAAAAAAAAAATGTGGGGTCCCCCCAAATTAGATCACCAGCCAAGGTGAAGCAGACAGCTGGGGTCTGGTATTCTCAGGGTGGGAAGAGCCATGGTTATTGGACTCTTCCCAGCCTAAAAATAGCAGGCCGCAGCCGCCCCAGAAGTGGCGCATCCATTAGATGCGCCAATCCTGGCGCTTCGCTCCAGCTCATCCCGCGCCCTGGTGCGGTGGCAGACGGGGTAATATATGGGGTTGATACCAGCTGTAATGTCACCTGGCATCAAGCCCTGGGGTTAGTGATGTCACGGCATCTGAACAGATACCCGACATCACTAACCCAGTCAAGAAATAGAAAAAAATAAAGACAAAAAAAAAATTTATTTGAAAAAAAACTCCCCGAAACATTCCTCTTTTACCAATTTATTGTAAATAAATAAATTTCGGTCGCTGTAATCCATTTTTGAGGTCCCACGCCGTCTCTGGATCTTCTAGAATATGGGGGGCACGTTCAGGGAACGTATCCCCCATTTTCTGGAAGAGCAAGCTCTCCATGAGCAGTGTGGGTGCAGTAATCTGAGAATACTGCACTCACACTGCCCCGGTCCAACCTAGGGCAGAGTGACCTGCAGTAACCTCATTCCAGAATATGAGGGGCACGCTCACAGAACGTACCCCCCATTTTCTGGAACAGCAGCCTCTCCATGTGAGGAGTGTGGCTGCAGATCACTGCACTCACCCTCCCCCGGTCCACAGTGGAGCCTGTGCATCAGCGACGTCAGCAGGATCCCTGCTTGCAGGGATCCAGCTGACAGCCGCTGTCTGCGCATGCGCCGCCAGCATTCAAGAGAAGGAGGCGGCGTGATCGCGGGGCCGGAGCACCAGCAGACAGGTAACGTATGACCGGGGGCTGGGGGGGGTGACGGAGGGTGACGGGGGGACCTGGGGACAACTTTCTGCCGCATGTGACGTGTCACATGCGGCAGAAAGAGTAGGATGAATGCGGCCGCCATTTTCCACGCTCCGGAGGGGGGAGGGGGGAGGGGGGGAGGCGGCTCTGGAGAACCGGAGGGGGCTCCGGGGACCAGAGATCTCCGGTGTACCGGAGGAGGGGTCAGGGGGAGGACATTTCCCTCCGATCTGAAATGTTTGATCATTTCAGATCGGAGGGAAATGAATACAGAGGAGGCGGCGGCGGCAGTTTTCAGCGCGCGTCGGCGCCATCTTGGATTTTCCGGAGGGGGGGTAGGGGTGGTGGGGGGACTCTCCGGTACCGGGGGCTTTGGGGGCACTAGAGGATTATATTTATTTCTCATCTGACATGTTTGATCACGTCAGATGAGAAATAAATCAATTTTACCGGCCATTTTTTTTTTTTTAATGTTGTCGCCGGTATACGGTGTATACCGGCGATCGCATTAACGGGGTCCAAAAAAAACACCCCGATTCATAATCTTGGGGGTCTCAGCTACCTCCGGTAGCTGAAACCCCCGAGATTTTTCGTCACTGGGGGGCGCTACAAGCTTTTTCCGGCCTGACGTCTCAAGACGTCGGAACAGAATAAGTACCCTGTTTTTCCGACGTCTTGAGACGTTAGGCCGTCGCTATGGGGTTAAATAATAAAAAAAATTATGCATGCGGTTCCTCCTATTTTGATACACAGCCAAGATAGATGCACGGCTGGGGCCTGCAGCCTGTAACTGTGGGCTTTATCTTTGCTAGGTAACACAATATGGGGGACCATACGTCAATTTTTTTATTTAGTTTTATACCACGATAGACGCAGACTGCCTGTGACTGGAAGCATCAGACACGCTGCTACTCAGTGTGGTGGCGCGTCTGACTGCAACCAATCGCACGCACCAGTGGGCGGGGAGAGCAGTGCATATGCAATGACGATAAGTTATTGTCCCCGGAAGTGAATGCGTAGCCTGGAAGCAGTGTACAGCAGTGCCGGAGCCTCTGTAAGTACAGCACGCTTGTTCCCATCCCACTATCCCTTCTACCACCATTTTTAACTGCCGGATTCAGGTCACCATAGACTTTTATATGGGGACCGGAATCCGGCCCGGAACCATATTTTAAAAACCAGATAACACGGACCCGACGGCCCCAATTATCTTCGATTTGAGTCCGCTCATCCCTATCTATAATATCACTCTCCATAGAAATTCATCAAGTACCTATAAAACCTCTTGAAAATCGCTCCCATTGGCAGTTTTTGAAAAACTCCTATATGCACTGATTTCATTCGTCCACAGCATCTTCTAATAGAGACCTATGGGCAGTGATATCACAGCAATATGACGCAGGGAAGTAAAAGACTATGTGAAGGCTAAGCCCCGTTACAGCATTTTCTTTTTTTTTTTTTTTTTTTGTATCATGAAATGAAATATTTTAAGGTTAATTCTTAGCTTTCTGAAAAACTACCCCATTAAGAAAAACCTATCATATTTAAGTAATATTTGGAAATTTTTTAATCTAAAACATTGATTAACTTTGCGGCCTGCAGGGGGCACTGCTGTAGTGTAAAACTAGTTTAGGAAATTGGAAATGGAAGAAAGGCATTCAGCTTTTTTTTTTTTTTTATTTTTATGGATGGAGGTCAACACACTGGATCTACGAATTATTTTTCTAAATAAAACAGGTTTGTTTTTTGGGTTTTTTTTAGCATATGTTCCAAAACAACGTTACACATATATATAGTGTTTAAAATAATTATTTTCAGACTGCAAATTATTAAATTACTTTTGTACAGGTATTATGTGAGGAAAAACCCCAGTGGAGTGTTTTCTCCCTTTTTATACTGCTTCAAAGCAATTTTTTATGAAATCTTTTCACGAGTGCATGTAATGGAGAACAATGCATCAGGGAAAACAATGTATAAACAGCAACTACTGGATTTCTGTGCTTCACTGACATGCCATTTTCTGAACATTTGCTAGAAATGCTTACTACAGTATATAAAGTTCAGCCAACTACTATGAAACTAGGGCTTTTCACACATATCTTTTTTTTTTTTTTTTTTGTTGCATTTTAGTGTTGTAAGATGTTAGCTTTAAATCAATAAGTAAATCTAAAACACACTACAAATGTGTGGGGCTTTATTTTTTTATATTTGCATAGTGGTTTTTTTTTTTTATATTGGTGTATTGTGGTTCAAGTTTTTTCAAAATGCAACTCACTCAAGGTTTGACATTTTTATTATTGTTTTCTTTATAAAAATCTGAAATAAAAATGCAGAAACAAATATATGTGGATAAAAGCAATACAAACAAAATACGCATACAAATCTTGGCATATCTTACCAGACCAAAAAGGCACCAAGTGACGTTTAGATGCCGCTGCATCCGCCGAGTTTTCAAAGGCGCAGCCGCTTCAGATAATGCCAGCAGTGTTTTCCTTATGTGACTTTGCCAGCGACTTTGCCATTGTTCTTGCAGTGTCTCTTCTGCAAGCAGTCATTTTCCTTTAGTGGCATCACCAGTGGCTGTGCCATTGTTCTTGCAGTGTCTCCGCTGCCGGTAGTCTTTTTCCTTAAGTGGCTTCGCTATTGATCTTGCTTTGTCTCCTCTGCCTCCAGTCGTTTTCCTTAAGAGGCTTCGCTGGTGGCTTTACCATTGTCTTTGCAGTTTCCCCGCTGCCGGCAGTCATTTTCCCTAACCGGTTTTACCAGTGGCTTTGCCATTCTTCTTACTGTGTCTCTTCTGCCGGCAGTCATATTCCTTTAGTGGCATCACCGGTGGCTGTGCCATTATTCTTGCAGTGTCTCCACTGCCGGTAGTCTTTTTCCTTAAGTGGCTTCGCCATTGATCTTGCTTTGTCTCCTCTGCCGCCAGTCGTTTTCCTTAAGAGGCTTCGCTGGTGGCTTTGCCATTGTCTTTGCAGTTTCCCCGCTGCCGGCAGTCATTTTCCCTAAGAGGTTTTGCCAGTGGCTTTGCCATTGTTCTTACTGCGTCTCCTCTGCAAGAAGTCATTTTCCTTCAGTGGCTTTGCTGGTGGCTTTGGCATTGTTTTTGTTGTATCTCCGCTGATGGAAATCGTTCTCCGTAAGTGACTTCGCCATTTTTCTTGTAGTGTTTCCATTGCTGGAAGCTTTTGTTCTATACTGTTAGGGTCAGCACACACAACAAAACGAGTAATACGGAGGGAGTGGAATGCGATTAAAAAACTGCATTCCACTCGGACTAATACTACTCTATGGGGTCGCTCCCATGAGCGATTGTTTTCTCAGCCCTAATCAGACTGAGAAAACAGTCACAGCATGCTGCGAGTGGAATGCGATTTTGTTCCACTTGCACCCATTGAAGTCTATGGGGCGAGAGAAACATCACACTGCTCTCGCGTTACACCAGTGTAACGCAAGAGCAGTGGGATTCTCGCATCAGCCGGCAACGGAGGAAATGGAGAGATAAATCCCTCCCTCTCCTCCGCAGCACCGGCCCTCCCCTCCGCAACTGTGGTCTGATCGAACGATCGGACCACAGTCACATGACACTCGGCTCCCACTGTGCTGTGAGCGTATGCCGAATGTCATGCGAGGACTCACACTAATCCCCGTGTGGCCTCAACCTTTAATATAGAGAGTGGGCGATTTCTTAGCAGAAGTTACTCGTAGCGTGAGCATGTCACTTTTAACCGCTGATATAGTTAAAAATGTACATAAGATGGAACATGTGCACTGCAATGTCAAAAGAACAATTATGCTCATTCTACAGGGCTTTTTTGCTGCCCTTTTGCACGCAGATTCTGCGTGGAATCCGCCTGAAAAAGATGACGTGTGCACATAACTTTAGGCTATGTATGTTCACACGTTGCATTTTTGCAGCTTGTTTTGCTGCTTTTTTTTCCCGCTGCAAACTACAAGTTACAGTACCAGCAAAACATATTAGATTTAAGCAGTCTCATACTAATGCTTGTGTTTTTATGTTAATATCCTGACTGAACTGGAAAACGGCAGCGTTTTTCAAGTCTTTGGTATGTTGATCCTTTCGGTGTTTTTGTTGCATTTTTGCAGCGTTTTTTCACCTATATAAAGCAGTAAGAAAAAAGCTAAAAAGCTGCAAAAAACGCAGCTTTTTAGGAGCTTTTAGTGAAAAAGTAAATCGATTGTATAATACTTATGCTAATTCTAACAGGGGGAGGGGATAACTATGAATACCCCCCAGATATTATCTGATTCTCAGCTGCTGTCAGTCAAGAAGCTAATGATTTTATAAACTTTACTTTCTTGGATTTCAAAACCTAAACATCCAAACTGACCACTAAAGTTGTGTATAGACTCCAGTATAGCACTGGCTTTAGGTTATATACGAAAATCCTGGTGATTAAGAAGCGTTTCCACACACTATGATTAATCACTCCACATGTTTATTGATCCTGTTGTGAATTGGTTGAATAGTGCGACCGACATATTGAAGGTAGCAACTGCTCTCCAATATGTAAACCACAAAGGATGGAGTTACAAGTTAAAATTTGATTCATAGAAAAAACCTCCCCAGTTCTCATGGATAAATCTGGGTACATTGAAGAAGGGCTTTGGAACTTGTGTGATAACAAATATTGCAACTTAGAACAGGACCCTTTCCCCCGGTATTTTAAACTACATAATGACTTCATATAGACAGCTATTGGTCACAATATTTGAACTCCTTTCCACTGTGGCCATTTTCCATTTTTGATTTTTGTTTTTTCCTCCCCTTCTTCCAACAGTCTTAATTTTTTTTTTTCCGTCAATATAGACCTTTTTTGTGTGGGTCAAGTTGTACTTTTGAATGAAATCACTCATTCTGCCAGATATTATATTGGAAAATGGGAAATAAAAATTCCAAATGCGGTGAAATTGCAAAAAAATGTTAAATTCCACAATTTTTGGGGGCTTTTAATTTACCATGTTCACTATATGGTAAAACTGTATTGGCAGTATGATTCCCCAGGTCAGTACAAGTTCGTAGATACCAAACATATAGTTTTTTTTTTTTATTTTAGTGGTGAAAAAAAAAATCTGAAATTTGTCCCTCCTCCCCCAACAATGTTGCTTTTGGCGTCATATTCTAAGACCTGTAACATTCTCATTTTCCGGGATCTGGGGCTCAGTTTTGACTTATTTTTTCCGCCCCGAGCTGACGTTTTTACTCATACTATTTTTGGGCAGATATGATGTTTTGATCGCCTGTTATTTTATTGCAATGTTGTGGTGACCACAAAAATGAAATTCTGGCATTTTAATTTATTTTGATTTTTTTGCCCAAGATCTATAAAAACCTTTCTTACCCACCCCCCCCCCCACCCCCCCAGGGCACCTGACTAGTTCCGGAATAAGATCTATCACGGCAGACCTCTCCCATTATATTGATTTATTTTTGCAGAAATATGTCATTGGACGAGATTCCTCTCATTTCACCAACCTATTGAAGCAGCTTCCTTCTATTCCACAGTGTAAGTTTTTAACCCTAGATGTCAGCTCACTCCATCCTAACATTGATCATCAATTGTGTTTGGAGGCAGAAATTACATGCTGGCCCTTTAAGAGAAGAGCATCGGTGCACACGCACACACAGTGGTGAGTGGGTGTCACTGAAGGGAGGAGGGTGAGCGGTGTAGGGACGCTGGCGCTACAGATGTATTACCTATATGCGGATAGATAGGGTGCTAAAGGTAATATACTCATCTATATGAGATAAGCTACTATTGTGTTTTTCCAAAAATAAGACATGATCTTATACTTTTTTTGCCCCCCAAAAAAGCACTAGGGCTTATTTATGGAGGTGGTTTTATTCTTGGAGAAACATGGTTGGGGTTAAGGTTACTCCACCAAAAAAAGCAGAACCCCCCCCCCCCACTTCCCAGGAGACTCATACTTACCAGACCCCAGACGTCTGCGTGGCTCCCAGGTCCGCCTGTGTCCTCTGGTGGGCGCTCCCAGCAGCTATGCTGCACGCTGTCCTCCCATGCTTCTCACACACACACACACACACACACACACAGCAGATCACTCAGTCACTCGTCACATCCAACGTTAGAGAGTGCTTCCGGTCCCAGGAAACGATGGGAGGAAGTCACGTGTCGCAGGTCCTGTAAGCAAGCATTGAGGCAGGTCCTTGCGTTCCACCGCACAGCCTCTCAGGATTTTGCTGGCGAGAAGAAATCGGTGTCGCTGGATGTGGTGAGTGTGTGTGTGATCTGATGTGTGTGTGTGATCTGATTGTGTGTGCGAGAGATCGGATGTGTGTGGGAGTACGATCACTGCTGGTCCTGTGCTCGGTGTCGGGTGAGTGCGATTACGGGGTGTCCGCTGTCCATAATGAAGTGTCCTGCAGTATCTTTAACTTTTTTAGCTCCATGGACACTTCCTTATTGAACCGCGACCAGGGTTAATTTTTGAAGTAGGGCTTATATTTAAGCTTTGCTCCGAAAATGATGAAAATCCCTGCTATGGCTTATTTTTGGGGGAGGTCTAATTTTTGAAAAAACACGGTACCAAGCACAACTTTTTTTTAAATCTTGCAATATGGAGGGTTCCCCCAGCTGCAGCTCTCTTCATGTCGAAACCAGTCAGCTGGATGAAGCTGCCATTTAATCCAATAATGAAAAATAAAAAACAGCACGCGTAGTAGAGCACTGCTACAGAATAGGACTAATTCAGAATATTCTTTCAAAGTATGTATTCATGCATTTATGTAAAATAGGGCTATGCATTTCAGCACTGATCTATGGCCTGAGGAAGGCACTGAATCAGTGCCGAAACGTATAACCCAATCTTATATAAATGTATCAATAAATGCTTTAAAAGGATAATCCTTATTTTTTCCTATTCCCCAGCCGTTCTCTGTAACTCTTGCCCTTTTTATTTTTAATTAGTTTTGATAAATCAGCCTCCACAATTTTTTTTTTATTTTTTTTTAGATAATCTTTTATCTATAGACCTCAAGGATGATGAAAGACCGTACCGATATTACTACTGCCTGTCTGAAATCTATTGACGTTTTGTAATATTTTTTTCACAGCTTTTTTAAATATTGCTAAATGTGAAGATTCTAAAAATTGTGCAGGTCTGGTCACAATTTCTAATTTTCTATTATTTCTTCGAATAGTCCACAATAAGTCGACTATAGGGTGCAATTCTGCAGTCTTTAAATTTGGTACAAACCTCGGAGTATTTTTAGGTTTTGTGTATTTTCAAGCTGTTTTGTGTGCAATTAAAAACTACAGTAGCCAAGATATTATATTTCTGTAAATTACATTTTATGACATCTCCTCAGGATGTGGATTCTAAAAACATTAGCATTTTCTCTGCATGGGTGGAAAGCATTTTCATTTTAAATATGGATTAAAAGGGATATGTTATCGACATGAAGGAAAATGGTATTGAAAGAAGGATCAAATGAACAATCATTTGTTTTAAACCAACATAATAGTTGCAGCATTCACTATATTTAGTGGAAATCGGCTTCATAAGGCGATGTTCACACTGAATTTTTTATATTATTCAAAACTGACGATTTGTTGAAATGGAAACCGCTTCATTAAATGCTCCTTTTTTTAGAAGATGTTTTTACTTGAAGCATTTTTTGCATCTGTTTAATAGAACAATGCCTAGTTTGGAGTGGGTTTTTTTAGGACCTGCTTCAAATAAATAACATACATTTTTCCCCCCACCAAGTATTTTTCATAAACCTCTTTTTGAAATAAAAGAAGCCTAAAAAACTAAAAAGTACACCTACCGTGCCTTGCAAAAGTACTCATACCCTTTGAACTTTTCTGCATTTTTTCACATTACACCCACAAACTTAAATATATTTTATTGTGATTTCATGTAATATACCAAATATAAGTAGCAAGTATTTGTGAAGAGTAAGTGAAATGATACATGATTTTCTAAATGTTGAAAAAATATTAATCTTAAAATTAAGACATGCATTTGTATTCAGCCCACTGTAGTCTAATACCCTAAATAAAATCCTGAGTGTCCGATTACCTCCAGAAGTCACCAAATTAGTAAATTAAGTCCACCTTTATTTAATTTATTCTCAGTATAATTACAACTGTTCTGTGAAGGCCTCAGAGGTTTGCTTGAGGATATTAGAAATCAAACAGAATCATGAAATCAAGGAACACACCAGACAGGTCAGGGATAACTTTGTAGAGAAGAGAAAAGCAGGGTTGGGAGTGGGTGAGATCGAGAGTGGGAGAAATGGAGAGTGAGAGGGAGATTGGGAGAGGGGGAGAGAGGGAGAGAAGGAGATTGGGAGAGGGGGAGATTGGGAGAGAGGTAGAGGGGGAGATTGGGAGAGAGGGAGATTGGGAGAGAGACAGAGAGCGAAAGAAGGAAAACGTGGTAGAGGGAGAGCGGGAGACAGAGAGAGAGAGTGGGAAAGACGGAGAATGGGAAAAACTTACGGTAGTTACTTTTCCGGGCAACGCCGGTTACTACAGCTAGTAGGTCATAAATTGTTTTGTTAAAGGTCATCCTCACCACCACCATGAATACACTGTAAAATATACAGTAAAAACAACAATACTTTGACACATGGTTTTGCACAAGTATACAACAGGGAAGGCAAAACTAAAGGAGTTCAACCCCTATTATCACCTGGGGAAATACTGCTGTAACTGGCAACTGCTCTCAAATGTCAATGATTGCGAGAAAACATTATTTTTTAAAAGTTGAAAACATTGCTAATATGTTTTCCAAAAAATTGTAGTATTAAAAATAAAACATATCTTTAAAAAGAAAAAAAAATAATTTTATCCAACCAGTTAAAAAAAAAAAAAGTAAAACAAAAAACTATGCCTATTTGCATTTGAAGAGTTAAATTAATTTGAATCCATTGGATAAGTGCAGTGCTGGAAGAATAATATCCCTCTAGTATAATCTAAGTACAACAACAACCGGAGAGTCACTGGGTTGCTTAGTCCCGTCCTCAATAATAATGGATATCCTAAATGCTCTGGTGCCATATTTGGTTAAAAATCTGATCGGAAACTGAAAGAAAAGTTGGTCGTCCAAAAAATATGTTGAATGGGAAAGATGATTTTGGAACAAGATCAATTTAGAGCAAAATATAGCAAAGCGTGGCTTCCTGCCAGCTTCCTCGTCTGTTTAAAATTCAGGGGAATTCCTGAAACTATTCCTTCCCTACAAATAGTTCCCAGTTTTCTTCTGAGTGTCAACCAGGGAAACTAGGAGCTCCGATCCCAGCTGCTGGGAAAGTATATAGCAATTATGAAATATTATTTTGTACATGAATCTATTTCCCATAGAGTTATAGCAATAGGCTGAGTGTGCATACCTTCTACTACTGAATGGGGTTCTTGAGTCTTGGATCCCTCAGAACAATCAGTGCTGCAGTTCAGCAACTTCAGAAAAGTTGCATTGTCTTTCTTTAGGTGCCTTGTTAGTTATTCTTAACCTCTTCACGCCCCAGCAATTTTCCGTTTTTCATTTTTGTTTTATCCTCCCCTTCTTCCAAGAGCCATAACTTTTTTATTTTTCCATGTGACTGCTTGCTTTATGCGGGACAAGTTGTACTTTTGAACAACACCATTCATTCTATTGTACTGGAAAATGGGGAAAAAAATCCTATTGCAATAAAAAAGTGCAATTCCACAATATTTTTTTGTGTTTTTTATTTACCATGTTCATTATATGGTAAAACTGACAAGGGAATATGATCTCTCAGGTCGGTACGAGTTCGTAGATACCAAGCATGAATAGTTTTACTTTTATCTAAGTGCTGAAAAAAAATGTAGAAGGCCACATACCCCAAACCAGCATCACTCTGCTTTTGGCAGGCACCCACTGAGAATAGGATAGTGACAAGCGTAGGAAGCTTCATGAGCACAGCAAAGTCCGTAGCCAGGTAAATGAATCATGTTAACAGGTGCAGGTGGATCAGAGATTCACCAATGCCTGCTAGCTGAACGTCTGTTGAACAGATCAGGAGACGAGTGGGAAATAACACAGGCTTGCCAGACATTAAAGGGACATACAAAAACAAGGACGTATATATACGTCATTGATTGTGAAGGGGTTAATAGCTGTGGTGTTTTTCAGAAATCATGCTGGGCCTCAGAGCATGAGGGCCTTTTATAAAATATAATAACCACCAAAATATTCATTCATATAAAGAGTAAACATTTTAATTTTCATTTTATAGTATATGTAAAAATAATAAACTTGTAATTTACCGTATGTTATCAGACAAATCTGCTCATTTCTCCTCCAGGACTGATCGTTCATTCTCAAAATTCTAATTTCCCAGATAAAATCTGTATTCAGTGAAGACAGATTCTTACTTTGCTGAGATAGAAGATGACAGTTGGTACTGATAAGATTCTATGTAGGGAGGGAGACAGAAGGGAGGAGCTTGTGGCAGAGCTCCTCCCTTCTACATAGAATCTAATAAAAACCAACTGCCATCTCCTATCTCAGTAATCGGAAAGTCTTCACTGAATGCAGATTTTACCCAAGGACTGAGAATGTTGTAAATGACTGATCAGTCCTGGAGGAGACGGAGCAGATTTCTCTGATGCGATATATTACAAAGTTTCTTAGTTTCACGCGTACTATTGATTTTTAGAATAAAAATGAACTGTTACTCTTTAAAAGATGGCTCACATTCATTGCTCGGTGAATAATATATCTGTCCATGTAAAGCACACAATGCTTATTTACAGAGAATTTTCCAGATGGAAAATCCACTGCTTATTAAAGTAGCAGCATTGTGGATAAGATTTCAAGAACTAAATGAGAAAATCCTCAGTGTACATTTACTGGCGGGGCGGATTTTAAATCCACAGTGTGCCAAAGTATGTTGCGGACGTCACAATGGATTTCACCCTTTTGGGTGAAGTATATGGAAAATATTCAGCATTTCCACAATTAAATCCACAGTGTTTTTTGCTGATTGTTATGCACATAACTCAGTCATGCATGGGTAACAGATATAATAAAGCCTACAACACAGAGAAGCCGCACTCACACCCTACTAATCACTGTACAAATGAGAAAACCCCTAGCCACACCTTGAAAAACACCACCTCAGACCTGGCTCTCTAAAAGGCTGTCAAGGGGTTTCTCTTACCTGCTGAGGAACCTGAGGGGAGGCCACTACTCCTAGCTAACCAGCAGAGGCAAAGTGTGCAGAGGTATATGGGGACCCAAAGTGAGCATTGTGGAGACACGGGGGTCAGTGGGTGCTCTCATCCGCTGGCCCGGTCATCTTTAGAAAGACTGCATGGACCAGGGCTCATCCCAACTGAATGCCCGAACTCCTTACCCATGGGCAGAACACTACTCAGACAACACAGGGTGCGGGAACCACAATAATTAGACTTTATTGGATACCAAACAGTGAAAGGCATATAACACCAAACCATGCAAACCACAAGATGTAACAGGCAGCAGAGTCTCACCCTTCCTCTGGCTCTTGAGGTAGTAGACTATTCGTGCCTTTGGAGCTTCCAGGGCCACGCCACATACTCCAAACCAGCAGCACCCTGCTTTTGGCAGGCACCCACCAAGCGTAGGAAACTTCATGAGCACAGCAAAGTTCGTAGCCAGGTAACCGAATCATCCCCAACCTGAGTTCTTCCAGCTGAATCCTAGGGTCCTTGGCGGTGCTCCTGCACAATATAATCCAGTTTCCGATTCCCTAACCGGCGCTAAAGTGCCTAGACTGGGTAATGGACTTCTAACCGGGATCGAAACCCCTAGATTGCAGCCATATAGCAAAAGACCAACCTGGTGACTCAAGCAGTCCCTTTTTATATCTCCCGGGCACTCATTCCAGGGAATGTGGTTTCACAAGATTGGTGGAATAAGACTGTGCTCTGATTAGGTGGCATTTCAATCCGCATAGATAATTCTCATCTGAGTTAGGTAGACAGAGAGGCTGGGGGAAGTTACATTAATTTAGCAATCCATATTCTCAGACAATGGAATGCTCCGATAGTCCTGGGAAAAACAATGACTCAACAAACACTAGTTAACACACAAAAGGGACTCTTGTCTAGCCAAATTAAGAATACTAACCCCTGACAGACATTTTACAAGGCTGTGTCTTCACATTATATATAAAGCACGTGGACAAAGGGGGAAAAATGAGAATCATAATTGAAACAAGAATAACCTCCGACCAACATAAGTGAGGAGAAAGGAAAGGTGTTGTAAAGGCAGACAAACAAATACACAGCAGAAATACAAACGGTGTTTGCCTAGCAGGGATAATCCCTTTGCTGAAGGGCTGGAACTCAATAGCACTAATCCACCTAGAAGTATAGCCAGCAAGGGAGTGTAGACAGTGAAGGGACACTATATATCCCAACCCAGACAAAGAGGGAAAACCAAAATGGGTCAGTGGAAAATACCTAAGGAGGCTGAAGCCCAGAAAGGAAAAATAGAAGCAATAGGAACCATAAGCATTAGGCCCAGGAAGAAAAGGACCGACCATGAAACAAGAGGTCACTGGATCGAATCCCCAAATTTTGAACTGCAGCCTTGATCTGTGCTCACTGTGATGTTGTAATTGATGCAGCTTTGCTTCTGAAGCACTAGAGGAGCCCAGTAGCACTAAAGATCTGGCCAGCTACAAAGCAGCGTTTACAAGCTCTGATGGAAAGGGCTTGTAAGCATTGTGCTCTTTGCCTAGGAGATTGACCACTGCTTATAGATTACAGAGGTGTAAAAATACCTCTTCTTGGAATGTACTTTTAAATAACAAGTAAATTGTGAACTCGCTTGGATTTATAAGCACTATGTACCATATTTTTGGATTATAAGATGCACTTTTCCTCCCAAAATTTTCGGAGGAAAATGAGGGGTGTGTCTTAAAATCCAAATTTGCTTACCGGAGGTGGAGAATGGGTGCTGTGTGGAGCAGGGTGGTGCGGCGGGTGTGAAGCTCTGTTGGCGGTACAAGGCTGTGCTGGCTGCGGCGGGTGAGATGCTCTTTCGGCAGTGCAGGGCTGTGCTGGCTGCTGTGGGCGCTGTGTGGAGCAGGGAGATGCGGCGGGAGAGATGCTTTGTCGGCGGTGCGATCTTCAAATAATGTCACCAGGAGCTGGCACATGCCCATATGAAGCTCTCAGATTGTCATTGAGCCGAGAGCTCAATCTGCACAGGTGCTGATTCTGGGCGGCATTATTTGAAGATCGCACTGCCAACAGAGCATCTGTGACACCCGCCGCACCACCCTGCTCCACACAGCAGCCGGCACAGCCAGCAACACCACACAGCATTGCCCTACTCCAGAAAAATCCCTGCCTCCTGTGACCCTGCTCCACCACCGCTGCCGGCCCCTATACTAAGACATCACCGGAGTATAAAACGGACCCCATTTTTTAATCACTAAATTTGGGGTGCGTCTTATAATCCGGTACGTCTTATAAAACGGGAAAACCCCCCCGATAATTTAACCAATTAAAATAATGAGAATCACCCCTAAAACTTATACAGGAAAATTGTTGCCAGTGACTTACATATTTTTCAAACATTTGCAGTATTATTTGAGACTGGTAAGATATTGACTTTTGCCACGGTGGTGGTGTGTTTTGTAAGTTATAGATCTGAGTCTTTTATCTGAAATATTTCTTCCAACATCGCAGCACATGTGCAACTGGTCAGACCTGGTACAGAGCTTATCTGTTTTATAAATCTGTAGTGTTGGAGACATTTCAGCCGTGTTCCTATGTACAGAAATGCTAGATTTTGGGGTTTTTTCAGGTATCCACTAAAATATGCAATATCAATGACCTTTATTGCATTTTAACTCTTTTTAAGCATTTTTTTATGTACTTTTGCTGCAGATGTGACACAGAGTTTTAATGTTTTGGGGTTTTGTTTAAAGGGAACCAATCATCAGGATTTTCGTGTATAAGCTGCAGCCAGTGCAGTACTGGCACTATCAGGCACATTGTGTACATACCATTGGGGGGCAGCTCGGGTGTTTAGGCAGTGAAATTCATCTTTATAAAGTTTGAAATTTCGTGCACTTTTTGATTGACGTGTGCACCTCTGCTGCTAATGTCCGGGCGGGTTATGCAGGAGTTCCCCGCCCCCCCACCAGCCTGTTCCTCCCTCTCTCCTGATGTCCGGGCGGGTTATGCACGTGTTCCCCGCCCCCCGCGCTGCCTGTTCCTCCCTCCCTCCGGCTGAATGTAAAATGCTAATCTTCAGAAACATGGCGCCGGAGTGGGCCTCTGCGCATAGCGCTTATCTCCGGCGCCATGTTTCTGAAGCCCGCATTACACAGCTTGGTGTCTGCAGATTGCAGAACAGCTGATCGGAGGACGCGATCAGCTGTAGCTATGATGACGTGCCGCCTCAGGACACCGGGCCAGGACAGGAGCCTGCCAGCGACATCGGGGGTCAGGTGAGGTAAGTTCACAATGGACTCACATGACCCCGTGACGGCAGTGCTGCGAGACCCGGTCACGGTAGTGATATCGGGCGGCACTGTCTTCACGGGGTCAGGTGAATGAAATTACTAGCACCTGTGATGTCATTGCCCCAGCAGGCACGCACACATTATACACACACATACACACACTATATATATATATACACACACACTGCTGTGTGTGCGCCCCTGCGTTGACCTGGGCTCACCTTCTCAGTTCCAGGTCACTGCAGGAAAGCACTCACAGCTGTGTGTGTGTATAATGTGTGTATGCGCGTGTGTATAATGTGTGTGTGTGTGTGCGCGCGCGTGTATAATGTGTGCGTGCGCGCGTGTATAATGTGTGCGTGCGCGCGTGTATAATGTGTGCGTGCGCGCGTGTATAATGTGTGCGCGCGCGTGTATAATGTGTGCGCGCGCGTGTATAATGTGTGCGCGCGTGTATGTGTGCGCGCGCACGCGTGTATGTGTGTGCGCGCGCACGCGTGTATAATGTGTGCGCGCGCACGCGTGTATAATGTGTGCGCGCGCACGCGTGTATAATGTGTGCGCGCGCACGCGTGTATAATGTGTGCGCGCGCACGCGTGTATAATGTGTGCGCGCGCACGCGTGTATAATGTGTGCGCGCGCGCACGCGTGTATAATGTGTGCGCGCGCACGCGTGTATAATGTGTGCGCGCGCGCACGCGTGTATGTGTGCGCGCGCACGCGTGTGTGTGCGCACGCGTGTGTGTGTATAGTGTGTGTGTGTGTGGTGTATAGTGTATAGTGTGTGTGTGTGTGTGTATAGTGTGTGTGTGTGTGTATAGTGTGTGTGGTGTATAGTGTGTGTGTGTGTGTGTATAGTGTGTGTGTGGTGTATAGTGTGTGTGTAGTGTATAGTGTAGTGTGTGTATATAGTGTGTGTGTATATAGTGTGTGTGTGTATAGTGTGTGTGCGCGCGTGTGTGTATGGTGTGTGTGCGCGCGTGTGTATAATGTGTGTGCGCGCGTATAATATGTGTGTGTGTGTGTGTGTGTGCGCGTGCGCGCCACTCTGCTGGGGCAATGACGTCACAGGTGGAAGTGAGGGGCTGCTCTCACAATCAATGGGGGACTTTTAGTTCTGCATTAAAGGGGTGGTTCACCCATTTTTTTTTTTTCCCCCAATGGTCAGATGATATTGGATCCGGATTGGACGGCGCGGGACCCTAACCCAGGATTACTGCGGAGGGGTGTTTATTTCAATAAAGATGGAGTCACTAATTGTGTTGTGTTTTATTTCTAATAAAAATATTTTTCTGTGTGTTGTGTATTTTTTTTTTTATCTATCATTACTAGAAATTCATGGTGGCCATGTCTAATATTGGCGTGACACCATGAATTTCGGGCTTAGGGCTAGCTGATAATATACAGCTAGCCCTAACTCCATTATTACCCGGCTAGCCACCCAGCATCAGGGCAGCTGGAAGAGTTGGATACAGCGCCAGAAGATGGCGCTTCTATGAAAGCGCCATTTTCTGGGGTGGCTGCGGACTGCAATTCGCAGTGGGGGTGCCCAGAAAGCTTGGGCACCCTTCACTGTGGATTCCAATCCCCAGCTGCCTAGTTGTACCCGGCTGGACACCAAAATTAGGCGAAGCTCACGTCATTTTTTTTTAAAATTATTTCATGAAATTCATGAAATAAAATAAAAAAAAAAAGGGCTGCTCTATATTTTTGGTTCCCAGCCGGGTACAAATAGGCAGCTGGGGGTTGGGGGCAGCCCGTACCTGCCTGCTGTACCCGGCTAGCATACAAAAATATGGCGAAGCCCATGTCATTTTTTTTTCTTTTTGGGTAAAAAACTGCATACAGTCCTGGATGGAGGATGCTGAGCCTTGTAGTCCCATGCATGACAAGTAACAGTGTGGATTTTGGCTAAGTTCACACACTGCGTCGTTTTATTTAAGCGGTGTTTTTGTGCGTTTTTTTGCGTCAAAAAACCCCAAAAAACCATACGTGGCAAACAACAGACGCGTTTTTACCGGGTTTTGGTGCGTTTTTTGCTCTGTGTTTTTATGCTTTTTTTTATCAGAGAAAGATTGTTGAAAGAAAAAAAAAATAAAAAAGGTCTGAAGTAATTTCCTTCTTCAATATGTTCTTCATTCTCCACTAGTGTATGCAGGAGAGCATACAGCTGCAGAACTACAGGGCTTAGCATGCTCTATCCAGGACTGTATGCTGGAGGGAGAGGCAGGGGGAGCAGAACTACAAGGCTCAGCATCCTCCATTCACTAGTGTATGCATGAGAGCAGACAGCAGCTGCAGAACTACAAGACTCAGCATCCTCCATTCACTAGTGTATACAGGAGAGCAGACAGCAGCTGCAGAACTACAAGCCTCAGTATCCTCCATTCACTAGTGTAAGCAGGAGAGAAGACAGCAGCTGCAGAACTACAAGGCTCAGCATACTCCATCCCGGACTGTATGCAGTTTTTTGCCAAAAAAGAAAAAAAAAATGACGTGGGCTTCGCCATATTTTTGTATGCTAGCCGGGTACAGCAGGCAGGTACGGGCTGCCCCCAACCCCCAGCTGCCTATTTGTACCCAGCTGGGAACCAAAAATATAGAGAAGCCCTTTTTTTTTTTTTTTTTAATTATTTCATGAATTTCATGAAATAATAAATAAAAAAATGACGTGAGCTTCGCCTAATTTTGGTGTCCAGCCGGGTACAACTAGGCAGCTGGGGATTGGAATCCACAGTGCAGGGTGCCCATGCTTTCTGGGCACCCCCACTGCGAATTGCAGTCCGCAGCCACCCCAGAAAATGGCGCTTTCATAGAAGCGCCATCTTCTGGCGCTGTATCCAACTCTTCCAGCTGCCCTGATGCCGGGTGGCTAGCCAGGTAATAATGGAGTTAGGGCTAGCTGTATATTATCAGCTAGCCCTAAGCCCGAAATTCATGGTGTCACGCCAATATTAGACATGGCCACCATGATTTTCTAGTAATGATAAAAAAAAAAAAAAAAAATACACAACACACAGAAAAATATTTTTATTAGAAATAAAACACAACACAATTAGTGACTCCATCTTTATTGAAATAAACCCCCCTCCGCAGTAATCCTGGGTTAGGGTCCCGCGCCGTCCAATCCGGATCCAATATCATCTGATCATTGGGGGGAGAAAAAAAATGGGTGAACCACCCCTTTAATGCAGAACTAAAAGTCCCCCATTGATTGTGAGAGCAGCCCCTCACTTCCACCTGTGACGTCATTGCCCCAGCAGAGAGGCGCGCGCGCACACACACACACACATATTATACGCGCACACACACATTATACACACGCGCGCGCACACACATTATACACACACACTATACACACACACTATACACACACTATACACACACTATACACACACACACTATACACACACACACACACTATACACACACACAGACTCACACACTATACACACACACAGACTCACACACTATACACACAGACTCACACACTATACACACATACACGCGCGCGCGCACACACATTATACACGCGTGCGCGCGCGCACACACATTATACACGCGTGCGCGCGCGCGCACACATTATACACGCGTGCGCTGTGCGCGCACACATTATACACGCGTGCGCACACACATTATACACGCGTGCGCGCGCGCACACACATTATACACGCGTGCGCGCGCGCACACACATTATACACGCGTGCGCGCGCGCACACACATTATACACGCGTGCGCGCGCGCACACACATTATACACGCGTGCGCGCGCGCACACACATTATACACGCGTGCGCGCGCGCACACACATTATACACGCGTGCGCGCGCGCACACACACATTATACACGCGTGCGCGCGCGCACACACACATTATACACGCGTGCGCGCGCGCACACACACATTATACACGCGTGCGCGCGCGCACACACACATTATACACGCGTGCGCGCGCGCACACACACACATTATACACGCGTGCGCGCGCGCACACACACATTATACACGCGTGCGCGCGCGCACACACACATTATACACGCGTGCGCGCGCGCACACACATTATACACGCGTGCGCGCGCACACACATTATACACGCGTGCGCGCGCACACACATTATACACGCGTGCGCGCGCGCACACACATTATACACGCGTGCGCGCGCGCACACACATTATACACGCGTGCGCGCGCGCACACACATTATACACGCGTGCGCGCGCGCACACACATTATACACGCGTGCGCGCGCGCACACACATTATACACGCGTGCGCGCGCGCACACACATTATACACGCGTGCGCGCGCGCACACACATTATACACGCGTGCGCGCGCGCACACACATTATACACGCGTGCGCGCGCGCACACACATTATACACGCGCGCGCGCGCACACACATTATACACGCGCGCGCGCGCGCACACACATTATACACGCGCGCGCGCGCGCACACATTATACACGCGCGCGCGCACACATTATACACGCGCGCGCACACACATTATACACGCGCGCGCACACACACATTATACACGCGCGCGCACACACATTATACACGCGCGCGCGCGCACACACATTATACACGCGCGCGCGCGCACACACATTATACACGCGCGCGCGCACACACATTATACACGCGCGCGCGCACACACATTATACACGCGCGCACACACATTATACACGCGCGCACACACATTATACACGCGCGCGCGCACACACACACATTATACACGCGCGCGCGCGCACACACACATTATACACACACACAGCTGTGAGTGCTTTCCTGCAGTGACCTGGAACTCAGAAGGTGAGCCCAGGTCAACGCAGGGGCGCACACACAGCAGTGTGGGTGTGTGTATATATATATATAGTGTGTGTATGTGTGTGTATAATGTGTGCGTGCCTGCTGGGGCAATGACATCACAGGTGCTAGTAATTTCATTCACCTGACCCCGTGAAGACAGTGCCACCCGATATCACTACCGTGACCGGGTCTCGCAGCACTGCCGTCACGGGGTCATGTGAGTCCATTGTGAACTTACCTCACCTGACCCCCGATGTCGCTGGCAGGCTCCTGTCCTGGCCCGGTGTCCTGAGGCGGCACGTCATCATAGCTACAGCTGATCGCGTCCTCCGATCAGCTGTTCTGCAATCTGCAGACACCAAGCTGTGTAATGCGGGCTTCAGAAACATGGCGCCGGAGATAAGCGCTATGCGCAGAGGCCCACTCCGGCGCCATGTTTCTGAAGATTAGATATTTACATACAGCCGGAGGGAGGGAGGAATAGGCAGCGCGGGGGGGCGGGGAACACGTGCATAACCCGCCCGGACATCATGAGAGAGGGAGGAACAGGCTGGTGGGGGGGCAGGGAACACGTGCATAACCCGCCCGGACATCATGAGAGAGGGAGGAACAGGCTGGTGGGGGGGCAGGGAACACGTGCATAACCCGCCCGGACATTATCTGCAGAGGTGCACACGTCAATCAAAAAGTGCACGAAATTTCAAACTTTATAAAGTTGGATTTCACAGCCTAAACACCCGAGCTGCACCCCAATGGTATGTACACACTGTGCCTGATAGTGCCAGTACTGCACTGGCTGCAGCTTATACACGAAAATCCTGATGATTGGTTCCCTTTAAGGCAAAAATGCTGGAATTTTCCACTCAGAAAATGCAATTGTGTTTTTTTAATTACATTTTTCAAAGCATCTCTATAGGCTCTTATGGGGATAAAAATACATTAAAAAACATTGTTTTTAACACACAGTGGGCATGAGTTCCCATGAAATCACATCTACTATGCTTGTATAAATATCGAAGAAAAAAAATTAAAAAAAAAAAGTAATGCTAGGTGAGAAAATGCCGTACCATCAGCTGTTCAATTTTCTGAAAACAATCCGACTGTCATTACTCATTTCTGTCAGTTTGTTTTTTACATAGTGATATATACCGTGCTTTTCCAAAACTGACACTTTCTTATACTTTTTTTTGCCCCCCAAATATTTTTATGGCTTATTTTTGGGTAGGGCTTATTCTTGGGTAAGTTTACCCACCAGAAAAGCAGATACTCCCCTTCCCAAGAAAATCATACTTACTAGACCCTGGACGTCTGCGTCTCTCCCAGGTCCTCTTGCGAACCTCGGCAGGCGCTCCGAGCATGTATGCTCCATGCAGTCCTCCCTTGTTTCCGGCTGACACACACAGACGTCAGATTACACACACACATCAGATCGCACACCCACACATTAGATCTCACACACACACAATCACACCAGATCACACACACACAATCACACATCAGATCGCACACACAATAACACATCAGATCACACACACAATAAAACATCAGATCACACACACAATAACACATCAGATCACACACAATCACACATCAGATCACACACACAATCACACACACAATTACACATCAAATCGCACATACAATCACATCAGATCGCACATACAATCACACATCAGATAACACACACTCACTCACCATATCCAGCAATACCAATTGCCTTCTGCCAGCAGGGGAAGATAGGACGCAGTCAGTGGAACACATGGAGGACTAGGCGGTGGAACGCATTTTGCGTTCCACCTCTGGTCCTCTAGGCATTCCACCACACTGCGCCGAAGGGTTCTCTGCCGGCCAGTAGCAACAGTAAAGCTGGATGTGTTGAGTATGTATGATCTGATGTCTGATTGTATGAGCGATCTGATGTGTGTGTATGAGTGTGTGTTATCTGATGTGTGTGTATGAGTGTGTGTGCGATCTGATGTGTGATTGTTTGTGAGATCTGATGTGTGTGTATGAATGTGTGTGTGTATGAATGTGTGTGTATGAATGTGTGTGTATGAATGTGTGCATGAGTGTGTGTGCATGAGTGTGTGTAATCTAATGTGTGTGGGTGTGCGATCTGATGTGTGTGTCTGTGATCTGATGTGTGAGTGTGTGCAATTTGATGTGTGATTGTGAGATCTGATATGTGTGGCTGTGTGTTCCCACCATAGGTCCTCCCGTTCAGTGTCTAGTTAGTATGATTGCGGGGTCTTCTCTCTTCTTTCTCCTCTCTTTTGAGGGGTGTCTGCTTTCTATAATGAAGCGTCCTGCAGTTTTCTTTAACTTTTTTAGCTGCATGGACACTTCATTATTGAACCGCGACTAGGGCTTATTTTTGGGGTAGGGCTTATATTTAAGCCTTGCTCTGAAAAGGCTGAAAATTCCTGCTAGTTCTTATTTTTCGGAATATATACTGTATATATATTATATAAAACCTATCCACAGTGATATTTGAAACTCGCCCCAATAAACACAGTAAACGTTATGCAATAAAACACTGGTTTCTGGTTTAGTTAGATTCCGAATAATAAAATGATCTAGGTTAGACGCGCTGCTTGTTGCCCTGTATCTGTCGCTTGTCACTTTTATATGCCTCTATTCTCAGAAGCGTATATTTACATTTCCAAATGCTTTGTCCTAAGTACAGGCTAAAGAATTTGGACAGGAGGGAAGTGGGCAGGATGCTCGGAGCAGGAAGTCAAGAAGGAAATTGGCACTTTAGTAGTCAAAGCTGAGTATCTACTTGTGTAACCTATGTTAAATGTCAAAAGTTCCAAAAACTCATTTTTTTCTCGAGAAAAGTTTTAAAAGCAATGTCTGTCTCCCTTAGGCAGTCACCATGACCATACCCATAAATATGGAACAGTATAAATAAGGTGAGAGATGACTCACGATGTTTCCAAGGTTTTTAACTTATGTTCTATCTCTGGCAGCCGCTTCCCCCATAAAGAAAAGTGTTTGCCAGGAATAATTGCTGAAAGATTTGCAAACCCTATCTGCAGTGATATAAAAGAAAGGGGGAAAGTAAGAGGGGGATTATATAGCTCCATTAACCAGAGTGGATGGCCCCTGCAAAGACAAACTTTCCTGATGAGTCCAGATTGCTTTACCAGCAAACATCATGTAAAGTTGAATTTTGCAATTAACCCATTGTTGAGGCGCCTGTAAAACAAAGAGTGATTGCAAAAAGTTTTACATACAGTAGAATATGCATTATTTGAAGGCATTGGCTCCAGTTCATAAAAACAATTTTGCTAGAATTTTGGCCTAAATTGTTTTGAAAAGTCACAATTTTTTTGTACAACTTGGAGTTGGTGTTCTCACAACAGTGTCTCCCAACTTTGTCAAAATGGATAGAGCTGGGGCAGGACAGGGATGTGATGCCATAGCTCGTCTTATTTTTCATGATGAGCCATAGCGTTCCTTATGCCAGACATCTTACACCCTTACACCATGTCTAGAGTCAGATCTTGTCACACGGTAATTGGCTCAAAACTCACCAAGTGTCATGGCGGTATCTGGCGCCGTTCCCACCACAGACTCTGACACTCCACATGGTGGTTTCTCTGTGGCTTCTGAGTTGCACAGGCAGGCCCAGGTGTCGACCAGCTGTATGTTCATTAGTGATTGGGCTGGCAGGGGTTAATCTCTCCAAGCCTGCCAGTTACCTCTAGGATCACATATTACAGTATGTGAAACCTATCAGAGCTTCTCCCCATCTGTTTAAGATGGTGGAAACTGACATCCTGTGCTGATTATGGCTTTAAAGGGAACATGTCACCAGATTTGGGGCCCATAACCTGCGGCCACCACCAGTGTGCTCATATATACAGAATGTTTGAATGCTGTATGTAAGAGCCCAGGCCGCTGTGTAGAACGTAAAAAACACTTTATAATACTCACCTAGGAGGTCGCTCCGGTGCAGACCAGTCGGATAGGTGTCTCCGGGACCGGCACCTCCTCTTTCGGCCATCTTTGTTCTCCTTCTTCTGAAGCCGGCGCGCATGACGCATCCTACATCATACACATTTGCCGGCATTGAGGTCCTGCGCAGGCACACTTTGATCTGCCCTGAGCAGGGCAGATCAAAGTATTAAAGTGCACCTGCACGAGACCGGCGAGTGTGTATCACGTAGGACGCGTCATGCACACAGGCTTCAGAAGGAGGACGAAGAGAGCTGAAAGAGGAGGCGCCGGCACCGGAGAACGGATGCCTCTTTGACTCAACTCCACCACAACGACCGGTTTAGGTAAGTATTATAAAGTGATTTTTACGTCCTACACAGCAGCCTGGGCTCTTATATACAGCATGTTAGAATGCTGTATATAAGAGCCTATTTATGGTGGCCGCAGCTTGTAGGCCCCAAAACTGGTGACAGGTTCCCTTTAAGCATTACTGGTCCATGTGCTGTTGTGATCCAAAGTGACGTCTGCCGTGAACCACAGACATAGGAAGACTATCTATGACAGACTAGTGGTTAGCCGACCACTCAGCAGGATCCCGAGGACCCCAAAACCCTTAAACCCCCATATACAGGGATCTGGAACTACTAAAGGGTCCAGGAGGTCGCTGCCTATGAAGGCTGCATTCTAGAGAAGAGTAGTTGTCAGGCAGAGTCAAACCAGGAGTTACAGAAAAGAGACAAAATCGTCAGGCAAGAGCATCAGTCAGAAATCAGGCTAAGCTGAAACTGGAGATGGCAGTGAAGTACAAAAACGGCAGGCAGGAGAGTTGTCAGAGAACAGGCAGAGGTCAAAACACAGGGATTAATAGTACAGCGCAGAGTGTGAACCAGAAACACAGCAGTAATACCACAAGACTACAGTATATCTGCCGGTGACCAGCAGACTGGAGGAGGAATAGGATGGGTGTGGTGCCTTGCCATAGGCCCTGGCTGAAAGGTGGTAACTTCAGCTGGAAGGCACATGCTAGTACTGCAGTTCCTAGTGAAACCTAGCGTAGTGGATGGGTGGAGCCCGCGCCCACAGTACTGACTCCTCCCCCATCACCAGCACTTCCCATGGTGGGAATACGGCATCGTCTGGTGATTGAAGCTGAAGTCGCTGAGGCAGACTCTGGTGGAGACGTGATATCCCGTTGCTGGTGAGCTACTAATTCCTGTTTGGTGTGTTGTGGGAATTCTCTCGTCATCTTTGTATTCTCTTCCTGCTCTTTATTTCCACCTTATCAAGTATTGTCTAATACCTCTGTGTGTGATTGCTGTGAGTTACAGTTTTGCTTTCCCCATTTGTCTATTTGTGTGGGTGTAACCACGTCTGTCCAGGATCTCCCCTGGGGTGAGGGAGAGAGGGTATTAGAGCAGGGATGGCCAGGAGCAGGGCTAGGTTGGCAGTTCAGTTCCATCTGAAGTAACTCTGGGATAACGGACAGCTAGGACCCCCTTGTCTGAGGGCCAGTGTTTTCACATGGACTGTGTAGAGCGCATGAGTGTCTGTGTGCTCCACACGGCAACATGTCTGTTTTCTGCTGGCAGCACGGGTGTCAAACGGACTGCACACTGATGTGATCCATGTGACATGTACCGGAGAAAACATGTCACTTAAAAAAAATTTCTACTTACCTGTCTCTGGTACTGCTGTCACTTCTGGGTCCCGCTCATTATGCTCATGAATATTCACTGCACCAACTGTGGACCTGGAAGCAAGTGTGACAGCAGTGCCGCCAGAGACAGCAGTGCTGGAGACAGGTAAGTATACAAGTTCATGCTGTCCATGTGTTATCCGAATGTCACATGGATAGCACACGAACAGCAACCGGGACACACACATGGACAGACATACATACCTACACCATGGACCGTGCAAAGCGTTTGCTTTTTGCACAAATGTGTGAAAGCGGCATATTATGAAGTGTTTTTAGAGTATTTATCGGAATGTTTTCCTTTTTATCCTAGTCTAATTAACAATTCATATTTTAATCCTACTTCCTTGCTATTATCACGAGAAATCTAACATTTCAGGCTAGAAGTGCAATGGAGTCAAATTAAAACACTGAAAAAATCAGGTTCCGGAATGAAAAAAGTCCAGTTCCCTTCTGAACCGAGTTAAAATGTAGGTATCCTCTATAACATTCTGTTTTCCTGTCTAAAAATTTCACTAAATGGATATTTTTTAAAAAGTGTAATAGAAAACTTTATTATTTTCTGGAAGAGACCCTCTCTCCTGGCATCTGGGACACGTAGGGTGAAGCCGCTGTAAGATGGGCCCTATATTTACACCCCGTTGCGATTCTTTAATCTAAGTTTAAGGACTTTTTAGTTTTTAGATGATTGTATACAATGTTTATTGTAGGAAAACTTGTGGAATTCCAGACAATTAAACTGGCATCATTCTTAATGTTTCCCGAGTATGTTCTGTATTAGTAAGAAACTCATGAGAAATGATGAAACTTGGAACATAATAGGTTCTGATAACCTGAAAACCATTTCCTCTAGTAAACATATTCAGGCCCTCACTCTCATCATCTCGCTATACAACAATTACACCATTTCAAGATGCATGAAACTGATGAAGGAGTCTCTTAAAGTAACAAAACATGTTGCTGATTGATGTCATAGTTATGTAGAGGGATCAGCCCTTTTGTTCGGTTTATACAAACACAGAAAAAAGCTAAATAAATGTGTACACAACACTAACATACCACCTAATGCTGGCCAGATGCGCCGTCATTATTTCCGAGATATGGTACCATAAGAACAGCTCTGTACACTGCTTATCCCTAATATCTAGAAAATATGTTTTAGGCTGTGTTCACATAGTGCAGTTTTTATGAAGCTAGATTTAATAAAGCTAGCTGAAGCTGGTCATACACATTAAATTACTGTTGGAAGAACACGCAGATTTTGGCAGGGCCATACGACCAGTGTGTTTCCTGGTCTCCTGACCCTCCATTATGTAAGAGAAGAATCCTTTCAACATTCCTGATCCTTTAGTACCTTAGCAGATTAACCTCTGCCGCTTTAACTAAAGGCCCAGTCACACTAAACAACATCGCTAGCAACATCGCTGCTAACGAACAACTTTTGTGACGTAGCAGGGATGTTGCTAGCGATGTTGCTTAGTGTGACATCCAGCAACAACCCGGCCCCTGCTGTGAGGTCGCTGGTTGTTGCTGAATGTCCTGGGCCATTTTTTAGTTGTTGCTCTCCCGCTGTGAAGCACAGATCGCTGTGTGTGACAGCGAGACAGCAACAACTAATGTGCAGGCAGCAGGAGCCGGCTTCTGCGGACTCTGGTAA
This sequence comes from Anomaloglossus baeobatrachus, assembly GCF_048569485.1. Taxonomy (NCBI): domain Eukaryota; kingdom Metazoa; phylum Chordata; class Amphibia; order Anura; family Aromobatidae; genus Anomaloglossus; species Anomaloglossus baeobatrachus. The sequence goes on from NC_134361.1 coordinate 83,347,313, forward strand.
CCACAGTAAACATCGGGTAACCAAGGAGCCCTTACCTTGGTTACCCAATATTTACCTTCATTACCAGCCTCCGCCGCTCTCAGCTGTCAGCGCCGGCTCCTGCTCTCTGCACATGTAGCTGCAGTACACATCGGGTAATTAACCCCATGTGTACTGTAGCTAGGAGAGCAGGGAGCCAGCGCTAAGCAGTGTGCGCTAGTAACCAAGGTAAATATCGGGTTGATTACCCGATATTTACCTTAGTTACCAAGCGCAGCATCGCTTCCACGTGGCGCTGCTGGCTGGGGGCTGGTCACTGGTTGCTGGTGAGCTCACCAGCAACTCGTGTAGCCACGCTCCAGCGATCTGCCAGGTCAGGTTGCTGGTGGGATCGCTGGAGTGTCGCAGTGTGACATCTCACCAGCAACCTCCTAGCAACTTACCAGTGAATCCTATCAGGTTGGATCGTTGTTGGGATCGCTGGTAAGTTGTTTAGTGTGACTGGGCCTTAAGTGTGCATGGTGTGGTATGTAAGAACAGTATATGGGCCCAATAATGTCCTTGTGACAGAGTGTATTAGTTTCGTTGTAGGTAGAAGTGGGTCCCTTTATCACGTGGGCCCTTGTGCGAATTCACAGGATGCTCCAATGCTATGTCCACTCTGGTACTCTACTTTAGGTGTTGTCCACACGTGAATTAGACTGACAGCGATCTCTTCCAACTCGCCCATATGCTTGAACATTCAACTTGCCTGGTTGAGCCATCATGTTTGAGAAAAATGGCTGTTGGCTAACCATGCATTTACCTAAGTTGCATTGCCACATTATTCTTTCATAAAAGACTTTTTTGAATTATTCTCCTCTGTCTTATTATATTACTGTTAACTTGAAATTACTCTTATAAATAGATAAAAGTTTGTAGCCTATTGTGGTCTAAGGGCACATGCAGACATCTGTGAAACTCACTGCAAATATTTAAAAAACTGACCCGCACATCCTTCAAGTGTGTTTAGGTGCCAGTCGAAAAAACCTAGAAAATACAAAATGGATACAGCCGCACACTAAATGCCATCAATGTATAAGGGAACTCTGGTACTGCATTACTGCTATATGAAAAAATTAGATTTTTAGTTTATGAATTGGCCAATGCATGTAAGCCCGGAAACCAACGGCAAGGTAAATCTCAATATTCCGGGTCCCTAACTAAAATGCCACTATCTAGGTTAAAAACATCCATGTCTGGGCAGCTAGACAAAAAAATCTAACTTGAAATGCCACTATCTGGACTAACCTCCATGTCTGGGCAGCTAGGACTCCTGGTATAAGGATTATGAACACAGCCTGGTTTATAGGGCGGAGTGCTCAGTCAGAGAGAAACTCACTGCAAATATTTCAAAAAACTGACCTGCACATCCTACAAGTGTGTATAGGTGCCAGCTGAAAAAACTTAGCAAATACAAAATGGATACAGCCGCACACTAAATGCCATCAATGTATAAGGGAACTCTGGTACTGCATTACTGTTATATGAAAAAATGAGATTTTTAGTTTATGAATTGGCCAATGCATGTAAGCCCGGAAACCAAACGGCAAGGTAAAACTCAGTCTGAGCACAAGTACAAGTACAGCCAGTCCGCAGGTCTCCCAACCCGAACGCGTCAGCCTCTTATATGTTTGTGAGGCTGTCAGGCATGGGTTAGGAGAGCTGTTGGACAGTCCATGTGTTGTGGACCCTGCGTGAACAGAGGCTGCATGAGCTATTTGGCTGCACTTATGCATTGTGGCTGAAATGTGTGAACACAGCGTTAATTATGGTCATTTCCAAAACACTGATAAAGCAATTAACTAAGTTCTCATCATAATGAGAGTGTCTTGGTTCTTGTTTGCTATTCATTGCTTACAAGGGTTTTCTGCTATTTAGATACTGCTTTTGTTTAACCTTGTTTTATGTGATCAATATCAGATTAGTCTCGAGGTCCCATAATCAGCATTTCCAGCTTTGGTGGCAGCTGGATATCAAGAGTAAGATGTAAAGTTGTAGAGAGGACTTCAGCCTACTCAGATCAATGATTACGCAAGATGCAACCATGGTACCAGAAGTCAATAGGAGAATAGCTACGGGCAAATCAACAATGAAGCCACTGGAGAAGGCCCTCAAATCGAGGAACATTTCACTGGTGATGGAGACACAACTTGCACATAGTCTGGTGTTTTCTGTAGTATCATATGAAGGCGAAATATGGACGATAAAGAAACAAGACAGAAGAAGAATCAACACCATAGAAATGTGGTGCTGGAGAAGGAGGTTATCAATACCATGGATGGCAAGAAGAACAAACATCAATTTTGGAACAAATCAAGCCAGACATATCACTCGGGGCAAGGGTCACCAAGGTACGACTTGCCTACTTTGGACAAATCATTGGAAAAGGACATTGTAGTTGGAAGAATAGAAGGAACAAGGTTAAGAGGAAGATCTGCAACCCGATGGCTTGCTAATATCAAGAAAATGGCGGAGACCCTGGTGGTCCTATCTATGCTGCACAAGATAAATGTTCCTTCAGAGCCTTCATCCATGAAGTTACCATAGCTCGAGATTGAGCTAAAATTCGTTAAAAAATAATTAAAAAAAAAAAAAATTGAAACAGAACAGCACAGCTCTGTACACTGCATACTGGATATTCTTGGACACTACAATTCAGCTCCTTTTCAATTCACTATGATCTGATCTGCAGCACCTTAGTGCATCCACTACACAGTGTACGGAGCTGTGCTGTTCTGGCTATTTATGTCTGTTTACATACGGCCTCTGCCAGAGCTGCACACAGCTGATTAATGGAGGTGTAGGGTGTGGGATTTCCACTGATGTGATATTGATCACCCATACAGAGGAGAGGTTGTCAATATCTTAGTAGCTTCTAACCCTATTAAGGCTGCTCCAAACATGCAATTGTCTGCTGACAGATTTGCAGGATAGCAGCCATGAATTTACCCAGATCCCTACATCTTGTCATAGTTCTGTCCTCAGATCATTGCTGCAGCTAAGATGCTTCTGATTTATTGCAGAATTTCTATGTGAGTCCCTATATATGTACAGCACGAGGGGTTATAAATAATAACAGTATGGCCAAATGCAATTTTTATGATTTTGCTTTTTGATAGTTTTTTTAACTGGTTAGTGTATCTCATGCCCTTATTCTCTTTTTCTTATGGAAAATGTCATGTTAACTTCATCGGATGCCACTTAGTATTTAATGTGCGGATGCTAATGTCATGAGTATGTTCCGCTTTGGGGAAACCTCATGCGAGTCTGGGACCAGAAGGTCACAGCGCCTTATATTCAAATACCAGTTGTAGACCTGTGAACAATATCTACTTTCTCTTAAGGTACCGTCACACATAACGAGATCACTAGCGAGATCGCTGCTGAGTCACGGTTTCTGTGACGCAGTAGTGATCCCGTTAGCGATCTTGTTATTTGTGACACCTACCAGCGATCATGCCTCTGCTGTGAGATCTCTAGTTGTTGCAGAATGGTCCAGGCCATTTTTTTCAAAGGCGATGTCCTGCTGGGCAGGACCCATCACTGTGTTTGACACTGTGTGACAGGGTCACAGTAACTGCTGAGATCATTATACAGATCGCTACTGCGACCTGTATTGTTCCTGCATCGCTGGTAAGATCTGACTGTGTGACATCTCACCAGCGACCTCCCAGCAACTAAGGGTACGTCACACTTTAGCGAAGCAGCAGCGATCCCACCAGCGATCTGACCTGGTCAGGATCGCTGCTGCGTCGCTACATGGTCGCTGGTGAGCTGTCAAACAGGCAGATCTCACCAGCGACCAGTGACCAGCCCCCAGCCAGCAGCGACGTGCAAGCGGCGCTGCGCTTGCATGGAGCCGGCGTCTGGAAGCTGTGGACACTGGTAACTAAGGTAAACATCGGATATGGTTACCCGATGTTTACCTTAGTTACCAGCGCACACCGTTTAGCTTAGCGTGTGCAGGGAGCAGGAGCCGGCACTGGCAGCGTGAGAGCTGCGGAGGCTGGTAACGAAGAAGACGGCCAGTATACAATAGATTTGTATCTTCAGCAAGCATTGCACGGAAAACACTACAACTTATACCTGAAGGAGCAAGGCTACAAAGCACCTGCAACTGAAATGCTCTGCTGGTAACAAAACTGACATTAACTCCTTAGGTCCCAAAGGAAATGAGACTACGTTTAATTATAGAGCCTGAGATGGTTATGAGTGACTCTAGTCCTGAATCTGTCACTAGTCTCCAAAAATAGAGGGACGACCATGACACTATGAGAACCCCTCACCGACCTAGGACATATATATACGTCCCAGGTCGCCTCCCTCCCTTTCACGTGGGTTCATGCAGTGAGCCCACATCTTTCCCCGCACATGTCGGCTGATCTGATCTCGGATGACTAGTGACAAGCAGGTCTCCAGTGGTTTTTCCCCTGCTAATCTCCCCTAGACTGACAGGTCTCCCTATGTGTCTCCCTGTGGTTGGGCAGCATGAATGTCATGACCCTTTAACCTGCACAACCCTTTTAGGGAAATTCTCATTTTACATGAATTTAATAGCATCTGGATAACATTATTGAAGGCTCTAAAACTAAAAACATTTTAGGAAGCAATGCTGGCAATGGCCCTGCGCCATTTTATATATATAGAAAAGTGGAGTATTTTGACAGACGGAATGATATGTCCCCTTATTACACAATATACAATGACAGCAAACCTGCGAGCATTAATCATCATACCTTATAGTATATGCTCCGTGGTGGATTAAGACCTAGTTAAAGCTGCAGTGTTTGCACATATGGTTATTACTTTTACATGATTGATTTAGGATAACATACAATGTAATACTACATAAAACACAAACAAAACCAGGGAACTTATAATGCATAAAGCATCTTATAGCTACTTTATAGGTCTCGGTTTCATATTCTTAAGAATGTATGGTCTTTAAAATACCAATATTTATAAGCCATTTTTAGCTACATTTCTAGTGACCTTAAAGCACCACTGCAGAGCTCTCTTTTCTTTCCGTCTAAGTGGTGTTTCTAATCTAAGGTCCCAAGTAATAGATTGTCCGAGGACAAGGATAAGCGCTTGATCCTAAAAACTCACTTAAAATTCTGCAGCTGGTTTAAGGCAAAAAACCCCAAAAATTGCCTGGGTACAGAAAGAATAATAAATTGAGATTTTCCTACGTAGAAAAAACTCACCAACCAGCGCTGAATAGTAAGATTAGTTTGTAATTTATTAAGAGCAATAATAATATAAAGAAAACAATAAATAATGAAAAATAAAATTACTGCACAAGACAGGACACAAAAGACATAATGATAATAACGCAAACAAAAACAAATGTAATAAAAACTGTGTCCTCGTGGGGCCCCGGCCGGTGGCAACCACGAATATTACTAGGTACTAAAAGTCCAACTAAGGAAAAAAAACTTCCTCTGGAATAATCAACACATGAACAATAATTGTTGCAAAGATTTCTTTCAAGGGGGTACCACATCCGTGTTAGCCCATATGTGAGGGCAAAGATTCCTTCTAGCGGGTACTTGTGCCCAAATAAATACTTCAAAGTTGATTAGATTGTGCTAACATCCACGCTGCAAGTTTTCACGGTTCCTAGTTGAGATTGAATATGCCGCGCTTCTACCAGGGAGTCTAACAGGCAGAGGGATCAGTGCACCGGGAACTCGTTACAAGTCCCAGTGTATATTACCTGACACCCGCGCTGGCAATGGGAGCTCCGTGAAGTATGGTCCTTGCGTGGGGCAATTCTCTCTCCTAGTTAGAGAGGAGGGAGTAATGCTGGATCGCAGTTTGCGAGAGTCTTTAAATCCAAACCATAGGGTGCTAGTTGAAAGTTGCTATAGCAGGATTGCACCGTCCTAGGACATGGATTCCTCCGTGCATCTACTTAGGCGTGCACCTGCCAATGAGCCGGTAAAGTCCGTAACCGGTAGAGACGAGAAGACTGTTACGTCCACTTCACAATATTAGACAAAGCTAGATCCGACGTGCGTTTCGGGGGCGTCACCAGTCCCCCTTCCTCAAGGATAGCTCAGTCATTCCATTAGAACCTATTTATAGCAAGAAAAGGAGTAAAAAAAAAAAACTGCAGACTCCCACAGAAAAATTCATGTGTGAATCATATTACAAAATACATTTTTTAGTGCAGTCATTCTGTTACAACCTATTTATAGCAAAAATAAGAAGACTGCAAATAAAAATAAAGATGAAAATAAAAATAAAAATGGATCAAACACATACAACAACCACATATTAAACACACTACATAATATATTTAGTGCAGAGATTTTTTGAAAGAAAATTCCTCCAAATGGGTTTTTTTATTATTATTAATATATAAGTAAGGATTTCCAAACTAAGCTGTGCCCATCCACAATTCACAAAACATTTTTATAAATTGTATATAGTAACATGTAAATATTAAAAACAATTCAAAAGTTATGAAAAAACATACAAAAATATATATATATCTGATTGTCTTATATAAAATATATAGTAAAAAAATATAAAAGAGTAAAAATTAAATAAATATATAGAAAAAGATTTTTGGCTAGGAATTTCCCTTATTTAACAGGAAGAAAACCCTTACTTATTTTTTATTTTTTGTTTTTAGTTTTGTTTTCATTTTTGTATTTATTTAACCATCTATACATACAACATGTTTAAAAAATTTTTTATGATTGGATAAAAACTATAAAAATTTTAAAAAAAAATTTATTTTCCTTTTTTCTTTCATTTTAAGATTATATATATAAAAAATAATAAATAATAATAATGAGTAATATCGAATATAGATAGAGATGAATTTTTGTGGGGATGAATTTTTTATATATATAGGGAAAAAAAGTGCACAGGCATAGGTATGTGCATATAGAAGAATTTATTCAGTCAAAGGCAAAAAGTTCAATGTCATTATTGAGTCCATTCGGTCTTAATGTATTTAACTCAAAAATCCATTGACTTTCAGCCCTTGACATTTTCCTAATGTAATCGCCTCCCCTCCAATCCCTTGTTACCTTTTGTATGCCCCAAACTTGAGAACCTTTAAAAGAACCCCCATGTTTCAACAAATAATGCTTAGATAATGGGTGTTTAATGCATTTGTTCCTAATATTTCTAATATGTTCACCCACTCTTCCACATAGGGGTCTGATGGTTCTACCTACATATCTCTTTTGGCAGGGGCATTGAATACAATAGATGACACCTTTAGTATGACAGGTAATCAAATCATTAATAAAAACCTCCTCCTGTCCAAGGGGAGGCGATTACATTAGGAAAATGTCAAGGGCTGAAAGTCAATGGATTTCCTAGCCAAAAATTTTTTTCTATATATTTATTTAATTTTTACTCTTTTATATTTTTTTACTATATATTTTATATAAGACAATCATATATATATATATATTTTTGTATGTTTTTTCATAACTTTTGAATTGTTTTTAATATTTACATGTTACTATATACAATTTATAAAAATGTTTTGTGAATTGTGGATGGGCACAGCTTAGTTTGGAAATCCTTACTTATATATTAATAATAATAAAAAAACCCATTTGGAGGAATTTTCTTTCAAAAAATCTCTGCACTAAATATATTATGTAGTGTGTTTAATATGTGGTTGTTGTATGTGTTTGATCCATTTTTATTTTTATTTTCATCTTTATTTTTATTTGCAGTCTTCTTATTTTTGCTATAAATAGGTTGTAACAGAATGACTGCACTAAAAAATGTATTTTGTAATATGATTCACACATGAATTTTTCTGTGGGAGTCTGCAGTTTTTTTTTTACTCCTTTTCTTGCTATAAATAGGTTCTAATGGAATGACTGAGCTATCCTTGAGGAAGGGGGACTGGTGACGCCCCCGAAACGCGCGTCGGATCTAGCTTTGTCTAATATTGTGAAGTGGACGTAACAGTCTTCTCGTCTCTACCGGTTACGGACTTTACCGGCTCATTGGCAGGTGCACGCCTAAGTAGATGCACGGAGGAATCCATGTCCTAGGACGGTGCAATCCTGCTATAGCAACTTTCAACTAGCACCCTATGGTTTGGATTTAAAGACTCTCGCAAACTGCGATCCAGCATTACTCCCTCCTCTCTAACTAGGAGAGAGAATTGCCCCACGCAAGGACCATACTTCACGGAGCTCCCATTGCCAGCGCGGGTGTCAGGTAATATACACTGGGACTTGTAACGAGTTCCCGGTGCACTGATCCCTCTGCCTGTTAGACTCCCTGGTAGAAGCGCGGCATATTCAATCTCAACTAGGAACCGTGAAAACTTGCAGCGTGGATGTTAGCACAATCTAATCAACTTTGAAGTATTTATTTGGGCACAAGTACCCGCTAGAAGGAATCTTTGCCCTCACATATGGGCTAACACGGATGTGGTACCCCCTTGAAAGAAATCTTGGCAACAATTATTGTTCATGTGTTGATTATTCCAGAGGAAGTTTTTTTTCCTTAGTTGGACTTTTAGTACCTAGTAATATTCGTGGTTGCCACCGGCCGGGGCCCCACGAGGACACAGTTTTTATTACATTTGTTTTTGTTTGCGTTATTATCATTATGTCTTTTGTGTCCTGTCTTGTGCAGTAATTTTATTTTTCATTATTCATTGTTTTCTTTATATTATTATTGCTCTTAATAAATTACAAACTAATCTTACTATTCAGCGCTGGTTGGTGAGTTTTTTCTACCTAGGAAAAATTCAATTTATTATTCATTTAATCTAAGGTCCCTGCTCCATCTTATACTCATCCTCCAGAGTTTTAACCTTCTATCATAGACAGTTGCTCCTGTGGGTGCATTATAATATTGTGTGCAGGGGATCATGATGTGTGTGGGGCACTATGGGGGCATTATATTGTGTGCAGGGGATCATGCTGTGTGTGGGGCACTATGGGGGCATTATATTGTGTGCAGGGGATCATGCTGTGTGTGTGGCACTATGGGGGCATTATTTTGTGTGTAGGGAATCATGATGTGTGTGGGGGACTATAGGGGCATTATATTGTGTGTAGGGGATCATGCTGTGTGTGTGGCACTATGGGGGCATTATATTGTGTGTAGGGGATCATGCTGTGTGTGTGGCACTATGGGGGCATTATTTTGTGTGTAGGGAATCATGATGTGTGTGGGGCACTATAGGGGCATTATATTGTGTGTAGGGGATCATGCTGTGTGTGTGGCACTATGGGGGCATTATATTGTGTGTAGGGAATCATGATGTGTGTGGGGCACTATGGGGGCATTATATTGTGTGTAGGGGATCATGCTGTGTGTGTGGCACTATGGGGGCATTATATTGTGTGTAGGGGATCATGCTGTGTGTGTGGCACTATGGGGGCATTATATTGTGTGTAGGGAATCATGATGTGTGTGGGGCACTATAGGGGCATTATTTTGTGTGTAGGGAATCATGATGTGTGTGGGGCACTATGGGGGCATTATATTGTGTGTAGGGGATCATGCTGTGTGTGTGGCACTATGGGGGCATTATTTTGTGTGTAGGGAATCATGATGTGTGTGGGGCACTATGGGGGCATTATTTTGTGTGTAGGGAATCATGATGTGTGTGGGGCACTATAGGGGCATTATATTGTGTGTAGGGGATCATGCTGTGTGTGTGGCACTATGGGGGCATTATATTGTGTGTAGGGGATCATGCTGTGTGTGTGGCACTATGGGGGCATTATTTTGTGTGTAGGGAATCATGATGTGTGTGGGGCACTATAGGGGCATTATATTGTGTGTAGGGGATCATGCTGTGTGTGTGGCACTATGGGGGCATTATATTGTGTGTAGGGAATCATGATGTGTGTGGGGCACTATGGGGGCATTATATTGTGTGTAGGGGATCATGCTGTGTGTGTGGCACTATGGGGGCATTATATTGTGTGTAGGGGATCATGCTGTGTGTGTGGCACTATGGGGGCATTATATTGTGTGTAGGGGATCATGCTGTGTGTGTGGCACTATGGGGGCATTATATTGTGTGTAGGGAATTATGATGTGTGTGGGGCACTATAGGGGCATTATTTTGTGTGTAGGGAATCATGATGTGTGTGGGGCACTATGGGGGCATTATATTGTGTGTAGGGGATCATGCTGTGTGTGTGGCACTATGGGGGCATTATATTGTGTGTAGGGGATCATGCTGTGTGTGTGGCACTATGGGGGCATTATATTGTGTGTAGGGGATCATGCTGTGTGTGTGGCACTATGGGGGCATTATATTGTGTGTAGGGAATTATGATGTGTGTGGGGCACTATAGGGGCATTATTTTGTGTGTAGGGAATCATGATGTGTGTGGGGCACTATGGGGGCATTATATTGTGTGTAGGGGATCATGCTGTGTGTGTGGCACTATGGGGGCATTATTTTGTGTGTAGGGGATCATGCTGTGTGTGTGGCACTATGGGGGCATTATTTTGTGTGTAGGGAATCATGATGTGTGTGGGGCACTATAGGGGCATTATATTGTGTGTAGGGGATCATGCTGTGTGTGTGGCACTATGGGGGCATTATATTGTGTGTAGGGAATCATGATGTGTGTGGGGCACTATGGGGGCATTATTTTGTGTGTAGGGAATCATGATGTGTGTGGGGCACTATAGGGGCATTATATTGTGTGCAGGGGATCATGCTGTGTGTGTGGCACTATGGGGGCATTATATTGTGTGTAGGGAATCATGATGTGTGTAGGGCACTATGAGGGCATTATATTGTGTGTAGGGGATCATGCTGTGTGTGTGGCACTATGGGGGCATTATATTGTGTGTAGGGGATCATGCTGTGTGTGTGGCACTATGGGGGCATTATATTGTGTGTAGGGGATCATGCTGTGTGTGTGGCACTATGGGGGCATTATATTGTGTGTAGGGAATCATGATGTGTGTGGGGCACTATAGGGGCATTATTTTGTGTGTAGGGAATCATGATGTGTGTGGGGCACTATGGGGGCATTATATTGTGTGTAGGGGATCATGCTGTGTGTGTGGCACTATGGGGGCATTATTTTGTGTGTAGGGAATCATGATGTGTGTGGGGCACTATAGGGGCATTATATTGTGTGTAGGGGATCATGCTGTGTGTGTGGCACTATGGGGGCATTATATTGTGTGTAGGGAATCATGATGTGTGTGGGGCACTATGGGGGCATTATATTGTGTGTAGGGGATCATGATGTGTGTGGGGACTATGGGGGCATTATATTGTGTGCAGGGGATCATGATGTGTGTGGGGCACTATGGGGGCATTATATTGTGTGCAGGGGATCATGCTGTGTGTGGGGCACTATGGGGGCATTATATTGTGTGCAGGGGATCATGATGTGTGTGGGGCATTATGGGGGCATTATATTGTGTGTAGGGGATCATGCTGTGTGTGGGGCATTATGTGGGCATTATATAATGTGTAGGGAATCATGATGTGTGTGGGGCACTATGGGGGCATTATATTGTGTGTAGGTAATCATGCTGTGTGTGTGGCACTATGGGGGCATTATATTGTGTGCAGGGGATCATGATGTGTGTGGGGCACTATGGGGGAATTATATTGTGTGCAGGGGATCATGCTGTGTGTGGGGCACTATGGGGGCATTATATTGTGTGTAGGGGATCATGATGTGTGTGGGGCATTATGTGGGCATTATATTCTGTGTAGGGAATCATGATGTGTGTGGGGCACTATGGGGGCATTATATTGTGTGTAGGGGATCATGCTGTGTGTGGGGCACTATAGGGGCATTAGTGTGTAGGGGATCATGCTGTGTGTGGTGCACTATGGGGGCATTATTTTGTGTGTAGAGGATCATGCTGCATGTGGGGCACTATGGGGGCATTATAGTTTGTGTAGGGGATCATGCTGTGTTGGGGTGGTATGGGGCATTATATTGTGTGTAGGGGATCAAGCTGTGTGTGGGATACTGTTGCAACATTATAGTGTGTGTAGGGTAATATGCTGTGTTGGGGGGGTATGGGGGCATTATATTTTGTGTAGGGGATCATGCTGTATGTGGGGCAGAATGGGGGCACTACGCATGTCATTTGCTGTGGTCCCAATGACCACAACTCCCCAGATCTATTTTAAGCCCCCCTGCAGTATATCCCCTGCAGAATCCTCGTGATAGAGGAAGAAAGGCACTACAAGATTATTTGGGGTACTGAATAACATTGGTGGCGGTCACACACTTGGGTAGTGCCCTTGTAAGGACAGCAGAAAATGAATGGGGCACAAGAGCTGCAGGTAAAATATAGACCTATATTAACCTTTTGGAACCCCTACATGCTCCTGCATATCACAGATCTGTTCCTGGATATTGGGTGAGATTTAACCATTTATTATCATGCCCTGTTTTTCAGGAGCGCCTTTCTGCATATTCTGGGACTGATCTTGCTGCAACTGGTAGCCACAGTTTATGTGAATCAGACCCTTATGGGAATGTGGGAACACTGGTTGAATTACTTTTAACTATTTCTGTATCTGTTAATATGGCTTTGTATGCTTTTTTTTTTATCCTAAGGTTCCCCTTTATCCACAACGATTAGGCTGCGCCCCCCATTGTCACGCTCGGACAGGCAAGGGGGAGATGTCCGATGGAACACAGAGGTACAACGGGAATGGAAAGAGAGTATGAAGGCCCTTATCATAGGGAGAGCAGAGACGGGTCACCACCTGACACTAACCTGGGTCTGCTTCCTGAGCTCCCTAATATCCCTAAACAGGTCCTTTTCCCCCTCCACCATCACGTGCCTAGTCCCTAGCTGTTCCTCCACTCACCCTGGCTAGTGCAAAGGCTGGTGAGTGCAGTAGACTTCACCACTGCTGTAACAAGAAACGGGGGACGGAAGACACATAGGGGTAACATAGACGAGAAAAAAGATAAACTCCAAACTGCAGCCAAGCAGCTATCAAAAGCTTCCTCTCTCCATGATGGTCAGTCCAGAATGATTTCTATAACCAGCATCATGTGAAGGAACATGTGACTATTTAAAGAAGAAGGTAGTGTTCACAAACCAACTGCACCTGCACCTGAGATAAGACTAACCAGGAACCTGTCACAAGTCTCCTGAGGACAGGAGACCCCCTCGTGACAGTACCACCTTTGTAAGAGGGACCTCAGGACCATCAAGACTGGACTTGCACAGATAGTAAGACATATGGAAAGAATGCCCCAACTTACTTGCGTCCACTTCTGCTGTCACCTGACCTTTCAGGTCTGGAGGTAGCAGTAATAAAATAGGATCCTGAGACATGACACATCTCCTGAGAGACGACCTGTTGAAAACGTTATGAACGATCACTTCTGGGGGTAGCGCCTGCTGAAGTCATAGCGTTAATAACGGCCGCTACTTTATATGGACCGATACATCTTGAGTCCAGATGAGCTCTTCTACCTGATCGTTTTAGTGGACACCCATATGTAATCATTCACACACACAGGTCTGGACCTGAAAGTTTATTACCAGCCATGCTTTTGTTGGGAGTAGATAAAGCCTCTGAAAGACAATCAAGAGAGGTGTCCCCCTGTGCCTTCAACACCTTAGGGGTGCTTCACACATAGCGAGCTCGCTGCCGAGATCGCTGCTGAGTCACGCTTTTTGTGACGCAACAGTGACCTCATTAGCGATCTCGCTGTGTGTGACACTGAGCAGCGATCTGGCCCCTGCTGTGAGATCGCTGCTCGTTACACACAGCCCTGGTTCGTTTTCTTCAAAGCCGCTCTCCTGCTGTGACACACAGATCGCTGTGTGTGACAGCAAGAGAGCGACAAATGAAGCGAGCAGGGAGCAGGAGCCGGCGTCTGACAGCTGAGGTAAGCTGTATCCAAGATAAACATCGGGTAACCAAGGTGGTTACCCGATATTTACCTTAGTTACCAGCCTCCGCAGCTCTCACGCTGCCTGTGCTGCCGGCTCCGGCTCTCTGCACATGTAGCTGCTGTACACATCGGGTTAATTAACCCGATGTGTACAGCAGCTAGGAGAGCAAGGAGCCAGCGCTCAGTGTGCGCGGCTCCCTGCTCTCTGCACATGTAGCTGCATTACACATCGGGTTAATTAACCCGATGTGTACTGTAGCTAGGAGAGCAAGGAGCCAGCGCTTAGTGTGCGCGGCTCCCTGCTCACACTGGTAACTAATGTAAACATCGGGTAACCATACCCGATGTTTACCTTAGTTACCAGTCTCCGCAGCTTCCAGACGGCGGCTCCGTGCAAGCGCAACGTCGCTTGCACGTCGCTGCTGGCTGGGGGCTGTTCACTGGTCGCTGGTGAGATCTGCCTGTTTGACAGCTCACCAGCGACCATGTAGCGATGCAGCAGCGATCCTGACCAGGTCAGATCGCTGGTCGGATCGCTGCTGCATCGCTAAGTGTGAAGGTACCCTTACCCTCAGGAACAGGACAATCAGTGGAAACAACCATCCCACTTCACCCACCTTGCCCAAGCTTCACCTGAAGTGGGAATAGAATAGCATGCCTTCTTTCCAGAGGCACCTTATTTACATCCAACAGGAGAGCAGAGGGGACGGTGGTGCAGAGAGGACGTGGTGCATAAGTGAAGTGGTGCATAGGAGAAGTGGTGCATAAGTGAAGTGGTGCATAAGAGCAGTGGTGCATAAGAGCAGTGGTGCATAAGATAAGTGGTCCCGAGGGGGAGTGGTGCATAAGAGAAGTGGTCTAGAGGGGGAGTGGTGCATAAGAGAAGTGGTCTAGAGGGGGAGTGGTGCATAAGAGAAGTGGTCTAGAGGGGGAGTGGTGCATAAGAGAAGTGGTCCAGAGGGGGAGTGGTGCATAAGAGAAGTGGTCCAGAGGGGGAGTGGTGCATAAGAGAAGTGTTGCATAAAATAAGTGGTTCAGAGGGGGAGTGGTGCATAAGAGAAGTGGTGCATAAGTGAAGTTGTCCAGAGGGGGAGTGGTGCATAAGAGAAGTGGTGCATAAGAGAAGTGGTGCATAAGAGAAGTGGTGCATAAGAGAAGTAGAGCATAAGAGAAGTGGAGCATAAGAGAAGTGGAGCATAAGAGAAGTGGTTCAGAGGGGGAGTGGTGCATAAGAGAAGTGGTCCAGAGGGGGAGTGGTGCATAAGGGGAGTGGTGCATAAGAGAAGTGGTGCATAAGAGAAGTGGTCCAGAGGGGGAGTGGTGCATAAGGGGAGTGGTGCATAAGAGAAGTGGTCCAGAGGGGAAGTGGTGCATAAGAGAAGTGGTGCATAAGAGAAGTGGTCCAGAGAGGGAGTGGTGCATAAGGGGAGTGGTGCATAAGAGAAGTGGTCCAGAGGGGGAGTGGTCCAGAGGGGGAGTGGTGCATAAGAGAAGTGGTCCAGAGGGGGAGTGGTGCATAAGGGGAGTGGTGCATAAGAGAAGTGGTGCATAAGAGAAGTGGTCCCGAGGGGGAGTGGTGCATAAGAGAAGTGGTCTAGAGGGGGAGTGGTGCATAAGAGAAGTGGTCCAGAGGGGGAGTGGTGCATAAGAGAAGTGGTCCAGAGGGGGAGTGGTGCATAAGAGAAGTGTTGCATAAAATAAGTGGTTCAGAGGGGGAGTGGTGCATAAGAGAAGTGGTGCATAAGTGAAGTTGTCCAGAGGGGGAGTGGTGCATAAGAGAAGTGGTGCATAAGAGAAGTGGTGCATAAGAGAAGTGGTGCATAAGAGAAGTAGAGCATAAGAGAAGTGGAGCATAAGAGAAGTGGTTCAGAGGGGGAGTGGTGCATAAGAGAAGTGGTCCAGAGGGGGAGTGGTGCATAAGGGGAGTGGTGCATAAGAGAAGTGGTGCATAAGAGAAGTGGTCCAGAGGGGGAGTGGTGCATAAGGGGAGTGGTGCATAAGAGAAGTGGTCCAGAGGGGGGGGTGCATAAGAGAAGTGGTGCATAAGAGAAGTGGTCCAGAGGGGGGGGGGTGCATAAGAGAAGTGGTCCAGAGGGGGAGGGGTGAGGAAGTATGGTGCAGAAGATAATTATTGCAAAAAAGTGCTGCAAAGGAGAAGTAGGGCAAAAAAGGAGCATTGACGAAAAAAAGTGGTTCAAATGGTGAATGGTGAAGAGAAGCGGTTCATAAGTGTTGCAGAAGAAACGTGCTGAAGAGAAGTGGAGCAGATGAAAAACTGCAGAGAGAAGCGCTGCAGTTCCCTGTAGCAATATTCCTTTTGAAGGTAGAAGACTGCAGCCTGGCCCGGCTGAGGTGACGGCTGCAGGCTCCGGGCAGCTCCTCCGCACTCACGGCCGGGCTTTCTGCATTCTCGCCGCGGCTGTTGCTGCATTTTCTTCAGCGCTGGAAGAGTTACTAAACCTTGCCCTGAATAAACCTCCGGAGCACAATAGACGCCTGTGTGTCCGTGACCGACAAGCCTCTTATCCAATAGGAGACCAGGTGTGTGATGTTCGTCCAATGGGAGCTTGGAGGCGGGGCAGAAGTCTGAGCTGAGCGTTTCCCGGCCAGTGAGTCGTGTAGAGTGCTGGGGCTGCGCAGAGGGGTCGGGAGCTGAGCAGGTCCGGACTACACCGGGACTACGGCCACTACACCGGGACTGCACACTACACCGGGACAACAGCGGGGCTGCGGAGTACACCGGGACTGCAGACGACACTGGGACTACACACTACGGCGCTACCCCGGGACTGCGGCGTCCATATGGTGGGTACCAGCCTTGTCGGCGGCCCCGGGGCAGCTGTGTGACGTTAGGCTCCGGTCTGTGCGCCTTCTGCGGTGTCTTTGTCGGTTGTCAGTATTTTCTATGTCTGCGGTAGTGCTGGTGCCATGTGTAGGGCACAGAGTGAGTGCATTGTGCCCGCCGTCCTCCTGCCGTCTACACCAGTGATGTGCGGTGCCTTTATCCGCGGGTCGGGACGGTCAGGGTCTGACGCTGTTCACACGCTGCGGCCGGGGCGATTATTTCTGGGATAACTAATAGTGAGTTGTTTTTAGACTTTTAATCAATGAAGAAATCTGCCTGTGAGAGGCGCCTGGAGTACAATGTGGGGCTGTGCTGAGGCTGGCAGGGTTTGTGGTTGTTGGCCCAAAACGCGTGGGGTGTATGTGTGTATGTGTGTGTATATGTGTATATATATGTATGTGTGTGTATATGTATGTATATATGTATGTGTATGTATATATGTGTATATATATATATATATATATATATATGTATGTATGTATGTATGTGTGTGTGTGTGTGTGTGTGTGTGTGTGTGTGTGTATATATATATATAATATAAATTTTATAAGCTGTTGTCCGTTTCTATACCGTCGCGCCGTGTTCCTCTTGTCCCTTCTCATCCATCCTCTTTTCATTCTCCCCGTCCGCCCTCTTACTTTTAGGCACAGCGTTGGGTTTTCCTGATATGAATGTTTTCTATATTTGGTCCCTGTAACACAAAAGTTTTTTGCCATCAGTCACAATCCGTCGAATTCTGGGGAAAAAATAACGATCCGGTGACTGATGCCGCTGGATCCGTTTTTTTCTCATTGACTTGTATTAGCGACAGATTACGATGGATGGGCTCACGATTCATCCGTTGTTCGACGGATTAGTCGAAAAATGTGTGTCCATCAGACGGAGACAACGGACATAACGTTTTTTGTGTACGTCGAAAAAAAGGACGGCGACAGATCCGTCACCATCCGTCGTTTGGTAGAATGGAAGCCTATGGGCGCAGGATCCGTCGTAATCCGTCAAATGACAGAATCCAGCAACTGATTCCTTTTTTTTTTTTTAACTGAGCGTGCTCCAATATCAGTATATAACGTAGAATACACCCCACGTGTCATTATCAGTGCTGTGATTGGTTTTCAGTAGCCACCCCCTTTAAAAAACAGATATGTCAAAAAACTGAAGAAACAGATGACAAACTGATGCCACGGATCCGTAAAAAAAAACAGATCTGCTGAGCCGACGGATTGTGACTGGCAAAAAACTGATGTGTGAAAGGGGCCTTATTCTCTCGGTGACGCCGGCTGCGCCGTACAGAGGTCGTCCTTATTTCATGTTCCATTTTCTACTCTTGGTCATCAATGCTTCGTTCTCTTTTGCACACACTGGCTGTAAATGACAGCGTACAGCTTCGCTTTGTGGGGCAGCCTGAGGGCTTCTCTCTTCGCTTTGTGGGGCAGCCTGAGGGCTTCTCTCTTCGCTTTGTTGGGCAGCCTGCGGGCTTCTCGCTCCGCTTTTTGGGGCAGCCTGCGGGCTTCTCTCTCCTTTTTGGGGCAGCCTGCGGGCTTCTCTCTTTGCTTTGTTGGGCAGCCTGCGGGCTTCTCTCTCCTTTTTGGGGCCGCTTGCGGGCTTCTCTCTCTCCTTTTTGGGGCCGCCTGCGGGCTTCTCTCTCTCCTTTTTGGGGCCGCCTGCGGGCTTCTCTCTCTCCTTTTTGGGGCCGCCTGCGGGCTTCTCTCTCTCCTTTTTGGGGCCGCCTGCGGGCTTCTCGCTCTCCTTTTTGGGGCCGCCTGCGGGCTTCTCGCTCTCCTTTTTGGGGCCGCCTGCGGGCTTCTCGCTCTCCTTTTTGGGGCCGCCTGCGGGCTTCTCGCTCTCCTTTTTGGGGCCGCCTGCGGGCTTCTCGCTCTCCTTTTTGGGGCCGCCTGCGGGCTTCTCTCTTTGCTTTGTTGGGCACCCTGAGGGCTTCTCTCTCCTTTTTGGGGCAGCCTGCGGGCTTCTCTCTCCTTTTTGGGGCCGCCTGCGGGCATCTCGGTTTTTTTTTGGGGCTGACTGCAGGCTTCTCGCTCCACTTTTGGGGGCCGCCTGCGGGCCCCTTGCTCCTCTTTTTGGGGCCACCTGCGGGCTTCTCGCTCCTCTAGCTGGCACAGTGATGCTTTTCGGCTGCGCACACCTGTCTCCCTGTGACATCCGCCACCTGTTCTCAGCAGGGTCCCACCTCTCGCCTTCCTCCTCTTGTCATTCACCTCTGGTCCAATCTTTCCAGGGAAGAGAGGAAGGGAGGAGTGGAGTTTGGCAGGGAGGGCTCCTACGTGGCTGGAGACCTGGGGTGGGAGCATGAGATTCCTGTCTCCAGGAAACCGCAGTACCACATTCTCCCTCCACAGAGCCCTCTCCTCCCCCTGCCATACAAATGTCCGGGGAGCACGAACACCGAGTCACTAAGCAACAATATGGACGCTCTGCGAGTGCGGCGCACACTGCCTGCCCAACAACGGGTGCTGCATTTCTCTCCTGCACCCCAGAAAGTTCTGTTTCTTTGGTTATTTGTTTATAGTTTTGTAATCAGATTCTGTTCCAGGACACGCTGTAACACTGAGCTGATCTGTACTTCTATCTCTTTGTGTAACGGTGCAGCCTTGTGATAAATGTTTGCCATTTTTCTGTTGATTTGTGTCTTTTCAGCAGTTTTCTTTCTTCCATATTGATGTGAGGTTGGGTAGATTAATGGTGTTTCCTGGGGGGACCAGAAGGGTCTGCGCCCCCCGATGCCATCACTTCACTACCCCGGATTTGTCCTGAAGCAGCGCTGCATAGCGGAGGAGCATCTGCCCGCTATGTCCTTTGTGTAGCGCTGCGTTTACACTTCACCCATTATTCATTGAGTTCATCGAGACCATTGCCTAAGCCGCTCATTTACAAGCACAGTTTTACCCACCCAAAACTCTTAATGGGGTCTTTACGGACTGTATTTCCTAGATAAATAGTGTAATTGTGAGGTCAGGTCCACACAGCGCTCTTTATGCCACAATTAAGAGTGGATCCTAGAGAGAACAATATACAGAAAACAAGCAATATCTGTAAAGATTGTTGTGTGGTCACAAACTTGCAGCACGAAGCCCCTGACCATAATGCAAAATTTGCCACAGGACCCCCAACCTTCCCATCACAGATGGGATTTTATCTGCTGTCTTTTCCATGAGAAATCTGCAGGAATATGTAGATCATGTTTTTCCGCTGCATGTGATTGAGGTTGATGATTATTTACTTCCATTTTTGGTGGATTTAATGTTTAGTTCACTCCAAAACTGTCATCAAATGTTTTAGGTTCCAGGACGCTCGTGCACTCACCATTTATATATGTCATGACCTCAGTGTAAATGTTGTGGTGAGATCCCATTTTTGGAACCAGATTTGCGCAGGATGAATGTTGTAACTTTAACACTTGAGCTGAGTTCACATCTGCGTTTTTGGGTTATGTTGTTCTCTCCTGGGAGCAGAAAACAAAATAAAACTGAAAGCCTCATCTGTCACGTGACTTCACATGATCGTCATGTTGACAAAAAAAAGTAGCACGTTGTCCTTCACTTTCCTTCTTATCCCATATGGCGGAATCTGCAAAGAAAGTCTGCTGCAAGTGTGAACCAAGCCTAAAAATAACAAACCAAGCTTTATTTACCCTCCCCCGGTCCACAAAAGTATCTCTATTGTTGCCCTGTTATTTGGTTGCAGCAGTGACTTCACATTGATAACGCTGCAGGCAATCACTTAGCTCAGCAATGTAGACGACTGGAGCCACTGACCTCAGTGATTGGCTGCACTGTTGACATGCCATCATCACTACGGCCAAATGAGACTGGGTCAGTGGTGGAGACACATTGTTGGACCAGGGGAGGGTGAGTAAAGCTCACTTTGTTCTTTACACCAAACTGAGCCTTGAGGAGAAGTTTGGTGAAAGGAGACAACCTCTTCTAATAGCGATTTTGTACTGGTGTAGCTTATACTATTATATTCTGGTGCTGATAAAGCAGAGGTCCTGTCTGGGAATTCCTCTGCTTTATTAGTGTTCAGCGTCTGTTTATACTCTGATATTATATAGAGAGAAGGTCTGCACACCAGTGACAGTGCAAGGGGAATACATGTAATAGCAGAAACTGCTATGTGAATACTGACATGAACAATCCAATAGCTATATGTAAAAATGAAAATATGACAATGGAATCTGCATAACTGCCATGAACTTTAAGAATAAAGAGAAATTTAGCTATTGAATTGATCAATACAACAGAGCCCCAACACCTCGTCATGGTATTCTCTTACATTGGAGTCTAGTGTAGCTAATGTGTGTCCTCTCTTGCAGTTAAAAAAAAAAAAAAACACTGTGTATGGGAAGCTGAGACCCAGGCTATATATGTATAATGTGGACCAGCAATACATATATAGCCTGGGTCTCAGCTTCCCATACACGGTTGGATTTTTAACTGCAAGAGAGGACAGACATTAGCTAGGGACCCCAATGTAAGAGAATACCGTGACGAGGTGTTGGGGCTCTGTTGTATTGATCAATTCAATAGCTAAATTTCTCTTTATTCTTAAATTCCATGGCAGTTATGCAGATTCCATTGTCATACTTTCATTTCTACATATAGCTGTTGTATTTTTCATGTCAGTATTCACACAGCAGTTTCTGCTTTACATTTATTCCCCTTGCACTGTCGCTGGAGTGCAGCCCTTCTCTTTATATAGTGAAGGGTTTTTTAGGGTTTTTGCACCCAGTTCGGACTTAGAATGGTGTTCCAAACGTTATTTCTTAATTGATTTATACTCTGATATTGTGATGTGACATAAATGCAGAATGGCCAGAGCTCCGTGCATCCCCAGGTTATGTGGAGGGCTGATCCCTACGGGGCCAACATGTCCTCTAATCTAAGGGTGATGGCATGAATAGCTGAATTTCCCACTCCACATGGTAAAGGACAACCATTGGATTGTGGTGCAGGAGCTGTAAGCTGCAGCTTCATCCTGTGAATGCTCCGTTTGTGACAGAGATACAGAGGAATGTGGGGTTACCGGGTCAGAGGATTAAAGCCTATCAAATGGGAAAGAATCTGTAGATTAAAGGGCATATTTGACCCCCGCCGGCCAAGACCTCTGTGAGAATTTTTTTTTTTTACCTCCTTTTGCAACTGCAGAAGTGTGGAGGAGGCATCGTGTAGCAGATCACAAACTGTACATTGCGGAGATGAAGTTCCTATGGAAACACAAATTATCAGATTGATTCATTATTATTGAAATTTCATGCCTCTTGCTTTATCGCATGGTGTTATATGCCATTTCTAGCATGCTGCATGGGAGAATGCTCGGTGTAAAGGCTGGGGAGCTATTCCTAGGCGAAAGAATCGGGGGGATATTCCTAGGCTATAGGATGAGGGGGAGATATTCCTAGGCTAAAGGATGGGGAGGAGATATTCCTAGGCTAAAGATGTGGGGGGGATATTCCTAGGCTAAAGATGTGTATGTGTGTGTGTGTGTGTGTGTGGGGGGGGATATTCCTAGGCTACAGATGTGTGTGGGGGGGATATTCCTAGGCTAAAGATGTGTGTGGGGGGATATTCCTAGGCTAAAGGTGTGTGTGTGTGTGTGTGGGGGGGGGGGAATAT
The DNA here is from genome assembly GCF_048569485.1 of Anomaloglossus baeobatrachus. Taxonomy (NCBI): domain Eukaryota; kingdom Metazoa; phylum Chordata; class Amphibia; order Anura; family Aromobatidae; genus Anomaloglossus; species Anomaloglossus baeobatrachus. Next base: position 83,369,668 of record NC_134361.1, read on the forward strand.
TCCTAGTCTAAAGGTGTGTGTGTGTGTGTGGGGGGGGATATTCCTAGGCTAAAGGTGTGTGTGTGTGGGGGGGGGATATTCCTAGGCTAAAGGTGTGTGTGTGTGTGGGGGGGGATATTCCTAGGCTAAAGGTGTGTGTGTGTGTGTGTGTGTGTGGGGGGGATATTCCTAGGCTAAAGGTGTGTGTGTGGGGGGGGGGGATATTCCTAGGCTATAGGATGGGGGGGAGATATTCCTAGGCTAAAGGATGGGGAGGAGATATTCCTAGGCTAAAGATGTGGGGGGGGGGATATTCCTAGGCTAAAGATGTGTGGGGGGGGGGGGATATTCCTAGGCTACAGATGTGTGTGTGTGTGGGGGGATATTCCTAGGCTAAAGGTGTGTGTGGGGGGGATATTCCTAGGCTAAAGGTGTGTGTGTGTGTGTGTGTGTGTGTGTGTGGGGGGGGGATATTCCTAGGCTAAAGGTGTGTGTGTGTGTGTGTGGGGGGATATTCCTAGGCTAAAGGTGTGTGTGTGTGTGGGGGTGGGGGGATATTCCTAGGCTAAAGGTGTGTGTGTGTGTGGGGGGATATTCCTAGGCTATAGGATGGGGGGGAGATATTCCTAGGCTAAAGGATGGGGAGGAGATATTCCTAGGCTAAAGATGTGGGGGGGGGATATTCCTAGGCTATAGGATGGGGGGGAGATATTCCTAGGCTAAAGGATGGGGAGGAGATATTCCTAGGCTAAAGATGTGGGGGGGGGATATTCCTAGGCTAAAGATGTGTGTGTGGGGGGGATATTCCTAGGCTACAGATGTGTGTGGGGGGGGGATATTCCTAGGCTAAAGGTGTGTGGGGGGGATATTCCTAGGCTAAAGGTGTGTGTGTGTGTGGGGGGATATTCCTAGGCTATAGGATGGGGGGGAGATATTCCTAGGCTAAAGGATGGGGAGGAGATATTCCTAGGCTAAAGATGTGGGGGGGGGATATTCCTAGGCTAAAGATGTGTGTGTGGGGGGGATATTCCTAGGCTACAGATGTGTGTGGGGGGGGATATTCCTAGGCTAAAGGTGTGTGGGGGGGATATTCCTAGGCTAAAGGTGTGTGTGGGGGGGGATATTCCTAGGCTAAAGGTGTGTGTGTGTGGGGGGGATATTCCTAGGCTAAAGGTGTGTGTGTGTGGGGGGGATATTCCTAGGCTAAAGGTGTGTGTGTGTGTGTGTGTGTGTGGGATATTCCTAGGCTAAAGGTGTGTGTGTGTGTGTGTGTGGGGGGGATATTCCTAGTCTAAAGGAGGTGTGTGTGTGTGTGTGGGGGATATTCCTAGGCTAAAGGTGTGTGTGTGTGTGTGTGGGGGGGATATTCCTAGTCTAAAGGTGTGTGTGTGTGTGTGTGTGTGTGTGGGATATTCCTAGGCTAAAGGTGTGTGTGTGTGTGTGGGGGGGATATTCCTAGTCTAAAGGAGGTGTGTGTGTGTGTGTGTGTGTGTGTGTGGGGGATATTCCTAGGCTAAAGGTGTGTGTGTGTGTGTGTGTGTGTGGGGGATATTCCTAGGCTAAAGGTGTGTGTGTGTGTGGGGGATATTCCTAGGCTAAAGGTGTGTGTGTGTGGGGGGGATATTCCTAGTCTAAAGGTGTGTGTGTGGGATATTCCTAGGCTAAAGGTGTGTGTGTGGGGGGGGATATTCCTAGGCTAAAGGTGTGTGTGTGTGTGTGTGTGTGTGTGGATATTCCTAGGCTAAAGGTGTGTGTGTGTGTGTGTGTGGGGGATATTCCTAGTCTAAAGGTGTGTGTGTGTGGGGGATATTCCTAGGCTAAAGGTGTGTGTGTGTGTGTGTGTGTGTGTGTGTGTGTGGGGGGGATATTCCTAGGCTAAAGGTGTGTGTGTGGGGGGGATATTCCTAGCCTAAAGGAGGTGTGTGTGTGTGTGTGTGTGTGTGTGTGTGTGTGGGGGTGGGGGATATTCCTAGGCTAAAGGTGTGTGTGTGTGTGTGTGTGTGTGTGTGGGGATATTCCTAGGCTAAAGGTGTGTGTGTGTGTGTGTGTGTGTGTGTGGGGGGGGGGATATTCCTAGTCTAAAGGTGTGTGTGTGTGTGTGTGGGGGGATATTCCTAGGCTAAAGGTGTGTGTGTGTGGGGGGGATATTCCTAGGCTAAAGGTGTGTGTGTGTGTGTGTGTGTGTGTGGGGATATTCCTAGGCTAAAGGTGTGTGTGTGTGTGTGTGTGTGTGTGTGGGGGGGGGGGGATATTCCTAGTCTAAAGGTGTGTGTGTGTGTGTGGGGGGATATTCCTAGGCTAAAGGTGTGTGTGTGGGGGGATATTCCTAGGCTAAAGGTGTGTGTGTGTGGGGGGGATATTCCTAGGCTAAAGGTGTGTGTGTGTGTGTGTGTGTGTGTGGATATTCCTAGGCTAAAGGTGTGTGTGTGTGGGGGATATTCCTAGTCTAAAGGTGTGTGTGTGTGTGGGGGATATTCCTAGGCTAAAGGTGTGTGTGTGTGTGTGTGTGTGTGTGGGGGATATTCCTAGGCTAAAGGTGTGTGTGTGTGTGGGGGGGATATTCCTAGTGTCACACACAGCTAGATCGCTAATGAGGTCACAAAAAACGTGACTCAGCAGCGATCTCAGTAGCGATCTCGCTGTGTGTGAAGCACCCCTAAAGGTGTGTGTGGGGGGGGGGGGGGGATATTCCTAGGCTAAAGGTGTGTGTGTGTGTGGGGGGGATATTCCTAGGCTAAAGGCATGTGTGGGGGGGAATATTCCTAGGCTAAAGGTGTGTGTATGGGGGGGGATATTCCTAGGCTAAACCTTGTGCTGGGATGACATTGCATGCACGGGTGTTGATTTCATTTAATAAAATTAAGTTCATGAGAATTGGTGGTTGTGATGTAGCCATTGTTTGCTATGTAAAACACGTTTTACATTGGGTAATATTACTGAGTTGGTACTAAACAGCCCTGAGCTGTGAGGCCTTTAGTTCGCGAGCTGCTTATCTGTCCAGGGCCGGTTTCATATACCGTTTGGCCCTACGTTCGGTGGCTCTGTTGGTGCTTATGTCTGTGCCTATAGGGCCATTGGCTGTATTCATGCAGACGGAGTCAGTGTGCTCTGTCCTGCGCCATCTGACTTTTTTCACGGACCCATACACTTCATACGTGACTCTGATCAGAAGTGGGCATGTGGCCATACTATCTTTGAGGACACGGCCATGTGAACAGCTCCAAAGACTGTAATGGGTACGTGTTCTATCTGTGAAAAAAACCAGCGCACGTACATGGAAATCGTCTAAGTGTAATACAAAGAATGCTTATATTTTTTTTGTTTCCTGATCACTTGGTATCACGTTTTGTAATCCTCCTTCAGGTGGTTTTTTTTTTTTTTGTGTAAGATTATATCTGGGAATTGCATAGACTGCAAATCTTGGATTATATCAGAATCGCTGGTTTTGTGTGCAGTAGTAATAAGCTGTGGGAAATGTTGTAATATCCTGCATTGTCCAACAGAATAAACAGTATACAGGCTGTGCCCGGGCTGTTGTAATATCTGCGAGCCTCCAAAGTGTTTTCACAAGATTTTTCCTTGCTGATTTGCAGGCAGTAAAGTGTAATACATTACAAGCATTCCATGAAATTTATAGGAATTTCATCTACATGTTTAAAATTTCTGTAGCGAGCGCATATAGCTTCCTAAGGGTATGTTCACACGATCGCAACACACTGCGTCCTGAACACAGCATGTCCCACCCTCCGGGGCCGCGAGTGTTCTCCGCAGGACACCACAGCATCTGAGCCCACAGGGTTTGGGCCACTGCGGTCTTTTTCTCTGTTCTCCCTGCGGAGAACGCTTGGGGCTCTGCAGCATAAACTGACGTGCTGCGGCTCAGGAAGCTGCGCCAGCTTATGCTGCGGAAAAAACAAGCACAGAAGGCATGGAATTTCTAGAAATCTGTCCACTGTGCTTGTACTGTACAATGCAGCGTTTGTATCTGTATGTAATACGGATTTGAGGTGGAAAATACCCCAAATAGTGTGTGAACCTTTCCTGTTTTTCTTTTAGCCTCTAATATTATCAATAATATTATTATTTAAAACATATTATATGTATCAAACAATAGAAAGAAGTGGTCCTGCACCACCGCGCTGTGTCTCGCACCAGTGTCAGCAAGAAGTAGGTTACTTCAAGTTGTTCCAGGAGATAGACTGGCCATGGGTATATGCACCAACACAGAATGGTCGTGCACCACTGCGCGTCACTAGCGGTACCGCATATGCCCGGGGTATTTTTCTTGCCGGTGATTCAATCCAGAGCGGGGTGCGTGTCACATAACAAAGTCCAGAGATGATGATGATGATGAAAGAAGAGAGGGAACTGCACTCCGCTGTGCTGAACATTTTTTATTTAAACAGGTGCAAGGTAAAAAGCTGGAGGCAACCTGTATGCCAGCTCCTGTAATGGACTACGGCTGTTTCGCCTACTGATTAGGCTTCCACGGGTCCACATGTGGTAGTAGAGCACCACCCCTTTTATAGGACTGGCCATGGGTGCTCGTTTAACAGGAGTTTTCTCATAAAGCCAGCAAATAGATAGAAAAACAATGATGGACCCATAGAAGTGCTTTTGGGCACGAAACGTTCGTCGTCCTGAGGGGACCCGCACCCAGCTCTCCTCCCGCTTTTTACCCGCACCGTTGGATGAAATAAAGAACGTTAATATCTGGATCTTCGTTGGTATGTGCCGTTGTTTTTCTATCTATTTGCTGGCTATATTCTATGTATCGTCAACTTCCTTTTCTTGGTGCAAATACAATGTTTTTTGTCCTGTCAGACCAGGTATGGGATCAGCCTGTGTAGTATAGATTACTTATATGCTTAATTTCTCACATCTTTTTATTCTTCATTTCTGGCCCATTTTTGTAGTAGTCTTAGTCCCTTCAGAGGCTATATTCCAGGATATGTTGTTGTTGTTTCCCAGTTTTTGGCCCATTTTTTTGCAGTAGTTCTAGTCCCATAGGAGGCTATAGTCCAGGAGATGATGGTGTCTCTTAGTTTCTGTCCCAGTTTTTGCAGTAGTGTTAGTTCCCTCAGAGGCTATAGTCCTTGGGTTGTTGGTGCCTCCTAGTTTCTGGCCCATTTTTGCAGTAGTGTTAAGCCCGCTTTACACGTGTCAATATGTCGTTCGATCGCACCCGCCCCCATCGTTTTTGCGACACGGGCAATTTCTTGCCTGTGTCGCACAAAGTCTTAAGCCCCCGTCACACGTACTTACCTTCCAAACAACCTCGCTGTGGGCGGCGAACATCCACTTCCTGAAGGGGGAGGGACATTTGACATCACAGCGATGTCACACAGCGGCCAGCCAATAGAAGTGGAGGGGCGGAGATGAGTGGGACGTAAACATCCCGCCCACCTCCTTCCTTCCTCATTGCCAGCGGCCGCAGGTAAGCTGTGTTCGTCGTTCCCGGGGTGTAACACTGAGCGATGTGTGCTGCCTCAGGAACGACGAACAACCGGCGTGCAGAAGGACGTTCGATTTTTATAAAATGAGCGACGTGTCAACGAGCAACGATAAGGTGAGTATTTTTGCTCGATCAGACGCTCGTAGCTTTCACACGCTACGATATGTCAAACGATGCCGGATGTGCATCACTAACGACGTGACCCCCGACGGCATATCGTTAGATATATTGTAGCGTGTAACGTACCCTAAGTCCCCTCAGAGGCTATAGTCCAGGAGATATTGGTGTTTCTTAGTTTCTGGCCCAGTTTTTGCAGTAGTGTTAGTCCCCTCAGAGGCTATAGTCCAGGAGATATTGGTGTTTCTTAGTTTCTGGCCCAGTTTTTGCAGTAGTGTTAGTCCCCTCAGAGGCTATAGTCCAGGAGATATTGGTGTTTCTTAGTTTCTGGCCCATTTTTGCAGTAGTGTTAGTCCCCTCAGAGGCTATAGTCCAGGAGATATTGGTGTTTCTTAGTTTCTGGCCCAGTTTTTGCAGTAGTGTTAGTCCCCTCAGAGGCTATAGTCCAGGAGATATTGGTGTTTCTTAGTTTCTGGCCCAGTTTTTGCAGTAGTGTTAGTCCCCTCAGAGGCTATAGTCCAGGAGATATTGGTGTTTCTTAGTTTCTGGCCCAGTTTTGCAGTAGTCTTAGCCCCCTCAGAGGCTATAGTCCAGGAGATATTGGTGTTTCTTAGTTTCTGGCCCATTTTTGCAGTAGTGTTAGTCCCCTCAGAGGCTATAGTCCAGGAGATATTGGTGTTTCTTAGTTTCTGGCTCAGTGTTTGCAGTAGTGTTAGTCCCCTCAGAGGCTATAGTCCAGGAGATATTGGTGTTTCTTAGTTTCTGGCCCAGTTTTTGCAGTAGTGTTAGTCCCCTCAGAGGCTATAGTCCAGGAGATATTGGTGTTTCTTAGTTTCTGGCCCAGTTTTTGCAGTAGTGTTAGTCCCCTCAGAGGCTATAGTCCAGGAGATATTGGTGTTTCTTAGTTTCTGGCCCAGTTTTTGCAGTAGTGTTAGTCCCCTCAGAGGCTATAGTCCAGGAGATATTGGTGTTTCTTAGTTTCTGGCCCAGTTTTGCAGTAGTCTTAGCCCCCTCAGAGGCTATAGTCCAGGAGATATTGGTGTTTCTTAGTTTCTGGCCCATTTTTGCAGTAGTGTTAGTCCCCTCAGAGGCTATAGTCCAGGAGATATTGGTGTTTCTTAGTTTCTGGCTCAGTGTTTGCAGTAGTGTTAGTCCCCTCAGAGGCTATAGTCCAGGAGATATTGGTGTTTCTTAGTTTCTGGCCCAGTTTTTGCAGTAGTGTTAGTCCCCTCAGAGGCTATAGTCCAGGAGATATTGGTGTTTCTTAGTTTCTGGCCCAGTTTTTGCAGTAGTGTTAGTCCCCTCAGAGGCTATAGTCCAGGAGATATTGGTGTTTCTTAGTTTCTGGCCCAGTTTTGCAGTAGTCTTAGCCCCCTCAGAGGCTATAGTCCAGGAGATATTGGTGTTTCTTAGTTTCTGGCCCATTTTTGCAGTAGTGTTAGTCCCCTCAGAGGCTATAGTCTAGGAGATATTGGTGTTTCTTAGTTTCTGGCCCATTTTTGCAGTAGTGTTAGTCCCCTTTGAGGCTATGGTCCAGGAGATGTTGGTGTGTAGGGGATTACAGGGTAAGCACACACAGATTCCTACATGCTGACGGATTTCCTGTGAAGTGGGCTTTTTTTGCTGATCTTTCTTTGCCTGTCCCTGGCCACTGAGCGCAGAGTTTCCGTTTCGGTGGCCTCCGTACAGAGCGCGGCCGGCATCCTGGTTACAGAAACACTAACCCTTTCACTGCTATGTTATAAAAGAAGTTCTTTTGTGATCTCGGTCACAGAAATGGTGATATTGCATTTGGGGCTCACCACCCGAACTTTTACTCGCTAAACTCCAGTACATAGGATTGTAGACCGCTGAGTAAGGCTCAGTTCACACTACATCCCACTAATAAGGATATGTTCAGGATGGGTGGGTCCGTTTCCTTTTCGTCTTTTTCTGATCGGCGGCTCTGTAGTCTGTAGGTTATAACTGGTGTTGTCTTGCTGTAGTACAAATCAGCTCTCCAAGTAATTACTCCCTAGTGAGGCTCTGCATTTACATGGTAGCCAATCGGAGGAGCGAGAGCTGCAGGGGGAGGGATAAAGCAGCACTTTGAACCAATGATGAGACGGGGGTGTGTCTCCGACCACCTCCGACTCCCAGTATGCACTGCAACTAAACTATTGCCGCAGTTCACATCTCTGTCCATATGGAAGCGACCTAAAAAAAAGCAACTAACAAGTACTGAGTAAAGCAGAAGGTAAGTTTATTGCCTTATGTTATTTTTGATCTTAGGCTTTAAAGTGAACCCTTCCTTTAATTTTTTTTTTAATTACTATTTTTTTATTATTAGTAGTTAGTTATTCTGCTTTTCCACTAATTTTGGAATCGTTTTCTGTGGCTGTTTTCCACAGTTACTGTATCTTCCCCTGTAATAAAGATGCAACTTTTCTCTTCAACTAACTGGGCATATAGCACAGAATTTCTCTGGGCTTTTGCTTTTTATCCTATGATAGAAATCCTGTGGTACACGCCCAGTTGGCTAAAGGGAAAACTTGCATCTCTATTACTGGGGGTTTAACTTTCGAATGAATGGGTACAGAAAAAGGAGAGAATCAGTGGAAGATCAGCATTTGGAAGGGGTCCTCTGTAATCTATTGCTTTAATGGAAAATATGATAATGGACTCCTCATATTTTCCTTTAAAAGCAATAGATTACAGAGTACTCCTTCCAAATGCCGATCTTCCACTGATTCTCTCATTTTTCTGTGCCCATCCATTCCAAAGAGTAATAAAGATGCAAGATGTGGTAAATAAAGTGCTTTTCACTACATATAATAGATCTGTAGGGGTTTAAAGAGGGCGTCACGCCAGGTCAAAACTGTCCAGTGTCTCCTCTTATTTTTATTTTGGCTGCTTCCCTGCGTAGTCGGCTATTTTCATTCTTAAAATCCACTTTAGGCCCTATGCACACGCTGCGGATTTGCCGCAGAAAATGTGTCTAACATTGCTGCAGTCATTCCCCAGCAAATCCTATGGGTTTTAAAAAATGCTGTGAGCACACTGCGTTTTTTTTATACCCGCGGATTTCTGTGGAATTAATGAGCATGTCACTTCTTTTCTGCAGGTACATGCGGTTTTAGCCATAGATAATGGTAAAAATCCGCAGGGACCAACCTGCGGCAAACCGCGGTAAAACCGCATGCAGTTTCGGTGCTTTTTTTTTTTTACAGCGAGTGCGGGATTCCTTAAGAGGGTCCGAATTTTCCTTAAGAAAAAGTCACTTTCTAGTGCGCACATAGCCTTACAGTCCCAGAGATATGGGACTTTTCATTAAGTGCTCATTATGGTCTTTACCAAGTGGGCGTGACTTAGTCACAGGAGCGTTGCCTTAGGCTACTCTGCATGATTTAGCTTGTGACCATGCCCCTTTGGCAAAAAAACATACAAATTAGTACTGAATAAAAAGGTCCTGATCTCTGGAACTGAAAGAAAAAAGTGGAGCAGTGGGAATAAGCCGGGGGAGTCACTCAGATATCCTGCAGCTGTTCACGGATTTGTCAAGAACACGACTACTCTCTAGCGCCCCCTTAGTGTCAGGTCAATTTCGGAACTGCCGGACAATAAGTAAATGAGGCTGCTGAGCTAATAATGCCAAATATTGGAGGTCTCACAGAAAGGGTAAATGTATATATCACCGATTCCCGCTAATGGACTATAGATATACCTTGGTACCGTTAATGATAGCACCCCAATAATTCTACACAACAATAATTCTGCTGCCACCACCGAAACTTAGTACAGGAAGTTCGGACACCCGTTACAGATAGCATATGGCCCTTCGGGTTGTGGATTCATAAATATAGAGTATGAGGAAAGAAACTATTACATTTTATAGATTTAATCCAAAATAGAAGGCAGTGTTTATAAAAATATACAAGAATTTACAAAAGGGAACAATACAAATACAGTATAGACAGTTACATAAAAAAAGAAAAAAAAAATGAAAGATTACTACACCTGGTCACAGATTATGGCTCAGATATAGGGGGAGAGGCAGCCCCTTGGAACTGGACAATCCTATGCCCAGCATGCATATCCTCTGGCATTGACGGCGGCACGGTGGCCCAGTGCTTAGCACTACAGCCTTGTAGCGCTGGGGTCCTGGATTCGAATCCCACCAAGGACACCATCTGCAAGGAGTTTGTATGTTCTCCTCGTGTTTGCGTGGGTTTCCTCCGGGTTCTTCGGTTTCCTCCCACACTCCAAAGACATACAGATAGGGAATTTAGATTGTGAGCCCCAATGGGGACAGTATTCCTGGTAAAGTGCTGCGGAATATGTTTGCGCTATATAAAACTAAAGATTTATTTATTTATTTATAAGATGGGAGCGAAAGTTGGCCACTTTTTTTTTTCCACGCTGCTTTTGCAGCTCGTTAGGAGCTTAGTAGTCCAGTCTTTGTTATTGTAGTCCAGTATTTAGTCTTTGTTATTTCGGCTTCTGTTACGGCTTCTTGTTGACTATTTTTCCTCTTCATCTCCATACTATTGATTAAACAGTCATGTTGTTATAGAATGGCGAGAAAACAAATATTAGCGCCTCTACCTGGGGAAGGCAAACTTTTTATGTCAACACATTATACCGGTATTTCAGTAGTTGCTTGGAGAGAGACGCAGAACACTCTGAAGCATTACATCCATGAATGCACCCAGCGCTTATCAGCCGCTCAATAAATGGGAGGAGGGGGCATTGTTAGAGAATTCTTGCTGAATACAATGACATCAGAAATGCAAGGAGCAGACAGAGGAAATGGGACCTCTCCCAATTCTCAGCTACCAGCGCAAAGTACACAGCCTATGCTAGATATCCTGGGAGGATCCGCTGCTATATCTTTATATACTGGAGACATTGCTGTCTTATCTCGATTGGTCTGCGCACTCTGTAGCAGCGAGGTAACATTTCTCAGTAATGACTTGTTGGCCGGGCGCCGTTCTGCATGGAGTTTTGTAGCCTCACGTGATTCTCATCAGGCTCTTACATCAGCATCCCTGTTATGTAGTGGGGGATGGAGCTGCAATATTTTATATTTTTTTCTTATTTTTCTTATTTTTTTTTTTTGTGTGTGTGTTTACGTAGTATGGTGGGAGATTCCTCCAAGTATCCACTCCCCTTATCCCCCTCCTTCATGGCCACTACTTTCTCAACACCCATCTGCATTTAATCAGTATAAAATCTCTTTGGAAGCAATTACTGATTGATTGTGGTTACATAGTTACGGTTCATTGTAAAAACGGCAACAAATAATCCGTTAACTCTCTAAGCGCTTATCATTGTGGGCATATAGCCCACCATGGGGCCATAGGCATAGTGTGCCGCTATATGGTGCCTCAGTAATGCGCTCCACTGTAGGATACAACCTTTTTTTGGAACATGGAAACTGTATGAGTGTGGAAAGCTAGTCCGCACAATCCAGCTATATCGTGACGGGGTGTATTATGTTTTGGTTGGAGCCATGATCCTAATTTTGGTACAGCCTACACAGCATGTAAATGGAGATTGGCACATGACGCCTTTTAAATGTGCATATTCGTCACGTTTTAGTCACAAAACAAATTTCCGGAAAAGAACTGTGGGTCTTTTCCTGAAGCTTTTATTTATTTATTTATTTATTTATTTATTTATTTTATTTGTTCAGGGAGTCTATTTAGGTCATTTTTTGCTTCTACTTTTTTATGCTTGTATGTAAAAAGTACCGGGCGGCTCCCAGGCGGAAGCCGCCTTTTAGAGTGGACAGGCCTCTTCTTTTAAAGGGAAATTGTCCTGTAAAATGAACTTGCAGATTTGGGGTTAATATGCAGGTTAATAGCATTCTGTATTTGCCTAGCCACCGCACTGAGGAAATTAACTTTGTTCATTGTTACATAGTTACTTAGGTTGAAAAGAAAGACCTAGGTCCATCTAGTTCAAACTTCCTCCACCAGTTCTACATTTGGTCACTAAGTCATTTATAACCAACAATGTTGATAACCAACAATGTTCCTCCTGGAAGCCTCTGGCTTTCAGTCATCAGGGCGCCACCAGCGTGGGATCAGTCCCCACTCTGTACATATTGAGCGGCGGCGGTAACAGTGTCCCTGCACTGACTGAAAGCCGGCTTAGCAGTGCATCAATTCAGAACCAGCTGTCAGTTAGTACGGTGGGCACAGTTACAGCTGTTGATCACTATGTACTGAGTGCGCTGGCCCGATGACTGAAAGCTGGAGGCTGCCTGGGGTTTCAACTTCATCTCCTCCCGACAGCTGTACAGATTCATAACAATATTAACCTGCAGATTAACCTCATACCTGCAGGATAATAGCATTTTTTTGCGACATGTTCCCTATATCTGATTGGCCTCTTAACAAATGTGAAGTGGTTAAAAGAAGCTCAGAAGACTAAATGTAAGCACAGCAAGTTGTTTTTTACATTGCAGCGCACATGTTCATTATTTTCAACAGTTTATTAGCTGAATCGCGTAATCTTTCATTATCTTTTGGGACTGTATTTAACATACTGCCATGATTTTTTTATTATTTTTATTTATTTTTTTTATTTTATGAGACTTAAAATAAAAGTTAATTTTTATTCCACTCTTGGATGTAATTTTTGTTCTACTACAAAGGTTTATTTAGCACGTTTTTTCGGGTGGATTAGGGAGTGTCCTGCCTGAAAAATGAATGTGCACATGGCTTTAGAGCGTATGTGGCTTACCGCTAACTTATCGGAATAAGCTGTTGTGTATGGACCTGAGGACTAACTGCGTCCGGCCATTATAGGACTCCTATTCTAAGGAGAACATACAGATAAAATAGGCATAAAGTAGTAGACCCGCCATATGTTTGCCATCTGATGACACCACATTAAATCCACCCAGCACCCATATAAAGCAGAGCGGCGGCCTTCTGGCCCACAATGCACAGATCAAAGCCTTACCAGGGATGAGGAGCTTTTCCTCCCAGTCAAGATTATATATATATATATATATATATATATATAATATATATATATATATATATATATATATATATTATAGTCAGTTCCATATTCAGAAAAAAGAAATAAAAAAGGATAGGCAATCAATAGAAAAGTCAAAAAAGATTGGGAAAATAGACTTGTATATATCGGGGAGTAACACACTTGACCCCCTGTACCCCGTAGCCTCAGTATATTCACCAGGTCCGCTCCACTTCAGGTAAGAAGTTTTTATTAAGTAATCCATAAAATGTGTCGGCCATATAATGTATAAAATACATCACCCTCCATAAACCTCCCCCGATTTCTGTTTTCCCTTGTTACTTTCTTAGATCTATTGGTTTCCTATCTCGAGCTTTATTTTCTTGTATCCTGCATTTTTAACCACTTTTTCGCTCTACATCTTTAATGTCTCCAATGTGAGAAATAAGACGATTTCTCCTTTACATTTGCTCCTATAGTTGATTGATACAAAGTTTGTTGAAACGACAGTGACCAATGAAGGAAAACCCTTATAACTCGCAGTCGCCAGATGATGGTTAATGTGAATCTTTAGCACATTAAATAGGATCTGGCCAGTTTTACAATCTTTGTCTGACTAAATTAGATACAGAACTGGTGTTTGATCTTTGGGATAGGAGTATTTCTGTCTGTCTGTACACCTTATAAAATGATATATTGCAGAACACCACAGCAAAGAACGCTAAATGCTTCCTTTTTGTCTGGCTCTACAGCCTATTTTCCATTTTTATTTCTTAATTGATCATTGTTCTGTCAACAGACTTTGCATAAATCAATAGTATAAGCGAAATATGAGAAACTTTGCAATATATCTGCTCAGAGAATTAACTTCCTTTTCCACTTATGAGCCACTTCCTCCCCTCCCCCGCCTCCTGCCACCACAGTGAGGTGTCTGCTTACACCTCTTGAGATACTTATTGGAGGAATGAAGAGCAGAGCGAGAACACTGGAGACGGAGAAAAATCATTCTAGGGTTTCTAACAAGGCTTTTACCTTACTGCAGAGCTTGATTCACATCTACTCTGCTCAGTACCTCTGTGTAATACTCTCCGTGCTGCTTCTCTGAGTGTGCACCATCGGGATAATAAGAGCAAGAATGCATCCCGGTGTATTGTGCAGGGAGTAGAGATGAGCGGACTTGCAGATAACCGGCACCGGCGGGTCCCTGCTAATTTTTCTTTTTTTAAAAATCTGGTTCCAGTCTGGAATCCGGTATCCATATCAGTCTATGGGAACCAGAATCCGACAATTAAAAATGTTGATGGAAGGGATAGAGTGCGTTGTACTCACCGAAGCTCCATGTCATGGCGGGCCGCTGCTTCCAGGTCGCGCATTCACTTCTGGGGCTGCATGTGTCTAGATCGTGCATTAAAAATAAAGGTAGATGCTAGAATTTAGGGGCTACTTCAAGATGTAACTTAATGTATTACATGATAGGGGGTCATGTTCAAAATGCAGCCAGATTTAGAATAAACATTCTTTTTCTAAGTCCATGTGGGCATGGAGTATATAATAGAAGCAGGCATCTGGGGGTAAGACCCCTACATGGATGGGGGGGGGGAGATGAGTAGATCTCTGCACCCGTGATGTGTCCTCTTCTGCTCATCCTGAGCCACCTGTTGCATGCAGCAGGAGGCTCCGGAAGAGCTGCACCCGCGATGATGTGTCCTCTGCTCATCCTGAGCCATCTGCTGCATGAGCAATGATTAGCGGCCCAGGGAGGCTGCGGGAGCAGTGTGTACAGCTGCGCCGGAGCCTCGGTAAGTGTGAAGTGCTTGCTTCATTCTTGTTTTCTTTATTTTTTTAATTTATCGAGTGCCGGATCCGGATCCGGGTCAAACACCCCCAGAATCCTGGGCCCAGCAACAGGGAAACTTTTTGATACTGCTCGGATCCGGACCTTTACAGTCTGGGTCCGCCCATCACTAGCAGGGAGACATCATCTCATCTTGACTCACCATCTCCACATCCTTTGTAAATTGAGAGCCTGCAGAGAGCTGAAAATACAGAATACGCCATTATTCCTCATGTCCACACCAATATATTATTCTGAAAAGTTGCCTGAAAGTTCTCTTACCTTTGTAACCATGTTCTGGAGGGTCAGTAAATAGTCTACTCCTGAAGAAATAAGTGATCTGCGTTCCTTCCTTGCCACCTTCTAGGCTTCCACATACCTCTTCTGGCAGCTGGTCCTGCCTCTGGCAGCAGGTGGGTTAACTGACATCGGGAGTACAAAGGTAGCCGTACCTTTTTGTCTTTCTGCTCAATAGCCTTACCTCTAGGAGGTTTGCTGCGGCCTTGAAAAATGTGAAGTATCAGTTGTCCTTTGATCAGTGTCCCCTTGTTAAGTTTATGCAGAGGATTGAAATGACTCAGATTTCCGCCCCGTTCTGGCCTTTGTTCTGCATTCCGCGGTTTTATATTCTTCTCTTTCCCTCTGGAATCTGCTGCAAACAGATTTCTGTGCGCAGTGAAAATATACCAGGGAGGCGACATCAGAGTATGCCGGTGCTATGTGAACCCCGGCAGCATGACGGCCCTGTATGTGATGGGATGGTGTCAGTATGTGGGGTGGTAAGACACGCAAAGTCCAGCTTGTATTAGTAAGAATTGATGCCTCCTTCATCTTCTTTAAAATGATCTGTTGTGGTACTGTATTGTAGCCCCCCCCCCCCCCCCACCCAAGGAAAAAAAATAATGGAGTCCTTCATAGTTAGGACCCTCGTTGCTCCATAGGGCGTCGATTTCTGAGATCAGTACCTTTTTAAAAACCTGTGGATCTCACCATATGTTGAGTGGGTATCTCTTTAAGGCGACCGGCCACATTAAACCGGCAATCTGACCTGCCAGGAGCATTTTATGGAGCTGGAGATGTTGAACAGGTTTGTTGAATTATAGGTTTATAAGACTAGAATCAGAATACCTTGTATTTGTCATTTATATCCCTTAGGCTATGTGCCCAAAGGACTCTGTACCCACGGATTTTGCCACGGAAAATCTGCGGATTTATCTGGATTTTCTAGATAAATCCGCAGTTTTTAGCAAGTACAGACACTCCCCATGTTATCCTATGGGATATGGGGACTGCTGTGTCCATGCTGCGGTATGTGCGGCTGCGGAATATGCGGCAGATGTCCCACAGCCACACGTAGCTGCATGTCCTTTAGAATTATCTGCAGAATTCCCTGCCCTCCACTATGGAGATAGAGGCCGGGACATCCGTAGGTAAGTCGCATGAATGTCCGCAGGTTTACCGCAGATATTTCACTGGAATCCCGCAGCAATGGATAGCTGCAGATTCCGCGGAGCAGCTGCGGGAAACCTGCGGATATATCCACAGGTACAATATCCCGTGGGCACATAGCTTTATTCTGTTCTCTGAAGTCCAGGGGGTGGTCCCAGTCATTGATGGTCAGACATCCTTGTATCATTGTGTGTACATAGAGCTGTCAGTCACTCATTAGGACAGCCCCCTTTACTCCTCAGCCAGGAGAGTTAATTAAATGCTTAACACGTTCTAGCCAATGTTTCCCCACCACGTTATATATCCGTCTTTTCCACGCACAGTGCGGTCAGATTGCACACCATTCCCAAGCTGACATGTAAATGTAGAATTCAGACTCTACTATGAACATGCAAGAAAAAAAAGGTTGTCCACTTAACAAAATAATTGTTTTTGCTACAAAAATCTATAGAACCTCCTGATATAGTTGTTTCCAAAGCTCCACAGATGCCCTGGCTTTCCCATTGTTCCCGGGTCAGAGCAGCTCCACTTCTGGTTTGTGCTGGACAAATGTGGCACGCACAAAGGGGACTAATATTCGCTATCCGCCGTCCTGCACATTTCTACTAGAACAGGTTTTAGTGGTTAACGACTCCATCAAGTCTGAAACTGCATGCCATTAAATTAGAGAAGACCGGCGGCTGATGGTCAATGTGCGACATCCCGAACCCAATGGCCTATAGTATAACATTGAAATCACTGTTTTGCATGGCAACTATTGTTCTCCTGTGATGTCGCATTGCAAGCTGCGACACAGGGTCACAAATATCTTAAAAAGAGTTGGATTTTCTGTTGCAAGTCGTAAATGATTCATATTGTTTGCAGCTTGTCGCTGCTTTGGTGTTATATGTTAAAGCTCTAAACAGTCCGCACAACAGCAAGTCACAGAGAAATTGCTCAAATGCTTTCGTCGTGAAAATATCCTGAGAATTGCTGTTGTGTGACATGGCCTGGTGTAGCCCAAGGCTTAGAAAACTCTTTTTATTATTATTATTATATATATATATATATATATATATATATATATATATATATATATATATATATATATATATATATATATATATATATTTTTTATTTATTTATGCATATAGCAGATTAATATTATCCAATATGCACCCAGGACCATGAGCAGTTCTGGGTGCATGTTGCTAATCCCTGCCTAACAGTCCCTGTATACACTAGCATAGATAAAAAGTATTTCTAACGATCTTATACCACATGCTAATGAGTGCAGGGACTAGTCCCCTGGGCGTTACTTCCCCTGGCTAGTCGCCCCCATTTGCATGTTAGCACACCCACAGTGGCGTACTATCATGCTAATGAATGTGCAGTGTCAGAGGAGATCTCGGTCACCTCTCTGCCGCCATCACCACCTGACGCTGGATTTTGGCTCAGTGCACATGATCCTGGAATTTGGGTCATGCGCACTACTTCAATTTGAAGCCAGGTTGCGTACACCCATCTTCATAGTGTGGATGACCCAAACTCCGGGGTCATGCGCACTGAGCCGAAATCCAGTGTCAAGCGGCGATGGCAGCGGAGAGGCGAGTGACATCGTCCTCTGATGCTGCACATTCATAAACATGTTAGTACACCCATAGGGGCGTAGTAACATGCTAAGAGGGCCAACTAGCAAGGGAAACAAGGCCCTTTGGACTAGTCCCCATGCTCATTAGCATACGGTATAAGATCTTTAGAAATACTTTTTCTATAGATCCCTTTATCTATGCTAGTGTATACAGGGACAGTTAGGCAGGGATTAGCAATATGCACCCAGAACTGCTCGTGGACCTGGGTGCATACTGGATCTGACAGGTTCCCTTTAAACTAATCAAGATCAGAAAGATAAATACTGACAATCCAGAATTCGGTTACCAATAGATCAGTGTGGATTCGGACCCCATCAATTGCCTGAATATGTGGCCTAAATGCTGTGTTGTCCCCTGGCCATAAAATACAATTGTGGAGCCATTGAAGGGACAGGCAGGTTGTGCACAGGTCCTGCTGGGCCGTACTAATATATGACACAAGCATGGCTGCGTGCGGGGATGTTCAGGTCCTATTATGTGACCACCTTCTGCTCCATTGAACCAGGGGTCACTGGGATACAATCCCCCGTTCTGGCGATCAGTGGGGTTCCAGCAGTGGGATACACTTATCTATTACCTACCTATTGCAGATTAACAGAGAGTAGCATGGACCCTGATGGTTGCAATGGCCGACCGCTTACTTTTTCCTTTGCAGCAGTTTTCATACATGTCTCTTATTGTCCAGCATTTGCGGCTCTCATTTTGAACTATGGGAAAATGTTTGATGACTTAATTTCTGTTTCCCCCTGTGTAAGGGTTGTTCCTGATTCTACATAGGTGACTCAGTGTGTGTGGTATGGATAGTCAGTGCTGGCGCCCGTCCATACACCTGCTTCTCACCACACCCTGCATTGCAGAAGAATGTGGGCAGCTCCGGAATATGTTTACTGATGCACACGAGTTACCCTCGTTACCTGTTTAATTTGCATTTTGTGCTTCTCCGCCGCAGTGTTCATATAGAGCAAAGCGGTGAAGTTGTGGTTGTACAGGGGGTATGTAACTCCATAACCATGCAGAAATATGATATTCAGGATCTACTTAAGGCTATGTTCGCACGTTGCGTCGGAGTACCTGCAGTTTATTCTGCACGTTTTCCTTCCCTTGGTTTTTGACCAAATGGCTTTTGACCATTTTTTAGCGCTAAAAACGCATGCGTTTTTAGTGCGTTTTTAGCGCTTTTTACCTGCGTTTTCACCTGCGTTTCTGCAGATGCGTTTTTTAGATCAAGACACTGAGAAATAAAGTTGAATTAGTCAAAAAGAATAAAAAAAGTATAAAATTAAGTTTTAATAAAACTATATGGGAAATTATCAATTTTAATGAAAAAATAGTGGTTATGCACATTTTATCAGAAAAATAGGTGAAGTTTATAATTTTTTAACATATAAATTTTCGGTTATTGTGTGTGTGTAAAGGAACATTAGAACCCATTAATTTTTGTCCAGAAAAGCATGCGTTTTTGGAGCCAAAAACGCAGTGGAAAAGCAGGTAAAAAGCATGAAAAACGCAGGAATTGTGATTTTGGTTGCGTTTTGCCATTTCTCATTGACTCCAATGTTAAGGAAACGCTGCAGAAATGGCAAAAACAACTGACATGCTGCTTCTTTTTCTGCATGGTTTTTGACCACAAATATGCAAATTAAACGCTGCAGAACAAAAAGCAAAGTGCAGACAGGATTTCTGCTTTTCCCATAGACTTTGCTGGCAATCAAAAACGCATGCGTTTTAGCGCAAAAACGCTGCTGCTAAAAACGCTGCAGAAACGCGGAAAAAAACGCAACGTGCGAACATAGCCTAAAGGGAACCTGTCACCAGGTTTTTGCCACCTTTATCTGAGAGCAGCATAATGTAGAGGCAGAGATCCTGATTCCAGCGTTGTCACTTACTGGGCTGCTTGTTGTAGTTGGAGGTTATCAATAAATGACTAGTAAACCTGTAGCCACGTAGTCCTCCATATTCATGAACGCTGTATAACCCTGTCCCACTGATTGGCTGCTTTCTGCCTATGCACAGCATACAAGTGCTGTGAATTAGTAGTGTGGGTGGAGTTATACACAGATCCGCATTCCAGAGAACTGTTAGCTCTGCAGCAGATAAAACAGGGATTTTACTAAAACTGCAGCAAGCAGCCCAGTAACACTATGTGCGCACACTGTGTTTTTTTGACGTTGTGTTTTTGTGCATTTTTTGCCACTGAAAACACACCCGTGGCAAAAACGCATGCGTTTTTACCGCGTTTCAGTGTGTTTTTGGCTGTGTTTTGTAGCATTTTTCAATGCATTGCATGGGTGGAAAACGCAGTAAAACGCAGAAAAGAATTGACATGACCATTTTTGTTTCTTTTTTTCAGCTCAAAAACGCAGCTAAAAAAAAAGCTGTGTGCGGACAGCAAAAATGAAAACTCATAGATTATGCTGGTAATGCAGTCATGCAGTTTGGAGCCCAAAAACTCACCCGAAAAACGCACTGTGTGCACATAGCCTAAGTTACACATCACAGGAATCAGGATCTCTGTAGGGGCAAAGATCCTGATTCCAGTGATTTGTAACTTAATAATGTAAGGGCATTATGCTGATCTCAGATGGGGCAGCAAAAACTTGGTAACAGATTCCAATACCTTAGTGAGAACGCATTGAAAAGTAATGACTGCCCTGAGAGCATGAAGCTTGAATTATAGCATTTCCAAAGGTCCATTTTCTGGGTCTTGCTTCTTTTTTCCTTGCCGATTTTGTTGCAGAAAACAGAAGCAGCATGTCCATTCTTTTTTTTTTTTTTTTTCCCCTGCATTTTCCGTATGTCAATAGATCAAAAAAAGCATGAAAAAAGCACTTTTTTAATCAGCAGCTTTTTTCCACCCAAAACATGCTTTTTTTTTTTGTGCAGAAAAAAACCTGCTACATGTGCACATAAACACTATAAGGCTATTTTAGGGTGAATTCCCCTTCCTTTCTTTAGTCCTGGAGCTGCTCAGTGGTGGGCAGCAGTGTTTACAGGTGCTGGCGTCATCAGCCTAATCATTGCCTCAGTCTCTTCAATGGTCGCTTGTTCAGGTATGGTCACATGCTAGTAAATGAAAGCTGCGCTGCTCCTCGTACAATCACCGGAGCGGAATCACTGAGTCAGGCATTGCAATGAGCTGCACAAGTGTGCTGATCAAACCCACCGCTATACAAGATCTCCAGTGATGGAAATGGAGCTGTCATTGAAACATCATTCATATTCCTATTTTTGTCTCTGTATAGACAGAATGGAGAATCTTTTATTTTTTAGGGTAGTTCCTATAGATACTGTAATTGAATCTGCCCAAACTATAATTCAGGTAAACTCCATTCACAGCCAAGTTTCTGTCTAGGAATTGAGTTTTCCTGATGTTTGGTGGTCTCTCCAGACCCCGTACCATAATAAACAAAGGATGTTCTAAATAAAAAAGTAATACCTTATGCTCATGTGTCCCACCATCCAGAGCTATCAGCCTTCTGTAGCTCTGTGGTTGGCGGCGCTGATCCCCTGTAGCTCTGTGGTTGGCGGCACTAACCCCCTGTAGCTCTGTGGTTGGCGGCGCTGACCCCCTGTAGCGCTGTGGTTGGCGGCGCTGACCCTCTGTAGCGCTGTGGTTGGCGGCGCTGACCCTCTGTAGCGCTGTGGTTGGCGGCGCTGACCCTCTGTAGCTCTGTGGTTGGCGGCGCTGACCCCCTGTGGCGCTGTGGTTGGCGGCGCTGACCCCCTGTGGCGCTGTGGTTGGCGGCGCTGACCCCCTGTGGCGCTGTGGTTGGCGGCGCTGACCCCCTGTGGCGCTGTGGTTGGCGGCGCTGACCCCCTGTGGCGCTGTGATTGGCGGCGCTGACCCCCTGTGGCGCTGTGGTTGGCGGCGCTGACCCCCTGTGGCGCTGTGGTTGGCGGCGCTGACCCCCTGTGGCGCTGTGGTTGGCGGGGCTGACCCCCTGTAGCGCTGTGGTTGGCGGGGCTGACCCCCTGTGGCGCTGTGGTTGGCGGGGCTGACCCCCTGTGGCGCTGTGGTTGGCGGGGATGACCCCCTGTGGCGCTGTGGTTGGCGGCGCTGACCCCCTGTGGCGCTGTGGTTGGCAGCGCTGACCCCCTGTAGCGCTGTGGTTGGCGGCGCTGACCCCCTGTAGCGCTGTGGTTGGCGGCGCAGACCCCCTGTAGCGCTGTCGGTGTATATTCTCATTATATAAAGTGTAAGCAAAATATAGGAAAGTAATGTCCTCTTTACTCAACAGTCAGCCGTGCAGGTATGACAGATAAAAGCAGCGTACTGTAATAACGTGCTAATAGCTGCCATTACTCCTTCACAGGCCCTGACAAAGGGAAGGAAGGTCACAATCCAGTTTGATTTCCTGCAGCTTTTACTCTCCCATTTTACTGCTGAGAATCTTGTGTATTCAGGCAAATGTTACTGGGAGCGCTGGGGACCGGCTTCAATCCCTCACACACGTCTTTTACATTTTCATTATTTTTTACTTTTCCCCTGTGATTTTGGGTGTTGCACAGATGGGGTACACTTAGTGCTGAGTATATGGGGTACACTTAGTGCTGAGTATATGGGGTGCACTTAGTGCTGAGTGTATGGGGTACACTTAGTGCTGAGTATATGGGGTGCACTTAGTGCTGAGTGTATGGGGTACACTTAGTGCTGAGTGTATGGGGTGCGCTTAGTGCTGAGTGTATGGGGTGCGCTTAGTGCTGAGTGTATGGGGTGCGCTTAGTGCTGAGTGTATGGGGTGCGCTTAGTGCTGGGTGTATGGGGTGCGCTTAGTGCTGAGTGTATGGGGTGCGCTTAGTGCTGAGTGTATGGGGTGTGCTTAGTGCTGAGTGTATGGGGTGCGCTTAGTGCTGAGTGTATGGGGTGCGCTTAGTGCTGAGTGTATGGGGTGCGCTTAGTGCTGAGTGTATGGGGTGCGCTTAGTGCTGAGTGTATGGGGTGCGCTTAGTGCTGAGTGTATGGGGTGCGCTTAGTGCTGAGTGTATGGGGTGCGCTTAGTGCTGAGCGTATGGGGTGCGCTTAGTGCTGAGCGTATGGGGTGCGCTTAGTGCTGAGCGTATGGGGTGCGCTTAGTGCTGAGCGTATGGGGTGCGCTTAGTGCTGAGCGTATGGGGTGCGCTTAGTGCTGAGCGTATGGGGTGCGCTTAGTGCTGAGCGTATGGGGTGCGCTTAGTGCTGAGCGTATGGGGTGCGCTTAGTGCTGAGCGTATGGGGTGCGCTTAGTGCTGCGTTATAGTGACCCGCTGACTCCCGAGCTGCGGAATCGGCACAGGGGTCATTGGGATGAGTATGTCTCGGATGGGTAATGGTGCAGATTGCCTCACAGTAACCTGCTCCAGGATGATTGTACAACACCCACTTTTTACTCCGGTCGGGGTGCCTTAATTACACATGCCATCGCTGCATGTATCCAGTAAATAGTGCAGGCTCGGACCTGCAAGAACAGTAGGGAATGATTGATCATTGCGTATATTCATATGCAATGCATAGTCCAGACCCGGATCGGGGATCATTTTTCCCTTTTTCGGCCTCTTCCTGAAGGACTTCTCACTATACTGCCACCTCTGTGATTCTAGATTCTCAATACTAGTCATCGGAGGACATGGGCGACAGATGAAAATACCCATTGGTTATTGTGGTGTAATATTACAATTAATGAACGGCTTCAGGCAGCCGCCGAGTCTCCGCAGAATGGACCATTCATTATGTCCTGCATTGCTGTGGTCTCCGGGGACCGCGCCGTATGTGCCCATTGTTTGGAATATGCTGGTAAAATATAAAGTATCGCCTCGGGGCAGCGCGCGCCCTCCATGTGTCTGCGCCTGAACCTGTCATTTTGGGGAGTATCTAATTAATTACGTTTATGTTACATTGTAAGGAAAGGTCAGGTGATATTAAACAACGCACCGTGTCTTGTGAGACCGGGAGGTGAGAGGTTAAACCTGATGGGGTTTTTTGCCATTTTCTGGTGTAATTTGAGTAAAGGGAATAGCAAAGTGTTGCTTTGAAATGATCCAGTTTGTGTCCTCCAGATTATAGTTTAGTGTCTGGAGACGAAGCAAAAAAGCTCATGAAAATGGAATGGTGGACTTCTAAGGAAACGCTTATTAAATACATTATATTTTTATATTTACTCATTTAAAGCACACCAATCACCAGGATTTTCCTATATAACCTAAAGCCAGTAATGTACTGGGACTATCAGGCTGAGTCTATACATACCTTTAGTGGTCAGCTAGGATTTATAGGTTTTGAAACACAAGCAAGTAAAGCTTGTAAAATGAGCAGCTTTTTGAATGACAGCAGCTGCCGAGTAGCTAATAGCTGGGGTGGGTATTCATAGTGATTTCCGCCCCCCTGCCTGTCCATCCTCCCGCTATCTGTTAGTAAAACTATTCTATAATAGAATTAGCATAAATAAGTGACTAGAAGGATCTTGCTGATGTCATACCCATGTGACCAGAAAGGGCGGGGCCTCAGCCAACATAGCTGATACCAGGAAGCAACATTATTTTTCTGTTGGCTGAGGCCCCGCCCCTACTGGTCACATGGGTATGACATCAGCAAGATCCTTCTAGTCACTTAGTAAAGCGATTCTATAATAGAATTAGCGTAAGCAGATAGGGGGAGGATGGACAGGTAGAGGGGTGGGAATCACTATGAATCCCACCCCAGCTATCAGCTGATCGGCAGCTGCTGTCATTCAAAAAGCTGCTCATTTTACAAGCTTTACTTGCTTGTGTTTCAAAACTTATACATCCTAGCTGACAACTAACGGTATGTATAGAATCAGCCTGATAGTGCCAGTATAGCACTAGCTTTACCTTATATACGAAAATCCTGGTGATTGGTGCGCTTTAATGTATATCTTACTTTATTACTCTGTTGACTTACCTATGGATAATCCACCCTGTAACGAATACCCAACGCATGCACATAGTCTAACAATTCCATCCAAGCTAGGACTATATGCACATGTTGAATATTTAGTTGAAAAAATGTCTGCACCATTTCTGCATCTTTGTTGGAAAAACGCAGGGCAAAAACGCACGGTTTTGCCACTTTTTTTGTGTTTTGCGCTTTTTTCATGCATTTTTGCATGTGTTCTTTTTTATTGCTTTCAATGGTGAAGGACACACACAAAAAATGCTGAAAGAATTGACTAGCTACAGATATTTTTTTTTGCACTAAATCTGCAAAACTCAACATGTGCACTACACTTCAGGTTTCTCATTGACTTTGCATCAGGATTTAATTGCGGTTTTGTGACAAAACTGCACTAAAAAACACCATAAGGCTGAGACTGCACTTTGCGTTTCCACCTGCGTTTCTGCTGCTTTTTAGGTCCGTCTTGAGAAGCACCTTTTTCATGCCAAAAGGCATGCGTTTTGATTTTTCAGCAAAGTCAATAGTAAATGGTGATTTCCTGACCCCACTTTGCGTTTCTAAACGCTGCGTTTAATTTGCATATTTTGTGGCAAAAACCATGCGTTCAAGAAGCAGCATGTCAATTGTTTTTGCCATTTTGGGTGCGTTTTGCTAACATTGCACTCATTGAGAAATGGCAAAAGCCAAGATTCCTTAAAATTCCTGCGTTTTACCTGCTTTTTATGTGCAGAAAACATGCGTTTTGGACTACCAAAACGCATGCTTTTTGAACATTAAAATAATGATTTCATATGTCCCTTTACACACACACATAATCCGACAATTTAAATTTAAGAAAAATAATAATTTATTGCTATTTTTCCAATAAATAGTATATTACCGCTATAATTTTATTAAATATTTCTATTTCTTTAATTATTTCTAAAATTCTATGTGTTGCTTTTTTTTTTTTCTTTTTTCATTTTGTTTGATGATTTAATCTTTATTTAGCAGTGTCTTGATGTTCAAAACGCATCTGTCAAAACGCAGGTGAAAAAGCGCTGAAAACGCATCTAAAACGTGGTAAATACACATGCCTTTTTCAGAAATTTAGCGCTGAAAACGCAACTTTGGTCAAATCAATTAAGCCCAAAATGTGCGTTTAGAACTGCAAGTAGGAGAACGCAAAGTGCGTCTTAGCCTTAAAATGCACTGTGTGCACATAGCCTTATACTGTGCCAGTGCTCTGCTGCAGGGTATAAGGCTGTGTGCCCATGATCAGGGTTTGCAGCATTTTGGACACAGTGTGCTTTCACTGCATCCAAAATACTGCATTGTACAGTACAAGCACAGTGGACGGGATTTCTAGAAACCCCATATGGGTCTTTCTCCCATATGTCAGAATCAACAGAGTGAAAGATGAGTGAGCAATCCAAAGAACATTTATTCCAAGCAAGTCAGAAGGTCCATAAAAAAAGGTCACCACACAGAGGGTAAAATAGTCCATGAACACGGATATACTCCAGTAATGGCATAAATGTCCCTGGCGGTCAGTCATAATCCTCCAGCAGTCCTTTTCCAGTGAAATCAGGGTTTCTCACAGTCTCTCTGGGTTGTCAGCGTCTCCATCACAGGATCATTCTTACTCCTTCTCCCTCGTCTTTCTCAGCCATATTGAACAATCTCCCAGGTAAGCATAGTGTTTAGGTGGATTCCAGGCCCTCCTCCCCCAGACTTGAGGACAAAAGCCCCGCAGGGGGTGATTAACCTGCAAACAGGATAATATACACACAAGGAATACACAAAATGGAAAGAGCACCACGCCTAAAATACGAACCTACACAAAATTATACACAACCCACAATATCACACCACAGCGAGTGTTCTCTGCAGGGACAATAGAGCGAAAGACCGCAGTTGCCCGGACCCTGATCTTGGGCACGGGCAGCTGTGGTCTCCTGCGGACATCACTGGCAGCCTCGCAGGAGACACGCTATATCCAGGATGCAGCATATCCGATCGTGAGCACGTACCCTAAATGCCATGTGACTGTCTTGCAAGTGTTGGATCTCGCAGAACCATATAGAACTGTGTATTGCTAAATAACGTGACATTGCTTGGCAGCACCCACCATCCAATAATGGACGCCACGTTTAATATTATGGGGCACTTACATCCGGTCTATATTTCCTAATTGGAGTTTGCTTTGTTGGGTATCCCGGCGCAGAATCCAGCCATAGGGATTGCTAGGGAATGGAAAAGTGGAACAGCCATGACTTTTCTTCATTAGATTAGACCTGCTTAGCTCAGCAGGATATGTGGAATACTCGCACAGGCCATTTCACCTTCTTGAAGGACGTGCTGTCGTTTTCCTCACCCGTCTGTCACTTCCTTACAGCTTTCTAGCTTGTCATCCACAAAGAATGTGGACTGGGTGTTTGCTGTGGTGTTTTACGATCCACCCTGCTCCTCTCATGGGGTTATAGTACCTAAGGTGTCTGATTATGCTTTACATTATGGAAATGTCGTCATGGTACGGCTGATATTTCATTATCCAAATGACTGTACTTTAAGAAATATATATATATATATATATATATATATATATATATATATATATATATATATATATATATATATATATATATATATATATATATATATGTGTATATATATAATATATATATATTTTTTTTTTATTTATTAAAAAAGGCAATATTGTAATAAGAGCTGCGTTCTGAGGGGTAAATGTATTAATGTTCTTTCTGCAACTGTTTTTCATTTTTACCATTGTAGTTGATGAACATGTAAAAACATTTGTTACATATCATCTCCATTTTTAATATTGCACTATAAGAGTGATCTGATATCGCCAGGGCTGGGCACATTTATATGTCTGAAATGACCTGCGGGATATGCCCAATACTCTGCGGAGTGCAGCTGCGCATGCTCAACCTTGCTCCATTCGTTGTTTTTGGGGCCACCACGATGTTGGGCGCTGTATTCAGCTATTTCTGGCATTCCCGTTGACAATCAATGGAGAGGAGGTCTAAAACGCATAGCTGTACTCTATTCAAGATGGGGCACTTGTGGATCCTTGTTCAGGATCCCTGTTGGTCCCAATGATTAGCAAGTTACCCCTTAACGCACAGATAGCGGATAACTAAATTTTGATTTTGGAAATAGCATGTTATGTCTGTTCTGTCTGATCTTTACAGCTATGTTTCTGAATTATATTTTGTTAAAGAGGATCAACCAACAGGATTTTCATATATAAACTAAATCCAGTGCTATACTGGCGCTATCATACTGATTCTATACATACCTTTAGTTGTGAGATCGGATGTATAGTTTCTGAAATACAGCCAAGTAAAGTTTCTGCATTCACTAACTTGATTGATAGCAGCTGCAGAATGTCTAATAGGTAGGTCTGGTTTTGCTAGTTATTCCTGCTTCTGTCTGCTGCCTGTCCTTCCTCCCCCCTGTCTCTGTTATTACAGGGGGAGGAAGGACAGGCAGGCAGACCGGGGTTGGAATAACTAGCAAAACCCGACCCACCTATTAGATATTCTGTAGCTGCTATCAATCAAGTTAACAGTGAATTTACCAACTTTACTTGCCTATATTTCAGAAAGTATACATCCGATCTCACAACTAAACATATGTATAGAATCAGCATAACAGTGCCAGTATAGCACTGGCTTTAGTTTATATAGGAAAATCCTCTTTAATCTGTCTTCTTTCTTTTGGACGTATAACAGCTAATTTTGCTTTTCACTGTGTTTTTTCAGACTGAAGAAGGCAGCAGACAGACGATTCCTCGTTCGCTCACACACCTCCTCATGAGCAAGAAAACATTACATTGCTGGTGGGCAGCGACTCTCACCAGACAGAAATAGGTACAAATCTACTTTCTTGGAGACATGGGTTTATAGGTTGAGGTTCACCAATAAAAATATTTGGGTAAATCCTTCGTAAGAATAGAAAATAGTCATTTTGCAATTGTTAGGAGTAATCTGCTGTGTATCAGAATTGTCTATTTGTGTAGCATGAGTGGGTGAAGATTTGAGTTTTGGTGGCGTGTGCCTTTTTAATCTGCTAATGACATTTCATTTAATTGCTGCTATTGCAGGTCCCCTGGATTCCGGTTTTGAGGTGACGCTGTTGGAGATGAGGACTTTAGAAGAGCAAGCAGCCACCACAGTGTTGCAAAGACTGCTGCAGGAGCAGCTACGTTACGGGAATCCTAATGACAACCGTAACTTGCTGGCCTTGCATCACCAAGCTACAGGGAACGTGCCCCTCTATGGTGGCGGACCAAACGAGGGACTAAATCCTCAAGACTCCCAGTTAATTCCACATGCTGCCCGCCAGGAGCCACAAGGGCAGGAGATCCAGGTGGAGAATATGATGGAGAAACAGATTCCATTGAGAGGTCAGAACAGCGAAGAGCTCCCGACTTACGAAGAGGCTAAAGTTCAGTCTCAGTACTTCCGTGGACAACCTCATGCTAGTGTTGGAGCTGCTTTTTATGTCACTGGTGTGACAAATCAAAAAATGAGGACTGAGGGTCGCCCAACAGTTCAAAGGGTAAACACAGGGAAAGTTCATCAGGATGATGGCCTAAAGGACCTAAAGCAGGGCCATGTACGGTCCCTTAGTGAACGACTCATGCAGCTTTCACTGGCTACAAGCGGTGTAAAGGCCCATGCCCCTGTAACCAGCGCCCCTCTTTCCCCACAACCGGGAGATTTTTATAAAACCTCTGGATCAAATGAAGTATACAAGACTTCATCATTGGGTGGTGGACCAAAAATGGAACAAAGGGGGCCTCCTCCTGATTACCCTTTCAAAACTATTTCCACGCTACCAACCCTAGGAAAAGCCAAGGACATGGGGCATCACTATGGGGATCCTAGAGGCAGCCTGCCGAATCGTTTAGATGGGCCGATGCTCCGTTACCAGCCTCCCCCAGAGTATGGATCATCCAGGTAGGCTTCCTTTTTCTTGTTGCTTAGCTTGACGTAATGCCTTTTGAAGTATACAATGCCTATGACCATAATCCAAATATCAAAGCACAAAAAGCATATAAACACGTATGCGAGGCAACCTTAAGATATCGGATACTTTATTACATTCATAAATAGTATTAAAAATCCTACAACTCCTAGCACGCACACGGTCAGGCTTGTAGTCCCACACATCTGAATGCTGCGTTCCTCAGACAGGGAAATGTGTCTTGGAGAAGGTCAGGGGAGTGAGATTGTGCAGGTGGTCACGCATCCGAAGAAGCTGTGCTCGGCACGGCTGGACACGCTGGGGCTGATAAATCATGACGAGCATTTCTCATGACCGTTTTGAAGAACAGTCCGCTGATGTGTACGATGCACCAAATTCATTACTAGGTGCCCGGCCTAATGGATTTGGCAGATCTTGAGGCTTCCGTGAGCCAGAACCGGCATTTCTCCTATAGTTTACACCACTTTGTGTTGGACTATAGTGGGCCGTTCCATCCTACTAAGCTCACCCACACAAATAATAAAAAGCAAGATTAAAATAAAAAGTTATCCTTAAGTTGGAAAAAAAAAATAAATCGGAATTTTGTTTTGAGGCAAAATCATCCATTACTATGAAGCAAGATGTATTTAGGTTTTTAAAACTTTTTTTTTGTTTCTTAGTTATAAATGTTTTAATGAGATTGCCAAAAGAAAGTAAGACATTACTGATAATTATGGGGGTTATTGCTTATTTTTTTTCCCCTCCTAATGTTTAGACTCTTTGGACTCGTGACCTAATTTCTCAAGAAATTGATAATTGTTGTTTATAACACTCACAATCTAGAATAACCTGAGGAGAGGAGCAGCTGCGAAGAATGGGGGGCTCCATTGTCATCAGTCACCACCACGCAATTTTATATATATATATATATATATATATATATATATATATATATATATATATATATATATATATATATATATATATATATATATATATATATATATATATATATATATATATATATATATATATATATATATATATATATATATATATATATATATATATATATATATATATATATATATATATATATATATATATATATATATATATATATATATATATATATACATACATACATACATACATACATACATACATACATACATACATACATACATACATACATACATACATACATACATACATACATGCATGCATGCATGCATGCATGCATGCATGCATGCATGCATACATACATACATGGATCTATGTCTCTCTCACAGACACCCATACAGCCAGGGCTCATATATACGCGCACAAACACACACTTTTGGTTTTGCTCCCTTTTTTCGTGAGCTGAACTCAAAGATCGAAGACTTCTATAATGTACACAAAAGGTCTTTTTCTCTCAAATATTCACAGATTTGTCTAAATCTGTGTTATTGAGCGCTTCTCTTACCAAGTTAATCCATCCACCTCAAAGGTGTGGCATATCAAGCTGCTGACTGGTCAGCATGATTATTGCACAGGTGTGCCTTAAGGCCACTTTACACAGAGATAAATCTTTGGCAGATCTGTGGTTGCAGTGAAATTGTGGACAATCAGTGCCAGGTTTGTGGCTGTGTACAAATGGAACAATATGTCCACGATTTCACTGCAACCACAGATCTGCCAAAGATTTATTTCTGTGTGTAAAGTGGCCTTTAGGCTGGCCAAAATAAAAGGCCACTCTAAAATGTGCAGTTTTACAGTATTGGGAGGAATCCTGGGTAATCGGAAAAGCAGTCAGTATCTGCTGTGACCACCATTTGCCTTTTTATTGTGGCCAGCCTAAGGCACACCTGTGCAATAATCATGCTGTCTAATCAGCATCTTGATATGGCACACCTGTGAGATGGATTATCTCGGTATAGGAGAAGTGCTCACTAACACACACTTAGACAAATTTGTGAACCATATTTGAGAGAAGGCCTTTTGTGTACGTACGAAAAGTCTTAAGGCTGCTTTACACATGTCTGTGTCGTGCGATCGCACCCGCCCCCATCGTTTGTGCGGCACGGGCAATTTGTTGCCCGTGTCGCACAAAGTCGGTAACCCCTGTCACACGTACTTACCTTCAAACGACCTCGCTGTGGGCGGCGAACCTCCTCTTCCTGAAGGGGGAGGGACGTTCGGCGTAACCGCGACGTCACACAGCAGCCGCCCAATAGAAGTGTAACATCCCGCCCACCTCCTTCCTTCCGCATTGCCGGCGGGACGCAGGTAAGCTGTGTTCGTCGCTCCCGGGGTGTCACACGGAGCGATGTGTGCTGCAGTAGGGACGACGAACAACCTGCATCCAGGAATTGACTGAGATTTAGAAAATGAGCGACGTGTCAACAATGAACGAGAAGCTGAGTATTTCTGCTCGTTCACCGTCGCATGTAGCTGTCACACGCTACGATATGTCAAACGATGCCGGATGTGCGTCACTAACGACGTGACCCCGACGACATATCGTTAGATATATCGTAGCGTGTAACGTGCCCTTTAGATCTTTTTGATTTCTGCTCATGAAAAATGGGAGCAAAACCCAGTGTTACATTTATTTTTGTTCAGTATGGGTGATGTAGCCCCAATTTTTTCACAAATTTACCCAGAAAACCATCTTTATTATGCAAATGATGGTGGCTGATGCACCATTGGCGTGGCCTACCTCTCACACTGATGATTGGCGAGATCTGCCTGACCGGAAAACTCATCCTTGTGCTCATAAACACTGCAGGAGGCGAGTGCACGCGGTACCAGTGCAGGCACACTGTGATCTATGGAGGTGTAGCAAGTGACAGGCCCTGGCAGACAGAGGAGGATACACGTGTGCCTGCTTGGCTTCTGCACTGACACTGTGCACTCAGTCAACATAGGAGGAGGCAAAACTGTGCACTGAGAGCTTAGCCATGCCAAGGGTGCATAGGGCACCCTCATGGGTATTATAAATAACAAAAAGGTAATCTTAATAGTTTAAATTGAGCTTGAGGTGTTTCCTTAGAAAGAAACCTATAGTCAGGTTTTCCCTATAAGATCTGTTTGGTTTGTAATCTGAGAACAGAATGTTGTTAGGGGCTGAGAGCCTGATTACAGTCATGTTACTTACTAGGCTGTGTTACTGTTTCAATAAAATCAGTGTTATTTCAGCATGAGATTATCACTACACGACTAGGTGAATTTACTCTGTGTAACCCTGCCCCCACCACTGATTGGCTGTTTTTTGTGTACACTATACATTGACAACTGCTAATCAGTGGTGTGGTTGGGGTTATACAAAGCTCAGCATTCTGCGCACACCTGGATCTGCAGCAGAAACTGTGATTGTATCAGTGATACCATACAGACCAGTAAGTGATATACATCCCCGTAGTCAGGGTCTGAGCCCCTACATCCTGCTGCTCTCAGATTGCATAGCAAAAACCTGCTGACCAGTAAAAAATAATGTATTAAAAGATGGAGAACGCTGTAGCAATGGCTTTTATAGGTAAACAAGTTGTAGCATAATTAGGGGTGTAATTGTGTGGACTTTGCCAGTAGAAGTGCTCTGGTGACGTCCATGGCAGATTATAGTAGTGGGTAAGTAGACGAGATCTTACAAATTTCATCTATAGGCTGTGGAATTTTTCTTAAAGCACCACTCCAGTGTGTATTTTTTCTTTTTCAGTGCTGGAGTGTTGTTTTAAATCCCTGTCCCTGATCTCATATTTATCCTCCAGGATTTTCATCCTTTCTTGTTGCTGCACTGCCGCTGCCAGCAGTGCAGCGACAAATAGCCTGAGACTGACCGGAGTGACCCTGGATGAATACTGCGACAGGTGAGTATAAGACGGGGCAGGGGGCTTCCATTTAATACCCCAATCCAGCACTGAAATGGGAAATAACGCTGGAGTAGGTCTTTAACAACAATAATAATTGATCTGTGGTGTGAATCAATATCTGGAAGTCTACCTCAAAATCCGCATGTGACATACAGACTTTGCTATAGAAAAATGTGCGGCATGTTCACCCACAGACAATGGGTTATGGAGCTATGGGACATGTGCCCATTTCATGGACTCCAGATGTGCTTTTATATTGATGTGCTGTCAGCAGGCACCTTCTAGTAGAATATACCATACAAAAAGTGAATAAGCTTGATTATCTGGATACAAAGGCACCGGTAAAATGTGGGTATATTAGGCCCCAGACAGTTCTTGAAGGTGATGGTTAGATGTCAGGGAGGAGCATCTTGTGAGGTGGTCTCCTGAAGGAGAACCAGTGATCCAACATCAGGGTTGTGGGAGCCTAATGCCCATGAATGAGGTTAGCGATGTCTTCTTCTCTGGTCAGGTCCCACAGACTATCGATTATAGCCCAATTTGCTGAAAAAGATAACATTATCTGTGGTAGAAGGGTGTCAGACCACACAGTACGTCGCTGGGTATCAGCCATTGCAGACGGGTCATGGTGCCCATTGTGATCCCTGCCTCTGCTGAATCGCCAACCTCAGAAGGGGATCATGGAGTAAGGTGGCCTGATCGCGTCATGTGAGGGGCGTATGTGTGTCTCCTACCAGAGAAGGAGGTGGCACCGGGCTGCACTGTTAGAAGACAGGCCAATGGAGGCAATGTGACGCTCCAGGCCATGTTCTTCTGGGAATCCTTGGGTCTTGGCGTTCATGTAGAAGTTATTTTACTTGGATATTGAAAATATTTGCATATGTGGACACATTCTCCCCCCCCCTTAAAGACAACTTAACTGTACATGTGTATTGCAGAGACGCTAGGCTGGTGTGACGCCATATTGCTATTGCCGATAATATAGTTTGTACAAGCGCTTAATCTCTTAATAAGTATGTGTCTGATTTCGTGTAGAAGAAGTAGGTAGTGAAATGAGGTAGGGAAACCAGTCCTGTGCATTCTTGATGGCTGATAAATTACACCTCTGAATAGAGAGTTATGAGGGATGTGACCTACATTCCTATTAATGACACATGTATAGATCCACCTTCTGGGCAGAAGCCATGATACTGACTGGTCCTAACAGCTTCCGTCACACACAACATCACCGGCTCCTGCCTTCACGAGCTTACAACGTCTTACTCCTGCGGAGGATTCAAGCGTCTCCATAAAGGTTTTATTAAAAGGCTGGTGTGCCTCCTGTCAGACCCGTCTCCTCGCCCTCCGGCCGGCTCCATGGAATAGACTGGGGGATTTGATGCTGACGGATGAGTTGGTACTCCTAGAGGATGAAGAAGGGCGGGACCACCAAATAATTTGGAGAAAGCTGTAAGATCTCTCTATACTTAAGCTTAGCACTTGCTTTTCATGTACAGTTGGTTTGTGCTTTCTTAGCATTGATTTTTGGGTTTTTTTGTTTTGTGTTTTTTTTATTGTTGGTTCTTTCTATGAACACTTTTGGCTTGGTCAGTGAAGTGAAGTTGGGCCGTGCCTTGATCTATTTGGCCCTTAAATTACACTGTGACTATTAGCGTTTATGCATTTTAGTTTTCTTCTGCTTTATCTATGCATTTGCCTCCCAATTGGAGTTGTTTGACAAAAATATGCCTGACGACCATAGTAAAGCTTACACTTTCATGTGATTTATGCTTGCACCAAAGAGAGCTGTACATCATGTGTTAAAATATAAAGAAATGTATTGTATGTTTACTGTGAAACAGCTGTTAAAAAACAATTAAGATTACAAAAAATAATAAAAATATAGATATACATATATAGACATACTGTATGTGTGTAATAAAAAAAAAATAAAATATATATATATATATATATATATATATATATATATAAATAAAAGAATTGTTATTTTTTTTTATTTTGTTTTTAGTTAGATTTTTTTAAATTGTTCGTCGCTTTTGCACTTTGTTATGCAACAGTATAGATGCATATAATCCATCCCGCGGTTTTAGCACTTTTTGGGGAGGCGGGTGTTACTTGTGATGTAGTTTGAAGGGGCTATCCTCAAGATGCATGCCCTACTCTAAAATATGAACGTCCTAAAGGGGCTTTTTGCCTCAAACTCCACAAAATCCTGAGACAGAAGTGCCAACACAGCGCAACTTGCCCTCTTTTTAATCTGACCCTTACTGTCCATTCTAAAAAGGATAAAAGGTGTATATATAGGCTTTTATTGACAGGTGGAGATTAATCTGAGATGGGGTTATTAAAGGGAACCTGTCACCAGATTTGGCAACTATAAGCTGCGGCCACCACCAGTGGGCTCTTATATAAAGCATTCTGGAATACTATGTATAAGAGCACAGGCTGCTGTGTAGAATGTAAAAATCACTTAATAATACTCACCTAAGGGGTGGTGTGGTGCATAGTGGTCAGATGGGTGTCTCTGTTCTCCGGTACCTGCGCCTCCTCTTTCGGCCATCTTTGTCCTCCTTCTTCTGAAGCCTGGGTGCATGACGCGTCCTACGTCAACCACACTAGCCAGCATTGAGGTCCTGCGCAGGCTTTTTGTTTTTTCCACACTACAATACTTTAATCTGCCCTGCTCAGGGCAGATTAAAGTGCGGCGGTACTGGACCTCCATG
Source organism: Anomaloglossus baeobatrachus (assembly GCF_048569485.1). Taxonomy (NCBI): domain Eukaryota; kingdom Metazoa; phylum Chordata; class Amphibia; order Anura; family Aromobatidae; genus Anomaloglossus; species Anomaloglossus baeobatrachus. The sequence goes on from NC_134361.1 coordinate 83,405,548, forward strand.
CCGACTAGTGTGGTTGACGTAGGACGCGTCATGCACCCCGGCTTCAGAAGAAGGAGGACAAAGATGGCCGAAAGAGTTGGCGCCGCACCCGGAGAACGAAGACACCCATCTGACCAGTCTGTACCACACCACCCCTTAGGTGAGTATTACAAAGTAATTTTATGTTCTACACAGCGGCCTGGGCTCTTATATACAGTATTCCAAAATGCTATATATAAGAGCTCAGTGGTGGTAGCCGCAGCTTAAGGTCTCAAATGTGGTGACAGGTTCCTTTTTAATACGTAGATATTATTTATATTTAAAAATATTAGTATTAATCAATATATTTATCTTTTTAAGGGACAGTATTAGAAAATATAATGTTTTGTTTTTTTTTTCTTTTAATTCTGCAGGCAAAATCAGGATGTGCAACAACATTATCAGCAGCGATCCCCACACTACCACAGTCCCACCTCTTCTCTTACATCCCTGGGATCTATGAGCCTCATTCAGTCCCCTCTCCCATCCGGCATGTCACCATCTCAGCAGCTTCCCTCCCCGAGCCATGGGGAATTCTTCTCCGGAACCCCACGGCCTCATCAAATATCCAGCCAATTTCACCATGGAGATTTTTACCGCATGTCTCAGCCATACCTTGGTCAGCAGAATCAGCAGCTTCCACCAATGGACCCTGCGCGACCTCCTCCGTTACCCTCCCCTTACTCCCAGCTGCAGGGTGACCCGTTTGCCATTGTTTCCCGGGCACAGCAGATGGTTGCTGTTCTTTCTGAAGAGAACAGGTCTCTGCGCCAGGAGCTAGAAGGATGCTACGACAAAGTGGCAAGATTTCAAAAAGTAATTACACGGCGTTGTAGTTTGTTTTGATGTTCTATTACTTTTATTTCCTTTTTTCTTCATTACAAAAAAAATTGTATTGCACTGCAGGTTTTTTTTTTGTTTTTTTTTATCGCGCATATGTTTTTTGTTTAGTTTTTTTTCTTTTCTATCGTTATAAGTTTGAGATCTCATTTGGGAAGGGAGGAAACAGGTGCAGTGTGTCATTACCGAGGGAGTGTACAGTTGGCCATGCTCCTCATGACGTTCTCTTGGCTCTTTGTAGATGGAGATGGAAATCCAGAGAGTCTCTGAAGCGTATGAAAATCTTGTAAAATCCTCGTCCAAGAGAGAGACTTTGGAGAAAGCGATGAGAACAAAACTGGAGGGCGAGATCCGAAGGATTCATGACTTTAACAGGGACCTCAGAGGTACATTACAGCGGTGTGAAAAAGTATTACTGCGCCGGCAGATGAGTTTTCCTTATGCACAAAACAATGGTGCCGATTTTAGGGTATCATCATAATTGTACACACCCTGAAATTCAGACCTAAGTCATCAAAAAGGGTTGCCAGCTTGACTTTCTAGTTTTTCTGGACTGCTTATCAAAAAATCACAATTTTTTTTTTTTATGGACACATTGGAAAACCATAATAAAACATTGATTATAAGTGATCCATCTCTACATAAAAAAAGATCGGCTGCATTCACGATAAAGTGTAAAATGATAATGATTACAGTCAAAATAATCTGTATAAGCTTCTTCAGCTTCAAAAAAAATCATGGAGACCTTGAAGAGGGACTTGTCACAAGAAAAAACACCATTACCCGCAGATATAGGGTTAATCTGCAGGTTAATAGTGTTTGAAACCTGTCTGGCGTCTGCACATTGCACCACGTTGTACTCTCACAAGCGCTGCCCCCGTGACTAAAGCGAGAACGCTGCCAGGAGGAATAGAGTTAATTTCCTCCTGGCAGCGTTCTCGCTTTAGTCACGGAGGCGGCGCTTGCAAGAGTTCAGTTGCCAATCTGTGTACAGAGAGCGGCAGCTGTAACCACTCCTCCCCCCACTGACTGACAACTGCTTGGTATTGGAGCCAGTTGTCAGTGCGATGGAGATTTAAAGCTGCCACTCTCTATAAACAGATCGGTGACTGAACTCTCGCAAGCACTGACCCCGTGACTGAAGCCAGAATGCTGCTAGGAGGCATAAAGTTATCTTCCTCCCGGCAGCCGGGTTTAATGTGCAGGTCCTGGGCAGATTTCAAATGCTATTAACCTGCAGATTAACCCCATATCTGCAGGTTACTAACATTTTTTAATACGTGACAGTTCACCTTTTCATTTTTTTGTTTTACGGATAGAACAAAGTGTTCTAATTTCACAGACTGTTCAGGAATTTAAGGATGGTTGGCAACCCAGATGTGCTGCACACCAATGTCTTGGTGAAGTCAAGGAGTTAGTGACCTCTAGTGCCTTGCCCTGCTCTCCCTCTCCCCGGGCCCTGCTCTCCCTCTCCCCGGGCCCTGCTCTCCCTCTCCCCGGGCCCTGCTCTCCCTCTCCCCGGGCCCTGCTCTCCCTCTCCCCGGGCCCTGCTCTCCCTCTCCCCCGGGCCCTGCTTTCCCTCTCCCCCGGGCCCTGCTTTCCCTCTCCCCCGGGCCCTGCTTTCCCTCTCCCCCGGGCCCTGCTCTCCCTCTCCCCCGGGCCCTGCTCTCCCTCTCCCCCGGGCCCTGCTCTCCCTCTCCCCCGGGCCCTGCTCTCCCTCTCCCCCGGGCCCTGCTCTCCCTCTCCCCCGGGCCCTGCTCTCCCTCTCCCCCGGGCCCTGCTCTCCCTCTCCCCCGGGCCCTGCTCTCCCTCTCCCCCGGGCCCTGCTCTCCCTCTCCCCCGGGCCCTGCTCTCCCTCTCCCCCGGGCCCTGCTCTCCCTCTCCCCCGGGCCCTGCTCTCCCTCTCCCCCGGGCCCTGCTCTCCCTCTCCCCCGGGCCCTGCTCTCCCTCTCCCCCGGGCCCTGCTCTCCCTCTCCCCCGGGCCCTGCTCTCCCTCTCCCCCGGGCCCTGCTCTCCCTCTCCCCCGGGCCCTGCTCTCCCTCTCCCCCGGGCCCTGCTCTCCCTCTCCCCCGGGCCCTGCTCTCCCTCTCCCCCGGGCCCTGCTCTCCCTCTCCCCCGGGCCCTGCTCTCCCTCTCCCCCTCCCCCGGGCCCTGCTCTCCCTCTCCCCCTCCCCCGGGCCCTGCTCTCCCTCTCCCCCGGGCCCTGCTCTCCCTCTCCCCCTCCCCCGCTCTCCCTCTCCCCCGGGCCCTGCTCTCCCTCTCCCCCTCCCCCGCTCTCCCTCTCCCCCTCCCCCGCTCTCCCTCTCCCCCGGGCCCTGCTCTCCCTCTCCCCCTCCCCCGGGCCCTGCTCTCCCTCTCCCCCTCCCCCGCTCTCCCTCTCCCCGGGCCCCCGCTCTCCCTCTCCCCGGGCCCCCGCTCTCCCTCTCCCCGGGCCCCCGCTCTCCCTCTCCCCGGGCCCCCGCTCTCCCTCTCCCCGGGCCCCCGCTCTCCCTCTCCCCGGGCCCTGCTCTCCCTCTCCCCGGGCCCTGCTCTCCCTCTCCCCGGGCCCTGCTCTCCCTCTCCCGTTCCCCCGGGCCCTGCTCTCCCTCTCCCCGGGCCCTGCTCTCCCTCTCCCCGGGCCCTGCTCTCCCTCTCCCCCGGGCCCTGCTCTCCCTCTCCCCCGGGCCCTGCTCTCCCTCTCCCCGGGCCCTGCTCTCCCTCTCCCCCTCCCCCGGGCCCTGCTCTCCCTCTCCCCGGGCCCTGCTCTCCCTCTCCCCGGGCCCTGCTCTCCCTCTCCCCGGGCCCTGCTCTCCCTCTCCCCGGGCCCTGCTCTCCCTCTCCCCGGGCCCTGCTCTCCCTCTCCCCGGGCCCTGCTCTCCCTCTCCCCGGGCCCTGCTCTCCCTCTCCCCGGGCCCTGCTCTCCCTCTCCCCGGGCCTTGCTCTCCCTCTCCCCCTCCCCCGGGCCTTGCTCTCCCTCTCCCCGGGCCCTGCTCTCCCTCTCCCCGGGCCCTGCTCTCCCTCTCCCCGGGCCCTGCTCTCCCTCTCCCCGGGCCCTGCTCTCCCTCTCCCCGGGCCCTGCTTTGGTATCGAGCAGCCTTGCTCTGTTTACGGGCTGTTAGTGTTTCCTTAAAACAGAACGTGTCATGTCAAAAGTGGTATCCAATTTACAGGTAGGATGCTGTAGAGCAGGAGCAGTTGATCAGAATGATTATATAGGTTTTCTGCATTTTCTTAATGGAAATCCCTGGTTTGCATATTGTCCAGTGGGTGGTTCTATGAAGTGATTGACGGTCTTTCCTATATGAGTGTATGCAGAGGCAACTGTCAATCACTAGTAGCACCACCCACTGGACTCATGCATGCAATTTACAGAGATTTCAATAAATGAAATACAAGTTATACTGAATCCTATAATATAAATCAATGCATCATTCCACTCAGCTTTTCCTTTGCTATATCGTTCTGTCCACAGATCGGGCTTCATGTAAAACCTGAGGGGTTCCCTTTACGCCACAATGCTTATATCTAGTCTCCCCCGTAGCTGAAACTGCTCAGAATCCCCTCAGAATTCCAATTTAGGGAATCTGGACACAATTCAATAAGACAGAGAACAGAATTCGGTAATTCCCATATAAGATCTTGCCTCCCATCGTTGTAGTTATTGAGCTCACAAAAATTAAAAGGCCTAAAATGATCAAGTTTTGTGTTATTATTAATCGTCCATTATATAAAGTGACGTGATCACAGATATAACCAAGCAAACTCCATATTCCAAAAGAAGTCTGATGTATGATACATTAAGAGGCTTGTACTACAGTTTTAGGTCTCAAGGACTGTGGTCTAGAGATCATCTGCTACAATGTAGAAAAAAAGTAAAAATTTCCCTAGATTTAAATATCCAAAATGGTCCATGCCCCTTGATGATCGGGTAGGCCGTGGATGCCAATGAATGCCACAATATAGTTACATGATTATGAAAAGCCTAAGGGGCACTTTGCACACTACGACATCGCAGGTGCGATGTCAGTGGGGTCAAATTGAAAGTGACACACTTCCGGCGTCGCAGGCGATATCAGAGTGTGTAAAGCCTTTTTGATACGATTAACGAGCGCAAAATCGTCGTAATCGTATCATCGGTGTAGCGTCGGTCATTTCCATAATTTGGAAATGACCGATGTTACGATGTTGTTCCTCGTTCCAGCGGCATCACACATCGCTGTGTGTGAAGCCGCAGGAACGAGGAACATCTCCTACCTGCGTCCTGCGTCTCACGCCGGCTATGCGGAAGGAAGAAGGTGGGCGGGATGTTTACGTCCCGCTCATCTCCGCCCCTCCGCTTCTAATGTCCGCCTTCCGTGTGACGTCACTATGACGCCGCACAACCCGCCCCCTTAAGGAGGCGGGTCGCCGGCCAGAGCGACGTCGCAGGGCAGGTGAGTGCATGTGAAGCTGGCGTAGCGATAATGTTCGCTACGCCAGCTATCACCATGATATCGCAGCTGCGACGGGGGCGGGGACTATCGAGCTCGGCATCGCAAGCATCGGCTTGCGATGTCGTAGTGTGCAAAGTGACCCAGCACCCGTCTGCAAAGGTGAAAAATCTCAATAGTTTATTTCATAGGATTAAAGAATAGTCCATGAGCCTATGCGTTTCGAATCTAAATTACATGGTTTGAAACGCGTAGGTTCTTAAGGCTATTCTTTTGTACTTGGATTTTTTTTTTATTTCTTATCATATTGGATTTTATTCTTATGAGATAAATATATTCAGATTGTTTTATTTTTGGAGCCGAGAGCGGAAACGTCCTTTTCTCCTAATCATCTGCCCCCATACCTGCGCCGTGGGAATGCCGGTAATTGGATGATTTGCTGTTCGGAAGTGATGTTATTAGGAGGATTTGTTCACATGACTATTTAGTTTAGGCATTCTCTCTCCAAATTGTTTGGGTGTTTCTTGTATTCGAGGCCCTGACACTTGTCATTATACTGTGACTCGTGTGAAAATAAGGAGTCATCTTCTAATCTGCGCATCCTATTCATCGGGTCTTATAAAGCACAATGGCCGTCCAGAGCATGCCGCGTAATAATGAGCACCTTGTGCTGTATTGGCTCCATTCTCTACAATGATGAGCCTCTATTCATAAAGGTGCCCAATAAAGTGTCACCCATGTGTGCCACATTGTCTATGTATATACGTCTATGCCCTGTCGGGGGGGTTCATGAATTTACTTTCTGCTTTGATGTTTTAGTAGTAGCAAATATTTATATATTATATATATTTTTACTTTTCTGTTTTTAAGAACGAATGGAAACTGCAAATAAACAACTGGCAGCAAAGGAGATTGAAGGATCGGAGGACAACCGGAAGACCATATCCCAGCTCCTCGGGCAGAGTGAGTTGTCTCCTAAGAGCACTCGGTCTCAATTCTTCACATTTCATTTATGCAATTAAAAGAAACTGAATTAACTTAAACTTTAGTGTTTTGCATAGTGTTTAGTTATCGATCTGAATAGCAAATAAGGGAATATTTGTAATGTTTTCTTTTTTTTTTTTTTTAAAGGGCTAGGACACATGGCGAGTAAAATAGTCCGAGTGGAATGCAATAAAAAAATCGCATTCCGCTCGGACCCCTGTTACTATGTGGGGCCGTTTCCAACTGCAATTATTTTCTCAGCCCTAATCAGACCGAGAAAGCAGTCGCACCATGCTGCAGGTGGAATCCAATCCGTTTTCACTCACACCCATATAAGTCTGTGGGTGCTGCACTCGGATGACACTAGAGTGCAATGCGATAATCTCATCAGCTAGCAATGGAGGAGATAGGGAGATTAATCCCTCACTCTCCTCCGCAGGATTGGATGACAGTGGCATGACACTCGGCTTAAGCCCCTGTCACACATAGCGATGTAGTTAGCGAGATCACTGAAACATCACAGCTTTTGTCATGCAACAGCGACCTCGCTACATGTGACACATAGCAGCGACCGACCCCCTGTTGCGATTTCGCCGATCGTACCTGAACGTCCTGGTTCATTTTTTGATCGTTGGTGTCCCGCTGAGCAGCATGCATCTGTGTTTGATGCCATAACAACGATGAGTGACCTCATTGGGACCCTGTCACTCAGGCGTGCCAACGACCACTGAGGTTGTTATACAGATCGCCGTATCGTTGCTGCATCGCTAATTAGATCTGCCTGTTTGACAGCTCACTAGCAACCATGTAGCGACGTACCAGCGATCCTGACCAGGTCGTATCATTGTCGGGATCGCTGGAACGTCATTACGTGTAACAGGACTTTTACACTCACAGCACAGCAGGAGCCGAGGTTCATTAGCATATTGCATCCAATGCACTCGCACCGGATGCCCTACGCTCGTGTGGCCTTAGCCTAAAAAGCCAATTGGGGGTTAACCCATTACAAAAAACGTTATCATTGGCGCCACGGTGGTTGATTAGCTGACCCGTCCACATCCAGCTCCTGAGTTTCCTGGCAGACATGATTTTGCTAGTGGATTATGTTATCCCTTACTTTGCTAAGAAGTAGCAATATTGATGACAGACTATCTCTTTGTATGTATTTGCCTTATAACATTAAAATAGTTGTCTCAACATGATAAATTGTTAAAATTGAGAAGTATTCTTTTTAAAAACAATCATTTTTGCAATTTACTTACTACAAGTCCTCTCCAGTCTCAAGAAGGGAAGGATTTTAAATTCTTTAGTTTACTGCTGGTTGTCTAAGATAGCGGCCACCTCTCCAGCCTCAGCGGTGGCCGGACTCCTAGACACAGTGCTTGCAGGCTCTTTTCTAGAAATCTCACAAGCGCTGCCTTGAAGCTGGTCGGATGGCTGGATCCGGTTGTCTTCAGTGCCCCTGCAGACCTCCGATGCTGCGGAGAAAAAGCTCTGCTTGTAGCATCGGGGAACATGTAATTCCGATCATTCGGGAGCACACTACAGGAAACCGGGAGGCACGCCGGAATATTGCTCTTCATTAAAAGTGTTTATCTGAAATCTCTAATTAGAGACATGATAATCAGTACCAAAAAGCTGGAGGAAAAAGTGTATGGCTGTATATTCAGGGTAATGTGGTATTACATGGCAGCCATTGACATGCATGTGTATGTATGTGCTTCATGGATGCATCAGCCAAAGCGAGAACTGGCCACTTATTAATTGCTCATTGCTCTGTTTGTTAAAGGTTTACCTATTTCCATGACTTCCATTTGCTCTAATAGGAAAACCTATATCCACACTGACTATTGGACGACCCCTGCAACCGGTAGGAAAGGCTAACTACCAGTTACAGCCTATCTTATGGGGCATCATTAATTCAAGCTCTTTAAAGAGGTTGTCCACTACTTTTACATTGATGGCTTATCCTTAGGCGGGCTTTACATGTTGTGACATCGCTAGCGATGTCCAGCGCGATAGCACCCGCCCCCGTCGCACATGCGATATGTGGTGATTGCTTCCGTACCGAACATTATCGCTACGGCAGCTTCACACGCACATACCTGCTCGGCAACGTCGCTGAGACCGCTGAACAATCCCTCCTTCAAGGGGGAGGTGCGTTCGGCGTCACAGAGATGTCACCGCGACGTCACTAATTGGCCAGCCAATAAAAGCAGAGGGGCGGAGATGAGCAGGACATAACATCCCGCCCACCTTCTCCCTTCCGCATTGCCGTCGGGACGCAGGTAAGGAGATGTTTGTTGCTTCTGCCGGTTTACACACAGCGATGTGTGGAGCTGCAGGAATGACAAACAACATCATACCTGCTGTCGCACCGACATTATGGAAATGAATGATGTTACACAAATCAGCGATATTGTACGCTTCTGTGCTCGTTCATCGTCGCACCTAGGATTTACACGTTGCGATGTCTCTACCGGCGCTGGATGTGCGTCACTAATAACATGACCCCGACGATATATCGGTAGCGATGTCGCAACGTGTAAAGCCCCCCTTAGGGTAGGTGATCAATATCTGATTGAACGAGATCCGACATCCAGCACCTCTATCAGCTGTTCTCGGTGCCGGAAACTGCATCAGGCAGCTGGAAGTGCTCAATTCCGTAGCTGCCCTGTCAACTGATAGCGGCCAGGTACTTCACATCCTCCTCCCATTCAAATTAATAGGAGGCGGATATGCAGTATCCAGCCGTGGCCACTATCAGCAGATGGGGTAGCTCCGGAATTACGTATTTCCTGTTGCCGGCGGTGGCACAGAAAATAGCTGATTGGTGGGAGCGCCAGGTGTCGGGCCCTGGCTGATCAGACGTTGATAGCCTATCCTAAAAGGGGGCTTTACACGCTGCGACATCGCTAACGATATATCGTCGGGGTGACTGTGTTTGTGGCTCACATCCGGCGTCGTTAGCGATGTTGCAGCATGTGACAGGCTGGAGCGACCTAAAACGATCGCAAAAAAGACCAAAATCGTTTTGTTTTGGAGAGGTTGTTTAATTACAAAAAAATCGTTGTCGTGTAAGTAGCGATGTTGTTCCTCATTCCTGCGGCATCACACATCGCTGTGTGTGACACCGCAGGAGCGACGATCATCTCCTTACCTCCGTCCACCGGCAATGAGGGTGGAAGGAGGTGGGCGGGATGTTCAGCCCGCTCATCTCTGCCCCTCTGCTTCTATTGGGCGGCTGCTTCGTGACGCTGCAGTGAAGTTGCTATGACGCCGAACGCACCTCCCCCTTGAAGGAGGGATTGTTCGGCGGTCACAACGGCGTCGCTGACAAGGTATGTGCTTGTGACGCTTCTGTAGCGATAATGTTCGCTATGGCAACGATCACCACATATCGCACTTACGACGGGGGCAGGTGCTATCGCGCACGACATCGCTAGCAATCACTAGCTATGTCGTAGCGTGTAAAGCGGCCTTAAGGATAGACCATCAATGCAAAAGCAGTGGCCAATATCTTTTTAAAGAGCTCCTTTCATTTTATGCTTTGGAAAGTTTTGGAAAATCCCTGTGGCACAGCCTCCACCGCACTCCAATACCTGTATTCATGATTTTGTACCCCAAGTAATGCGAAGAAGGATGTAAGAAGAAAGCTGCCGTAGTGTTCAGCCTTTCTGTAGAAAATTGATTCCTTCCTTTTCAAACAATACAAGTGAAATGAAAAGTGCAGCTAATGATTATCATCTGGGCGTGGGGGGCGGCTCTGTGCCTTTAAATGAAATGAGTGGAGATTTGGGTTGGACATCATTGTGCTCCATAATTTTGTAGAAACAAAGGTTTTTTAAACTGCTTGTATTAATGGTTGAGTGTGCGGTTTGATTTTGTATTTTTGCTTCATCTGCATCCTCTGGCGTTTGATGTCTCGAGGCTTTCATCTCCATTTTCCCACCCTTTTGCAGGCGGGGTGATATTATGTGGTTCCTTGTATGTAGCCAAGCTTTAGAAAAATTAAAAGAATTTGCAGCTACAGTAAAGCGGACAATCCCGTTCTGGAGCGCAGCTAATGGTTTGTGCAAATTTAAAGGTGTTTACATATTTTCTCTGGGAGTTGCCTTATTTCTCTTTTAAAATGGACTTTCTGCGTGTCGCATTTCTTTAATACCCTGTATATTTGTGCGCATTTTCACTACTCGGAAATGGGGAGATGTTTGTTTGCTATCTTAGTTTTCTAGCAGAGCTTGATATACAGTATAGCCTTTAGGTATCATCATCTTAAAGGGGTATTCCCATCTCCAAGATGTAGTAGGTGTAATAATAATAATATTGGCATATACCACTAATTAGAAATGTAGTATAGTTCTCTGATATAGCCATGTCACTTACCTCATGTGCAGGGCATTGCTGGACCTTAGTTATACATTATATAAATGGATAAAAGGAGAAGGCAACAGATCACGCACAGTATCCATCTGTCCTTTAGAAAGAGCTGTGGATATACACAGTAATTAAATTAATGGATAAAAGGAGAAGGCAACCACGCATAAAGTCACAGTTTGCTAGTTAGTTGTGCATTGTCATAACCATGGATACCTAAGGTCCTGCAATGCCCTGCACATGAGGTAAGAGACATGGCTATAGCAGGAGAACTATACTACATTTCTAATTACAGGTATTTTCTAATATTTGTATTATTATTATTATTATTATTATTATTATTATTATTATTATTATTATTATTATTATTCCTACTACATATTGGGATAGGCTCTTGGAAATGAGAATATCCCTTTTTAAGCTTGGTAGACCTGAACTGTGTATGAAAAAAGGGATGTGCGGCCACTGAGAATCTACGGCAATCTGAAAGTTTACTTTTGAATTATTACACTTTCCGATCTTCGGTTTTCCTTTTTTGACACCTGGTTCTCTACCAATCCCTTCACTTCCTCCTCTGTCCAGACAGACATGTGATACAAAAACCAGGATAATTGTGGTATACTCCGCGCTGCTGTACAAATAATCACTCCAAATAATAAAAGCAATGGTGATGGTTTATTCTACGCGTTTCGAAGAGATATCCCCTCTTCTTCCTCAGGAACATCCACCGAAACAGACATGTGACCGCTGCAGCCAATCAGTGGCTGTAACAGTGATGTGTTGGTCACCACTGCAGCTAATGATTGGCTACATTACTCACATGTCTGTTCAAACTGATCAGAAACCGGTGGGAGACCCAGGAAATGTCTGAATGGGAATTATTGGGGATCCTTAGGGTATTATACTATTTTACAGCATGTTGATTTTTATTTTTTTAGTGGCAAAACCACCACTTTTAATATATTTTCACCACCACAGCAATGATATCCTATTGGATTCTTTGAGCTAAGTATCAGCTAGGCTATTTAACAAGAACACATAAGATAAGTTTACAAATTTCTCGGTTTTCCATGATGTTTCGGTGTATGTCATGTAAAACTGCCGAGAAGAAATATGGTAATGATGGCGCTCGGGTGGTGAAATGGATGGTGGGTGGCAGATTAAACCACTTCACCTTCAGGGCTGGAGACCACACAAGGAGAGAAAAAGTTGAGGTACTGAGCGGGTTAACAATAAATAATTGGCGGATGGCGATGCGTTGCCCGGTATAGAAGTTAGATACACAACGAGAAACTGGTTACCTTTATTTGAAGTCCATAGAACACCGATCACTGTTCTGTGGACTTTAAATACAGGTAACCAGTTACTCGCTGTGTATCTCACTTCTATACTGGCCTATGCACCAACACTCCGCCACTTATCTTATGTAAAACTATCTGGGCACTAGTTTGCTTGTATGAATCCACGATCCATGGTGGGGATGGATGTGGACATAGCCCTGAGTTACAGGTACACGTGGAGAATGTGGACTCATCAATAGGGCAATAACATTCTAACTTGACCTGACTGAACGTAGCCTTCTTACTCTTTTTCTTCAGCGCTCTATTGGGAGACCCAGACGATTGGGGTATAGCTACTGCCCTCTGGAGGCCACACAAAGCACTACATTAAAAGTGCAAGGCCCCTCCCCCTCTGGCTATACCCCCCCGTGGTATCACGGGTTCTCCAGTTTTAGCTTTGTGTGCGAAGGAGGTCAGACATTCCATGCATAGCTCCACAGATTTTAGTCAGCAGTAGCTGCTGACTATTTCGGATGGAAGAAAAGAGGACACATATAGTGTTCCCAGCATGCTCCCTTCTCACCCCTGGATGGTGTTGTAAGGTTGAGGTACCTATTGCTGGTACAGGGCTGGAGCCTGACATGCTGTTTTCCTTCCACATCCCCTGGTAGGGCTCTGTGGAAGTGGGATCCTGCCGGCCTCTCAGCTCTGACGCCGGGCTCCATCCACAGACCCATTAGAACCTGATGGAGACGGAGCAGGAGTACGATCAGGGACAGGCCCTGCATCATACAGGTACTCTGTGTCCCCGGCAGGCACAGACACACTCCGGGCTGGCTGGGTGTTGTAGTGCGCCGGGGACCGCAACGTGGAGTTGGTGTCCCTACAGATTACTGGGGGACTTTTTGTGTATGGGAACGCAGCGCCGACCCCCTCTGGACCGGGCGGCGCTGCTGTGACTTGTGGTGCGCCGGGGATCCGCCGTCCGCGCTTTTACGGCGGCGGCGGTTATAAATTTAGTCCCCGGCTTTTTGGGCCTAGGACGCCGGCAGCTCCGATTCGTTCCCGCCCCCACCCTGTCAATCAGGGTAGGGGAGAGACGCTGTTCGCTAGCAGCGACGAGGGCTGGAGCCTGATTTACATGCTCCAGCCCTCATACTAAGCACAGAGGGAAGCAGGCTTCCCGCTCTTGGCCAGGAACGCCCAGGGCCCGCCCCCCTTCCTCTCTCGGGATGCCGGCAGCCATTACATGCATGCCTGGCTGGAGGAAGGACGCAAGGCTCTGGGAGACCTGGACTAGGGGCTATCTGGCGACCACACACCCGCTTTTTTAAGCGGGCGGTAAGCGATTTTTCTGTGCTGGTCCCTCTAGTGCCTCACTGTGTATCGGTGTACTGTATACAGATATATAGATATTGTATTTCTTGCACTGTGAGGTCGCTTCTGGCTGCATATCCCAGATCGCTCTGTGGAAGCAGCAACATGTCATCCTCAAAACGCAAGGCTGCCAAGGCAAAAAGGGCTGTGTATACTGCGTGTGCTGCATGTGGGGCTAATCTACCAGCAGGCTCCGATGACCCCCATTGTGTGCAATGCTCCGACCCGGTGCTGCTTCGCCAGCCGGAGTCCGGAGAGGTAGCGACCCAGGCTGAGACGCTTGTAGGTTCTGCCCCGGTGACAGGGACAGACTTTGCAGTGTTTGCAGATAATATGTCTGTGTCTATGGCAAAAATCCTTGAAACCTTGCAATCTATGCATGGGGCTCAGTCTTCGGGCACGGCGAGGCCTCTGTCCTCAGGTCCCTCTTACTTGGAATGTATCCAGCCCACAGGGGGGTCCCCGGCTTCACAGGCCGAGGTTTATGACTCAGATGATAGCCCCAGCCACCCTAAGCGAGCTCGCTGGGAAAGACCCTCGACGTCTTCACACTGCTCAGGGTCTCAGCGCAATCAGTCTCCCTGTGATGTGTCTGATGAGAGTGATCAGGAATCCACTCCTGGAACCCCTCTCAACCTGGATACCCCTGATGGGGATGCCATGGTAAACGATCTTATCTCAGCCATCAATAGGCTGTTGGATATTTCTCCCCCAGCCCCTTCAGCAGAAGAGGCGGCTGCGGAGCAGGAGAAGTTTCGTTTCCTTTATCCCAAGCGTAAATTGAGTGCTTTGTTAGATCACTCTGACTTCAGAGAATCAATCCAGAAGCACGACGCTCACCCAGAAAGGCGTTTCTCTAAACGATCTAAAGATACGCGTTTTCCTTTCCCCCCTGAGGTGGTCAAGCGCTGGACACAGTGTCCAAAGGTAGACCCCCCGATTTCCAAACTGGCAGCTAGATCCATAGTTGCAGTGGAGGATGGCGCTTCACTTAAAGATGCCAATGACAGACAGATGGACCTTTGGTTAAAATCTGTCTATGAAGCCATCGGCGCGTCGTTTGCTCCGGCATTCGCAGCCGTATGGGCACTCCAGGCTATTTCAGCTGGCTTAGCAAAAGTGGATGCTATCATGCATCCAGCAGTGCCGCAAGTGGCGCACCTTACCACGCAGATGTCGGCGTTTGCGTCTTACGCTATCAATGCGGTCCTAGAATCTACCAGTCGCACCTCAATGGCGTCCGCCAATTCGGTAGTTTTGCGCAGAGCCTTGTGGTTAAAGGACTGGAAAGCAGATGCTGGTTCCAAAAAATGTTTAACCAGTTTGCCTTTGTCTAGAGATAGACTGTTTGGCGAGCCATTGGCTGACATCATTAAGCAGTCCAAGGGTAAAGACTCCTCTTTACCACAACCCAGAACAACCAAACCTCAGCAGAAAAAGTGGCAGCAGAGGTTTCAGTCCTTTCGAGGTTCGGCCTGCCCCCATCCTGGGCAGTAGTCACGACAGATGCGAGTCTGTCAGGGTGGGGAGCAGTGTTTCTCCACCACAGGGCTCAGGGGACGTGGACTCCGCAGGAGTCCACCCTTCAGATCAATGTTCTGGAGATCAGAGCAGTGTATCTTGCCCTACTAGCCTTCCAGCAGTGGCTGGAAGGAAAGCAGATCCGAATCCAATCGGACAACTCCACAGCGGTGGCATACATCAACCACCAAGGAGGGACGCGCAGTCGGCAAGCCTTCCAAGAAGTCCGGCGCATTCTAATGTGGGTGGAGGACAGAGCATCCACCATATCCGCGGTTCACATCCCAGGCGTAGAAAACTGGGAAGCAGACTTCCTCAGTCGCCAGGGCATGGACGCAGGGGAATGGTCCCTTCACCCGGACGTGTTTCAGGAAATCTGTCGCCGCTGGGGAGTGCCGGACGTCGACCTAATGGCGTCCCGGCACAACAACAAGGTCCCGGCATTCATGGCGAGGTCGCGCGATCAAAGAGCTCTGGCGGCAGACGCCTTGGTTCAAGATTGGTCGCAGTTTCAGCTCCCTTACGTGTTTCCGCCTCTGGCGCTCTTGCCCAGAGTGCTACGCAAGATCAGATCCGAGTGCAGCCGCATCATACTCGTCGCTCCAAACTGGCCGAGGAGGTCGTGGTATCCGGATCTGTGGCATCTCACGATCGGTCGGCCGTGGTCACTGCCAGACCGACCAGACTTACTGTCCCAAGGGCCGTTTTTCCATCAGAATTCTGCGGCCCTGAACCTGACTGTGTGGCCATTGAGTCCTGGATCCTAGCATCTGCAGGATTATCTCAAGGAGTCGTTGCCACAATGAGACAAGCTAGAAAGTCGAATTCTGCTAAGATCTACCACAGAACGTGGAAGATTTTCTTATCCTGGTGCTCGGCTCAGGGAGTGTCTCCCTGGCCATTTGCATTACCCAAGTTTCTTTCCTTCCTGCAATCGGGGTTAGAAAAGGGCTTGTCGCTCAGCTCCCTTAAAGGGCAAGTTTCGGCACTATCCGTGTTTTTTCAGAAGCGTCTAGCACGTCTGTCTAAGGTGCGCACGTTCCTGCAGGGGGTCTGTCATATTGTGCCCCCGTACAAGCGACCGTTAGATCCATGGGATCTGAACAGGGTACTAGTTGCTCTCCAGAAGCCGCCCTTCGAGCCTCTGAAGGAAGTTTCCTTTTCTCGGCTGTCGCAGAAAGTGGCGTTTCTTGTTGCGATCACATCGCTTCGGCGAGTGTCTGAGCTGGCAGCTCTGTCATCCAAGGCTCCCTTCCTGGTGTTCCACCAGGACAAGGTTGTGCTGCGCCCCATTCCGGAGTTTCTCCCTAAGGTCGTATCCTCTTTTCATCTTAATCAGGATATTTCCTTGCCTTCTTTTTGTCCTCATCCGGTTCACCGGTATGAAAAGGACTTACGTTTGCTAGATCTGGTGAGAGCACTCAGAATCTACATTTCCCGCACGGCGCCCATACGCCGTGCCGATGCACTCTTTGTCCTTGTCGCTGGTCCGCGCAAGGGGTTGCAGGCTTCTAAAGCCACCCTGGCTCGATGGATCAAAGAACCAATTCTAGAGGCCTACCGTTCTGCGGGGCTTCCGGTTCCTTCAGGGCTAAAAGCCCACTCAACCAGAGCCGTGGGTGCGTCCTGGGCATTACGTCACCAGGCTTCGGCTCAACAGGTGTGCCAGGCAGCTACCTGGTCCAGTCTGCACACTTTCACCAAGCATTATCAGGTGCATACCTATGCTTCGGCGGATGCCAGCTTAGGTAGAAGAGTCCTGCAGGCGGCAGTGACACCCCCGTAGGGGAGGGCTGTTTTGCAGCTCTAACATGAGGTATTTCTTTACCCACCCAGGGACAGCTTTTGGACGTCCCAATCGTCTGGGTCTCCCAATAGAGCGCTGAAGAAGAAGGGAATTTTGTTACTTACCGTAAATTCCTTTTCTTCTAGCTCTTATTGGGAGACCCAGCACCCGCCCTGTTGTCCTTCGGGATGTTTTTTTGTTGTTTGCGGGTACACATGTTGTTCATGTTGAACGGTTTTTCAGTTCTCCGATGTTATTCGGAGTTAATTTGTTTAAACCAGTTATTGGCTTCCTCCTTCTTGCTTTGGCACTAAAACTGGAGAACCCGTGATACCACGGGGGGGTATAGCCAGAGGGGGAGGGGCCTTGCACTTTTAATGTAGTGCTTTGTGTGGCCTCCAGAGGGCAGTAGCTATACCCCAATCGTCTGGGTCTCCCAATAAGAGCTAGAAGAAAAGGAATTTACGGTAAGTAACAAAATTCCCTTCTTTTCTAGCCCTTCCACCCTCACCAGATCAGCAGTTGTTAGTCAACAGCCCTCTATTATAATTAAGACATCAACTGCAGAAGAGGGAACGCTGGCCATATAGACATTAGATAGTTGTTGGCCAAACTATCGTTTGGCTGAGCTTTCCTGCGTTCTCTAGGAGCGAGCCGCTGCCAGAATCATCTGCCGGCATCTTATCTCCCCTCTGAACAAAAAGATTGAAGTGATTGAATTCCAACTGCACAATTCTTACGTCCACCCACTAAGGGGTGCTTCACACATAGCGAGATCGCTACCGAAATCGCTGCTACGGCACGGTTTTGGTGACGCAACAGTGACCTCATTAGCGATCTCGCTGTGTGTGACACTGAGCAGCGATCTGGCCCCTGCTGTGAGATCGCTGCTCGTTACACACAGCCCTGGTTCGTTTTCTTCAAAGGCGCTCTCCCGCTGTGACACACAGATCGCTGTGTGTGACAGCGAGAGCGCGACGAAATGAAGCGAGCAGGGAGCAGGAGCCGGCATCTGGCAGCTGCGGTAAGCTGTAACCAGGGTAAACATCGGGTAACCAAGGTGGTTACCCGATATTTACCTTAGTTACCAGCCTCCGCAGCTCTCACGCTGCCTGTGCTGCCGGCTCCGGCTCTGTGCACATGTAGCTGCTGTACACATCGGGTTAATTAACCCGATGTGTCCTGTAGCTAGGAGAGCAGGGAGCCAGCGCTAAGCAGTGTGCGCGGCTCCTGCTCTCTGCACATGTAGCTGCACTACACATCGGGTAATTAACCCGATGTGTACTGTAGCTAGGAGAGCAGGGAGCCAGCGCTCAGTGTGCGCGGCTCCCTGCTCTCTGCACATGTTGCAGCACAGCGACGCGTGTCGTTATGATCGCTGCTTCAGCTGCTGTGTTTGACAGCTAAGCAGTGATCATAACAGCGACTTAGAAGGTCGCTGCTACGTCACAGAAAATGGTGACGTAACAGCAACGTCGTTGTCGCTGTCGCTTAGTGTGAACCCAGCCTTAGTGTGTCTGGGGGCCAGTCGGGAGGACACCATTCATAACCATTCTACTGTGTAAATTTGGATGCATTAAAAGATTAACTATTGTCTCCATGTGCACAATAAATGCTCTGTACTGCGCTGTGCATGTGTTTCACCTTCTCTAAAGGCATACATTTTTTCTTTTTTCCTGGTCATTTCAATGGGTTTTCTTAAGAAGATAACCTCCTTTCCTATATTCTATACTGGAGCACATGAACACACACAGGCAGGTGGAGGAATCCTCCTAGATCCAGCTCACCATGTGCACTTGGAAGTCCTTTTAGATGGTGCACGGAAAATCTCCAGCCAAGAGGTTAGCACAAACAAAAATTCAGGAATCCGGCACAGCATCTTCATAAAAAACAAATTTTTTTGATCCATTAAAATCCAAGAAAACGGACAAGACGCGTTTCGGGGACATCCTTGTTCACAATTTGTGGAGCACATGAACACCAGAGAGAGGACCTCTTTGACCGACCTGTCCGTACAGTATATCGACCGGATGGAACAAAGGGTCCGCTCACCTGTCCGGTTCATGGCCTGAAGCTCCAAAATCCAAGCCAAAGAAAGGCAATATTTATTAGTTTTCAATAAGTGGATATTTTTTTTGGATGACGTGCGTGCTGGTCATATTTACCTTTCTTTGTCTAGTATATAGACAGACCTTCATTTGAACAATCCGCCTTGTAATGGGACATTTTCCCTTCAGCAGTGGATGCAGGGAAACGTCTGGTCAGAAATGCTTAGAGAACCTGGACCCATGATGATCCGTCAGCTATCCTTTTATTACATTATTGCATAAATATTAATGACTTAACGAGCAAGCAGTTAATGCTCAGATGGGCGCGACTCGAATACCTGAGTATAATGGAAGTGAATGGAGAACTCAAGCATTTTTCCGCAATATTTAATGGAATAATGCTCGAGTTCCCCATTGGCTTCCATTATACTCAGTCCTTGAGATGCACCCATCTGTGCATCCAACTGCTCACTACAAGTACCGAGTATCTGAGCATGGTAGGGCTCACTCATCACTAATAAATATATTTAATTTAGCCTCGTCCTTTACATTAAGGCTTTGTGTGCACACTGTGTTTTTTAATGCGTCTTTTTTGGTGCAGTTTTGATGCAGTTTGTCTCTATCCTTATGCCAGCAAAGTCCGTGAGAATTCTGAAGTGCTGTGCACACATTGCTTCTTTTTTCCTTGCCGTTATGGGTGCAGAAAAAGAAGCAGCATGTCAATTGTTGGTATTTCATTCCAGCCAACGATTTCCCTGAAAAAACACATGGCACAAAAATACCCCCAAAAAAGGCACCAAAAATGCATGTGGTTTTTGGTGTGCTCTTCTGCCACAATGTGCAGATTTTTGCACCAAACACTTAACATACGCACACAGCCTTATATTGGCAGGTGGAGGATTTTCTACCCTAGTTTTCTTAGGGTTGCTCTCGTAAGCCGGTAAAGACAGCAATTAGTTGTCAGTGTTACACTTTCAGTAGATGCAGAAAGATGAAAGCGTCTTGAAGAGCTCATTACAAGTGGCAGGCTTTGCTTTAGTCTTGTTCACGTGTAAACCTTTGCCCTGATTCACCTTCCTCCCACGGCCGTGGCTCAGGAATGTGGCAGTACAGGTCGCTCAGTGACTGGGTGGTAATGGCTGCGGGGACTGGGATTGCTGTTACTAGTCACTGTCAGTGGAGCAATGTCGGTAATTTCACCAGTCCCGTTCCGTCACAGTCTCATCTGAAATTATATGTTTCTGTCTGTGCCATGGTTTCATTCCTTCCTCTGACTTTCTCTTGTCCAATCCTCTACCTCTTTATACTCCTTTATTTGTTTTCAGTTATAGTTTAATTTGTTGGAATTGATATCCGTTCCTCTTCCTCTAAACGGGGAATTTCCAAGTGATTACTTTCCCCAGTAAATTCCACTACATCCCTTACATGACTTCATTCTTATGACTTCATCTTTTGTCCCTTGGACCCATAAATTATTGTCTAAATTTGGCACCTCCGGTGAAATTACTACCAAAAGTTCTAAAATAAAAGTCACAAAAATAATCTGTCATTTCATTCAATAGGAAGATTTCGGAGTAGGAGTTCCTATGAATTTCATGTACATATGTGATGTGATCTCCCTTAAAAGGGTTGTTTGGGACTTTAACATTGATGACCTATCCTTTAGGATTTGACCTACCGTATCCTTTAGGATTTGACCTATCCTTTAGGATTTGACCTATCCTTTAGGATTTGACCTATCCTTCAGGATTTGACCTATCCTTCAGGATTTGACCTATCCTTCAGGATTTGACCTATCCTTTAGGATTTGACCTATCCTTTAGGATTTGACCTATCCTTTAGGATTTGACCTATCCTTTAGGATTTGACCTATCCTTTAGGATTTGACCTATCCTTTAGGATTTGACCTATCCTTTAGGATTTGACCTATCCTTTAGGATATGACCTATCCTTTAGGACAGGGGTGGGGAACCTTTTTACTGCCAGGGGCCATCTGGAAATTTCTACCAACCATCGGGGGCCGCACAAAATTATCAATGTGAAAATTACCCGACTACATTTGGTCAAGCAATTAATTACCTCACCCCTAATGTGGTGGCTGGAGCTGCTTTTCTTTGGTGAGGCAGTTAATTTTCGATGATATTGATCATGCTGCTTCTCACAACTGCTTTTCCGGGATTGTCTCGGTCTGGAGCGCAGTCAACTCTTTGTGATAATAAGATTGGTAAATCATATACATCACAACTGACACTGGGACTGCTGTGCATACATCACAGGAGGGGCTTGGGGCATATACATCACATGGGAGACGCTGTGACTGCTGTATATATATATTACAGGAGATGCCCCAGCCCCTCCTGTGATGTAAATGCCCCCAGTGTCTCCACTGTGATGTATATGCTCCAGCATCTTCAATGTGATATATATGCCACCAGCCCCTCCTGTCACGTATATGCCCCAGCGTCTCCTGTCATGTATATGCCCCTGCTGTGAGCCCCAGCCCCTCATGTGATGTATATGCCCCAGTGTCTCCTGTGATGTGTATGCTCCAGCCCCACCTGTGATATATACAATACAGGAGACGCTGGGGCATATACATCACAGGAGGGGCTGGGAGCATATACGTCAAAAAAAAAGGCTGAGCGCATATACATCACTGGGATGCATAGATATGGCTTTGGAGCACGGATAGCACTGGGGGGGGGCACGGACAGCACAGGGGGGGCACGGACAGCACTAGGGGGCACGGACAGCACTAGGGGGGCAAGGGGAAAACTGACAACACATGCAGAGCATAGACATCGAAACGGGGGCACAGACAGCATGAGGAAGCATGGATATCACTGGGGGCACATCACTAGGGGTGGTACACAGCACTGGGGGAGGGGGGGGGGGGGGGAGTCACACACCTCTGAGGGGAGTTGGGGGCACACAGCCCTAGGGGAGGGAGGAAAGCACGCAGACCTAGGGGAAGGGTGGTGGTACGCAGACCTAGGGGAGGGGTGGAGGCACGCAGACCTAGGGTAGAGGGGGCACACAGCCCTGGAGGACACATAACCCCGGTGGTGGGGGAGGGCACACAGCCACGGTGGGGCGGGGGGGGGGGGGGGCACACAACCCCGGTGGTGGGGGAGGGCACACAGCCACGATGGGGCGAAGGGGGGGGGGCACACAACTCTGGTGGAGCGGGCACAGAGGAAGCAGGCGCACGGCACCTGGGAAACGAGCACATAGCCCTGTGGAAGCGGGCACAGCACGGTGAGAGCACACACGGGGGAGCTGGCACGCAGCAGAGGAGATCGCGCACGGGGGAGCTGGCATGCAGCAGAGGGGAGCGCGCACAGGGGTGCTGGCACACAGCACGGGGGAGCGCGCACAGGGGAGCTGGCACGCAGCACGGGGGAGCGCGCACAGGGGAGCTGGCACGCAGCACGGGGGAGCGCTCACATTCACAGTCGGAGCAGGTACACAGAGTTGAGGCTGTGAAACTGCTGCTGGGCTTCTGTGGGACGGTGCGAAAGTACGAAAGGGCCGGAGGTTCCCCACCCCTGCTTTAGGATATATGACCTGTCCTTTAGGATATATGACCTGTTCTTTAGGATAGGTTACCAATGTCTGATAGAAGCTGGTGCGACACCCGGTACCCCCACCGATCAGCTTCTCACGGTGCTGCCGCTGCTGACTGGAACTACCACCGTTATAGGGGGACAGACCGCACTTCCACTAACATTTTGCAACATTCTTGCTTCTTGAACACTTTTCAAAATTCAATGGATTGAATAAAACTCGTGCCAAAAATTGCCACAAACTGTAACATAAAGCTACGTCTGCTTATAGCAGGTTTATGACTTGGCTTATGAACGTCAGTCTTAAAGGTGTTGTAGCAAATCCTCTCCATTAAAGGGAATCTGTCACCAGGTTTTTGCCACCTAATCTGCTAGCAGCATAATGTGGGGGCAGAGACCCTGATTCCAACAATGTCACTTACTGGGCTGCTTAGTGTAGTTTTGCTAAAATCAGTGTTTAATCAGCAGGAGATTATCATTAGAGGGCTACTTGGTGTGCTGCCAGGTAGTCCAGCATATTTGAGCTCTGTATAACTGCTAGATCTGCAGCAGAGCAAACATTTGTATTATCAAAAATGACACCAAACTGATCAGAAAGTGACACATCCCTGGAATCAGGGTCTCTGTCTCTACATTATGCTGCTCTCAGATGGGGTAGTGAAAACCTGGTGACTGAATCCCTTTGAGTACACTGATCCCCTACCTCACTGCTTTTTGCTTACCAGGGAGGGAACAGACACTTCTGATTGACAGTGTGGACCAGTGGCTTAAACTGTGTATTTTTTGGCGCAGGGGTAGAGAAGCCGATCTGACCAGTCTTAGAACAGCACTTACAAGCTCTTATAAAGAGAGCTTGTAAGTGCTGTGCTCCTTACCTGGGAGGCTGGCCACTGTGGATTACAGAGGCCTGTCTTGTAGCATTATGGTCGTGGGTACAATTCCCACCAAAGACCTCTGCAAGGAGTTTGCATGTTGCCTGGGTTTCTTCGGGGTTCTCTCCAAACACATACATGTAGATTGTGAGCCCCAATGGGGACAGTAATGATAATGTCTGTACAGCGCTGCAGAATGTGATGATGCTATAAAAAAGACAATATAATCGTTGCTTCACAAATGCAATAATTTGTCAAGAAATATAATTTCCATTTTGGTTAGGATCACGTTCTTGCTAGAAGAACAGTCCCTTCTAGTCTTGATCACAGTCAATAAAACTTTTCCTTGCATGATGGCATTTTCTTGATGAAACTACACCCACTTTTTGCCCTGTTAACAACTTTTGCTTCTGTCATTGATTTATGCCCTAGAGAGTTGTACAGAAATACACCCATCGCTGCGGCTACGCCCAGATGTTTGTTGTGCGTGGCTGGGAATAGAGGGATGTGGGTGATGTTGTTTATAATTACGTTTCAACTGAATGAGTCAAAGGATTGGCACCAGCAACGAGGGAGCGACTGCGGGAACAATGCCGGCCATTTAAAGATCGCCGCGCGCTCCGCAGGATAAAATGTGCATTATGTAGTAGAGGTCAGAAATCTGTCACTGGGGATATTGGACTACTTATTTCTAATGGGGGAAAAAGCGGGATCGTGTTCAGATCATGTTCTAGAACTAATTTTTTTTATATTTTATTTTTCAGACAAAGACCTGCAACGAGAAAAAGAGAAGCTAGAAATGGAGTTATCCTCCTTGCGCTCCATGAATGAGGACCAAAGAAGGCATATTGAGATCCGAGACCAAGCCCTAAACAATGCACAAGCCAAGGTGGTGAAGCTGGAGGAAGAAGTAAGTTGTAAAGTTCTGTACTGTACAATCAAAAAGATCCCAAGACTATATTTTTATGGTAACTTGACATTTTTCCCATTTTTATCTATACATCATACGTAAAGTGCGGGCTCAGGAGCTGAGCCTGATACAAACACCGCAGGCGTGAGCTGTGTTATACAGCTTACATTTGTATATAGCAGCAGTGATCAGAGCTTGGTCTGATTTGCTGCTGTTTAAAGGCAACCGGTCACCAGGTTTATCCCTGATGAGCTACGGCCATTACCAGTGAGCCCTTATATACAGCAATCCAGAATGCTGTATATAAGAGCCCAAGCTGCTGTGTATAACGTAAAAAACAACTTTTAATACTCACCTAGGGGGCGGTCCGATCCGATGGGTGTCACTGCTCTCGGTCCACCGCCTCCTCCATCTTGTTGCTGTCCTCTTTCATAGCCCTGTGTGCATGACGCGTCCTGCATCAGTCACAGAGAAGTCTCTGTTGCATTTATGCGCACTTTGATCTGCCTGGCTGAGGACATAGCAAATTACTGTAATGTGCAGGTGCGAGAAAAGGTCAGACCGCCTGCGCATGCTCACCACAGTACTGTGATCTGCTCTCAGTAGGGCAGATCACAGTGTGCATGTGCAGGAGCACAATGGAGGCCTCTGTGTGAATGACGTAGGACTCGTCGTGCAGATGGGGCTGGGCAGGAGGACGTCTATTGTGACGGATGGAAGAGGCGCTGAACCGAGAGCAGCAGCAACCATCGGACCAGACCTCCCCTAGGTGAGTAGTATAAAGCTGTTTTTTACATTCTACAGAGCGGTCTGGGCTCTTATATACAGTATTCTGGAATGCTGTATATAAGCGCTCACTGGTGGTGGCCGCAGCTCTTAAGGTTAAAACTTTGGTTTCAGGTTCCCTTTAACCATTTAAGTGCCTGCTTCTAGCATCCGTTGCTCAGCCGTTAACCCCACACAATACGATGACAGGGACTTTGATGGAAAAATAATTTTATGCAAAATAGCGACACAAATATTTTGGTTTTGTATTTAACGCTATACAAAGAAAACCAAAAGAACAATGACCCCATTTATCAGTATAATATAATTTGAACGAAATAGTGGAATTCAAATCTACAGCTCTTCCACCAAATAACCCTCGTATGGCTATGTTGATGCATAACTAGTCTTTGGAAGAAGGTTTTAAAGAAGCAAAATTGGAAAAAAAAAACCATTTTTCCTGGGCATAAAGGTTTTAAAAGGGTGTTCCATGGATTTTTATTTTTTGTTTTTAAATGCCTCTGGTTTAAAACCTTAAAATAATCTTCACCCTCTTTGACGATTGTAAGTCCCTTTTTGGTGCTCAATCGGTCTCCGCTGGTCTCTGCTCCCTGATCCCATCCGCGACATACTGCAAATGGCCTTATATGTCAATTAGCCAATCAATGTTCTGGGAAGGTCCTTTTCCGCCATTGACTTTCTGATCGGGCATTTCTGGCTATTTCTTGTGTGGTGAGGATGAAACAAAGAAGCCGAGACCGTGCGGTCTAGGAGAGTGCCGGAACGGGGCCTGCAGTGGATTATAATAATAGAGCAACTATTACCGTATATACTGGCGTATAAGACGACTTTTTACCCCCTTAAAATAATGGCTACAGTGGGGGGTCGTCTTATACGCCGGATATACAGCGGTGACTGCAATATGTTAACAAAAACCGCAGATTCGGGGAGGAGGGGACCTGTTCCTGACCTTAGGAGGGGTGGTGCCTCCTCCCCGGACCTACGGAGGCTGTGATTGGCTGACGAACGCCGCTCAACTAATCACAGCCACTGTAATGTTCCAGCCATTTAAAATGACTGAAACATTGAAATCCAGCCCTGGCCAGTGCAGCTGTAGCACTGGCCATTGGCTGGAGCTGGGTGACCTCACTGGATCACCCTCCCCCAGCTCCAATGCTCTGATTGGAGAGATCGGCCTTGTGACCGATTTCTCCAATCACAGTGGACCTGTTGCCGGTGACCGCCCCCATCAGCTTCACTTGTCCCTGCAGCACGCCAGCACACTGAGCACAGTGAGTGACTGTACACAGTGCAATAGCAGGGCGACAAGCTCCGGTCCCATGCTGTTATGAGACCGGAGCATGGGACCCGGAAGTTGCCGCGCTGCCATTGCACTGTACGAAAAGCGTCCCGATCCGCCGCTGCCCTCCGCGATCTGCCACCTGTCTCCCCGATCTCCTGCCCGCACCCTCACCCCCACACCTCCCGATCCGCTGCCGCCGCCGCCCTCCATCTGCTACAGTGCCACCGCTCCCCCCAATCTGCTGCCCGGCCCCTCACCTCCGTGCAGCAGATCGGAGGGAGCAGTGGCACTATGACAGATGGACAGTGAGTATATCCCAAATTCTATATTTTTAGGGCAGAAGTTGGGGGTCGTCTTATACGCCCAGTCGTCTTATACGCCGGCATATACGGTACTCATTTTATTACTTTAATCCCGATCCTATGAAGCTGCTCAGCAGACATCTTTAATTTCCAACCCACTTATTGGTTAAATCTTAGTCTAAGGTGAAACCATTGGTCTAGTTTACCGACCTAGTCCGTGTTAAGTGAAAATTGTTAGTTTTAGAGCAAAAATATTATGTGAATTTTTCTTAAGCAATTGATAATCTACTTCATATGTCAGTTGTGATAATGTTATTTTCTTAAAAGATGAGTGAATAGGTTTCGGAGCCTGTGAATGTGGTTTTGGCCACCTTTTAATAATCTTTATAAAGATGTTGGTTACTGATTAGTGAAAACCCTGCTTCTCCTCACTCCTCACATTCCACCAGAGTTTTACCACTCATGCTTCCTTAAGTGGCTCAACATTCCCAAAACTGTCAGCTCCCGGCTTGTAATGATGCACAGATTGCCAGGCTTGACTTTTTTACTGCTTCATTTACCCATTTCATTCCAAAACTAGACGAAAAATGCCGTCTATGCCGGGAGTCTGGCAATTGTCTGGGAAAGGAATTTTTAGTAAATATAATATATATATATATATATATATATATATATATATATATATATATATATATATATATATATATATGTATATGTATGTATGTATGTATGTATGTACATTTAGTAAATATAATATGTATGTATGTATGTATGTATGTGTATGTATGTGTGTGTGTGTATATTATGAAATATATATATATATCTTTACACAGTTCCTGACTTTTTCTTTCCCTTTACATGTGAATATATTCTTATTTTACCATCTGGAATCCATCAGACACTTTGTAACATTTCTAAAGGAGTGTAACATTGCGGGACCGGTGGGAGGACCCTCTATGGTGCCGCATGAAGCAAATACCTAATCCTTTTTCAACAGAACTAAAATTGAAAAAAAGTGTAAATAATAACAACAAGAATGATAATAAAAAAATTAGGCCAGTAATAGTCTTTGATATACAAAACAGTGTAAGTCAACCTTAAGGGTACATGGCATCAGTGTTAAGTGATGTTTTAGCTGCGTCCAAATCACTGCATTATACAGTACAAGCACAGTGGATGGGATTTCTAGAGATCTTATGCCCACTGTGCATATACAGCCCACAGCGTAAACTAACCTGCAGTGCAGCTTCCCGAGCCGCAGCATGTCAACTATTTGTTGCGGAGTCGCAAGCGTTCTCTGCAGGGAGAACAGAAGAGATAAATTGCAACTGCCCGAACCCCGATCGTGGACACGAGCAGCTGCGGCTTCCTGCGGAGGAGACTCGCAGCCCCGCTGAG
The DNA here is from genome assembly GCF_048569485.1 of Anomaloglossus baeobatrachus. NCBI lineage: Eukaryota > Metazoa > Chordata > Amphibia > Anura > Aromobatidae > Anomaloglossus > Anomaloglossus baeobatrachus. Next base: position 83,433,304 of record NC_134361.1, read on the forward strand.
CACGACTCACGGCGTCCAGGACGCAGCGGGTCCTGATAATGTGCATGTACCCTAATAATGGCTCTGTTGCAGTGCCTGTCATTTCTACTGGTTATATGGCATCCCTGCTGGCACAGGACATCAATGAGTGGAATTAAGTATCTTCAAGATTGCATAGAGCCACAATACTTATTCCTGCCCAGCAATATATCATTAAGTGTTAGGGCCAAAAGCCATAGTTCAGTGGCATGTTCTTGGCCATCTCCTGTGTTTTCCTCAGTGTGATGACAATTATGACTCTGTGATGGACCGGCATCTCCGGCCAACCTTATACCATAAGAGGTATCCTGAGCAGCAAGTATAAACACAGGGGATTCCTCTCATAGTTGTGTCAAGTGCATACTAAAAGAGACTTTGCTTGGCACGGGCTTGGGATATACTGGATGCTTTACATTCTAGAACTGGACCATAAAAGGCAGGAGATCTCAATGCTGGCACATCGCTTCTTATGTCCTATAGGACTTTGTACATTCAACTTTTTTTTGGCTCAGGATTTATATTTTAAATATCTTGCATGGTAATTCCTAACACTTAGATTATCACAGAACAGAGCAGGATATAGCTGAAATGCTGATTGTTTTCCAACCTTGCAAACATAGGCGGCGTTGTGCGGAGATGTTAATGCCCAATATGGGCTGCTAGGAAATAGTCCTTTGTATAAGTGAAATTCAACTCTGAAAAGTGTCTAGTTGGATTTCTGTTACGTCATGGGCATAAAGTGGTTAAGGAAAAGTCTCATCTCTCTGAAATGTGACCAAACTGGTATAGAGCCGCTCAGCCTCCCATACAAGCAGGTAAGGACAGGCCTCCTAAATGGTATTCTCACTCACCTGTTTTGCCAGTTATAGGATGGGGAATATCTAGTCATCCAAAGAACTTTCCAAAGAATGGGTTTAGACTCAGCTGCCTTTAGAAGACAGATACAGTGCCTTGTGAAAGCATTCAGCCCCCTTGAATTTTTCATCCTTTTCCCAGATTTCAGGCTTCAAACATGAAGATACAAATTTTAATGGTTTAGTGAAGAATTAACAACAAGTGGGACACAATTGTGAAGTTGAACGAAATTTATTGCTTATTTTAACCTTTTTTAAAAAATAAATAACTGAAAATCGGGGCGTGCAATATTATTCAGCCCTTTTAAGTTAACACTTTGTAGCGCCACCTTTTGCTGCGATTACAGCTGCAGTCGCTTGGGGTATGTGTCTATCAGTTTTGTACATCAAGAGACTGAAATTCTTGCCCATTCTTCCTTTACAAACAGCTGGAGCTGAGTGAGGTTGGATGGAGGCGTTTGTGAACAGCAGTTTTCAGCTCTTTCCACAGATTCTCGATTGGATTCAGGTCTGGACTGTGACTTGGCCATTCAAACACCTGGATACGTTTATTTGTGAACCATTCCATTGTAGATTTTTCTTTGTTTGGGATCATTGTCTTGTTGGAAGACAAATCACCCCAGTCTCAGGTCTTTAGCAGACTTCAACAGGTTTTCTTCAAGAATGGTCCTGTATTTTGCTCCATCCATCTTCCCATCAATTTTAACCATCTTTCCTGTCCCTGCTGAAGAAAAGCAGGCCCAAACCATGATGCTGCCACCACTATGTTTGACAGTGGGGATGGTGTGTTCATGGTGATGAGCTGTGTTGCTTTTACGCTAAACATATCGCTTGGCATTGTGCCCAAATAATTCAATTTTGGTTTCATCTGACCAGAGCACCTTCTTCCACATGTTTCTTGTGTCTCCCAGGTGGCTTGTGGCAAACTTTAAACGACTTTTTATGGATATCTTTGAGAATTGGCTTTCTTCTTGCTATTCTACCATAAAGGCCAGATTTGTGCAGTGTACGACTGATTGTTGTCCTATGGACAGACTCTCCCACCTCAGCTGTAGATCTCTGCAGTTCATTCAGAGTGATCATGGGCCTCTTGGCTGCATCTCTGATCAGTCTTCTCCTTGTTTGAGATGAAAGTTTAGATGGACGGCCGGGTTTTTGTAGATTTGCAGTGGTATGATACTCCTTCCATTTTAATATGATCACTTGCACAGTGCTTCTTGGGATATTTAAAGTTTTTGAAATCTTTTTGTAACCAAATCCGGCTTTAAACTTCTTAACAACAGTATCACAGACCTGCCTGTTGTGTTCCTTGGTCTTCATGATGCTATCTGTGCTTTAAACAGAACACTGAGACTATCACAGAGCAGGTGCATTTATACGGAGACCTAATTACACACAGGGGGATTATATTTATAATCATCAGTCATTTAGGACAACATTGGATCATTCAGAGATCCTCAATTAACTTCTGCAGTGAGTTTGCTGCACTGAAAGTAAAGGGGATGAAGAATATTGCACGCCCCACTTTTCAGTTATTTATTTTCTAAAAAAAGTTTAAAATAAGCAATAAATTTCGTTCAACTTTACAATTGTGTCCCACTTGTTGATCCTTCACCATAACATTAACATTTTTATCTTTGTTTGAAGCCTTAAATGTGGGAAAATTTTGAAAAATTCAAGGGAGCCGAATACTTTCGTAAGGCACTGTATACTTGCAAACAACCTACAATATGGCTGGATACAGTTTATTGCCTTTTCCTGGGATCTAAAGAGGCATTCCCTTCTCCAAGATCCTTTCCCAATATTTATAGGATCTTGGAGATGGAAATGCCCCATACACATTAACGTTGACTTAACCTTTCAATGCGCAACCATAGAAATCTACCATAGAAAACAAATGACCTAGCAGGTTTGCGAGGCCCCAGGTATGTGTTCTAGGGTTAACGTGCTGATATCAGTATGATCTAATGTGTCTTGAGGCTTCCTATAACCTCCCAATACCCAACAAATTGCGGTTAACTGAATATTTTTTTGGCCGATTGGCCGGCAGCCATCTCTCCAGACTCCCCCATGCTCGGGAGCAACATCGGCAGGTTCAACAACATTGGTTTATTGTGTAGTAGGCCTTTACTCGCTCCTGACAGATGGGGTAGAAGGAAAGAAGAATCGGGATTGGATAGTTTTAAGTGAAAAGCTCTAGATCCATATGTTTCTGTAAGAGGTGTACAAGAGCTGTCTGGTAGCCGATTTTTTTTTTCCGCTTTCTCCATTGAAAACCCATGAGCACTTGGCAGTTCAGTGTTTGTGCAGTAGGGAGTCGGGCACGAGAGCTTTCTGCCCAACGAATGTTTGCTTGACAGCTAAGGTCACCTTTATCAATAGTGTTATGTTCAGACTTGGAGAAGAGTCGTTCAATGAGTTTCTCTGGATTTTGAGTCACGTTTATTTTTCTTTGTTCTAATCCTTTCCAGATCTAAATCCATTTTGGTTGTTTTGCGGTAGAGAGCAGTGCATTAGCGGTGCTCCAAAAACACACTTCGGTGCAGTTCAGGTAGCCTGAGGTGAAGAAATCCATGGCTGATGGCCATTTATGTAGACACCTGAACATTACAAAGGGGCTTTTGTTAACACCACGCGTCTCGTTTCATTTCTAGTTGAAGAAGAAGCAGGTGTATGTTGACAAAGTAGAGAAGATGCAGCAAGCCTTGGCCCAGCTCCAGGCGGCCTGCGAGAAGCGTGAGCAACTGGAACACCGGCTGCGCACCAGGCTGGAAAGAGAACTGGAATCTCTCCGAATGCAGCAGGTACCGCCAACCGGGGGGGTCATTTATTTTTCTTAAGTTTTGGGAATGGTTCTTTCAACATGAATTCTTGTCCCTATAGAAATGGTTCAATAGGAATGTGGGGGTTTTTTTTTCCTCTTTATCTCTTGCTTTTCCCTGTTTGGCCAGGAACAGTTTTGCACTCCATTTTCCCTTTGATTACTGCTTTATATATTTTCATTATGGTGTTTTCTGTTGTGAACTCGACTTCTCTATAGGGTTAATTTAACTTTCAACCTTTAGACATTGTTATTACATTTTTCTTATAGCACCTGCACTGGGAAAAGATTGTATTTTTTCTTTTTTTTTTGTTTTTATAACTTTAGTGCTGAAATATGTACCCCCAGGCAACTCCTTCTTCAATGCTGTTTCCCAGAGTAAAAAAAAACACAAACCCTCCCCCAAAAACAGTCTTTCCCCGATGTTAGGCCCAATGATTTCTCCTGTCGCTTGCATGACATTGTTATGCCGTTGAGAGCTGCAGACAATCAACAATCTCTAATGGGCTGCATCACTCAGATTTTCCTCGGATGTTTGACGGGAGTGCATTGATTGGCTGCAGCTTTCACATGGCGTAACCTTGTCCAGGAGAGCCACAGTGACCGTGCTGGAACAGCACCGCTGCAGCAGGTGAGCACATCACTGGCATAAAGGTTTTTTTTTTTTTTTTTTTTTTTTTTTATACATATAAGATTTTCCTCAGATGTCTGAAGGGAGTGTGAGACCCGCAGCACATCAGTGGGTGCTGATTGGCTGCAGCTTTTACGTGGTGTAACGGTGTCATGCGAGTAACTTGAGAGCCAACACTGACAGTGCTGGAACAGCACCGGTGCAGCAGATGAGTATGTCACTGACTTTAAGGGTTTTTGTTTGTTTGTTTCTTTTCCATTTTTTTGCTTTAGTGTACACTGGGGAGCAAATAATTTAAGAAAGGGTTGTCCAAGTAGTGGATAAAGCTAGTAATAATGAGATATTTGATTATCTTTTAGAGTCCTGGACTGCCAAATGTAAAAACTAAAAAAAGCTTTCTATATCTGTTACTCCAAACACACCTTATTAAAGTATGAAATCAATCCTACTTATTCCTATGTGTTTGCTGGACTTGCAATAACTCGGTGGTGCAGGATATCTGGATTAGGTTTAGTATAGGCGACGTGCATGAGAGCTTTGTTGTCCGTTTTTGGAAATGTGATGCTGCATGCTACTGTTTAGCTTTTTAATTGCTTGTGTTTTTTTTCAGCTTTTCTGAATGTTGCCCTTTGTGTTATGGTATTATCATAGTCCACATGCACATTAAATATACATTGGCCTTCATATAGCCGACCAGCAGACGCCCCAGAATAGCCAGTATAAATTTAGTTCTTTCTTTGGCCGAAGCAAAGTGCTGCGTGTGCACATTACTCCGAAATTATTTGCACAGTCAGGTCATTGCAAACCCCCAGCCTTCCAAGAGTCCTGCAAAAACTAGCAAGGGTGAACTATGGTCAGCAGCTCCTGCGGAGAGGCAGCACAACAATCGCCTTGTTTGTGTGTTGTGTCCAGAATGAAAACCTAATCCCGCTCCCCTCAATCTGCTTCTTCAAGGACTTGTCAGCTGAGCTCCCAGTGTCTTGTATGCGAGCATGTGGAGAGTCTCCGCTCTATCAATGCTCCCTTGTTCTGCTGTCCCGTACATTATACGATCGTCTGCTCAGTGCTGCTTTATATTGTAGTGAGTGCATCCTGAAACTAATGCCAAGAGTCGCCTTAGTCAAACTGGGTTGACCATTTTACGATGAGAACATTTTATGGCTTATACTAGGGTGGTAGACCCTAACCCCTCCATTTCTCACTGCAGTACCCATCTCATGCCTCCCATTGCTGATACTGTCCGGGTATACCCTGTGGACAGTGATGAGTTACTCCATTGCCTCCCGGTTTCATGCTCTTCTCTGCTGGAGCTTAATGTTCATCTTGTGCACAGATAACTGTATAATCTTATGTATCTGCACTTGGATAAATAAGGATGCAGCTGTGGAGCGAGTTCCCGGGAGCCTTGAGCGTATACTGTCTACACACCGGCACTGTGGGCAGGAAGGGGGCTGAAAGAAGGGCTATAGGGACGAGAAATGAGGAGTATTCAGGTCTGACCTGTCAGTACACATCAATTTAGAGTTTACAGTGAAGGTGGCCAACCCCCTTTAAAGTCTACCGTTTAGTTCCAGAATACAAAGCCTAAAATCAAGAATCTGACAAGAAGTTCCATAAAAATCCTGGTCTGGCTCAGGACTAAAGGTGTTTTCACCCGAAATGTAGTGGTTATAGTCCAGGCTCAGGACTAAGGCTGCTTTCACACATCAGTTTTTTGCAATCAGGCACAATCCGGCGCTTTGCAGAAAAAACGCATCCTCTCTTTTTTTGCCGCCAGATGCGTTTTTTCCTCATAGACTTGCATTAGCGCCGGATTGTGCCGCATGGCCTTGCGTTGCGTCCGTTTTTTGCCGGATGCGGCATTTTTAGCCAATACGGCGGCTGGATGGAATGTTGCTTGCAGCGTTATTTGCCTGCGGCGAATCCAGATCCAGCGCGATGCGGCGCAATTTACAATGTAAGCCTATGGACGCCGGATGCAGCGTCCTGCGGCAAAAAAATGCATCCGGTGGCTGGATGCGGTTTTTTGAACTGCGCATGCTCAGTATCAAACCGGATCCGTCAAAAAACGGACGGGCCGCATGGAAAAACGTATGCTACGGATCCGTTTTTTTCGCCGCATTTTTTCGCATTTTCACCCGAAATGTAGAGGTTATAGTCCAGGCTCTGGACTAAATGTGTGCTCACTCGAAATGTAGCGTTTTTAGTCTTGGCTCAGGAATAAAGGTGAGCAGACTTGAAATATAGCATTTTTTAGTCCTGGCTCACGACTAAGGGTGTTCTCACCCGAAGTGTAGCGGTTAGTCCTGGCTCAGGGCTAAAGGTGTGATCAACCAAAATGTACCAGTTATAGTCCTGACTCAAGACTAAGTGTGTTCTCACACAAAATGGAACGTTTTTAGTCCTGGTTCAGGACTCAAGGTGAGCTCACCTGGAATGTATATTCTGGAATGCTGGTGGCCGCAGCTTATAGTTGTCAAATCTGGTGACAGGTTCCCTTTTAAAAATGTATCATATGTCTTGGATAGATCACATAAACAAGGAAAATGTTTGGCAAACCTACGCATTTCGCTGTTGTCTCAGAGAAACAATGATCCAAGATGGTGGACACCACTTCTCTGTAGTCTGACTCTTCCCTCTCTTTTCTTCAATCAACTGACAGTATTACAGTACTATATAAATTGGGAGATCCATAGATGTACAGTAGTGATGAGCAAGTGCTACCATGCTCGGGTGCTTGGTATACAAAACTAACAGGTCGGACTCTCAGACGGGCTCGACTCGCGTACTGAACATCATGGAAGTCAAAGGGAAAGTCGAGCATTTTTCCAAAAGATTTTTCTGAAAAATGCTCGAATTTTCTATTGACTTCCATTATTCTCGGTACTCTAGTCAAGCCCATCCGAGCGTCCGTCTTGCTTATTTAGGGTACCAAGCACCTGAGCATGGTAGTGCTTGCTCATCACTAATGTACAGAAATTAGATATTCGTACTTGTTATACCTATAAATATCAATACGGATAAGATATTTGACTTGGGTTGAAGCATTGCTTTTGTGGCTTTATGTAATATGGCTCGAGATGCTACACAAGTATGGAAGCTTACATCAGCAGTATGTACTATATCAATATCCTGTCATCCACATGAAGTCAAACTTACATAAGTTCATATTTGTTACAGCGCCAAGGAAGTACTCCATCCACCAGTGTTTCTGAGTATAATGCTTCTGCCCTAATGGAGCTTCTTCGGGAGAAAGAAGAGAGGGTGCTGGCACTGGAAGCGGACATGACCAAGTGGGAGCAGAAGTACCTGGAAGAGAGTGTAATGAGACAGTTTGCACTGGATGCTGCTGCTACTGTGGCTGCTCAGAGGTGAATAGGACTGATATTTTGGGGACATAGTTACTTTTTTTTAATTTTTTTTTTAAAGGGACCTGTTATGCCAGAAAATGCTCTAAATATACAGATATAGAGTTAATCTGTAGGTAAATGGCATTAAAATCCTCCCTGCCTTATTGGAAGTGCAGCTACAGGGAGAATATAAACGTATATCCTCCTTGCAGCTGCTTGCTATCAGTCATGGGGCGGAGAAAGCAGAGATTAGTGACAACTCACTATACTGTGAGAGGCGGTTGTAATCACTCCCCAACACATTGATTGACAGCTCTGTGGCATGTATGTGCGAGTAAGCTGTTAAAAAGAAAAAGAAAAAAGTGCCGGGGATTACCTCCGCTGCTCACAGTTTAGTCAGGGGGCGCTGTATATGTATTTCCTCCCAAAAGAGCCGTGCTTTCAGTAAGGAAGGCAGCTTTTTTAACACTACCTGCAAATTAACTTTATTTCTGCAGGTAAATAGCGTTTCTGATATGACAAGTTCCCTTTAAGTTAATCATTTCACTTCCTTAACTTTTTCTGGCTTTTGACCACTTTTTTTTTGTACCAAATTCCATGAAGAACTTATCCCGGAAGCTGAACAATTTTACTGTAGTTAGTGGATAGGTTAAATTGATTATTTTGTCATTATATTATTGGGTATTAACTAAAAATGAGCAAATCCATCCATGAGGGATACATTTTGAGTTGAATTTTTTGAAATTCGCAGTCACACAAATCAAACTTTTTGAGATTAGAGTCAGAATGGAAAAAAAAAATAAAAAAACACCAAACAAAAAAAGGTTGTCTGGCTCCATTTCACACACTGCGAAAGCATCAGTTTTGCATTGCTGCATCAGCTTTCCCTGCAACCATGACCTCTTACAGATTATCATACCTTGTGTAGTTGGGTCAGTACCTGGGCCATCGCAGATCATTCTCAGTAGAGCATGGTTTAGACAGCAGAGTTGTTTTCCATCTCCAAAGTCACTGGTTGAATCTCTGTTGGCAGTAGAGTGTAAGCTCTTATGGTCAGCAGGGTCTTCTCTCTCTCTCTCTCTCTCTTCTGTAGTGTAAGCTCTTACGATCAGCAGTCTTCTCTCTCTCTTCTGTAGAGTGTAAGCTCTTATGATCAGTGGGGTCATCTCCCTCTCCTCTGCAGTGTAAGCTCTTGTGGTCAGCAGGGTTTTCTCTCTCTTCTGTAGAGTGTAAGCTCTTATGATCAGTGGGGTCATCTCCCTCTCCTCTGCAGTGTAAGCTCTTGTGGTCAGCAGGGTCCTCTTCTGTAGAGTGTAAGCTCTTTTATGATCAGCAGGATCCTCTTTCTTCCCCCCACATATATTTTCTGAGCAATTACATGTTTGCAGTATTGAGATTCAAGCAAATTTATTTGTCGTAAATCAAATTTTTGGGGAAAATTCGGCAAACTTGGCAAATTTAGATTTCAAAGGATTCTCTCCTCTCCAGCCAAGAGAAAACTAAGGTCTGGTGAGAGAATCATAAAGAAAAATAGACTGTAAGGTGCAGAAATGAAGGTCTTTGGCTGGTAATTAAAGGTATTATCAAAGTCTATTTTTTTTTTCCCTTACGGGTCTAAGAACCGACAGGCTGTTTAGGTTTAGCCATAACTACCTGGCTGTTTTGCCAGACGCCGGCTCCGAGTGATCACAAATGGCGATTCTCCTGCTTCATTTGAACTATCGCTGACAGAGCAGCTCTTTTTCCTCTTCCCCTCTGTTGTCAATTGGGCGTTACTGTCGTCGTCATGCCCATTGACCACCAGCTCGCTTTAGTTGGGCAACAGGGATCTGGTTGTCAATCACCATGACATCGGCAGTAATACTCTGTCAACAGAGCAGAAGAGCAGCAGCTGCTCTGTAAATGTACCATCACAGAAAGCTGCAGAATTACCGGTAGCTGTGGTCCTTGACTGCTCTGAGCCGCCATAGATCGGCGCCGGGCATTCAGGCAGGTAGTTATCCACTACTGGGCTGTAAGTTCTTAGGCCCATAAGAAATAAATAAAATACAGCAGGAAACCAGGAAGCGAGCAGAATAAAACACTGGACACGTTGCTCAAAGCTGCAATTTGCTTCTTTGGGCGACATTTTACTCTGCATTTTTCACTACAAAGGAGGTTATTTTCACACAGCGAAGATTATATAATCGGCATCCTGCAAATCCCAGTATGTGCTGATGTAGTGAAAAACGAGGCCTAGGCCCGATAGATGGCCGGTTGGTGTGCATTCTCCGCTTATCTTATCTGCTGGTGAGCTCTTCTGTGTTGGAATTTACTAGTTATTTCAGGGACATGGCTGTTTGAAGAGCTGAAAGTTGTAAAACGGCATATCTGGGTTCCCAGCCAACTAGTGTATGCAAATGCCTTAACTGTGTGTGCACACTCCCCGAACTTTCTGCAAGGCACTTGCCCCAGGTTCATAAACACTAATTCTATATACTGATTCTCACCAAAGTCTTTTAGTTGTCTCCCGACCAACCTTCTGTTAGGGGGAAAAGTATGAAACTTTTTCACATCTTCCAAAACTGCTACGTTGCGTTCACTCCCTGCAGTATTTTAAAGTCATATGTTTGTGATTTTTACATATTCCTGCTGATCACATTGGGTCTTTGTAGCAGAATTGTATAGTTATTACGATTTCTTTATGTTCAATTGTTTAAGCTCACAAAAACATGAAATAGTTGTCATCTTCTGAAGAATAGCACGACTTTCATAAAAAGGTCTTTCATTAGCGTGCTTTCTGGTTCCTTTCAACCCTCCAATTCATACCCTGAAGGATCATTTTTATCCATGTACTATGCATGGTAAGGCTTGACTATACCTACAGTTAGGCTGTGTGCCTACCATCAGGGTTCAATACAAAAACCAGGATAATTGTGGTATACTCCGCGCTTCTGTACAAAGAATCACTCCAAATAATAAAAGCAATTGTGATGGCTTATTCTATGCGTTTCGAAGAGATAGCTCCTCTTCTTCCTCAGGAAAATCCCCTGATTTTCCTGAGGAAGAAGAGGGGCTCTCTCTTTGAAACGCATAGAATAAGCCATCACAATTGCTTTTATTATTTGGAGTGATTCTTGGTACAGCAGCGCGGAGTATAACACAATTATACTGGTTTTTGTATTGCTTCTGCCTTTGGCACGTGGGATCGGCTGCAGCGGTTATATGTCTCTATACTGGTTGTGAGTCTCACAACCTTTCCAGGTGAGCGGTTTTCCTATTAAAAAGTCACCATATTTTACACTGGTAAGACCCTATTGCGCTCCTTATATCCACAGCTTTTTCCTGTCTACGATCAGGGTTCAGCATTTTGGATACAGTGTGTTTTCACTGCATCCAAAACGTTGCTTTCTGGAAATCCCATGCGTGCTGGGATTGTTTTTCCCGCAGCATAAACTGTCATGTTTCACGTAGCATGTCAACTTATTGCTGCGGAGCCGCGAGTGTTCTCCAAGGCGAGAACAGAGAGAGACCCCAGTGGCCGGAACCTTGATTGTGGGCATGGGCAGCTGCAGTCTCCTGCAGACAGTAGTTTCATCCCCACAGGAGAGGACCTGCTGCGTTCAGCAGTTGCAGCCGCACAGGGGAGGACCTGCTGTGTTCAGCAGTCGCAGCCGCACAGGGGAGGACCTGCTGCGTTCAGCAGTTGCAGCCGCACAGGGGAGGACCTGCTGCGTTCAGCAGTCGCAGCCGCACAGGGGAGGACCTGCTGCGTTCAGCAGTCGCAGCCCCTCGGGGGAGGACCTACTGCGTTCAGCAGTCGCAGCCCCTCGGGGGAGGACCTACTGCGTTCAGCAGTCGCAGCCCCTCGGGGGAGGACCTACTGCGTTCAGCAGTCGCAGCCCCTCGGGGGAGGACCTGCTGCGTTCAGCAGTCGCGGCCCCGCAGGAGAGGACCTGCTACGTTCAGGACATAGCGTGTGGGGATCGTGACGTTTTGTTTGGCTATGGGCTGGGTGCTGAGCTTTCCATTGCTAAAACAAGGCAGCCAAAAAAATCAACTGAACACTAGTCTGAGGAAGGACAAGCACAGTTTACCACTAAGGTAAACAGCCTCAAAGTTTTCCTTGACCCTCTCGCCCGTCTCTGCGGAGAGCAATGCTCAACTGATCGCTTTATCCACATTGGTTTTGTCATCTCGGCAGCTGAAATCTCCTTGTTCCAGTCTTCTGATATGTCTGACATGTAAAAAAGTTTTGTGAACATGCAGTCACTTTTTAAGTTAAGTGTCATCAGCGCAAAGAAATGGTTTTGTGTTTACCTTTACTTATTTTACGCTACGTATTTACCAGTGTCTTGTGTCCTGAATGGGAAGTAACGTCTGTGCTCTTTCCATATGTTTTTCCAGGGACACCAGCTCAATCAGCCACTCTCCCAGTACAAGCTTTGATACCACCCTGGAGGCCCGTATCCAGAAGGAAGAGGAGGAGATCCTTTTAGCCAATAGAAGATGTGTAGATATGGAGGGAAGGTGAGCGCTAAGTTGCCCCCTCCCTGAAGGGTCTTGAGTACCGATTTGGCTTCATGATTCTCAAGGAACATTGGGCTCTCAGAGACCAGTAGGCGGCTTATCTCTTAACATTACAATTAGCTGTAAAACAACTATAAACCTGACTATTCAGAGAAAATGGTCATATATTGTAAATGTAAAATAATGCATAACACCTCCTTTTCCCTGTCAGGGGAGATTTAAAGACTAAGTTTACATTCACCCGACCAGGAAGACATTGCCAGTGTCATTCCACTTTTGGAGACGTGCGTGTTCTCCATGGGGAAACGCAGCGTCTGTGCCCATGATCAGGATTCTGGGCACACCGGAGTTTCACTGTGTTCTCCCACTGAGAACATTCTCGTCTCCACAGCACAAGTTGACATGCTGTGGCTCGGGAAGCTGCGCCGCAGGTAAGTTTAAACTGCGGGAAAAAAGAAGCACAGTAGATATGTGATTTCTGTAAATCCCATCCACTGTGCTTCTACTGTATAATGCAGCATTTTGGATGCAGTATAAACATGCTACGTCCAAAACTCTGTGAACACTGATCATGGGAACGTACCCGAAGATGGGTTTTGCCAAGAGACTTAGTAACAGAAGCAGATACAACAGTGGTAAATATCAGTCTGTTTCCACAGAGAATTTATAATTTGCCTTTGTTTAACTGATAGTGGCATGACAAAACAACAAAAGTGCCACCATGCAACATTTCTAAGAAGGTGGCAGCATTTCCCATTACAATAGAGACTTCAGGGTTCTGTTGAGGTTTAAAGTTCCGACAGTTCAAGTAGCCTTGTGTGGTGTCATATCCCAGGGCTGCCGATAGCAGTATCGGGCTATAGTGACTTCTTTAAATGTAAAGACAAAAATGTTTCTTTTCTCTGTGCCAGGATAAAGACTCTTCATGCTCAGATAATTGAGAAGGACGCCATGATTAAGGTGCTTCAACAACGTTCACGTAAAGATCCCAGCAAGACAGATCAACCATCTTCTATGCGCCCATCAAAGTCCCTTATGTCCATCTCCAATGCCAGCTCTGGACTACTCTCCCACTCTTCTACCCTCAGCAGCACACCCATCTTGGAGGAAAAACGAGAGGACAAAAGCTGGAAAGGCAGTTTAGGTACAATCCAATATCCTCCATGAAATTCGTCACCTGCAGCGCTTGTAAGGCCGGGGCCACACAGGGGACTAATGCGATCCTCGCATGACACTCGGCTCACGCTGGTAGCCCAGCCCAGGAGCAGAGTATCATGCGAGTGTCACTGCGACTGAGGTCCGATCATGCGATCGGACCTCAGCTGTGGGGGGCAAGCCGGCGCTGCGGAGGGGAGAGGGGGATTTATCTCCCTCTCTCCTCCGTAGCCGGCTATTCCCATTCTCGTCCTGCACTCGCGGTACACCGGTGTACTGCTAGTGCAGTGCGATTTTTCTCTCGCCCTATAGACTTGAATGGGTGTGAGATAAACTAGGAACGCAGTACAGGCACAGCATGCTGCAATTGTTTTCGTGGTCTGATTAGGGCTGAGAATATAATCGCTCATGTGCGCTGACACATAGGCTAATATTGGTCCGAGTGGAATGAGATGTTTTATCGCATTCCACTCACTCCGATTTTCATGCCGTGTGTCTTAGGCCTTATACTGCCCATAAATTTGATGGGGGTTTTTTTTTTTTGCAGATTTTGATTCTTGTTAAAGTATTTTTTTCTTTATTTGCCCCTAAAAAAAAATAAATATATATTTTAGTGACCTTTTTGAGTTATTTTAGTTCTAGTAATAATTTTCTTTGGTATATGCAAAATATTTATTCATAATAGAAAAAGCCAAGGGTGTATAATATGAATTTTATATTTTTTAATTATTTATTTTATTTTTTTTTGTATTCTTTTGCAGGTGTTTTGCTAGGGACAGAATATCGCATGGAGTCCATCTCATCCACCCCCTCTCCTGTACTTCCATCCACACCACAACTTTCTGGACATTCAAAGACTGGTAGCAGAGATTGCTGCACACAGACAGACCGAAATAATGAGCAAAGCAAAGCCCCTTCAGTGAGCGCATCTCCAGGCCCAGGGAGGCTGGCCACTCCTAGCCCTATGTATAACTCGGAGAAAACAGGTTAGTGCCAATCCATGACTGATGTCTACAGATTATGCGATTGTCTGTCTTCGACCCCCCCTGAATTCCTCAAGTCTCCGGCTGGTTTGAGCACCAGTGTAATGGCCGACCACTTTGGATTATTTGCCATTGATAATGTAAAACATTTTTTAACTTTAATATTGACATTAATCTTCTTTCTCTTCCCTACAGATGCAGTTTTTCAGTCCAGCACCTTGGATCAAAAAAGTCCAATTCCGTCCCTTGGCCAAGATCTTACAGATGGGGAATTGGTGGAATATCTGATATAATGAAAAAGTTCTATTGTTTTTTTTATTTTAACTTGTATGGTATTTATAGGAAGATCTACTTCAAGCATATTTATACACTTTTTTTTTTTTTCCAGTCAAACCGTCTTTTTATATTTGTAAATTACATTATGCCTTTTTGTACAGAACTGAAAAGACCTAAGTGTTGAAAGTAATCTATAATTCTTGGCACGGAAAGCCTATGACCGATTTCTCTTTGTAGCTTAAAGCAAAAGGCCTATCTGCTGGCAGAAGACTTGGCACCTGGTCTTGTTGGATGGCATTGGGGGATACTTAGGCGATCTTTTGTGTTTTGAATGGGGGAAAGAATTGACTGTTCTTATGGCAGCTGTATACTTTTTGTTTGTTGCCGACCCACTTTTAGGAGAATGGAAATGTACTAGTTTTTACATTATGTAGCAAATGGTAAAACAAAAATTGTACTATGATATTTTGCATTTTTAGCAGAGGTTTAGTTTGTTAAAGTATAAAGGAAAGGTTTTTATTCTGAGCATGATGAGATAGTGATGACTCCAGGTGAGCATGATGGCAAGCTTCCCCCCATGTGAGCATGATGGTGAGCACTCCAGGTGTGCATGATTGTGAGCACTTCAAGCGTGCATGATGGCAAACACTCCACGTGAGCATGATGGTGAGCACTCCACACATGCATGATTGTGAGCATGATGGCAAGTACTCCATGTGAGCATGACGGTGAGCACTCCAGGTGAGCATGATTGTGAGCACCGCACACATGCATGATTGTGAGCACTCCAGGTGACCATGATCGCGAGCATGTCACATGAACATGATTGTGAGAACTTAAAGCATGCATGATGGCGAGCACTCAACACACACGTGAGCATGATGTCAAGCGCCCCCCCTCTCACGTGACCATAATGGCGAGCTCACCCCCCCCATGAACATGAAGGTGAGCGCCCCTCACGTGAGTATGATGGTGAGCGCCCCCCCACGTAAGCATGATGGTGAGCGCCCCCCCATGTGAGCCTGATGGCGAGCACCCCCCCCTCACGTGACCAAAATGGCGAGCTCTTCCCCCCCCCTCCCCCTCATGAACATGAAGGTGAGCGCCCCTCACGTGAGCTTGAGGGTGAGCGCCCCCCCATGTGAGCATGATGGTGAGCAGTCCCATGTCAGCATGACCTTTCCTCTTTCTGCATTGTGTACCACATCAAACATTCCAATGTTCTAATTAAATTTTGCAATTCAAGCATAATCCATCATCTGCAGTGTTCTAATCTACAATGCATGAACATATACATTACTAAAGCACAGAGAATGAGTCAAATAGCAGTTGCTGAAGAATGTGTATTTTAAGGATGCATGTAGAAAGTTATTGCACGTTTTCAAAAGCAAATACAAGGGTTCAAGTATGCACAAGAGAAGGAATAAACTTTTGCTTCCAATAGCAATGGCTTCACTTAGTTCTTGCTTGCGTGTATTAGCCGTAGACTGGATCATTGTTGTTTTGCCCTTTGACCCTCTGAAGGTGATTGCACTGTGCATTGCTTTTAGTGTAATGCTATTTGCTGACGTGAATTAAAGAGAATCTGGCATCAGGTTTTTCCCCTACAATCTGCAGCCACCACCAGTGAGGCCCTATATATAGCATTCTAGAATCCTGTAAATAAGAGCCCAGATACCTCGCTGTATAATATAAAAAACACCTTTAGAATCCCCTTACGGGGTGGTCCGGTCCAATGGGTGTCGCTGATCTTGATCTGTGATGCGTCCTATGTCATCCACACAGCGTCCTCCATCACACTCTTGCTTAGATGCACCCTCTGCCCTGCTGAGGGCACAGCAAAGTACTGTAATGTGCAGGCGCGGGGGAAAGGTCATATACCACCCGCACATGCGCACTACAACACTGTGTAGATGACATAGGATGCATCATCCACCCCGAAGCTGGGAAAGAGGATGGCGATCGCAAGAAGATATAAAAGCCAAAAGCCAAAGGATCAAGACCAGCAACGACCATCGGACACAACCGCCCTTCAGGTGAGTATAATAGAAATTTGTTTTTTATGTTATACAGAGCGTCCAGGGCTCTTATATACAGTATTCTAGAGTGCTGTATATAAGGGCTGAGTGGTGGTGGCCGCAGCTGATGGGGGACAAATCTGGTAATCGGTTCCCTTTAAACATATAAGGAAGGTCACATTGATTGAAGTCTATAAACTGGGATTACCCTAATGTTTGAATAAATGAATCCCAGCGTGTCTCATCGGCAAACTATAAAATTCCCTTATTTACTGGTTTATATAATATAGCCTCAGATGCCAACATTGGGTGCTAGTTGCCATTTTTCAACTTTCGAGATCTGATACCCCAACCTAGACGTGACATTTATTCTTGGACCTGCTTTAAAAATCATTTATAGTGCTTAAAAAAAAAATCCAGAATGTTGGGGAGACATTATAAAACGCAACCATGACCTGGGCAATTTTTCCATAACCTCTCGACAAGATATTTCCATGTGCAAACATTTTAGTCTTAAGAAGGCTGAGACTTGTTGGAGCCGGATTATGATGGGCGACATATTTTCAGTTTTATCAGGAAGCATGTCGCATTTCTTTGCCAGTCTGCTTTAAAAATGTCAAAAATCTGTTCTGTATTACTTACGTAAAAGTAAGATTTGGTGAGTGAGTGCTCTGTAAAGTGGGAGATGCACTAAAAAGTAATTGTGTCACATTTAGTGGGTGTCTATTTATAGAGATTAGGATTTAGGATGATCCTAGGTTCTCGCCACTTGCACAAATCCATGATGGCTGTCTTCACCAGAAATTAACAAAAATTGTATTATGACATCACTGCAGCGTATGGGTGTACTAAATTACCTACTGATTTGCAAAGGAGTATCTAGAAATTGTTGGATCACATATTTTCGCAGGGCCGACCCACAAAATGATAGGTTAGTAAAGAGTATATGGCAACATTTTGCATATTATAGAGCTCCCTAAAATAATGTGTGCAACTGTTGGCTTCACCATAGACTGATGTGTATGGTTTGACACACCAATAACCGCAGTTATTAAAAGGTGCAAATACAGACTGTCTTTCATGTAAACTTGTTATGTTCTCTATATCCACCTCCTCTTTGGGGGCCGCCCTGTTTTGGGGGCCGCCCTGTTTTGGTGGCCTGCCCTGTTTTGGTGGCCTGCCCTGTTTTGGTGGCCTGCCCTTTTCTGGTGGCCTGCCCTTTTCTGGTGGCCTGCCCTTTTTTTTGGACCGCCCTTTTCTTGGGACCGCCCTCTTTTTGTGCTGACATTTACTGACCACGATCTAGTTTGTGAAATATACTGTTACATTTGGTTTGGTTACAAGTAGTTATATCAAGGCTCTCCTTTCCTATTCTCTGTGGACATGCAACATTTTTTGTTAAATTATCAATAATTTTTTTATTAACCATATATTGTATTTAGTTATTCAGCCATGTGATTTTAAGATATCACATTTTTTAAAAAAAGCCAATATTTTTTCATTCTTTTCCAATGTAGTTAGAATTTCCATTGATCAGTGACTTAATTTATATACAGTGGGTAAAATAAATATTGAACACGTCATTAATTTTCTAAGTAAATATATTTCTAAAGGTGGCATTGACCTGAATTTTCTTAACAGAATTTGGTAAAAACATTCATCCATTCCACACAGGCAAAGAAATCAAACCTTAGCTGTCCATAAATTTAGTGACGTGAAATAATGAGAAATGACACAAGGAATTAAGTATTGAAAACGCTTACTGAAACTTACTTAATACTTCATACACAAGCATTTGTTGGTGATGACTGCTTCATGACTCCTCCTGAATGGAGACATTAGTCACATGCATTGCTCAGGTGTGATTTTGGCCCATTCTTTCACAAACATGTTTCAAATCCTGAAGGTCCCATGAGCTCCTTCTATAAACTCTGAGCTTTAGTTCCTACCATAAATTGTCTATTAGATTCAGGTCAAGTGATTGACTAGGCCATTTTAGCAGCTTTATTTTCTTTCTCTGAAACTCATTGAGCGTATCCCTGGCTGAGTGTTTGGGATCAGTGTCTTGCTAAAATATCCACCCTCATTTTATCGTCATCATCCTGGTAGATGGCAGTAGGTTATCAAAAACGTCTAGGTACATTTGTCCATTCAGTCTTCCTTCATTTACATGAAGTTTGCAAGTGATGTATGCTGAAAAACAGCCCCACACCATGATGTTCCCACCTCCAAACTTCACTGTTGGTATGGTGATGTTATGGTGATATGCAGTGCCTTTTGGCCTCCAAACATGGTGTGTATTATGGCATCCAAAGAGTTCAATTTTGGTCTCATCTGACAAGACTATATTCTCTCAGTATTTCACAGGCTTACCTAAATGTTGTTGAGCAAACTTTGAATGTACTTGAAAATTGTTTTTTTCAGCAATGGAGTCTTGCTTGATGAATATGCATACAGGCCATTGAGGTTGAGTGCATTTTCTTTGAAACAATTGTACCTGTTGTACTGTATATTTTACAACAATAAGGTTATGAAGGTCTTGAAAGACAGCTCACTGGTTTTACCCATCATGAGATGTTTCTTGTGTGGCACCTTACACATGAGACACCTTTTTATAGACCATCAGTTGAACCAGATGATATTATTTTTCAATAAGTGGTAGGATTGTTTTCTAATTAACTGATAAATTTTAGCTTTCATCATGATTGTCCATGTCTTTTTGTACCTTTTTTTTCTTCATGTGTTCAATACGCTTCACCTGTGTCATTTATCATTTGATATCACTAAATGTATGGACATCTGGGGTTTGATTTTTCTGTATTTTTTGTTTTGTTTTTGTCCGTGTGGATTGAATGGGTTGATACCGATATATCTGAGAAATTCATGTCAATAGCACCTTTAGAAATATATGTACTGAGAAAATTGATTTGTTCACTACTTCTTTCAGCTGCTGTACATATTTTAAATATGTAGATTGAGATTTCTATAAATAAATGAAGGAGATTAATAGAGAATTATACATTTTAATTCAGACAGTATTTAGAAGTTGGAAGTTGGAGCCTGAAGCAATGTTGCTTAGCAGAAGCGGTTACAGTATCTGTGAATTTATGTAGTTACTTTTACTGAGAATGGAAATCTATGTACATATCCTGAAGATGTAAATACTTTTTGCCCTTTTTATGGGTTATTATGCTTAGCAACAACTCCCACCCCCCCCCCCACACACACACACAATTTCCCTGAACACATTGTTCCGTTGATTACTTTGCACTGCCAGAAGCATTTAGTCTGTTTTTTTTTTACCTAGCTTTTTGTTTTTCTTTATGTATAACTTCATTAAAATCAACTTTGTATCTCCTTTCTGTGACTGTTGGAGGTATCCAGCGCAAGTATTGCAGAGCAATATACTGCTGGACATTGTAGTAGCCAAGAGGTTATTTAATGACTTTGTATATTAAATGCATATTTTTCTTTTTTTCCCCTTCTACCAAGTAGAACTTGGGTATTAATATTTAAAAATTTTGACTTTTATTTTTTAGTTACTTTTATTCAGTTGGAATTTTCAGTCATTGTTTGCGCACCTCTACGGTCAATGTGTGTGCCATACCGAATACCCCGCCAATAAGATCTCCCACTTGTTTACAATGACTGGAAAGTCTTTGGCGCTCCTCTGTAGAACATATTTCAGTTTGAGGGTTTTATTTTTTTAATTCCCTTTTTTATTTTTTTTTTTTTCTGAAAAGACCCGAGCATCTTTCCTGTCTTTTCACCATCTTATTGTGTGCTTCTTCCGCTGTTATTGTGAGGCAGAGTAATGTGAAAACGAGAAAAGTATAGTCGCTGCTCTTGCCAAGATTGGCTTAAGCAGGAAAATGTAGTAGCGGTGCCAAGACATTTTTATCCTGTTGTTCTGGCTGCTAGTCACTCTCCTGTCCTTGCTGCCAGCGCCGTGTGTTAAGATGAGAACAGAAGAGGGGTTGGAGGCAGGAACTGCCGGCTTCCTGGATACTAATACCATAAGACCTAATTGTATGGATTTCATGTCAGGATTACATACAGTTGGCCTGAAATAAACAAATATTCCTCCATTTCTCGGCTGAAAGATTTCATTGGTACCCAGTATGTTTAAACCTGAAATACTCTTGTTGTTTGGAATTTACATTGACTTTTCTGCTGATAAAATCGATAATTTATTACAAAAAAGATTGGTTTGCATCAGTGGCAAACACCTAAAAGGGCCACTGTGCAAGAACAGTATACTGGCCCCTTGTTGTCCAATAGTTCATCCCAATGAATAATTTCACGTTCTTTGGAGGTCCTTACCTCTCTGGTCCTTGTGCAGCTGCACAGATTGCACCAATGCCATGTTCGCTTCTTAAGACAAAACAATCACTGATCTCGGGGAGACCAGCCAGAGAAAACACTGCTGGCAGCCAACGAGGGTGCTCAACACAGTGAAATCCTAGGTGCATTGCCCTATACCCCGAAACAGCGGTCTGTGGATGGATACCTGGCCTTGGTATTTCCCTTGTCATATCTTTAAACTTGTCAAAGAGTTGGATATTGACTAAAAGGGCCACTTAATATGGTGGTTATGGTGGTTTCCTAAATAGAGCCACTCCTTGGCTAGGTCCTTCCCGGAGGGATATCTGGCTATTTTCTGTGTCGAGACTCCTAACAGAGGCTCCACTGACTTTTTTGATTTGCATAGTCACCCCTTAATAATCACACCTAAGGTAGGCCATTGTTTCTGGTGGTGCACAACACTTGATATTGTTCAAATTTGGCAGCTGTTTTCCCCAATTTCCCCTTGGTACAGCTGAGGTTGCATCTTTTCCGTGGAAAGAGAGAAGTAACTCATCAACAGTCGGATTTGTCAGCAGGTTGGGCGTGGAAATGTCCAAATCTTTTTTTCCCCCCACAACTTCATCAGTTTGGTTGCCTTCATAAGTAGATAAAGATAGTCATGGGTTCGGCTGACTTGGCTCTTCTGTTTATGAGCACCTTAAATTTCTTAGCTCATTAAAGGGTTTGCTCAGGCTAAGCAATTGATGATCTGTCTGTAGGTGAATAGAACACAGGAGTAGTCGCTGGTGTTCGAATGGGAGATAAATGGCACCCTACACTAAATCTCCTGGGCTGCTGTTTCGCTGTGCATACTGATGACATTAGGTCACTACCAGAGCAGACTTCAGCTGATCAAAGAGGTGTTGGGAGTCAGACCCCACAAATCTCATATTGATGACCTATTTTACAGACGGGTCATCGAATGTTTATTCCCAGATAGCCCCTTTAATAGGGATCCCAAATTAGGATATCCCTACCGTAGAGGAAGGCCATATTGAAGCTATGGGGTTTTTGAGTGAGAGATGCTGATGAGAACCTATTTTACAGACGGGTCATCAAATGTTTATTCCCAGAAAACCCCTTTAATGTGGTTCTCCACTTAGGATATCCGTAATGTAGAGGGAGGCCATATTGATGCTACGGGGCCCTTTGGAGTGAGAGATCCTGATGAGAACCTATTTTACAGATGGGTCATCAAATGTTTATTCCCAGATAGCCCCTTTAATGTGGTTCTCCACTTAGGATATCCATAATGTAGAGGGAGGCCATATTGATGCTATGGGGCCCATTGACTGAGAGATCCTGTGCAAGACTTCCCTTTCCGGAGGAAGCAATCTTGGCAAACATGGGCATAGGAAACTGCTATTGTCTTCAGAGTCTCTTCTGTGTTCACAACTGTTCTCCATCTAAATTTATTTAAAGCATACCTGATTAATATTGCAGATTGTAATGTGGAAATGCATAACTTTACCGCTGCCAAGCTTGGGTTGTTTTTTTTTTTTTTTCCCCGCTTCTGTTACATCAGTGCCAAGACAAAATTGGCTGTGTTCACCCTTTGCAGATTAATTTAGTCATAACTAGGACCAGATCCAAAGAGGAAAATCAATAAGTGTCCATTCACATGTCTTCTTTGTTTTGGCTTCTACGAGAATCCATAAAGATCTGGCCCAATCTAAGGACAGGAAATACACGTGAGGACCTGGGAATATTTCAACCATCATTTATAATTGGGGTATCCAGGGCGGATTTTCACTTTGGGTATATCACACACTGCAGATGGGTTGCCAAAATTTCTGTGGCTAAAAATCATTTTCTAGTTGAAGTATCCTTCCAGTCATATTACATAAGTAGGGATTGTCTATAGTAATGCCACTAGAACTGGGACTAGAGATACTACAGCTTTTTGTGTCTTCTTGTGCTGGATATAATGCAGTATTGAACGCACTTTCAGGATTTTATACAATATACTCCTTTTTGGTATTTAATACTATATAACAGGTATATGACAAATTAGGAACTATTCTACATGTTGGAAATATTAAGGTGGCTTTCAGCTGGCCATAATATGGGCACGTTTTAGTATTCACATTATGGTGACTATACCTGTAGCTGCCATGGTTTTTTGTGGCTTCTACGTGGTTGTGGAAAAGTGGCCAAAGAAGGTTCAGGTTGGTGCAAAATGCACATAAAATGATCATGTTTCACCATTACATATTAGTTTAACATTTTCCATGAAAAATTATTCCACTAAGCCAGGAGGGAGGTTCAGTGAGAAAATAAAACCTCTTATGTCATTGAATTGGGGTTCAAACCACATGAGATATATATCCCGTTTCCAAATAGCACTTGTATTAATCACTTGGATTTAGTGCATCTTCCCTACTGGTGACCAAGCTCCCATGTAATCACAGAACGTAATTGTGGTGCTGTCCTCAGTTATGTTCTTTTTGGGTGCATGTCTTCACCTCTTTAAAAGGACTCTGTCAGCAGGTTTCTGCAATGTAATCTGAAGGGAGCTTTCTGCAAGGCTGAAAACAGAGAATTCAGCCCTGCATGTCTTTTCTCAGTCTTTTTTTGTTTACCTGCAATGTTAGTTTAAGCCCCTTATCTTTATTATTAGTGGGTCTCAGCAGAATATGAGCTGTTGTCTGAATCCACCGCCTTCTGTGATTAGCAGTTTCTGTGTATGGCAATGTACACTGAAAGCCTGGTGTGGGCAGGAGCAGCTCTCCCAGCACTTCTACAGGCAAAATCTCAAATTTTTCACTGTTTCAGAACGGCTGCAGCCACTAATCATAGTGATACATTATTGAACTTAGGGCTTCTTTACCTACATCATGCTGCTCTTAGATGGGTTAGCAAAAACCTGCTGACAGATTCCCTTTAATATGGCTCAGTATATTTCATGTTTTACATTTTCTCAGAAAATATAAAAAAAATTGTATTGGTATCTTAACGCTGAAAAAATTTACATTGATGCCAAATGCTTGTGTGTCTCTGATTCTGTATTTGATTACAATCAGCCTTACAGTGAAGGTCACAAATGTGTAAAAATGTGTGTGAGGAAGCGAGAGTAGGGTAAGCAATGTCTTTTTGTCATTTGTGAATCACCATTGTCGAGGGATTTGCTGGGCAAAAGTTTGTTCCTTTTTTTTTCTTTTCTTTTTTGTACAGTTTTTACAATGTTTTGTAACAAAAGAATTATTTTTGCACTACTCTGTTGCTATGCTCTTAAACTGGAAAATAAATGAAATCCATCAGATGCCTACATAGTCGTATTTGTGTAGTTTGTGACCTTTTTATTTCATTGTAGTTGGAACCATCTAAAACATTGTTGTCTGGAAATGATTTTACATTTCAGTCAGAGCTGCAATCCCTCAATTATTGAATTCATTTGATTTTAAAATCCAGGTATTTTCATCACTCCTTGAACCCACACATCAGTATCAAAGGGATTGTCCACTACTAGGACAACCTCCTTCTGATTCCAGGTTTCCCCCAGGTAAAACAAAGCCTATACTCACCTCCTGTACCAGCGCCATTCCAGCGTTGCAGCGGCTCGCGTGACAGTGTGACGCCACGTGAGCCCTTGCGTCCAATCAGCTAAAACAATTTTTCATTTCTACGACCCAACATAAAACTCTGTAAAGCACTTATGGGTTCAGAATGATTACTACACCCTAGATCAGGGGTGGGCAATTTAATTTTCCTGAGGGACTACATAAGAGCCCTTAACTGGTGCAGAGGATGCTGTAATAAAAAGAGATTTTTAATTTAATCTACATCCTGACAACAGTGGTTACTTAGTGCGGTTAAAACCCGATTCTCATATATATGTGTGCATATATATATATTTTTCCTTTATATTCACTGTGAGCCCACACATTGCCCTTCCCTATACAGTGTGAGTCCCCAAATATCCCCACTATATATAGTGTGACCCCCTACATATCCCCTTTATATTCATTTTGAGCCTTCACATAGCCCTTCTGTATACAGTGTGCACCCCACATAGCCTCCTCTATATATGAGCTCCACATAGCCTCCTATATATATATTGAGCCCCAATAAGCCTCCTATACACAGTATAAACCCTTGTGAAAAAAAAAGAAAAATGTAGGGACTGAAGCATCATTTTATTGGAAAAATTACATTTTTTTCATTTTTATTTTTTTTTTCTTCCTGATGTTTTGTTACCTTGGGGGTACTGGACATTCAACATGGATCCACAATCTATTCCAGTCTGTGCTCCAAAAGTAAAAAAACACATACAATCTTCTGTGCCATGCCATGGGATCAAACACTAGGAATCAATCACGTATGGGGTATTGGCATATGCAAGAGATGTTATGATACAAATTGGGTGGTCAATTTTATCCTGTTACCATTGTGAAAAAGAAAATTCAGGAGCTAAAACATTATTTTGAAAAAAATTTAAGTTTTCATTTTCATGTCCCAATGTTCTAAACTTTTGTGAAGCACCCGTAGATCCAAAAACTAGTCCCTACACTCCTAGTAATCTGTGAGGGGCATATTTTTACAAAATGGGGTCATTTGTGGGGTTCTTTGCTGTTTCGGCATCTTGTAGGCTCTGCAAATGTGATATGGAGTCCACAATCTATTCGAGCCAAAATTCCACTCCAAAATGTCAAATGGTTCTTCATCCCATCTGTACCATGCCATGTGCCCAAAGAGTAGTTGCCAGCTACATATTGGGGTATTGATGTACTGAGAAGAAAACTGATTTGCAAATTTGTGGTATCCATTTTCTCCGGTTTCCTTTGTAAGAAGAAAAAGTTTATAATTTGGCTCCTTCCCTTCTGTGCCATGCTAGGTGTCCAAACAGTAGATTGTGGCCATATATAAGGTATCGGCACTTTCAGTAGAAACTGCTTAACATGTTTTTTGGTGCATTCTCTCATTACAAGGTGTGAGAATAAGATATTTGAGAACGAAGAGTGAAAAATTTTGGTTGAAAGTATCTTTCATTTTTTCATTCCACTTTTCTATTAAGCAAATTAAGCCTCAACAAACTTCTTGAATGCAGTTTTGAATATATTGAAGGGTGTAAGTGTGAGGGTTATTTACAATGGTATCATTTTGGGTGTTTTCTGACGTATAGGCCCCTCCAAAGTCGCTTCAAAACTTAATAGGTCAGTAAAAAATTGTTTTCTAAATTTTGTTGAAAAAAAAAATTGCTGCTAAACTTTTGACTATGTATGCTTTTGCTATTATTCAATTATTGCAAATTACTAATGTCATTGCTATAGCGGATCTCAAAATTCAATGTCAGTTTGCCAATTTCTTCTTTCGTTGTCAGAGAGTTAAAAACATCTCTGAGCATAGATATTTCCAGCTGTTATGCTTCAAGAATGTGTAGTTTTGTTCAGGGGCACATTATCTCTTCTAAACTCCTCCACATTTGCTTTAAATAAACCCAGGACCAGTAAACAAGACACTCTGCTCCTCATTAACTCCTTCCTGTCGTATCAAAGACACAAAACGATCTGTGATGCTGAGTCACTTCTTACGGACAGGCCGTGAGGCGGGAAGTCGAGGAGTCCGAGGTCAAGCCAGGAGAGTACGTAAAGACAAAGAGATCAGAGAAAACTGATAGAGGCCAAGTCCAGGGTCAGATAGGTCAAAGTGAGTCAATGACAATGGGAGCAATCCAAAAGAGTAGTCAAAATGCCATTCCTAGATCAGGGCAGGAAAGATCAGAACAGCAGACAAGTGGTACATACTGCACAGAGATAGCTAAAACTGACAAAGGTCTGACCATTGTTAGCCAGCTAAATAGCCGGATAACTATCCTAAAGAGGCAACACCCAGAGGAAACTGCAGACCTGGCCAGATTGGGCTACTGGGCTGTCACTCACCATACTGGCTGTCCAACATGATTTTGCCATTAATTGGGCAGCTGAGCTGTCACTAAGGCTATGTGCCCACGTTGCGTCGAGGTAGTTGCAGTTCTAAATGCACTCTTTGGCAGAAATGGTTTTTGCCAAAGTTGCTATTGACCACAAAAACGCTATAAATACGCTTGCGTTTTTACCGCGATTTACATGCTTTTTCATTGCTTAAAGTCAGATGCGTTTTGATGACAAATACACTGCTAAATAAAGTTTTAACATTCAAATACTATGAAAAAATGGAAAAAAAATTATAACAAATATCAAGATTATAATCATAAACAAAATAGCTGATTTTATTAAAATAATAAATGTTAATATTTATGTATAAAAAAAACCCGTTAAATTAATGTTATCTTAATTTTTATTGTTGGACTATGTGTGTGTGTGTGTGTGTGTGTGTGTGTGTGTAAAGGGACATATGCCTTTAATATGTCAAAAACGCAGGCAATTGTCAAAAACGCTTGTTTTCTGCGTCCAAAAAGCATTGAAAACGCTAGCATTTTGATGTAGAATGCGTTTTGCATCTTCTCATTGACTCTGTTATCAAAACGCAGCTCAAATGGCAAAAACAATTGACGTGTTGCTTCTTTAAACGCTGAGTTTTTGCCCAAAAATATGCAAATTAAAAGCAGCGTTTTGAACAGAATGGTGTGCACAAGAAATCCCCATTTCTCATACTTTGCTTGGAAATCAAAACGCATGCATTTTGGCATTAAAACACTGCAGTTGAAAACGCTGCGGAAAAGCATGTAAAAACACAACATGGGCACATAGCCTAACAATACAAACAGCTCAACATGCTCCTGATTAAATAGGATGGCTTAGCTGTCACTCACTGGGTTCCTAGGAAACTGAGTATTGAAATCGTGACAGTACCACCTTTTCTAGAGGAGCCACTGGACCACCAGGTTTCCCAGGAAACTTTTTAATGGGTCCTGACCAAATTATAGGCCTTCACAGCTTGAGTTGGAACACATGATCTCTGCTTGAGTCCATATCCTCTTCAATAAACAAGTTATTAGAGGAAATTTCGGAACCTCCAAGAGTCCACAATCTTCTGTACCTCATACTTCAGACCTCCATTTTCTGACACTGGAGGATGGAGGCGGGGACAAGGGAGATACTACTGAAGGGACACTCCTTTAATTCTGATCTATGGAAAACATTCAGAATACAAAGAGATGGAGGAAATTTCAACCTAATGGGAACCGGGTACACTACTCCCAAAATCTCATACAGACCAGTGAGTTTAAGACACAACTTTGCCAATGATACTTTGAGGTTTGGTTGTCATCCAAAAGTATCAAACTTATCACCTACTGTAAAGACCGGACCCACTGAACATTTTCGATCAGCCTTATGTTTTTGGCGAGTTTGAGCAGCCTCAATATTCTTTTGAACCTCCCTCTAGACATCCCCAAGTTTCCATATGGAAACCTCTACCCGAGGACACTCACAACTTATCCTAGAGAATTCACCAAAATGGGGATGAAAACCATAATTACAAAAAAGGTGAGGTTCTAGTAGACTGATTTGACTTAAAAGCAAACTCAGCAAGGGGTAGACATGTAGACCGGTCTCCCTGCTGAGCTGCCACAAAACACCTTCAAATTTGTAATAACCTAGAGAGTGTCTCTGCATTAGAAAACTGGTCAACCACCACCCAAATGACAGTTTTTCCATTAGACTGCGGTAAATCCATGATGAATTCCATGAACAGATGAGTCCACGGGTCTTCTGGAATTGGCAATGGAACCAATTACCTGGCCGGCTATGACAAACTTTAGCTTGTGTGCAAACTTTATAGGAGGTAACAAAATCTCTAATATTATGCATGGACAGCGACCTAAAGAGTCTCACAATGGCTTTGTGTGAAGTTCTGACCCCAGGGTGACCGCTCAGGATAGAATCATGAAACTCTTGTAAAAGATGTAATCTTGGGTACATGGCTAGAAACAATTTAGACACCGGAGTAGCAGAAGGAGCCAGAGATTGGGCTTTACGGATCTCCGTTTCCAAGTCCAAAGATGCCATAGAAACCACAAAGCCCTGAGAAAGAATGGGGGTTTGGGGCAGACACAGCACCAAATTGCTTAATAATGCATCAGCCTTTACATTCTTGGACATGCCTGGCCATTAATCAGCTAAGTATAGAGGTTTACCAACTCTCTCTCCTGAATAATTATGTGGAGAAGATTGAGCAGTTGGAAATCACATGCCCAATCCTTATGCGCTCAGCCTCAAGCCTCTATTCCTGTCTTACCCCCTTCCTCCCCATTGACAAAACATGTATGCCAAGTGTTAAAGGGAACCTGTCAGGTGCAATCTGCACCCAGAACCACAAGCAGATCTGGGTGCGTATTTCTAATCCCTGCCTAACTGGCCCTGTATACACTAGCATAGATAAAGGGATCTTTAGAAAAAGTATTTCTAAAGAACTTTTATTATATGTGTGTCGCCCCAGGGACATCGATCCAGCTTCCAGGATGCCACAGGGTCTTCTTTTAATATGGCAAACAGGTATGTTAGTTTTTGTGAATGTGTCGTGACACCACTCACGGCTTGCGGTCAGGGATATGGATGACCGCCACTGCAGATTTTATGAGCGTCTGGGGCTGATGGGGTCTGCAGTCATATGGTGTGGCCTCCCGTGAGTGAGGCAGGCCCCAGGGGCTCTGGTGAGTAGGGTAGCGGGTCAGGAATAACTCTGACTCAGTCCAAAAGTCTTTCAACTGCTTTGTACTCACTCAGATGTTGTTGTGGTGAGCTGATCTGGCCGATGCTGTGATTATCCAGGTAGAACCAGGGCTCCTTCGGACCAGTCTGAGAGTAACTAGTTAGCTTGCCTTCCTAGCACTTCTGTGTTTGGATAATCCCTGACTTGAAGTACCATGGGGTCTATCCAGGGAAGTCGCTACTGCCTTTTCTCCCCTTTTTGGACCATTTGCCAGCAGCGTGGACCAGTTGAGATGGCTTCTGGCTTTGTCTCCTTATGGGTCCCTGCGTTGCTGCTGAGGCTCGGACTCTGTATGGTTGGTGAGGGACTTGTAGTTCCCCTCACCGGCAGGTTTAGCAGATAGTTAAACTTGAGTCTACTCTAGGGACCTGTTCCCCGTACGTGCCCCGTACTCGACTGACTCTCTTTCTGTCTTTCTGATTGACTGGTAATTGTTCTTCCCCGCTAACTGCTACTCTACGTGCAGGGTCTGACTAGTGTGAGCGCGCATCTGCGTCTCCTAGCAACCGCCGCTCACCACTACCAGACTGGCTCTCTCCACTCCTTTCCTGACAGCCTCTGCACGTTAGCTCCCAGCCCCTCCGCTACACCTCTTGAAAAGAATTGAAGGCTAGCCCTCTCTGGAGACTACCCAAGGGTCCCCTCTAAAGGTGTGGGAGACCTGGTTGCTATGTGTCTGTGCGTACACACCTCGTTCTGATCCTTAGGATTACCTGAAAGCACTGTCCCTGCATGGGTGCAGTACTCAGTGGTGCCTGACCGGGTAAGGGGTGCCACATTTGCTAAAGAGCTCAGGGACTAGTCGCAAGGATGTTAATCAGTTAGTTAGTATGCAGCAGGAGGCTCAGTATGAGCTGCGCCCTGATGATGTGTCTTCTGCTCATACTGAGCCTCCTGCTTCATTCATGAACCAGGAGGCTCAGGATGAGCTGTGCACACGATGTTTCCTCCGCTGCTCATCCTGAGCCTCCTAGTTCATGAATCATGATTCTGCCTGGCCTGCGGACAGCACCTATCATTGGTTGCAGGCAGAAACTGTCACATAAGCTGGGGGCACGTCTGACTACAACCAATCACAGACGCCGTGAAGGCCGGTGGGCGGGGAAAGCCTTGCATATGTATGAGCAATAATGAGCGGCTCAGGGAGGCCACACTTGCAGCGTACAACCGCGCGGTAGCAGTTCACAGCTGCGCCAGAGCCTTGGTAAGTATAAAGCACTCACTTCACTCTTATTTTCTTTATTTTTTCTTTCTTAATTATTTTGTTTTTTAATTTCTCGAGTGCTGGATCAAACACCCGAAATCCCGGGCCCGAGCACGGCACCCGTGCACCTTTGAAACCGTGCGGATCCGGACTTTTAGGCTATGTGTCCACGAGAGAATGTAGCTGCGGATTTTTCTGCATCAAAATCTGCAGCTTTACCGCAAAATCCGCACCTTTTCAAAGGTGTGGATTTGCCGCGGATTTACCGTAGAATTGCCGCGGCTTTTGGTGCGGATTTTTTTTTTTCCCAATTTTAAAGCCAAAATCCGGATGAAAATCCGCAACAATAATTGACATGTTGCCGATTTTTCCGGATCAAAATCCGCACGAAATCCGCTGCGGAAAAATCCGCAGCATGGGCACAGCATTTCCAAAATGCCATAGAAATGGCTGGGAAGTGCCGGTGCTGCAGATTTTCGGGAAATCCGCGGCTTTTCCGCGAGAAATCCGCGGCAAAATCCGCGCATTTTCCGCAGCGTGGACACATAGCCTTAGAGCCCAGGTCCACCCATCAGTAGAAATAAATCCTCTCTAGTTAAATATGATAAATGTATAGTCTTTGCCTATAACAGCACAGTTTTTTGGGATAATTAATCAAAGCTAACTATGGAGCCAATAACCATCTGATGATATTAGCGATAAATACGTTAAAACCCAAGAGATATAGCAGAAGTCATTTTGTGATCTGAACGCAGCTATGAGTATTCAGCTGTTATAAATGAAAATACAGAATCTGATGTTTGTCACATTTACCAAATCCAAATACGGCTACAGATCCGCAGATATGCATAATAAATCATGCCATATGCTCTCCTGCCGAATGAAATAAAAATACCTCCTGAGTAGCATTTATTTTAGAATTCTGTTTTGAGTGTTTTTTTCACAAAAGCCGTTCTGTTTAATATGTCACCATAACAAATGGTTACGATTTGTTCTTTAGATAAGCTGCTCATAAATGTCATTCCCTTAAAGATACACTCGCATAAACACCACATCTATGTTTTTATTAGTAGAATTTAGTGTCCTGATATCCCACAGGTGTGGTTTACATAGTTGTAGTGTATGGTCAGACTTTTCTGTGAAGAACATTAACTAAGAAGTAGAAGTCCAAGGAAATTTAGTGCAGGTCTGTTGCAAACTAACCGCATCTTAGTAGTAATTTTTTAGGGATTAAAGGAGTTGTCCACTACCTTTACGTTGATGGTCTATCCTTAGGATAGGTGATCAATGTCTGATCAGCCGGGGTCCGACACCCAGCACCCCCACCGATCAGCTGTTCTAGGTGCCAGCAGCAGCAGGCAGCTGAGAATGCTCAGTTCCGGAGCTGCTCAGTCTTCTGATACAGGCCGCGGCCGGGTACTGCACCTCCACCTCCTATTCTAATCAATAGGAGGCGGAGGTGCAGTACCTAGCTGCAACCGCTATCAGAAGATGGAGCAGCACCGGAACTGAGCATTTCTGGCTGTCTGCTGCTGCCGCTGGCACCTAGAACAGTTGATCAATGGGGGTGCGGGTGTTGGACCCTGACTGATCAGACATTGTTGGCCTATCCTAAGGATAGGCCATCAATGTAAAAGTAGTGGACAACCTCTTTAAATTTTGGGTAAAAGGGGGTAGGGCAACTTTTTAGAATGTGAGGGTACAGCCAGGTTGGGAAATTGAAAAAACTTTATTTATTTAGAGATTTGTTACCTTTACTGTCACATCGCTGTATTTATCATCCATCCATCTGTATTATGACATTATGGTATTTACTTTTTTGTGCAGTGACGTTGAATTACATATTCATAATCCTGGGATATACTGATCACTTTCACTTGTGAAAATCCAGGTTCTTTAGATTATATTGCACAATATTTCACCTGATATGTGTTGTAACTACAGATGAGCGGACCCATTAAACTTCAGTTTGGCGGGTTAATCTGGACTTTAGATAATAATTAGGGATGATCGAATACCACAAATATTCGGCTTCGCGAATATTCGCCGAATAGATCGCCGCTATACTCGATGCACAATATAAGTCTATGGGAAACCCGAATAACAACTATTCGGGCTTCCCATAGACTTAAATTGCGCTTTGAATATTCACATAGGAGTGACCTATTCGTCGGATATTCACGAAGCCGAATATTTGTGGTATTCGATCCCTAATAATCTGTTCTGGACCCAAAACTGACCTGAACCCCAACAGAAGTCACTGATTGGGCAGTTTGGCTCTTCGTCCACATACAGGCAGCCATCAACAGATCACTTCCGGGGGAGACTGGGAGGAGTTTTCTCTGTTTTGTTTGGTGTACACTACATCCGATCATGCTGTTGTTACCCCCAGTAAGAGCTGTTCAAACACTACAAGTGGCTCTCATTGAGCTGAGCACTGAGCGTAACCAAGCACACCGATGCTCGAGAGAGGGGTTTGCATACATGACGCACCTGAACTTGAACACTGTTTCTTCGTAAAGTCCATGTTCAGTACAAACACGGAACTTTACTTTTCAGATTCACTCATCTCTAGTTGAAACGTAAAGCTGGCCATATGCAAAAGATAGCTGTGACCAAATGCTTGTCCAGCCAACAGCTATATCCCTTGAGATACCAATAAACATTTATTCTCTTCTTGGTTCTGCAATCAAATTTATTAAAAATATTTTTGACAAAACTTTATTTCCAGGCACAGCAAAATATTAAGCATGTTAAACATTTTCAATGTTTGCTTCTCATTTTCCTCAACATCTTCTGTCTAAGAACTCCAAGGAAATTGAGGTGGCCACAGAAGCCACGACGATGACTACAACAAAGTGGCACCTATGCTTGGCTTGGCACCAATTTATTCCCAAGCAGAACAGCTTTTCTTTTCTTGATTTTTTTTTTTCATTGGAGAACGAACCGTTGTGCCTTTTTTTGCCAATGGCTCATTCGCAACCTCTAGAAAATAAAAAGGGGCAGTGCCTACAAGAAGGGCCAGTTTTAGACAAAGTGAGGCAAGGGGCAAAGGATTATGTGGCACCCCAAAGGCAAAATATTGCACCATCACAGACAAACATTTAGGTGACATTTACATGAGCGGAGTTCAGGCCGTTAGATGAGAGGAGCGCAATCATCAATATTGAAGTAGTTCAGCCCTAATTTCCCGGCCTTTGACAAAGAATGATGGAACAGAACGATCACTAATAGATCAATCTATCTCCAAACAGCAGCACATCTGCATTGTTACTATTTTGCTTTTAAAAATCTAAATTTTATTTTTTATCATTTTGTTAGTATTTTGTAAATCCACCTTTGGCTTGCAGCACTGCCTGAATCCTTCTGGGCATGCTCTTGATCTGATTTAAGAATGTCTGAACCAAAATCTGGTCCCAGGTCTCTTCTACACAGTCCCAATGTTGGTGCATACTGGTCGACCCACTTGGGTAGGTATACAGCTTTTCTTCAACTCTACCCACAAGTGTTCGATCGGGTTGAGGTCTGGGGACTTTAGGATAAGGACAACCATGACCACATTGTGAAACATTAAAAAAACCAACCAGATGGAACCGAGTAAATTTAATTTAAAAAAGAAGAAAATTAAATCTAATATATAAAGCTCAGTGTATGTGTGTATGTATGTGTATGTCCGTTAAAGGAATTTGCACCGTCGCATTTACAATCATGAAATTTTGCACAGACGCCCCATGTGACCCAGGGAACGTCATAGACTATGTTTTGACGGGAAAATTTAACCCCGCGCTTTACAATTACTCTCAAAAATCCTGCCTCCATTAAACTGAATTGGTGGGAACTGCAGGCTATTAATAGCAACTGTCAGTGGTTGTTATAGGAACAAAATAAACTGTTCGTATAAGAAGCTTATGTGTGAGGTAATAAGATGATGGTAGTGAGACAGATAGAGAGAGACGGGCAAAGAGACAGGTGGGCAAAGAGACAGACCTGGAAAGAGACAGACCTGGAAAGAGACAGCCGGGCAAAGAGACAGCCGGGCAAAGAGACAGACGGGCAAAGAGACAGACCTGGAGAGAGACAGACCTGGAAAGAGACAGACCTGGAAAGAGACAGACCTGGAAAGAGACAGACCTGGAAAGAGACAGACCTGGAAAGAGACAGACAGGGAAAGAGACAGACGTGGAAAGAGTGAGACAGACAGACACACACATAGAGACAGACAGAAAGATAGAGAGAGACAGACACACAGAGATGGCGACAGACTGATACAAATACAGACAGGGAGATGGAAACAGACAGACATAGACATAGACAGAGACAGACAGCGACAGGCAGACAGAGACTGGGAGAGAGACAGAGAGACAGTTACTATCCCGGGCAACGCCGGGTACTACAGCTAGTAATGAATAAGACGCAAAATAGAAAATGTGTCACTTGTCATCCTTGTGCAATCTGTTTTTTTTTACAGCAGCTATTAATAATTTATAAGACCATTTACAGCTTCCTTTATAAATATGAATCTTTGAATTTCAATGTATCTGTAGAATACAGATGCTATACATAGGGTATCCGATTTTATTTTTGTGCACCCATAGACTTTAATGGGTGAGTCTCCTGATTTATGGCAGAAACTAGTGCATGCTGCAATTTTTCTTCACACGGTCAATGAAAAAAATTGTTAATCTGCACTGCCTCATTGAATAATAGTGGTTGAGTACTGTCCATTTTTTCTTTCTTATGGCCAGTACTTGGTCCGAAGATATGTGAACAAGCCCTAATTTAACCGTTTTTGTTCCAGAAAAGAAGAGTAAATACAATCATGGATTGGGGCCTTGGGTGTTTCAATTTGATTATCAAGACCTGTTTCCTATCAGTCAGTGGAAACATCCAGAAACTGAAAATGCAATATGGATCTAATAATTCGTACAGCTGAGGGTTCAATACAACTGTCCTCACTCTAGGCCATTCCTTTCCCTAAGGTCTTCATACTGACATATTCTATCAGGACTTCGCAACACTTCCCACACTTATACGTATATGAAAATATGGATGCACAACTCAGATCTTTTTTTATTTATTTATACTATTTTTGTCTTGTATATCTGTATCTTGTATCTAAACCTTTTTATCTGTATTTTGTGAGACTGTGACCGGGGTTATCTATGACGGCCGGTATGTCTCGCCCCGGTTGTGCTCACTCCATGATAGAAAGTAAATCCACTCTAGGGTTAATGCTGTTTCCCTACAGGCTGAAGGAAGGGTTAAATGGAAACAGGAACAAGGGCAGGTGTGTCGGGTGTGAGGGAGTGAACACAACTCCCTGAGTTCTCTGCTGGAGAGGCACATGTATATTGGTGTGGATTTTTGTTTGGACATTAAACCGTGTGCTGTGAAACGTAATGCCTGGATCCCGTGTCTTCTGCTGCGCAGCCGACCGTGCTACCTCACATATGGTGGAGAATCGGCGGGCATCCCGGCCGGTGAGGTGTAGCTTCCTTTTCTGGTGACCCGGTAGCACATGTCCTGGATTCAAGCGGCTATACTACGGCCCAAACCCAGCGACGCCATGGAGGACATACTAAAGCATTTGGCTCAGGCTAATGCACAGCAGCAACAGACCAATGCACACCTGCTCCAATCCTTGAAATCGCAGGACCAAAGACATCAAGAACAGATGGTTCTCCTGGCCAAGTCGATCCGTGTTGGACCGGCAGCAACAACCCCGGGACCGGGTGATGACGGCAGCGTCCGGAAAGCGGTGAGACAAGCGTTGCAAAAGATGACCCCGGGGGATGATGTGGAAGCGTTCCTGGCGGTGTTTGAGCGGGTGGCCGAGCGGGAAAAGCTGCCGACCCCCCAGTGGGCTGAGGTATTGTCGCCCTATCTGACGGGGGAACCCCAAAAAGCGTACCTGGACCTCTGTACCGAGGACGCCATTGACTATGTGACCCTAAAAGCCGAAATACTGGCACGGTTGGGGGTGAATACCTGTGTACGGGCTCAGCGGGTAAATCAGTGGTTCTATGAGGAAGCCAAACCCGTACGCTCCCAGGCCTATGACTTGTTGCATCTTGTAAAAAAATGGTTGCAGCCTGACACTCTGAGCCCGGCGCAGATGGTGGAAAGGGTAGTAGTGGATCGTTTTGTGCGCACTTTACCCGTCACCGTTCAACGGTGGGTAGGACAGGGTGACCCGAGTACCCTGGACCAATTAGTGTCACTGGTAGAGCGGCATGTGGCTACGCAGGACTTGATACGGGACACTGAGACTTTGCGTACCGCCCGTCGGTCCGGCCCCTCCAAGTCTAGGGCCAAGGACCCACCGCCGACAACGGTGCAGGAGTCCCCTACCGTCCCGCCTGAGGCCGCGGCTGCCAATCCTGAGGTCAGGAAGGTTCTGTACCCTAAACGACAACCCGTCAAGGGGGTTTCCGTCCCCATTAGATGTTGGCGGTGCCAGCGGGTGGGACATATGGAAGCCCAGTGTCCACTCACCACATAGCCCATGGATTGTGGGGTTACCCGGCGGGGCTCCATGTATGCTCAGGTGGTGTGTACCGCTGACCTTGTCTCCCCGTAGACGGAGCCCCACTTGTGCCAAATACAGGTGAATGGATGTCCGGTTACAGGATTGTTGGATTCCGGAAGCTTAGTGACCCTTGTGCGATCCA
Organism: Anomaloglossus baeobatrachus; assembly: GCF_048569485.1. Classification (NCBI taxonomy): domain Eukaryota; kingdom Metazoa; phylum Chordata; class Amphibia; order Anura; family Aromobatidae; genus Anomaloglossus; species Anomaloglossus baeobatrachus. The sequence continues at coordinate 83,470,793 of NC_134361.1, forward strand.
CCTTGAGGGCTAAAGTAAAGGCCACAGGACGTACCGTGGGGGTGGTTTGCATACATGGGGACCGCCGAGACTATCCCACGGGGATTGTCACCATCACAGCACCTTGCGGTCAGGTGCAACATGAGGTGGGACTTCTTAACACTCTTCCTTATGACGTGATCCTAGGAAGGGATCTGCCCTATTTTTGGACTTTATGGAAGGGACCCCCTAAGTCTCCTCAGATATTGGTCAGTCTGGGACCTGAGCCCTACAATCCTGAATCCGGGACACCTGCTGTAGGGGTCCCCATGATAGGGACAGAATGTGAACCCGATAGGTCGCCCCTAGAGGTATTGGCAGGAGAGGCTGAGACGGTCGAACCCATCCCGGAGTTGGAGGCGTCCCCGGATACGTTTGGGACTGCCCAACTCCAGGACCCTACATTAATACATGCCCGGAGTCGGGTGACAGTAATTGACGGGGTGGCACAGCTGCCCGGTGCCCAGGTAAGGTACCCCCATTTCGCTCTTAAGCAGGATTTACTCTACCGGGTAGATGAAGTACGGGGCGTGGGGGTAGAGCAGTTGGTGGTGCCCCAGCCGCATCGTCGGCGGGTCCTCGACTTGGCTCATAAACACCTGATGAGTGGCCACCTAGGGGTCAAGCAAACGCAGGAGCGAATATTGCAAAGGTTCTATTGGCCCGGGGTTTTTGGAGCAGTAAAACGGTACTGCGAAACCTGCCCGGAGTGTCAGATTACCGCACCCCTGACCCATTTTCGCAGTCCGTTGGTACCGTTACCCATTATAGAAGTCCCTTTTGAACGGATAGGGATGGATCTGGTGGGGCCCCTCGTAAAGTCCGCTCGAGGGCACCAACACATCCTAGTGATCGTTGACTATGCCACCCGGTATCCCGAGGCGATACCTCTCAGACATACTGCAGCAAAGCTTATAGCTCGGGAGTTGTTTGCTGTGTTCTGCCGGGTGGGGTTGCCCAAGGAGATCCTTACGGATCAGGGGACCCCATTCTTGTCTAAAGTGACCAAAGAGCTATGCCGGCTACTCCAGATCAAGCAGTTGCGTACATCTGTGTATCATCCTCAAACGGACGGTTTAGTCGAGCGTTTCAATAAAACCCTGAAAACCATGCTCAAAAGGGTGATTTCAAAAGACGGGAAAGACTGGGATATGATGCTTCCCTATTTGATGTTTGCCATACGAGAGGTGCCACAGGCATCCACGGGGTTTTCGCCTTTTGAATTGTTATACGGGCGACATCCCCGGGGATTGTTGGACCTGGCAAAGGAAACATGGGAGCAAGAGCCCACCCCCCATAAAAGTGTGATTGAACACATTTTGGGTATGCAGAACCGCATAAGCGCGGTCATGCCAATTGTGAAGGAGCATCTACAGGAGGCTCAGGCCGCGCAAAGCGGCCGCTACAATAGACAAGCTACCATGCGGACCTTTAAACCTGGGGATCGGGTGTTGGTATTAATCCCCACGGCGGAGAGTAAATTCCTGGCTCAGTGGCAAGGCCCCTACGAGAGAAAGGAAAGAGTCGGGGTGGTTAACTATAAAGTATTGCAGCCCGGTAGGCGGAAACCTGAACAAATATACCATGTCAACCTGTTAAAACCTTGGCAGGAACGGGAAAGCCTGATGGCTGTTTTTTCCCCATCTCCCTCCTCTTCGGGTCGTTCACCTCCGGCTCCAGTGACCTCCGGAGAGGACGAACCGGAAGTAAGGATTGGAGAAGCCCTCACCAAGACTCAGAGGCGAGAGGCCAGACGGTTGGTTCAGCAGAACCCCGATGTCTTCTCCGAGCTGCCCGGTAGGACCAGTCTGATACGACATGATATTGTCACCGAGCCCCACCTGAAGGTACACCTGAAGTCATACCGGGTACCGGAGGCTCGACGACAAGCCATATCGGAGGAAGTAAAGACAATGTTACCCCTGGGGGTCATCGAAAAATCCCGGAGTGAATGGGCTAGTCCGATTGTCCTAATACCAAAACCCGATGGCTCCTTAAGGTTCTGCAATGACTTTAGGAGATTGAACGAAATATCCAAGTTTGATCTCTACCCCATGCCCAGGGTGGATGAGCTGATTGATAGGCTGGGACAGGCGCGGTATTTTACCACGCTCGACCTGACCAAGGGGTACTGGCAGGTGCCACTGACGGAGTCCGCCAAGGAGAAAACCGCTTTTGTTACGCCGGAGGGTCTCTTCCACTATGTTGTCTTGCCTTTTGGGTTACATGGCGCTCCGGCCACGTTCCAGAGGTTGATAGACTTAGTGCTGGAACCCCACCAGGCGTATGCATCAGCGTACCTTGATGACATCATTATTTACAGCTCCGATTGGCAGACCCACTTGGAACAGGTACAAGCGGTGGTGGACGCGCTTCGAACAGCCGGATTGACAGCCAATCCCAAGAAATGTGCGTTGGGACTCACGGAAGCCCGCTACTTGGGCTACGTGATAGGCCAAGGAGTGATTAAGCCCCAAATTAACAAGGTTGAGGCGATCCAGAAGTGGCCTAGACCCCTGACCACGAAGCAGGTTAGGGCCTTCCTGGGTATCGTGGGGTACTACAGGAGGTTTGTAAAGGATTTTGCGGGACTATCAGCCCCCTTGACGGACCTTCTCAAAGGCAAGAAGTCCGTCATGGTGCGCTGGACTCCGCAGGCCGAGGACTCCTTCCGGGCCCTGAAGGGGGTCCTGTGCGGACAGCCCGTTCTCGTACACCCTGATTTCCGGAAGGAGTTCATAGTACAGACTGACGCCTCAGAGGTCGGCCTGGGGGCAGTGTTGTCTCAGGTGGTTCAGGGGGAGGAACACCCCGTCACCTTCTTAAGTAGGAAGCTCACCCCTCCCGAGCGGAATTATAGCGTAGTGGAGAAGGAGTGCCTGGCGATCAAGTGGGCCTTGGAGTCCCTACGCTATTACCTGCTGGGACGGCAGTTTCGCTTGGTGACGGATCACTCTCCACTGGTCTGGATGAGGTCCGCCAAGGAACGGAATGCCCGGGTTACCCGGTGGTTCCTTTCTCTGCAGAACTTCCGGTTTACGGTTGAACATAGGGCCGGTGGGTTGCAGGGCAACGCCGATGCCTTGTCCCGCGGCCCGTGTTTGATGGTGGGAGTTCAACCCCGCGCGCTTGAACTGAGGGGGGGGGTATGTGAGACTGTGACCGGGGTTATCTATGACGGCCGGTATGTCTCGCCCCGGTTGTGCTCACTCCATGATAGAAAGTAAATCCACTCTAGGGTTAATGCTGTTTCCCTACAGGCTGAAGGAAGGGTTAGATGGAAACAGGAACAAGGGCAGGTGTGCCGGGTGTGAGGGAGTGAACACAACTCCCTGAGTTCTCTGCTGGAGAGGCACATGTATATTGGTGTGGATTTTTGTTTGGACATTAAACCGTGTGCTGTGAAACTTAATGCCTGGATCCCGTGTCTTCTGCTGCGCAGCCGACCGTGCTACCTCACAATTTGTTATTTTACTATTATTAATGTATTCACTTTTTGTTTATTTTGTAATGTTTGAAAAATACAATTCCTTCAAGTTAGTTGGTTTGCTGTGGTGAACAGCAATCTCCAAGTCTGACCACAGATTCTTAATTGGATTGCCTTCTTGCTGGAAGGTAAACATTCATCCCAGTTGAAATCACTGACAGATGGAAACAGGTTCTGTTCAAGAGTATCCCTGTATTTTGCACCAGCCATCGTCCCCTTAACTTGAGCCATTTCCCCTGTCCCTGCTACCAAAAAACATCCCCACAGTATAATGCTGCCACCACCATGTTTCACTGTGGGGATGGTCTTTTTGGGGTGATGAGCTGTGTTTATATTATGCCAGACATAGCATTTACCTTGGTGGCCAAAAAGTTCAATTTTTAGTCTCCTCTGACCACAGCACCTTCCTCCATACATTGGGGGAATCTCCCACATGGCTTTGGCAAAATCAGAATTGGCTTCCAATTTTTGGCTGTAAGTAAAAGCTTTTCTCTGGCCACTCTTCCATAACTGCTAGCTCTATGGAGTGTACAGCTTATCGTGGTTGTATGGACAGATACTCCAGTCTCACTTGGGAAATCTCTAGCTTCTTCATTGTTACCGTTTGTCTCTGTGCTGTCTATTTGTTTAATGACTGGGCTGAGAGTTTTGGTGAATGACCCTCTCTTGGCAGGATTGTAGTCGTGGCATGATCTTTCCATGTGATGATAATAAATTTGATGGTGCTTCGGGGGATCATCAGAGATTTGGGGGGGGGGGGTGTTTAGAACCCAAACCTCACTAGTACTCCTTAACAGTTTTGTCTCTGACTTGTTTGGATATCTCCTTGCTCTTCAAGGTGTGTGTGATGTCGAGCACCCAGGTGTAATGAGATGCTAAACTACCAGGAGTCACTAAATACCCTAGTGTAGGAAATCTGCGGGGAAGTTGAATTAGCCAGAGGTCAAGAGTCAGAAGAAAATGTCAGTAACAGAGAGAGAAGCTGAAGTCAGTGTGTGAGCACAGAGTCAGAAAACCAGGAAGTGACGTAAAGTACCAGAAAGAGAGTTGAGCTGGGGTCAGAATACAAGCTGAAGTCGGTAGCCAAGAGGACAAGTCAGGTAAATGAGAGAGAGCGTAGCCGGGGGTCAAAAACAAGCCGAAGGTCAGGGAGGCAGGGCGTCAAGGAGACAGGACGGGGTACGAGGAATTAGGAAGCGGGACAAGATCAGGTTAGTCACTTATGGGAATCACAGACATGCACTGCAAAACAGGAACTATCACTGGCTGCTCTCTGGGTGTTCTGGCTCCCGGATAAGGCAAGTCATACCATCGAACAAGGCTTCAAAGAACAGACCCCTCCTACACCACACAGGACTTAAGGGGGCTTTACACACTACGATATCGTTAATGTTTTATCGTCGGGGTCACGTCGTTAGTGACACACATCCGGCGTCATTAACGATATCGCAGCGTGTGACACTTATGTGCAACCTAAAATGATCTCAAAAGCGGCCAAAATCGTTTGCTGCGGAGAGGTCGCCCTAAAACAAAAAATCGTTTACCTCTCATTTGCGATGTTGTTCCTCATTCCTGCGGCAGCACACATCGCTGTGTGTGACACCGCAGGAGCGAGGAACATCTCCTTACCTGCTTCCACCGGCTATGTGGAAGGAAGGAGGTGGGCGGGATGTTACAGCCCGCTCATCTCCGCCCCTCTGCTTCTATTGGACGCCTGCCGTGTAACGTCGCTGTGACGCCGTACAACATACCCCCTTAGAAAGGAGGCGGATCGCCGGCCAGAGCGTCGTCGCAGGGCGGGTAAGCCGTGTGACGGGGGAGCGCGATTTTGTGTGCGACGGGCAGCGATATGTCCGTGTCGCACAAACGATGGGGGCGGGTACGCACGCTAGCGATATCGGTACCGATATCGCTAGTGTGTAAAGCCCCCTTTAGACTGGGAACAACTAATTTACTGGAGGAAAATATGAGGCCCAGTTTTGGCTCTGCAGGAGAGCAGAGCACCACCCATCAGAATCATGACGGTGTGTACTGTATATATACTGATAGACCTTGGGACACTTAGATTATACACAGTTGGACTTGATCATGAGACTTTAGAAGATAATTGTTTGCACCAGAAATTTTTAGGGGCTTCATATCAAAAGGGGTGAATACATATGCAAATGGCAATTTTTACTTTATCCCATAAATTTAATTTTTTGCCTCTATTTTCCTGAATTCACTTCCCCAACTTAGACTATTAGTTCTGACACATCACACACAAATCAGATTACAAAAATATTTAAACACAGGTTGTAATGTAACAAAATAGGTAACAAGCAAAGGGGGTGAATACTTTTACAAGGCACTATACACAGATGTGTTGGAATATGTTTTGTATTGTTATGGCAATGATATGAAAAAGCTTTGATAAATATGAAAAAGTCAATAAAACTTTTTAATTGTATTGTCAATGTTATTTTAATGGAAAAAAAAATCCCAATACGGATCAGTCATACACAAGTGTGAATGAGCTCTTAGTTTACGAGGACAGGAGTGAGCTGTGGGTGCCGGGGTATCTAGCAGGAATAAGTCTGGACTGGTTTTTAGTCCCAAGATGTAAATAATAATTGACAACAAGCAGCAATACGGTACGGAAATAAAACACAGCATGCTGGAAAGGAGCTTTATTTACATTAAAACTGGAAAATCCTCTAGAAGCTGCTCCAAACTGGAACTTCACTAACAAAAGTTTCATCATAACTTGGCTGGATTTATTTTCACAATATTTTATGCTGAGAAAATTGTGTGTAACAATCGTGCCAGTAAAGATCATTTACTTTCACATCCCAGAATAATACTAATAATGATAATTATACCACCTTCCATCAGCATACAGCCCCCTGTAATAGAGCTAAGAGGGGGCAGAGTGCACCGAGCATCCACGGTAAAATTGCAATCACCATTCTATCTGTGAATTGTCTCTGTTGCCATAGAAATGTGGGGCGAGGACACAGGATTTCTGGCTTTTATACTCTACTGAGAGGAATTCATTATAATCTGTAAAAAAAAAGAAAAGAAAAAGACTTCCAACTGTTTACAATGAATTCACTTCCTTTCGGAGGCCCAGATCTCGTCTGCTTTCAGCATTAACTGAGTGTTCTGCAGAATCTCTTCTCCATTCCGCACGTTCGTCCTTCCAAGATAGATTTCACTAGGCTCCAAATGTGCGAGGAGCACACATTCATCACCTTCTATCTTGGCTTAGTACTGATTCGATTTTTTTTTCTTTATATGAAATGGTATGAAAATCTAATAGAACCAAGTAATATCTGTAAACAGGGGCAGAACGCTAGGAAATGCAGAAATTGTATTCCCACCAAATGACTCTTCCTTCACTAGCACAACAGGAGTATGTACCATGGTACAGGTAGTGCTTGTGATCACCACATTCATTTGTATGTGGGTCTTCAGTTGATCAACGAACTACAATCTGTAATTAAAGACTTCTCCCAAGCTGCACCAATCCTCTGGAATGCTCTACCACAAGAAACTAGGACAAACCAAAACTTGCACAGCTTCAGACGCTCCCTAAAAACACATTTTTTTAGGGTGGCCTATCACACTGCCTAATCAAAGTCAGTTCAGATATATCCCCATCTCTATTTCTCTGAACATAATTCTCCGTCAGACTCCACTGCACCCAAAACCATTACAAGGATTAGCTGATGACTGGTGCATGCAGCCTATATCTATCCCCCAGTTTTTGGAAATGGCTGGACTATTGTTGTAAATAAGCACTTGAACCTTGTGTAACCCCCACCTCACCCCATTGTAGATTGTAAGCTCTTACGAGCAGGGTTGTCTTTATTTTTGCTTTAATTATTGTATCTTGTATAACTGTTACTTATGTCTGTTTGTATATGAATCTCTTGATTGTAAAGCGCTGCGGAATATGTAGGCGCTATAGAAATAAAGATTATTTTATTATTATTAATCATAATAATAATAATAATAAGACTAATAAAAAAGGGTTATTGCCATCTTCAATATCCGATCCTAATATGTAGTAAGTGTAATAATAATAACATTAGCAAACACCTCAAATTAGAAATGTAATATAGTTAATCTGATTCACTATGTCTTACCTCATGTGCAGGGCATTGATCACATGTATAGTGGCAGTTAGTTGCTAGTGGTCGTAACTGTGGAGACACGGGGCTCAGTGGGTGCTCTCGTCCACTAAAACCCGCCGCCTTCAGAAAGACAGCGAGGCTCAGGGCTCATCCCAACTGAACGCCGGCCTCCTTAACCGTGGACGTAACACTACTCAGACAACACAGGGTGAGGGAACCACAATAATTAGACTTTATTGGATCCCCAAACAATTAACGGCACATAACACATAACCAGCAAAACACAAATGTAACAGGCAACAGAGTCTCACCCTTCCGCTGGCTCACCAGGGATTTAGAATGTCCATGCCTCAGAGGTTCCAGGACTATTTACTCCAATCCAGCAGCACCCCGCTTTTGGCGGGCACCCACCGAGAAAGGAATAATGCCAGATTTAGGAAGCTGTCTGAGGTCTGCAAAGTCTGTAACAGGTGACTGAACTGTCCCAACCTGAGTGTCCTCCTTAGGTAGTCCTGGTATGATGTTACAATCCTGGCAGCCGGAGTCGAAATCCCTAGGCTGTGGATATGGTCTCCAACCGGAACCGGAGTCCCTAGATTGAAGCCATAAGATATCCTGATCTTCTAGTCAGCTCCTAAGAGCTTAGACTGGATCCATCAACAACCACCTGGTGGCTTAAAGAAATCCCTTTTATAGCCACAGCCTTCCACTTGGATACACTGCGTCCTCATCGATTGGTTGGACAAGATTGCCTCTCCCATTGGTTGAATCTCAAGCTGCATGGACAATGTTCATCCAAATGATGTCTACAGAAAGACTGAGGGTATACATGTAGTCTGGAAGTCACCGACTAGACAATGGCTACTAAGGTAATTACATTAGCAATACACAACTACAATACAATGATTACTGGAAGAGTCTGGAGAAACAATACGTCTGGCTTTCAGTGGCCAACACAATTACATGAGTCAACAAGAGTCTTGTAAAAGCAACGAGGGACTTATCCCCCGTCTATAAACAATCTATCATCCTGTCTGGCTAAATTTTAAGAAACTTTCACCCATGAGAGTCCATGTCGTCACAGTAACCATGGATACCTAAGGTCCTGCAATGCCCTGCACATGAGGTAAGAGACATGGCTATATCAGGAGAACTATACTATATTTCTAATTGGAGGTATTTGCTAATATTATTATTATTATTATTATTATTACACCTGCTACATAGGATCTTGGAGAAGAGAATAAACCTTTAAAGGCTGTCTAGACTATACTATTTTTTTCGTTTCTAGCAAGAAAAGATAAGAAATTTAGAAATAGTGCCTTGCTATTTAAAAGGGTTTTTTAGGACTGATTCTTAGGATGGGTCATCAATATCAGCAATAGAAAATCCTGCAGTATTTTCAAATAAAACACATTGACAAATTTTTCTTCAACTTTCATCAATATCAGGTCAGTGAAGGTCTGGGGCCCTGACTGATCTCCTGTTTATGGTTCTGCCACTGCTGGATGTAACCATTGTATAGAGCTGGAACAGCACAGTTTAGTACACTGTGTAGTGGCTGCTCGGAGGTACTGCATGTCAGACAATGGCCACTGGACAGTGGATGGAGCTGTGATGTCCCATCTCTGTTCACTTTTACATTTGGCCACCATTGAAACTAGAAACAGTTGATTGTGGGAATGACGCATATTGGATCCTGTCCGATTTCATATTGACGACTGATCCTTATTGATAGTCCATGAGCATTAAAGACCTGGAAAACTCTTTTATGCAGTTTCTTTATACATTATGTAATAGAGCTTTTACATAATTTATAAGGTTGAATTTCCCTTTTTGCTCTCTAGCGTTTCATTCTTTTTTTTACATTGGAGATAATTGTTTGGCCTCAATCTTTTACTGTTCTGCCTGCAGGATCTTATTTTATTTGGGCAATATAATATTTTAGCTAAAACACATGTTTCGCTTGTGGGTCAGAGTGCTAGAAATGAGAAACAATTTGGTGATGCAAACATAAAGAGGATTTAGTGAACGGGAATCCAACAGAGGAAGAAAACACGAACAAGAAGGTAGAAATCAAAGCAGACGGTGATTCTGATCACATAATCATTTATATTAATGGCTCACTATTTAGTGAGCAGCGTGTCATGGCTCTGCCGCTGCTGAGCCGGTGCATGCATCCTCTTCCGGGGTTTTAGGTCTCATAGGAAGGGCTTGGTCCAATCTGCCTCATTCCGGAGGTTGTCCCCCATATCTTGGTGCTTCTACCTCCGGAACACTGCTAGTAATAGTTCCTGCTCTGCAGTGTGCAAAACTGGTTCCCATAAGTCTGACTCTGATCCGTCCCGTCTCCCAGCTACCTCTTCCTGACCTGTGTTCTCTTTGTACCGCTTGTCCTTCCAGTCCTCCTGACCCCGGTTCTGTCCTGTCTCTCCTTAGTCTTGTCGGTCTGACCCCCGATCCCGTCCCGTGTCTCCACCTCTTCTGTAAGTACTTTGATCTCCCGGCTACTGACCTTGGTTACTATCCCCGACTTCAGCTTTGTTTTGCCCTTCTGCCTCTGATGTTTTTCCTGGCTTCTGACCCCTTGCTTCTACCTGTTAACGGCTTGCTTACTACCTGGTACTGATGAGACATCCTGGTATTAGACTTTGGCTATCTGACTATTCTTTCGTGTGCGCTATTGCCCTCATGTGTTTTTTTTTTTGCTAACTGCACCTTGGAGCTGACCCTCCCACTTAAGGGAGTTGAATTTGTGATTGTTTGATCACCTTCAGTATATACTGCAACGCCTCATTTTTGCAGTATATAGTATAAACTAGCTGTAGTACCCGGTGTTGCCAGGGATAGTAAGTGTCTCTGTCTTTCTTCCACTCTCCCTCTCTCCCACTCTTTGTCTGTCTCTCTTTATCTGTCTGTCTGTCTCTTTCCCTGTCTGTCTGTCTCTGTCTGTATGTTTCTTTCCCTTTCTCTCTGTCTGTCTTTTTCCCTGTCTGCCTCTTTCCCTATCTGTCTCTCTCTTTCCCTGTCTGCCTCTGTCTGTCTCTTTCGTGGTCTGTATCTCTCTGTCTATATCTCTCTTTCCCTTTCTGTCTGTCTCTTTCCCTGTCTGTCTCTGTCTCTCAGCTTCTTTCCCTGTGTCTGTCTCTGTCTCGTACCCTGTCTGCCTCTCTCTGTTTGTCTTTGTCTGTCTCTTTCTCTGTCTGTATATTTCCCTCTCTGCCTCTTTCTCTGTCTGTGTATCTCTGTCTCTTTCCCTGTCTGACTCTGTCTCTCTCCCTTTCTGTCTGTCTCTCTCTGTCTGTCTCTCTCTGTCTCTTTCCCTGTCTGCCTCAGTCTGCCTGTCTCTTTCCCTGTTTGTCTGTCTCCATCTGTCTCAGTCTGTCTCTTTCTCTCTCAGTCTGTCTCTCTCTCTCTCTGTCTCTTCCTTTATCTGTCTCTCCACAGAAGCCATATTACCTCACACATAAGCTTCTTATACTATGAATGTCCTTTGTTGCCTATAGCAACCAATCACAGCTCCTATTAATGACCTGTAGCTGCCAGCTCCATTGACTTTAATGTAAGCAGTTTTTTTGTCGAATAACTGTAAAGCGTGGGGTTAAATTTTCCCTTCAAAATGTAGTCTATGAAATACCCTGAGTCACATTAGGCGTCTGTGCAAAATTTAGTGATTGTAAATGCGACGATGCAAATTCCTTTGGCGGACATACACACATACACTGAGCTTCATATTAGATAATGAATTATCTCTTCTGAAGCCTGACATTTGACTGGACTTCACATAAGTACCAAAATGGCAGTGACAGGTGCCTATAGCCAGCCATTGGCTAAAAGGACAACCTACTATTTCCCTGCAATCATATTGCTGGGGAGAAAACTGGTGTTGGAATAGACACCCCACCTTGGTTGAGCCACTTAAACACTGCTGTAAAAGCTTGACAGCAGCATTTAAGTGGTTAAATAGCAGAGTTCAGAGATCGCTCCAATTGCTGCAGTTAAAGCCAGGTGCCGGCTGTACCACACAGCTGTTACCTGATCACTATGGCTTAGCTGCTGAGTCTGCTCCATATAACCGAACCCTCCATAGAATATACTATTACATTCTGGGAAGTTATTTGTAATTGTTGGCTCAGCAGGACTTCATAACCTTTCCTTACAGTCACTGCCCTCTGCTGTGCTTCACAATAGATTTTACAAGTGGCCCGTCGTACTCCCATGTCATCATCTTCCTAGGCCTATATAGGGCCCAATAAGATAACCTGTGTTAGTATCAAGGCTCTAGTTCAGCTTGTTTTCCTGTGCACCACTATCTGTGTGGCGCCCTGGACTAGCCAGGTAGCCACAGACAAAACACCCCCCCCACCCCCCAGACAGTTACATTAGTCAGACAAAAATCCTTGTTGCCTCCCTCCAGGGTCTGATGTCCACACCAGGTGGGGCGGAGTCAGGCGGTTGGCCCCACCCACCGAGGAGTTAAAAGGCCTGTCGGCGGGAAAAGCAGTAGTTCAGTTCAGGAGGTGGAAGTGAGAGGTCACGAACTGCAGGTGTCTGGGTAGGAGCCCAGGCACTGACAGCAAGGTTGGCAGATGGTGGTGGTCGTATGCAGGAGTTGGTGGAACTCCGCAGAGCCGTAAGGACCGGGGCTGGGCGGTGGCCCACCGGTACCGGACCGGGGAACGGAGTGAAGCTAAGCACACAGGCAGGGTCATCGGACCCCGACCAGGCTTGGAGCCGCCGTCAATAGTCAAATCCGAATGTGACAGGAACCCCTGGGGTTCCCTAACAACCAAGTCCCGATTGAAGGCAACCGCTCACACCGTGAGGATATACAGCCACCGCGTCAGGCTAGAAATCCAAGGGCCAGCGCCTGCGGGCAAAACGGGCTCCTCCGGTATCTATACACCAGGGAGCGGACTACCGTTGGGAAGCCACTGGAGTCAACACAGTACACAAAGGTGCAGGGAGAGACAGCCACCATCACCTCTCTGGGGACAGACACTGCAGCCGGCTGCGGGACCCGTCCATCCAGCCGTTTGGTTTACCGGAGACTTTGTGCGTCTTTTGCTGAGTGAGTACACCAGTGCCATCCGGCACCGTGCCGCACTGTCCCTGCAACCCTGCACCTCACCGACCCTGCCTTCCCATCACACCACCGGGCCCCGGGGCCACCAACCCCTACCCACGGAGGGGGAAACAACATCCCAGCTGCTCCCTACCATCGCTCCCAGGATCCCCGTCATCAGCAGCGGTGGTGCCCATCTTCACCACGACCTGTGGGTGGCGTCACGGACTAAATCCCCAAACAAACCAACCCCCTTTTCACTCACGGGCGAGGAGCGCCGCTCGAGTCCCCGGATCCGGCCCACCGCTTGAGCCACCGAGTAGCAGCACCGGACCCGAGCGTTAGTGAGCGCAGCGCCCCGCCGCCCGCGACATCTGCGCTTGACCACCTTCTGCCTTGATGGTCTTGGACTTTCCAGGGTCCTATCTGCCTGCCATCTCCAGTTCTCCAAGTCCTCACTCCATATGTGCCTTCCTGCTGCATCAGTTCTCAGGATCTGTGTGCCCACTCGGACCGGTGGCTTAGAGGATCCACCTCACAAGATCAGCCCTAACATTAATATTGCCGTAAGACATACTTCTCAACATTAGGGGCTTAAGTCTTGCTTTTAGTTTTACTTTGGAAAAAGCTGATGTATTCATGGAAACCTGCCCATTTCATCCATGGACATTCGCAAATTTGCATGTGTTCTTTTCGAAAAATTGGTCCTAGCAAATTAAAAACTGTTGGAAAGTATGCATATAGTGTCACAAATAATGTGCTATCATACAAACAATACCACTCTATGGTAAGCAAATGATGATGCTATACAGTGTTCTTATCAAACAGGGCTGCTACATAGTAGTTGACAGTGCTATACAGTGTTTTCTTTGCAAAATCATTGCATAATCATTACGCATATGCAGTAATCCAGATTATAGCTCATATTGGGTGTTATAGTCATTGATCGTGGCCACTTTTGTTCAATAGTACGGCTTTCATAAATGAAGACTTTCAGACAAAGAAATTCAAACATGGCTGACCTGTGGTGTAGTGTGGGTTACAAGTATTTTACAGCCTCAACCTGTGGGCCAACAAAATATAGTATTGCAATTATGAATATACCCTTGTAAATAAAGTAAAATGCACATACAAAGCCATGCTATCCTAGTGGGCTAAAATAATACTGCCATGCCATGACCAATACATGGTGAATAACTAATAATTCTACTGAACTAAGCACACTGTACAAAGGCCAATATTATCAATAACATACCTATAGACTGAGCACTACATAATGATTGAATGATACCATATGTTACTAAAACCCTCGTCACCCTAAAAAAGAACAATATTACCCCCCACACAGGGATCACAATGTAGTGGTAGATACCAGCTCTGTAAACTGTCCATGTGATTACTGTACAGTTACATACAATTGTCTTTGTTTCTGAATAGAGTTGTTCCCTTTTCCTTTTTTTGCCGTCTGGCCCAGACCATAGTAACGACTTCTTGATGACTTTTCTCTGCAGAATTTTTAACACAGACACATGATATTCCAGCACCATCCAACGTATTCCAAACCTACATAAGCTCCGCATCCAGCTGATACCCCTAATTTTATGGCTGTTCCCGGTCCATTGGCTCCATCAGTGCACTTGTACAATTACCCCAATACTTAAAAACTGGTGCCATTATTTAAATTACTTCACTCTTCTCCTTAAAAAAATAGACAGTGCCCATGAAAACATTAGTGCCATATAGATAATGACAAACAAAGTTTAATAGTGCACCACACAGAGTTAAGCAGGCTTTACACGCTGCGACATCGCTAGCCGATGCTAGCGATGGTGAGCGTGATAGCACCCGCCCCTATCGTTATGCCGATATTTAGTGATCGCTGCCGCAGCGAATATTATCGCTACGACAGTGTAACACGCACTTACCTGGTCGGTGTCGTCGCTGTGACTGCCGAACAATCCTTCCCTCAAGGGGGAGGGACGTTCGGCATCACAGTGACGTCACTGCGACGTCACTAAGCGGCTGGCCAATCAAAGCGGAGGGGCGGAGATGAGCGGGACGAACATCCCGCCCACCTCCTTCCTTCCACATTGCTGGCGTGTGGCAGGTAAGGAGAGGTTCCTCGTTCCTGCGGCGTCACACGTAGCGATGTGTGCTGCCTCAGGGACGAGGATCAACTTCACCCACGCGACAGAAGCGATATTTTAGAATGGACCCCCATGTCAACGAGGAGCGATTTTGGACGTTTTTGCAACGATCCAAAATCGCTCCTAGGAGTCACACACAACGAGATCGCTACAGTGGCCGGATGTGCGTCACAAAATCCGTGACCCCAATGAGATCGCTTTAGCGATCTCGTAGCGTGTAAAGCCCGCTTGTGTTGTCTTCTCTGCCCTATGAAATAATAGTGCCCCGTTTCTGCCCTCTAGAACGGAAACCTAACCCCTGTGTGTTCTATAGGAAAAAAAAAGATAAGGACCCATTGTGCTTCCTTTAAAAGTAACAGTGCCTCCCAAGTTTGGTAGTGAGCTCTCCATCAATGGAAATCTTCAAGCGGAAACTGGATAAACATATAGCTGGGATGATTTAGGAAAACCTGCACTCGCACAGGGTTGGACCCAATGGCCCTTGATGTCCTTTCCAACGCTACCACTCTATCATTCTATGAAGTATCCACTGCAAGGAATAATCCCTTCTCAGTGCCCCCTTTAATTAATAAACCTCCCTTCAAGTAATAATTTCCTTTCAGTTTCTCTTTGACTAATATTATCCCTCCCTCAGTGTCACCCTTGTTCATCCTCCCCCAAAAATAAAGCTTATGTCCACCTAACCTGATTCTCCAACATCCAGTTACTAAGTCCTCTTCTGCCCTACATGTAACAGTGGCCTCTGCAGGTGGCATAATCCAGTGGTGTCAACAGCCTGAGACCTACAAAATGGAGTATAGTAGGGCAGCTCAGTGGTACCTGCTCTACCACAGGATCGAAATGTATAGGTGTCATACTGATGCTGATACAGTTCAAAATGGAAGCCGTCAAATGACTTGGCAGGGAATTTATTAAAATTTTGTAGCTCATCAATATTTGACACCTTGGGAAACCCCCACCTGTGCCCCCCCAAAGCTACGCCATTGTGACTAATCTAGCATTTGAGGGTGACGTTGTGTTAAACATTCCATGAGAATGATGGTGAAATCTTTAGCTAAAGCAGTTTATCCACATGTACTACAAATGAGTTGACATAGTGTAGATAATTATTACATCTCACAATTTGAGAATTTATGAGCTATATCTTCTGACAGGAGCAATTGCTCATCCGAGATAGTTGATCTTTTGAGCAACCTTTGAAATGCACACCTAACTCGTCTGAAATTGTATAGCTTTGCTTTGGAATAGCCTGATCATTGAAAGTTCCTTAGTGATAGCCAAAGGCTACCTGATTCAATTCTGATGGGTAATTGACCCTCTTCAAGAATACTAGTCTCACAGGTCTGTATGGAAAAATGTAGACTTACTTTCACGTCCATGGGTCTGTGCTCTGATACAACAATGGGTTTCTTATTCTACATGATTGCAAAATCCAGCAGAATGTTACCTGACCTGACAGGATGGAACTGTCTTTGAAGCCACTTTATTATTATTATTATTATTATTATTATTATTATTATTACGCCATTTATTTCATGGCACTTTACATGTAAAAAGGGTACACATAGTAGAGACAAATACAATAATCATAAACAAAACAAGGCAAGGTACAGGAGGAGAGAGGACCCTTCCCACGAGGGCTCACAGTCAATAGGGGATGGGTGAGGGTACAGTAGGTGAGGGTGGAGGTGGTCATGAGGTGCTATAGCGGAGTGAGGGTTATGGCAGGTTGTAGGCTTGTCGGAAGAGGTAGATCTTCAGGTTCCTTTTGAAGCTTGTCAAGGTAGGCGAGAGTCTGATATGCTGACGCAGAGCGTTCCAGAGTACGGGGGAGACACAGGAGAAATCTTGTATGAGATTGTTGGAAGAGAAGATACGAGGGGAGTAGAGAGGGAGATCTTGTGAGAATCGAAGGTTACATGCGGGTGAGAATCGAAGGTTACATGCGGGTAAGTACCGGGAGACTAGGTCACAGATGTATGGAGGAGGTTGTGGATGGCTTTGTAGGTCATGGTGAAGGTTTTGAACTGCAGTCGTTGGGCAACGGGAAGCCAGGGAAGGGATTGGCAAAGAGAAAATTTGTCACTTGCCATTAGGGATTATTTGGTGCCTGATGATTAACAAATATACAAATATCTTATTAGATTTTATTAATAAAGCAAGCATTAATAAGCAAGTCTTCTGTACAGATGGACGTGTGCCCAAAGAATCATTATCTTTGGTATTCTCCAAGAACCTCAGTCTTCTTCTATTCACAGAGTTCAAAATGAATATACTTGTAGGAGATTTTCCTTATCAGAGGCCACTATTATGTGTCTGGCGGTGGCACTAAGAGCGGTGGTCATCTCTTGCTGTGAGGAGCCAGCCAGTATAGTCAACAGAGTCATCTGTGGTGCAGGTAAGGACTCCAATCACCATGATCTGAAGGTTTGGGAAGCCATGTCATCTGCTAGTGTAGGTCCATTATGCTTTATCAAGACCAAAATCAGCGCAGCTGTCTACCAGGAAATTACCCTCTGCCGACAAACGTTTTGGAGATGGAAATTTCATTTTCCAGCAGGACTTGGCACCTGTTCACGCTGCCAAAACTACCAATACCTGGTTTAATAACCACAGTATGTATCACTGTGCTTGATTGGCCAGCAAATTGACCTGACCTAAACCCCATAGAGAATCTATGAGGTATTGTCAAGAGGAAGATGAGAGACACCAGGCCCTACAATGCAGACGAGCCGAAGGCTGCTATCAAAGCAACCTGGGCTTCCATAACACCTCAGCAGTGCCACAGGCTGATCGCCTCCATGTCACGCCGTATTGATGCAGTAATTCATGAAAAAGGAGCCACGACCTAGTGTGACGCCCTGGCAAAACCAGGTAGTCACACAAGAGGCCCCCGCATAATGCCTTCCCTCACCTAGGTCACATACAGCTGACCTGAAACCCTAGTCACCCCCCTCAGGGCAAGACAGGCATACCAGTAGGCGGGAACAGGCCTTAGGGAACGCCCAGCTAGGGGTCTAGACAGCCCGGGGCGGGAAAACAAGCAGTTAAGCTTCAGATGAAGTAGTAGTTCAAGTTGAGAGGAGTAGAGGCTGGAGCTAGGTGTAGCTCCAGCGGAGTAGAAGTTCAAGTTGAACGGTGCCAGGGTCAGAGCCCTGGTACCTTGGCTAAGTGGCAGACGGTGGTCTCCGTCAGCAGGAGACGGGAAGATGGCTCGGCAGATCCGAGGAGGACCGGGACAGGGTTGGAGCCCGCCGGTACCGACACCGGAGACCCGACCGGAAACCGTGCACAGAGGGGGTACTCAGACCCTGAAGCCAGGACCGGAACCAACGGCCTAGCTAATCAACCGATTGAGGGCAGGATTACATCCTGTCCCAACCAAAGTCCCAAAAGCAGACAACCACCCACAGAGAGGGATAGGGCAACCGCCAGGGCCCATAGATCCCACGGGTCAGCGTCAGCGGGCACGGTTCCTCAGGCACACAGAAAGCCGGGAGCGGACTCCCATGTTCCATACCGGGAAGTCTAAACACAAAACCACAATTAGTGTAGAGGAAAAGACGGCGACCACCAGCCCGGGTGGGGGACCAGAGTACAACCGGCCGCAGCGACCGGCCACCAGCACCTTGGTTTACCAAAAGACTCATGTGATTCATTTAATTGTGAGTAAGGAAACATCCCCTGGTCCATCTGGGCTCGCAAGCCCATGCCATCGCCATACCCTGCACAGAGACACTGGGCTCCGGGGCAACCATCCCTACCCATGGAGGGGTTAACATCCGGCTGCCACTACATCTCCCCCGGGTATCCCACAACAGCAGCGGTGGTGTCCCACTTCACCACACACCGTGGTTGGCGTCACGAACCGAATACGGTCAAGGCTGTACAACTACATCCCCTTTTTATTCGGCGTGTCCGCGTGACCCCCGGGTCCGGAGAATCCCTTGAGCCACACACCGGCTGCTGCTGCTGGGGGCGGCACACTAGTATTGAGGCATTTACTGTACAGATTTTTCAGTAGGCGCCAACATTTCTGAGTTTAAAACCATTTTTTCAGTTGTTCTTATATAATATCCTAATTTTCTGAGATAATGACTTTTGGGTGTTCATTGGCTGTAAGCCATAATCATCCACATTAACAGAAATAAACACTTGAAATAGATCCTTCTGTTTGTAATGACTCTATATAATAAATAGGAATATATCACTGTGTGTGTAATGACTCTATATAATATATGCATTTCCCTTTTTGTATTGAATTACTGACATAAATTAACTTTTTGATAATATTCTAATTTATTGAGATGCACCCATATGTTCTGTAAAGCTATATATGTATAATATATGTGGTGCAGAGAAACACTATTGATCTATTACCTCCCTATTATACCTTATTGCATTCAAATTTGTAAAACTAACTACTTAACTTCTTTACATCACCAGGAAAGATTTAGTTTTAAGTATGTTTTTCCTATTTTCTGGTACATAACTCTTGGGTGCGTATTATAGAACAAGCAGCGTTATTTAGTCAGAAAAGTATTATACATATTTTTTCACCAAATATGCAATATTTTATTAGACACTTTTTTCATTTTCTAGCTCCCACCTATCTTAAAAGAAGCAAATATTTCATATAAAGTGTAATATAGGTGACTGTGAGGTAACTGTGCCGCCGATGTCTCAAGCAGTGGCTCAACAATCGAGCGCAGGCATCCGAACTTGCCAGCATGACTAAGTGAGCATGCGCTACTTAAGGACCAGGATGATATACCAGCGCATTCACATGTCAGTGTCCCAAGGTTCGGGCATGGACAGGATGTCTCCATGCCTTGAGCTGAGGAGCAGCTTGAAAGCTGGAGACAGGGATATCTCCTCAACAGGATGGATAGATGCAATAACAACTAACAACTGAACTTCTGAAGATAATATCTTAAGTTTGATATATCCCATCTGCTACACATTAGTAAGGAGTCTACATAAAGTTTATATAGAGTGTCCAATCCTTAAGGGCTTTTCCTTGATTACAAAGTTAATCGAATGTTGTAAAACTAAGAAGCAGAAGGAAACATTACTTGAATCCCTTTTTGCTCAAGGCCTCCAGCGTTCCCACCCATAACCAAAGTAACGATGTTATGTCCATCAATCACCTACAGGATGGTGTAAGACACAAAGCTTATGAACGGCAGACCTGAGGGACTCGCTGGCTGTCATGGCATCCTTTCGGCATCAGGCAAATTCTGCACTTCAAATCCATTGCAGCTTACAGACAGTACAATACATGTGAATGGGGTTTTCTCCATCCACATGTACCAGAAAAACGTTGTTGAAAAATAAAAGAATTATTTTCATATTCACACAATGCTCATAGTGTTAAGAATTTTCCTCACTGATCACACCCTTATCATAGCATAGGATGAATTTTCCGATTCCAGCTATGTACAAGCTACTGGTCTACTGCCTGATATAATTGTTCCCCAGACGATATCATGCTATCAGCAGAACATCTGTTTACATACAACAAGGTGCTGGCAATAACGATTTTTTTGGTGGCGTAAATGGTCTGATTACTCAATGAATGAACATTTGGGTGTTATTTGGGTGATTGACAACATGTCATGGGAGGAAGCGTTTCTATCCCCTTTACGACATCTGCAAGCATGTGTGGCGCCCTGGACTAGCCAGGTCATCACAGATAACACACAAACACCCCCACCCCCATTAGACAGTGACACCAGCCAAACACGAAACCCTTGTTGCCTCCCTCCAGTGTCTGATGTCCACAACAGGTGGGGCGGAGCCAAGCGGTTGGCCCCACCCACCGAGGAGTTCACAGGCCTGGAGGCGGGAAAAGTGACAGATAGAGTTTGGAGT